>NC_133617.1:107614731-108244731 GCF_048593235.1 Sminthopsis crassicaudata
AGCATACTATTTTTACTTTTTTGTTGTTTTTTTTTTCCTTTTTCATGGTTTTTCCTCTTTGTTCTGATTGTTCTTTCACATCATAATTAATGTGGAAATATGTTTAATATGATTTTCTATGTATAAGCTACATCAGATCACTTGGTGTCTTTAGGAAATGAGAGGGGAAGGAAGAGATGAAAAAATGGAAATCAAAATATTATCAAAGTAAATGTTGAAAAATAATTATGTATGTCTTTGTTAGCATTTAATTGTTAATCAGAGTGGACTGCCATCCTCAAGAATATCCCTTTTCCAAAGTCATTTAAGCTGTGAGTCACTGCCATGAAGATCTTTAGCATTTGAGAGTGCTACTGAGCTCTTTTTAACAAAATGGGGGCATTATTAATAAAATTATTAAATTATGCAGAAAAAATAATCTGCCTTCCCCGAGTGATTCACCACCATCACCACTACACCTACCCTAGGGATGACATTGTGCCATACACTCCTGTCATCCAGTGCCTCTCTTTTCCAGTCCATCCTTCGCATAGCCCCCAAAAATCATCTTCCTAAAGTACCATCCTGCTCATGTTGTTCATGAACCTTCAGGGCTCCCTACTGCCTCTGGGGAAAAAGTCAAGCTCTTTAGTTTGGCATTTAAAGACTCCAGCCAATCTTTCCAGCCTTATTTCACGCCATCCTTCACACACTCTATGTTCCAGCCAAATTGCCTGCTGGTCATTCCTCATATGCTACGTCCCATCTCCCATTTCCTAGGCTATCATGCATGAAATGTATTCACTCCACCTCTCAGAACCTCTGCCTTCCTTCAAGGCTCCCACTCTTGGGGTATTTCCAAGGAAAAGCCTTTCCTAATCCTTATAGATGGTAGCACTTTCCTCCCTCAATTTATCACACAGATACTTACCTATTGCTTGCTTATTATGTCATCCCAGCCCATGAAGAAAAAGAAAACATAGTAATTGTCTTTGCCTTAGTGCCTTGCTCATAGTAGATAGTGTTGGTTTTTTCCCAACACTTGCTAGAATTTGTTATATTGCCAATATGATTAATTAGTGGGCTCTTTCTGCTCACTTAGGAGTTAATTAGTTAATAAACATTTATTAAGCACCTGCTCGGTGGCAAGCACTGTGCTAAGAACTATACACGTGTCAACCATCATTTCCCCCCAAAGAATCTCTGCCCTTGTGATTATGATGAGACCTTTAATGTTTTCAGCCATTCAATTTGGGGAACAGTGCCATTTTGTGCATAAATTGCTTTAGGTCACCAAGGAGACCAGCCAAGAAGGGCATAAATAATCACTACTTCTAATAGAGGAAATCTGCCTAAAGCCAAGTTTATTAGGAGACTTGAAAAATAATATTCCCTTACAGTTACAAAGTGCTTTATCTCCATTACCGGATAATTTTCTAGGATAGATAGAATTTGGGGGAGTAGGGGTGAGATAGTAAACCTATGACATCATTATTCTAGATAACAAACCCACTACTCCTCCACTCCCAATAGGGATCTGCACCTGCTCTGTACTTTATAGTTCTAGAGAGCTCCCTGGGACACTGGAGATTATATGACCTGCCCTCAGTCACACATCCAGTACATGTCAGATAAGGGACTAGAACTTGACTTTTAGGCTGGTTCTGCTATACCACACTGCCTTTTATGGGGGCTGATAGATAGTTATAAACATTAGGAATCTAATATTACTTTCTAGCTGTGTGAATTTCTATAAGTGGCTTAACTTTTAGCATATGTAGTTTTGGCATATAATAGGTATAGAATAGATGCCTGTTGATTGATTAATTAATTCAACCTGTCTAAAACTGAACTCTTTTATCTTTCCCTACCCCTATTTATCCTCTCTTTCTAATTTTTCCTATTACTATTCAATCCAATCAACATTATTAAGTGCTTAACACGTGCTAAGGAGGAGATGGTTAAATGGCTTAGTGGATAGAGCACTGGGTGGGGGAAAATAATTGCACCCATCTTCCAGGATTGTAGGGAAGATAAAATGAGATAATAATTGTAAAGCTCTTAGCATTAGGGCATCTGACAAATAGTTGGTGATATATAGATATAGATATGTAAATATATATATATACTAGCTATTATAATTATCTATGCAGTATATATCTTATACATATCTAATTGTTTATAAATTTTCTCCTCTATTTGAATTTAAGCTCTTTGAAGCCAGGGATTCATGGTTTTAGTTTTAATTTCTTTGTATTTCCAGCACTTAACATGGTATCTAGTAAGTTCTTGACAGTTGACCAACCCTTTATTATAGCTTGTACTGTTAGGAAGTTTTTCTTTACATACCTTTTTTCTTTTGATATGGCTCCCTGAAACTTCTAGCCAATATCCTAAGTGATGCCTTCTAAAGCTAAGGAGAAAAAGTCTGGTTTCTCTAGAATAAGAAAGTTCTTCAAATATTTAAAAAACAGTCCTCATCTCTCCCCGGAACTATTCCAGGCTTAACAGCCCCCAGCATCCTAGAATCTCAGAGCTGGAAGAGATTGAGATCATCTGTTCTTCTGGTACCCAGGCTTGGGTTCACATCCTGGATCTTCTTTTTAATCAACCATATGGACAAATCATTTTACCTCCCAATTTCCTTATAATAATAAATTATTGTTTATTGTTATATATAATAAATTATATTATTCGCATAATAGAATGCAAACTTGTTATGGGGAAAGAAGTATTTACTTGTGAGTCATTGTTATTCTTACCATTCTTTTTACTGTTATGGGAATGGTCAGGCCTGGGCCACAACACAATCCAGTGAGGTTGAAAAGGTCCAGGGGCTCCATTCCTAGATTTCCTCTAAGTGCTTAAGCCCAGGAGAGAAGGAAGTGGACTCCTCTGGGTCAGGAAACGGGGGATGGGTGACCCTGGCTTGGCCCACAAGGAAGCAGAATACAGTCTCTCAGTTCCTCCCAGGGTCATGGTTGCCATCTCCCACCCTAGTGTCAATGCCCCTGCCCAGCCACTCTCCCCACCCGCCCTTTTCCCTCACCCCAATTCAGAAAAACTCCTGATTAGGTTAGCTCATAAGCTCAATAGCATTTCTATTCCTGTCAGCGACTCCCATTGAGGAATTTGCTGCAATTCATGAGACGCTGCCGATTGCAGGGGAAAGGGGATGACCCCGTCAGCTTTTTTTCTGAGCTCAATGTTTACTGTCGACAGGGTTTTATTTCACATGATTTGCTGATGGTGACAAGGGCTGTCATCCTGGCAAAAACATTTCCAGCCAGCACAGCATTTCAAAAACAGAACTTTTTTGTTTGCCTCAGAAGCCACTGCGGAAGGTAATGGTTGAAATTTCAATAAGCATCTGGGGTGGGGGCAGGGGGGTCTTTCTAAAACAGTGAAGTTATTTAGAGGCATCATGACACCATATAGATGTTTATCATTACTCAGTATTGGCTCAGGAGCTCCAATGGCAGATAACCCAAATGATCTTTCATATTCTCAGAAGGACGATGAACAATTAAATAATAATTTTTTAAATCTGATATTTATATAATGCTTTAAGATTTGCACAGAATGTCTTCCCAACATCCTTATAACATAGCTATGGCAAGGATTACATATCCCACTTTCAAAAATAAGAAATTGAGACTCAGAAAGGTTATTTTGTCTATGGTCCCACTGTTATTAGGTGTTTTAGCCAGAATTCAAACTTGGAAAATTCAATTTAATGTTATTTAAGAGCAAAGTCAGTACAGAAGAGTGGTTAGAGAGACAGCCTTGGATTCAGGAGTCCTATCTCTGTGGCACATATTGGTTGCATAACTGGATAAATTATATTAACTTTTCAATTTGCTCTGGCACCTCTAAGACTATAAATGGCAGAGCAAGAACCAGTCTGCATTGGCAAGGGAGTTTCTTCAATTAAAGTTCCCATCAATAATCAGAGGATCAGAATAAATATAGTAAACATTCACACCTCTCTCTTTCTCTATCTATCTGTCTGTCTACTTTGTCTCTGTGTGATTCTCTCTCTGCCCTGTATGTGTGGTTTATCTGTAGGTTTATATTATACATTATATAATTATATCATATATGTGTGCGTGTTTATACTTAGATCTATATGACATGGGTTTGGGAAAGCATGGTTAGCACTATATAAAAGTGATAATTTCTTCCCTTATACAATAGTATCAGTTGGATAGTTTATATTCACTGAATGATGTTATCTATTATTAATATACCATCTGTTAATATGGATAACTGAGAGTAATAAAATATGCTTTTTTGGATAAAATATAAAAATAAATATCAAACTACTGATAATTTAACCTCAAATAATGATTACTATTTTTATTTCACAACTGAATTGAAGATACAAAAAAATAAGGATTGAAAGAATACAAACAAATACAAAGGGAATTTTTTTATTTTTTTTTTGCTAAATTTACTCATTATCAATTATCACTTAACTCTGTTTTTTTTTCTTCTGGTTTTTAAATTAAAGTTACTTTCTTTCAACATATATTATATCCAGGCATAGAAAAGCCCAACTTCTCTTTTCCTTTTTGCTATAGAAATAGCCAAGTTTCATATTTAAATGTGCAAGTCTGATCAACCCTGGGAAGGTAGAATTAATCTTTGTGTACTACTCCAGGCAAAAAGCTGTCATCATGAAGAATATTGACAGTGGGACTTTATAACTTATTATCTACTATTCTCACAAAATAATCCATAGCTGTGGAAAGAGAATCACCAAGAGATCACAAATCAAGGCCTGTATGAAGGTTTATAGCTGTAATCACCTCATGCCCTCCAGATATTCTGCAGCCTTCATGCTGGACAAAACGGCCGTCAACAAAGATGCCTTTTGGATTACTGCACTCAAATATAAGACTAGCAAGGATGTCAATGTCTAGTTAGAGAAGGAGTCCTAAAAGGCAAAAAGAAGTGATTAAGCTATGATGTTATAACTACTTTGCTGCTTTTGTTTGTAAAAATGCTTATTAGGAAAGAAGGAAAGAAGGAAGGGGAGAGAGGAAGGAAGGAAGGAAGGGAGAGAGGAAGGAAGGAAGGAAGGGAGAGAGGAAGGAAGGAAGGAGGAAGGAAGGAAGGAAGGAAGGAAGGAAGGAAGGAAGGAAGGAAGGAAGGAAGGAAGGAAGGAAGGAAGGAAGGAAGGAAGGAAGGAGGGGAGGGAGGGAGGGAGGGAAGGAGGGAGGGAGGGAGGGAAGGAAGGAAGGAAGGAAGGAAGGAAGGAAGGGAAGGAAGGAAGGAGGAGGGAGGAAGGAGGGAGGGAGGGAGGGAGGGAGGGAAGGAAGGAAGGAAGGAAGAAAGAAGGAAAGAAAGAAAGAAAGAAAGAAAGAAAGAAAGAAAGAAAGAAGAAAGAAGAAGAAAGAAAGAAAGAAAGAGAAAGAAAGAAAGAAAGAAAGAAAGAAGAAAGTAAAGAAAGAAAGAAAGGAAAGAAAGAAAGAAAGAAAGAAAGAAAGAAAGAAAGAAAGAAAAAGAAAGAAAGAAAGAAAGAAAGAAAGAAAGAGAGAAGGAAAAGAAAGAAAGAGAAAAAGAAAGAAAGAAAGAAAGAAAGAAAGAAAGAAAGAAAGAAAGAAAGAAAGAAAGAAAGAAAGAAAGAAAGAGAAAGAAAGAAAGAGAAAGAAAGAAAGAAAGAAAGAAAGAAAGAAAGAAAGAAAGAAAGAAAGAAAGAAAGAAAGAAAGAAAGAAAGAAAGAAAGAAAGAAAGAAAGAGAGAAAGAAAGAGAGAAGGAAAAAGAAAGAAATCATGAATGAGAGGGAGAGGCCTTGCCCTTTACAGTATCTAAGACCTCCCAGAAAATCATTGGTAGTTTAGGTGTTAAAATTCCTCAAGGATCTTTGTCTTGTTGCCAACATTAATTGGAAACAATTGATGGCTCAGACTCTAAACTCCATCCTTAGCTATTTTCTTTCCTGATAGTTTCAACAATAATAATAATAACTTACATTCCTACAATGTTGAGGGTTTACAAAGTGCTTCCTCACATGCAGGGAGAAAGAGAATGTCAGCACTATTATCTGCCTTTTGCAGATGAGGAAACTGTGGGTCAAAGACGTTATGATATCACTAAGTCACAATGATCGTTTCTCAGACCCACAATACTCTCAGGGAAAGCCTTTTACCACATTTTGCCTATTACTCCCCCCTCCCCATTCTCTGATCACCCTGCTTCAGAAGGACACAAGGAGTAAAGCCAGTATTCCATTTCTTGTTACCTAGATCATGTAAGTCTTCATGCATCTAGCCTCCTGATAATTTCCTTTCTCTAAAAAAAAAAAAAAAAAAAAAGCAAACTTGCACTGTTTTTTACATCCCCTATATTTCCCACTATATCCCTCCCCCAATCTCATTCCAGAGAGGCATCTTATGCAATATTTTATAAAGGAAGAATGAATATTCTTTGCAAAGCAGGAAGGTCCTTTCTTTTATCTCATTTTTGAAGTCAAACTTGGTAATCATAATTTCATATTATCAAGTGCTTTATTGTTATTGTTATTTCCATTTACACTAGTGTAGTCATTGTGTTTGTGGTTTTCTTGGTTTTGCTTACTTTACTTTGCTTCTGTTCATGTCTTTCAATGGTTCCCCATAATCATCATTTTTTTACAGTACAGTAACATTTCATTACATTCATGATCCATATTTTGCTTCACCACTTTCTAATAAATGGGCATCTCTTTTCTTTCCAGTTTTCTGGTCATTTGAAAAGCAGTCATAAATATTTTGGTGCTTCTGGGACCTTTTTTGTTGTTGTTGTTGTTATTGACCCCCTTAGGAATGAATATATACCTCCCAGAGGGATCTCTGAGTCAAAGAGTCTACACATTTTAGAACCTGGCTTTCTTTAATTCCAAATTAATTTAATTTAACTTAATAATTTAATTTCAGAATGAGTGTAGTTATGATGATTTCCTTTTAATATGGAAATAACTACTTTACAGACTATTTGCTAACTTGAATTTTCAGTTGCCATAACTACGATGTATAGGGCACTATGATCAGAATTGGAGATACAAAGACAAAAATGTTGTTCAGTCTTGTCTGATTCTTCATGACCCTATTTTTCTTGGCAAAGTTACTGGAGTGGGTTGTTTGTTTTTTTAACATTCTTTTCCAGCTCATTTTACAGATGAAGAAACTGAGGCAATAGTGTTAAGTGACTTGCCCAGAGTCAGACAGTTAGTGTTTGAGCCTGAAGTTGCACCACTTAGCTGCCCCTAAAACAGTCCCTACCCTCAAAGAAGCAATATTCCACTGGGACATGCAACATGTTAAACAAGTAAATAAATAAAAGATTATCTGAGAAGGGAAAGAATGTGAACAACTTGGGCTAGTCAGGAAAGGCTTCCCTTCAAAGGTGGTATCCAATCTAAGCTTTGAAGGAAGCTAAGGATTCAAAGAGAAAGAAGCCAGAAGAGAATATATTTCGATCAAGAGAAGGATAGTCAATGCAAAGAAAGGCAAGGAATACAGAAGGTAGAATATTATGGGTCCTGCAAATAGACTAATGGAATTAATGTTAAATTCATCTGGAAAAATAGAGCCAAAATCAATAAGCATTTAGTAAGCACCGACTATATGCAAGGATAGGCACAGGAATGAGAAAGAGACAGAAAGGAGGAGAAGGAGGGGGAGGAAGAGGAAGAGGAGAGGAGGAAAAAAGAGGAAGAGGAAAAGGAAGAAGAGAAGGAGGAGGAAGAGGAGAAGGAGGAGGAGGAAGAGAAAGAGAAGTAAGGGGAGAAGAAGGGGGAGAAGGGAGAAAAGGAAGAAGAGGAGGAGAAGGAGAGGAAGAGGAGGAAGGCAATCCCTCTTCTCCAACAGCTGACATTTCAGGGAGATTATCTATTCATTCATTAGGAAATACAGAATAAATTAAAAATACATGTAAAGCAGTTCAAAACACGATAGTTTGGAAGAGAAGCCACCAGCAATTGGAGAGGTAAGTTCAGAAAAGGTTGAAGGGGGGAGAAAGGTAGTGTTCAAGATGCATTTTGAAAGAAGAAAGGGACTGACTCTCTAAGAGGGGTGGGGTTGAGGATAGAACACATACCAGGCATTGCAGACAGGCAATGCAAAGACAAGAAGATGAGAGATAGGGTAGTATCCCGTGTAAGAAACAAAGAAAAAGCCAATTTGTCTGGATTGCTGAATGGGAGGGGGAGTGATATTCAGTGAAACTGAAAGACAAATAAAGGCTATGCTGTGAAAGGCTTTTTAAAGAAAACAAGTGACTTTCAATTTTATCCTAAAGGCAACAGAGAGTCACTAGAATAGGCCACTAGAATAGTGTGATGTCCTCAGATCTATCAGTTAGGAAGCCATTGCAATAACTGGAGTAATAATTTGGGTGAGATTTAGTGAGGGCTTCAACTAAAGTGCTAGCAAATCTTAAAAGAAAGAAGGGGACATTTATAGGAGGTGCATGAAGTCAGAAACAAGATTTAGCAACTACTGATTAGATATGTGGGATGAATGAAAGTGAGCTGATGGAATAATGGATGGAAGTAGTCCTAGGGACAGCTAGGCAATGCAGTAGATAAAGCATGGACTCGATGTCAGAAGGACCTGAGTTCAAATGCTGCCTCAGACACTTATTAGCTATGTGACCCAGAACAAGTAACTTAACCCAATTACCTCGAAAAAAGAAATAAGAGGCCAAACTGAATATAAACTGTGGCTGTATAAACATCAAGAAGGTAATGAACAGCAAGAATTTGGCAAATGATAAAGATTTTAAAAACCAAGCTGATGTATGAAGATGTATTCTGATGGAAGTGGATATCTTCAACATAAAGAAGATCCAACTCACTTCCAGTTGATCAATGATGGACAGAAACAACTACACCCAGAGAAGGAACACTGGGAAGTGAATGTAAATTGTTAGCACTACTGTCTATCTACCCAGGTTACTTACACCTTCGGAATCTAATACTTAATGTGCAACAAGAAAATGGTATTTACACACATATATTGTATCTAGGTTATATTGTAACACATGTAAAATGTATGGGATTGCCTGTCATCGGGGGGAGGGAGTGGAGGGAGGGGGAGATAATTTGGAAAAATGAATACAAGGGATAATATTATTTAAAAAATTACTCATGCATATATACTGTGAGAAAAAAATTCTAAATAATAAAAAATAAAAATAAAAAAAAACCAAGCTGAGTATTAACCCAGAGTCAATAGGGAGTCTATGAAAACTATTGAGCAGGTGGTGACATAATTATGCTTTTGGAATATTATTCTGGTACCTATTATCAGAGAGGAAGAGAGTAGATACAGGGAAACCAGGTAGGACATCATTGCAAGAAATGACTGGGGGTGAATTATAGTGGAAAGGGAAAAAGAAAGAAAGAAAAAGAAAAGAGAAGGGAATTCATGCAAGAAATATTGTGAAGGTGGAATTAACCTAATTAGGTTTGAGTTACAGGAGAGGGGAGGACTATTAAGGGAAAAGAGAAAGCTAAGGATGACCCAGAGGTTGAAAACCTGGGTGCCTTATGGTGCCCTCAATAGAAATTGTGGAGGAGAGACAAGTTTAGAGAGAAAGATGAATTTCGTTTGGATGCTCTGAGTTTGAAATGCTTACGAGGACATCCACAGAAGATGTTAAACAATTTGTGATATAGGACTGGATTTCAGGATAACATTACAACTGAATTCATAGAATGGAGCCATCTGTGTAAAGATGATATTTGAACACATGGGAGCAGATAGGCACTGAGAAAGATGTAAATAAAAAGAAAAAAGCCCTGGGAACAGTCAACACCACGTGGGCAGGAACCGAATGATGCTATTCTATGGTTTCTGGAATAGCAATATTTCATAACAGTACTAATATCAATATCAATATTTAGAATCATTTCTTATCCACAAATAGAGAATCCTCAAAATAGAAAAGTTTCTTACCAAATATATACATATGTATATATATGGCAAAGAAAAATCAATCAAATAAGCATTTATTAAGTACCTACAATTTGCCAGACAGTGTACCAGTCCCTGGATGGGTTGGCATTAGAAAGGGATTTTGAAATCACCCTGTCTAGTTACCTTCATTTTTTTAAATGAGTAGATTAAAATCCAGAGCAGGGAATAATTTGCCCCAGCTCCTGGAGATAGAACATGAGCTAGAATACTGATCTTTGACTATTTGCCCAATCTTTTTTCTACCATAGTGATGAAATTTAACTTAGCAATATCATAAGAAAATCGGACACTCGCAGGCACAGATCCTCTCCGATGAAAGCAAACCCTTTTTATGAGTTGAGGGTTTTTGTTTGAGGACCAATCTGATGTAGGGTCTTTTATGTATGAATTCTTTCATTTATTGCATTTATATCTTCATCAATTAGCTCACAAATTAGAAGTACTTAATACATTTGTGACTGATTTTTACAATAAAATATTCTTAATAAGCAACTTTTATTTATTTCAAGAATTTTACATATTATGGATAAGAAATTTTATAGAGATAGGATTAATTTTATTAATTTTTTTTTTAATTTTGTATTAGGAAAGAGAACTCCAGAATGAGAAATTCCCTCTACCAATTCAGGTCAGTACCTTCTTTTCCACTTAAGGTTTTAGACAATTGTCTATAAACATAACACTGAGGAGTTAAGTGACTTGTCCACATGACATAATTGGTATGTATCTGAATAAAACTTAGATTTCATGCAATTATATATTTTCTTTTGTCTGTAGTAACTATCCATTAAAACATTATCCACAATTACACGGAGTATGCAATCCACCCTCTGATAAGCACCACTCTACTCTATCAGGGTGTCCCATCTATTGAATTACACTTGAATTCTAGCTGGACTTGTGAAAATGTTGTATTATTGGCCACAGAATGGATTAGCACACCCCATCCCACCTCCCCACCCCCGCTAACACCACATTTTTAAACAAGTATATGTTCAGAGTAATGAATATGTTTGTATTATTGTTTTTTCAAGAACCCATTTGGGGTTTTCTTGGCAAAGATACTGGAGTAATTTGCCATTTCTCTCTCCAGTTCATTTTACAATTGAGGAAAACGAGCAAAGAGGATTAAGTGATTTACCCAAAGTCACACATTACTAAGTGTCTTAGAATAAATATAAAGTCAGATCTTCCTAACTCCATGCCTGGTGTTCTATTTACTGAGCCATCCAGCTGCCTCATAACGAATATAGGATGTTGTCTAATTAGAACAGGAAATAGATAAAACAAAGAAAACCTTATAGGTTGGACACAGAGCTGCTTTATGAAGCAAAGATGCAGGACTTTGACAGAGGGAGAGCACCTTCTTGGCGACAGCGTGTTCTCTTTAGTCCTAAGTGGTTTGACAAGCCCTTTGGAAAATGCCCAAGAATTTAAAAATTAAGAAATCATAAGTATGCTATGAACAATCTGAATTGAGTGGGCTTCTTGTCTATCAGTCACTATTCTATATCTATGAAGAACAAAATATATATCAGAAAATCATCTGATTAGGAAAATGAAGTTTGGAGCTGCAATCAGTTCAAAATGATCCGTGGCATCTTATCTGTTTTCTAGTTCATCTACAACTGGCTCCTACTCTGTTCATTCATGAAGATTTCTCAGTCTCCCTTTGATCTTACTTTACTATCCTCTGAAATTGAAAATCTCTGGAAATCTTTCGGTTCTTCCCTATCTCTTGGGAGGTTTGAGAAATCTGGATAGCTCTGCTTAAGTTGGATCTTAGAGGGACTTGAGAGATCATCTATTTTGACTCCCTTTTATTATGGATAAGAAAACTGAGTCCAAGAATGATAAAGTAAAATCTCCAAAGTCACATAGTTAAACAGGAAGGGTTGAGTTAAGACTTGAATTCAGACCTCCTGACTCAAATTCCAAAGCTCTTTCCACTATCTCACCTCTAGTCAAAACTGAATCAGAAATCAGACCCCACCCTTTCAGTTTCTTATCTGAGGCTAAAGAACTTTCCCAATCACAGATGATTGAAAAACACTAAGAAAAACATGTTATTTCTACATATATACTACTTCAAAGCTTACAGTGTACTCTCCTTACTTATACAAAAAATCTAATAGCAGTCTGTACAAGTAATATAAAGAAGCTGAATCCCAGCAAGGTTAAATGATTTTTCCCACCTGGAATCAAAGTACAGGATTAGGAATCCCGAAGAGCTTGTTGAGGATCACTTCTGTCCTAGATTTGTGTACATCTTGAGGAAACTACATCTTTAAAAGTTAATTTCCTCCTTTGTTAAATAAGGAGATTGGAATGGATGACTTTTTTTTCTTTTTTAAGGCAATTTGGGTTAAGTGACTTGTCCAAGGTCACAGAGCTAGTAAGTGTCTCAGATCAAATTTGAACTCAGGTCCTCTTAACACCCAGGGCTGGCAATCCAATAAATGCCAAATCAAATAGACTTCTAAAGTCTCTTATAATTCTGACATAATATGTTGTAAATTTTTGAGGTTCAACATTCAGTCTTCTAAAGTCCCTTCTGACTTTTAACACTATATATCCATGATCCCATTCCCACATCTTTTAGTTTGCCTATGAAGTCATCCATTAATTTTCTCTCTCATCTTCAATTACTTCCTATCCATTTCTCTGTCATCTACAAATGTGCTCAACTTTTATCCATTCTTAAAAAAAAAAAAACAAAAAACCTAATTTGACCATACCTCTCTTGACACATCTTTCTAGTTGTTGTCCTATATTGTTCCTCCCTTCCATAACAAAACTCCTAAAAACAACCATCTATGGTCCTATCTATCTCCTTTCTCAACACTTACTAACTCCTTATAATCTGGCTTTCAATTATATCAAATAAAATTGTATTCTTTTTCCTGATTCAGGTCCTCATTGATTATCACTATGATTATTGTTAATGGCCTCCTAACTGGGCTCCCTCTCTCAAGTTCCAATCCACTCCCATACCATCCACATAGCTACTGAACTGTTTTGTCCCAAAGTCTGGGTTTTATCATGCTACCTACTAACTCTTAAATTCCAGTGATCCCCCTATTATCTAAAGCCCTCTGTCTAACATTGAGTTAAGGGGGGTTGATGAGGATCTTTCATTAATTGTATCCTCTAATATACTTCAAATTATAATCTTTAGGGAGTATGAAACTGAGTATTCATCCCATTTTGATGATCTTTGTTAAAATATTTGTTTGTTAAAATAAATAAATATTTTTTTTAAATATGTCCTATTTCATTACTACTTTAGAAAGAAATTCTTTAGTAAATTTGATGGAGTTACAGTGCTCCTAAGCTAGCTAAAGAATCAATCATGACTGTTCTTTTTTTTTTTTTCCCCCCTGAGGAAAGTCACACAGCTAGGAAGTGTTAAGTGTCCGAGAGCAGATTTGAATTCAGCTCCTCCTGATTTCAGGGCTGGTGCTCTAACCATTGTACCACCTAGCTGCCCAGTCATGGCTTTTAAAAAAGCAAGACAACTCTTGGGAGAGTGAGTCAAGAATCATTTCTAGAAATAGAAAAGAGAACCAGATATGAAGGAAGGACTTAGCTCTTTAGAGGGAATCTTACTCTTTTTTCTTCTTCCTTCTGTGCTTCTCCCAAACCCAAATTCTACAAGTGTCTGTGGAGATGCTACATCCATCGGAGAACCATCCTAGAGATTCCAGCTACAGAACTGAATTGAATTGTAAAAAGGAAGAGACCTAGGAAACCAATTAGGAAAACCTGCCCTGGTAATTATGAACATTTGTAATAAAAGTACATCCCAGGCTTAGCGAGTAGAAAGGAATGTTTTGAAATGATTGTTCTTACTATACCTTTTCAGTAAATGCCTTTGCTCTGAGATAATAGTGTCAATCGGCTGACTGTTCAAGGTAAAGGTTGGGGCTTGTGAGCCATAGTTTCTCATAAGTTTGTAGTACAGATCCACAAAGTATCTGGAACCTGAGATAGTCATCTTCCAACCAGAATCTAATGATAGAGCATTCCAGAAGGGGATATTTCCCTTTGTTATTTTTTTAAAAATTTACTTCTATAAGAGCATGTTGCTTCCCTCAATAAAACTATAAATTCCATGAAGAATTTTTTTTCTTTATTTCCCAGAACCTAGCACAGTTTCTAGCACAAAAAAAGAGGTTTATTTTCCAATTAATTGCTTGGCAGTGTGCCAGCCTTGAAATCAGGAAAATCTGAATTCAATTCTTCCTAGCTGTGATACCTGGCAAGTCACTTAACGCTGTTTGCCTCAATTCCTCATCTGTAAAATGATCTGGAGAAGGAAATAGCAAACTATTTCAGTATCTTTGTCAAGAAAACCCCAAATGGGGTCACAGAGAGTCAAACATAATTGAAATGACTAAATAACAACAACAAAAAAATTCCTATTTTATAGATAAGGAAACCAAGACTCAGAGATTTGCCCATAGTCACTCAGCTAAGTTCCAGAGGCAGGAGCCAAACCTAAGCCTTCTTTACACAAAGTTTAGCACTTTATTCAAAAAAATAAACCCACCTTCACCAGGGAGCACCCTCTCCTTTGGTCTTCCCTTTGCCTCCTTCCTAGACCCCATCATCCAGAACCCAACTTGAATTCCAAGGATGCTTGTTTGCTCACATCATATGGATTCCAATGGGATCACCAACTCTCTTCATTCTAGTAAGATGAAGCCTTTCAAAATGAGGTGCTTCTATATTCTCCAAACCCGAAGGCACTGTCATCAAAAAAGTTTGGAAAGCCTTAGATGAATTAATACTGAGTGAAGTGAGCAGAACCAAGAGAACATTGTAGATGATACCAGCAAGATTATGTGATGATCAGCTGTGATGGACATGACTCCTCTCAGCAATACAGTGATTCAATTACAATTGCCTTGGGGTGGACAATGCCATCCACTGATTTCAGAAAGGCCTGGAGAGACTTATCTGAACTGATGCTGAGTGAAATGAGCAGAACCAGGAGATCATTATATACTTCAACAACAATACTATGAGGATCAATTCTGATGGACGTGGCCATTTTCAACAATGAGATGAACCAAATCAGTTCTAATAGAGCAGTAATGAACTGAACCAGCCACACCCAGTGAAAGAACTCTGGGAGTTGACTGTGAACCACTACATAGAATTCCCAATCCCTCTATTTTTGATTCCCTTCACAGGCTAATTGTACACTGTTTCAAAGTCCCATTCTTTTTGTACAGCAAAATAACTGTTTGGACATGTATACATATATTGTATTTAACTTATACTTTAACATATTTAACATGTATCGGTCTACCTGTCATCTGGGGGAAGGGGGTGGGAGGAAGGAGGGGAAAAGTTGAAACAAAAGGTTTTGTAATTGTCAATGCTAGAAAATTACCTGTGCATAATTTTTTTGTAAAAATTAATTTAATTAATTAATTAATTTAAAAAGAAAAAAAGAAAATGCCATCCACATCCAAAGAGAGAATTATAGAGAATGAATGAATGTAGTTGGAAGCATAGTATTTTCACCTTTTTTTTGTTTGTTTGTTTACTTTTTCTTTCTCATTTTTTTTTCCTTTTTGGTCTGATTTCTCTTACAAGACATGACTAATATGGAAATATATTTTAAAAGATTGGACATGTGTTTAAGCTATATCATATTGCTTGCTGTCTTGTGGTAAGGAGGGGAGGAGAAAAATTTGGGACACAAATCTTACAAACATGAATGTTGAAAATCTTTAATGTATTTAGAAAAATACAATACTATTGAGAAAAAATATGTTCCTTATCTTGAATAAGAAAAAAAAAAGAATATGAACTCAGTCAATGAATTAATGAATCAATCAATTATAAAAGCTTAATACACCTACTTTGTGCCACCACTGGAATAGTTGTAGTTGACACAAATACAACAGTGAGGTAATCTCTATTTTAAAGAAGTTTACATTCTTAACAGGATGATACAATACATGTTGAGGACTAGAAGTCATACTCTTGAGACTCCAGAATCCTCTTCATATAATTCTAGTACATTTATTATGTGATTTTATATTCTGACTATCTGTGGAAAGGACAAAGGAGATCTGGGTCAGAAACCCAGTTCTTCTATTTTGAGCCTTAGACACAATTGGCAGAGTTTAGGGTCTTAAGACTACAGTCTGTGGGTATCAGGACAAAGTTTTATCGTCTGACAAGATAACAAAATTAATGAATTTGGATGGAAGCAAAGAACCTGAGTTCACTAATCAACTGAAACACACAAGCTATCTATACAAGGGATTTTTTGATTTCTAATGAGCAATTGCATTGCCAATTAATCCCATTTCCTCAACAAAGGGAGAGAAGAAAGAATTGCCTTTACATTCAGGCCTCTCCCTGCCTTAGGAAGGGGACAGATCACCAAATAAAGTCTAAGAAAGGGAAGGGCAAACCCAGATTCAAGGATCAGAGGAGTCCTTGGATCTATGACCTAGTCTAGAAATAAAATCTATCCTGGATAGGTGAAAGGTGGCATTAATACTCATGTGCCAGACGTATTTCTGGAGCTCTGGAAACAGCTGCGTGTATAACTTCAGGCTAAGACTTCTCCATTACCATCAGCCCTATAGAATGCCTAGAAGCAATTACTGTTGAGTGGGAAGAGTGCTAGATTTAGGATGTGGAAATCTGAGTTCAAATCCCAGATCCAATACTTTTCATGTGTGTAGGTAGACAAGATCAATTCTCTTAATCTCTCTGAGACAGTTTCCTCATTTGGAAAATAGGGATAATCATATCTGAATTTGGAGTCAGAGGATTTGAGTTGGAATTCGGCTCTGCAATTTGAATAAATGAATATATAAATTGATAAATATGTAAATAAATAAGAATTTAAGTGCTTACTAGGTGCCAGGTACTAGAGTATGAATGAGATGAGGTGAGATCTTTCAAGACAGTTGTGAAAATCCAGTAAGGCTTCATCTACTTCAGAGTTGGAGTAGGCCTAAAGAACTCTAAACATCGAGTCAAGGGCATAATTGCTCTCCCCTCCCATGATATCATCTCCCAATTTCATCCAAATATGGGCAACTATGTACTTATTGGTCAAGTTCAATTTCATGGGTAGATCTCAAGTTTAGAATGTAAGACTCTCAGCCAATGAGGATGAGGGTCAGTGGTGGGAGGGGGCGTTTTTGCGTTAGGGATTAAAAGTGCTGTCCTGCCCACAGGAGGTGCTTCCTCTCTTCGATTGTCTACTCGAAGGGTGGGACGCCCTTCTCGCGAGAATGTACAATAAACTTTGCTTTTCTCTAGAGCTCTCTCCAGCTTTTTTTATTAAATGGTGACCCTTACCATTTCCGTACCACACAGGTAGGAGAGGAGAGAAAAGGAGAAAAAAAGAGGGAAAGGGGAAGGGAGGGGAGGGGAGAAGAAAGGAGGAGAGAGGGTAGCTCGAGACCGACTGAGAAAAAAGAGCAAGGTTCTGGGAGAGACTGAAGGGAAGGGAAGGGAGGCCACAAGTGACAATTACAAGGTGGTGATTTCAATTTAATAAAATTTTTAACCATTAAAATCAACTAACATTTATTAAGCTCCCACTATGTTCCAGGCATTGTGCTAATTACTGGGGATATAAAAGACAATTACTGCCCTCAAAGAGTTCACAATCCAATGGGAGAGCCAATACATAAACATTATGTGCAAACATAATTTAGATAGGACTAACTAGAGATAAATAGAAAATAGAGGAGAAAAGGGAGGGAAGGGGAAGAAAGAGGGGGAAAGAGAGAAGAGGGGGGATGGGAGGAGAGACAAAAAGAAAAGTTACTTTCCTCAAGAAGCTTACATTATAATATAGACAACAAATAGGAGGGAGTGGAGACCAGGGAGAAGGTAAGGGGATGGTAAGTAGAGGCATTGCACAACTAATTTGACACACACAGCCTTTAGAGGAATGGTAATGCTGATTTGATTATGGTTATTTACTGATCACATAGTGGCTGTATGACTTTGGGCAAGTGACTTAGCCCTCCAGGGCCTAAAATTCCTCATCTCTAAAATAAGGAAGTTAGACCAGGTTAGACTAGGTCCCTTCCACATCTTGATCTATGATCCCATGATTTTATCAGAGCTCATAAATTATGCTCAGCTCTGAATCAGAGAGTTAAATCAAATAAAATTTGATGGAGAACTCCTAGAATGGATTTTACATGAGTATGGGTTAGACAAGATATTTCTTCTGACTCCAGTTTCCTGCTCTAACTATAAGAACATAAGATTTGGAATTTGAGGACTTGACTTCAAATCCTTATTCTTCTACATAGGACTTTTGTGACTTCGGGCAAGTTGATTAACCCTTCTAAACCTCAGGGAGACTAGATCTTGGGTTCTTAACCTTTTTGTGTGACTTAGACCTCTGATAATCTAGAGAAATTTCCTCAGAATAATAATTTTGGGGGTTGGGTTTTTTTAATTAAAAAATGGATATTTAATTATTTTATTTTTATTAGAAAATTCTAGATTTTGATAGGATCAATATTATAAATAATGGGATCTTTTATTTAAAGTTTCAATTCAAATGTATTATTTGTCAAATAGTCCTGGTATAATATCATAAAACGAAGAGAGCATCCTGGAGTGGTTGTTATTGCTGTCATTGATATTACTGCTGCTCCTCTTCCTTCTTCTTCCTCTTCTTGGTCTCCTTTTACTTTAAAAATTATTGAACAGAAGTTAATTCTTTACAACAATAATGTTTTTAAATGCAGAAAATAAAATACATGGGACTACCAAGAAAACAAAGTATATTTAAATACAGTCAATAAATACATGAAGTTAAACACAAGCCAAGTTCGTGGCTCCAGATTAAAAAAAAAAAAAATTCCAACTGATGATTTTAAAGAGACTTTACTGTTTTCAGTCTAGTGATCCAAAAAGTGATATATGAATTCTCAAATAAAACACATAACCCTTTTGCAATTGAGGAAATGAATCAAACATCTTTTCATCTCTGGAAAAGGATGACAAGATTGGGGAGTTGAATAGACTTTAAAGTCAGGGGTTCCCTTGGCTGGAGAACCAATTGTTAAATGTTCAATGTGAGCATTCATAATTCAGAAATTCCCCAGTCATAGTACATCAGGGTTTGGTTTATTATTGTGTTGATGGTCTAGACCTAAGAAAGTGATGGAGAAAATGTTAATAATGGCAACTAATCTTAAAAGTATAGCAGAGTACATTTTTACGGAAAAGTCAGTTGTTAAACATTTACCAACATATCTCTGTCTTAGAGGTCATCTAGTCTAAACCTGTATTTTTATAGATAAGGAAACTGAGGCTCAGGTGATAAAGTGATTTGCCCAGCAAATAGCAAAACTAAAATTTGAATCCAAATCTCTAAACTCTAAATCAAGTGGGTCTTTCTACAGTATCATCCCTACTCAGACTATGACCAGGACCCAACCCCACCTAGTCAGAGCTTCTTTTCTAAGGATAAGGAACTTCCCCTAAGGCGGGTGGTTGGGAAAAGGCCAGGAATAATAGCTCCTATTTATATAATGCTTTAAAGTTTACAGCACCCTTTCCCCTGTGAGGAAAGTTACGCAAGTATTATTATTCTCATTTTACAGTTGAGAAAGCTGAATCTTCCAGAAGTCCTCAGACTTCCCCACAGTCAGTCTCACAGCCAGCACAGGGCCAGAGGACTAGACTTGAAATCCAGGGATTGGGTTGGAATCTTAGCTCTGCTTTTTACCAGCTCCATATGTGTAGACATCTTTAAGCCTTGTGCCTTCTCTGAGCTGTAAAAGAAAGACCGGAATGGATGACCTCGACCGTCCCTTCCTGATCTGGCATAGTATGACATAATCTCCATTCCAAGTTTAATTTTTAGTGTGCTGAGGTCCCTTATGAATCTTGTATTCTGTGACTACATAGCTGCTTCCTGAGTCTTCCTGAGCACTCAAGAGATTCCCCCTGTTGGTTTGTTCACTTGCTGATTTTTCCTTTAGATGGGGCCTATGGTAAAATCAACTGGGCCTGAAACACTGACCATCCTAACAGCAAGGGCCCATGGGGAGACTTCTTGAAATCATTATTGCAGGCTCCAAGCTCAGTTTTCCACCTCATTACACCCGAGTTTCTGCAACCCCTTGAAAACCGCTTAGGTAATTGTCACACCTTTAAAGTAACAAAAGAATGTCAAATGATTCTTTTTTCCTAGAATAAGCTGTGGGGACAGCAGAAACCCAATTCCTGCTCCTCCCCTGGAGAACCAGTCTGTATCCAGAGCTATATTTGACTGGTTAAGCAACGGCAGGTTTTGCATGCTGCATTCCTTGGCTAAAGGCCAACCCCGTGTGTAATATACTTCAGCCACCCTGTTGTTACCTAATCCTTTCCTGATCTGCAGTTTGCGCAAGAAGGGTAAAAAATCTCTGTGAAGCCACTGAGAAATTCTCCACCAATCACTCACTGAGCTGCTTCCCCCCCCCTTTTTTTTTTCTTTTTCTTTTTTTTTTTTCCTCCTTCAGTTTGATGATCTAATCCCTGAAGTACAAACTTTTATTCCAAACAGGGGAAGCTGTGTGAGCACCTTCTGCCCAATATTTGTCTTCCCTTCTCCCAGGAAAAAAAAAAATCCCCCAAACTCAGGCCCCTTTCTGCCTCATGGCTATGGTACAGTGGAAGGGGCACTAGGAAAAAATCTAGATTCTTGTCCCAGCTTCAGAACCTTCTCCAAACTGATTCCTCCCCTACGGCTGAAATTTCCTCATCTTTTAAAGAAAGGGAGGAGAGAATGCATGGTCTCTGAGGTCTTTCCAGCTTCAGGATTCTGTGATTCATGAGATCCTCTGCTTCAATCTCTGAGCCCTACCTATCTGGGCGTGAGGACAAAAAGAAATAATGGATGTGAAAGGGCTTTTAAAGTTCTTTAAAATAGAAGTAGAAGAGATCTCAGAGATCAGAGCATCCAAGTCCCTTTCTCCCATTTTACAGGTAAAGACACTGAGGCAGAGAAATAAATGAGTTGCCTAAGGTCAAACAGCCTACAGAGCCAAGGTTGGAGCCCAGGCCCTTTTTCCACTGCTGCTATTTCCATGGCACCACATTATCACACCCATGCTCACAAAAGCAATCTAGCCCAGTGTAAGGGGATCTCCCACTAGCGAGCACGGGAACTGTGCCCTATTATGGCCTCTGAGAGTTCCTCTAAGTGTGTGAACTCCAATCAATCATATAACTTTCAGTGTTAAGGCAGTGGAGTGTCTGGAGGGAGGGGGGTGTGGAGAGATGCAGAAGGGAGAATCCAGATTTGGATCCTGATGAAACTGGATCTCGCATGACTCTGAAGTGACATAGGTGTCATAGATTACCTGTTTAGACACTGAAATGCTGATCTCTGGGTTAAGGGGAATGTTACCTCCAGCGCCCCATCATGCCCATTACTTATTTTGGGCACCAGCTTGCTGCCTTCTGTTGTTAGGAAGATGATTACTTCCAACAGTTATGCTGATGTTTCTACTTGTGGGCATGAAATGGATACTTCTGCTCCTGGAGTTTCAAAGCCAAATTAGGAAGTGAAGACTGGGGGGGGGGGGGGGGGACCAGAGTCCCTGCGTCCATCAGGTTCAATGGCATGAACACAAATCTGCTAAGGAGAAAGGACACTGCTAGAGCTGGAAGGGGCCCCTAGAGCTCGTCACATTCAGCCTCCTTGTTTGTCAGCAGAGGAAACTAAAGAAGAGAAAAGGGAATCGTGCTTTAATTGTTTTGCCTCAAAGAGGAAAAGCAATGGAGTGAGGAAAGAGCACTGGATTTGTCATCCAAAGACCTAAGTTCAAATCCTAGCCCCACTATTTACTAATTTTATAGTTTTGTACAGGACATTTCAGTTTCTTCAGCTATAAAATATATAAAACTATTAAAAATGAGATGATCTAGAAGTGATTTGTAAAGCATAAAGGAAGCTGAAGATTATTATAAATTATTTTATACAATATAAATATGTCTTCTTTGTCATCTTCATGCTTGAACTAATTCTGTTTTCCATTTTGTTGTTGTTGGGTACAATTCTTCATGACCCAATTTGGGGTTTTCTTGGCAGAAACCAGACTGGTTTGCCATTTCTTTCTCCAGATGAGGAGATGGCAGATGAGGAAACTGAGGCAGGATTAAGTGACTTGCCCAGTCATACAACCAGTAAGTGGCTGAAGTTGGATTTGAACTCACAGATATTTCTCTATCTACTCTGCCATCTAGACTCTAGATCATTTCAAAGGTCCCTTCTAATACAAATCTATTACCCTCTAGTTCAAAGGGACATGTCCATCTCTTATTGTGTTCTTTGAGCCATATCCACTTCTAGTCACACATGTTTTTATGGACACATTTTATGCTACTTATTACCATGCCACTGAGTTTTCCACTACCATAAAAAAAAGCTAATCCTTCCACATAACAAGTCTGCAAGTAATTTCAGACGCCCATCAGGTCTGTTTCTCCTCCTCCGATTCTCTTTGTTAAAGATCCCTACCTAATTCCTTCAAACAAACTATGATTTTGAGTCTTTTTAACCATCCTGACCACCTTATTCTGGATTTACTTCAATCTGTCCAAGTCTGGTCTAAAATATAGTGGCTAGGAGGCAGCTAGATGGGGAAGTGGATAGAGCACCAGCCTTGAATTCAGGAGGACCCGAGTTCAAATCTGTTCTCAGACACTTAACACTTCCTAGCTGTGTGACCCTGGGCAAGTCACCTCAGGAAAAAATAAAAAAATAAAATAAAATAAAATAAAATAAAATATGGTGGCTATATATGAACATAATACACTAGCAGTGACCCAATTAGGGGAAAAGTCCTTAACCAGGGTTGGAAGAGAGCATTTAGACAAAAGTAAGAAAGTCAGCTCTAGGCAGCTCCTGATCAACCCCCAGTTAGAAATATAATGACACTGTCACTTCCCTCATTATAGAGATGACATTTCTGTTAATGCAGTAAAAGATTCCATTAGATAGAAGATCCCTGACCTTATCTCACTGCTCACTCATTCATTACACATGTAGCCCAATGCCAAAAACCTCCATTTTTCTTTCTCACACAAATTCTTTTTCTCTCCATTTTTCTCAGCTAAATTTTACACGGGTGAAATTGGTCTTTGTTTTTCGGGTTTGGTTTTTCATTTGTTTGTTTTAGCATCAGTGGAGGGTTATGGTGCTGCCATTTTCTATCTGTGTGACCTTGGACAAGTTAAATTCAGTTGCCTCAACTGTAAAATGAAAGGAATAGATTAGATAACCTTCAAGGTCACTTGTAGTTCTCAATCTACAATACTATAATTCCACATTTCCCCTTATAAATTTCATCTTGTCGCTGTTAGTCCACTGTTTTCAGTCTTTCAGGTTCTTTGGACATTCTTATTCTGTCACCCAGTGTATTAGCTATCCCTACCAGTTTGGTGTTATTGTATATTTGATGAATTTACCATCTACCTTTCTCCAAGGCAATGATCTTTTAAAATGACAGATTTTACAGCACTCTGCCATAGACTTCATCGACATTACTCCATTAATCAACAATTTGGAGCCTGGTCATTCAACCACTTCTGAATTTATCCAACCAGTGAAGTTGTCCATTGAAACAAATCCCACCCAGGCTCTTCTTTGTAAAATAAAGTGATTACAGTATGAACCCAGTACTTGTACTAAGCTTTAAGTATTAAATTCTTGGGCTTAAGCATTAAATACTAGTTTACTCACCTCAAGACTGCTCACTCAGGTTCCACAACTTACTCAGGAATTCAGGGAGGTGGGACCACTGTATTTAAAATTTCCAAATCCAGTCCATCCTTCTTTGCCTAGCTCAAGCCTCAAGTCTTGCCAATTAAACCTTCCCCAAAAGGCTCCATCCCTCATTATTTTCTCCCTTTACTTAACTCATAATTCACCAATAATACTATGTAGCAGTTAATTTGTTCTCTGTTCCAGGTATATAGAAGTCTTGCTTCCCCAGCAAGATAGGCACAAGGATGATGTCTAATGTTTCTCCTTTTTCTCCTGAAGAGTTGAGTCAAGTACAAGGCCTATTGTTTTGCTGGATAAATACTTGCTTCTTAAAGGATGAAAGTGATCAATTAATCATTCAAACCAGGTAGTCATTTTTGTCCCTGATATAATCTTTTTTGTATATAGGTGAATGTCATAACATTCCAATCCTATAATGATTTTCTTTCCAGCAGCATAGTTCTCAACCCAAGCATACTTTCTTATCTTATGATATTCTTTTCCAAATCTTTCTGTAAATTCCCTATGTAGATTCTGCCCAACATTCTGGAAGCCTTCCTCTAATGCTTTTACTAATGCCTGGATACTAACAAATCACTTCTGGTGTGCATTAGTTATTCTTTATGCTCACTATGTGATCAGTCCCCTTCTCCTTCTGATCATATATGTCCTAGTTGATGCCATTTTTTGCATGCATGTCATCATTGATAATATCATGCAGCTTGCTTATATATGATGCTTATCTTTCCTTTCTCTTTTTTTGTCATTTGCAATTTTTAGTTTTCTGAGATCATTTTTCCATGATTCATAACCCCATAACATCACAGGATACTTTTATGACTGCAAGCATTTTGGGACCACCGAAAGTGCTGTACAATTTCCCCAATGTGATCCAGTCTAGCTCATTGTCTAGCTACAGGACCTATTCAAGAAACTGGACTTATTTTTATAGATGGATTCTAGCCTGCATATTGAAATCAGAGCAAAATCTATTTTTCATCTACTTTTTTTCAGTATGGATGCTGGCTTCATTTGAATGACCTTGGAGCTCATGTAGGAGATCCTAGAGTGTTCCAGGATAGGATGAAATCAGCACAAAGTCATAAGTGAATAGGAATAATATCTGGAAGATCTTAACCAGGAATAGATAAAGCTTTTTGACCAAAGGAGGATCAGGTTTTTCTTACTAAATTATAAGATTCTTGAACATAGATAAGATTTATGCCTTCTCTTTAGCTCTCCTACCCCTAGTACCTAGGACCAGGTCTTGTCTGTAGTAAACTCCATAATTATCTGCTGAGTTAATGCATGAATAAACCATCACATCATCAAAATGATTTGGTTTTGAGAACTTAAAATTAATCAGCCAAAAAGATATGTGCTACTAGTAACCATGGTTTTCATAGCAATGTTACTAAGATTAACTGTATGCTCAAAGACTCCCTATGAAATAATAATAATCCAAATAATAATAATTATAATAATCCTAGGTGGGAGTGAAAGAGAAAATGATTAGTAAGAATAAAGTAACCAATTCAAATAAAATCTATTAAGAAAGAAAATTCTGACCATGGCATTGGGTAATGAGCTTCACCTGCTATGGTATTCAAGGGTCACTGGCTTCCCAACTATTAACATTAAAACCTGCCACGAGAAGGGAAAACTGAACCCTTGGGATAAAAAGAATCAGGGCCTCATTCACTATTTTTCCAGGATCTGTACTGTCCAATGTTTAAAAAGAAAAAAGATTGAAGCAGCTTCTGAGTTTAAAAAGAAAAAAGATCAGAGAAAAAGCAGCTCCTGATACTAAGAGCCAAGTCTCTCCAATTGTAGTGAGGTCCTTCAAATTCCTTGAATTAATTTTTTTTTTTTAAAGACTTGGTCATTAAACCACATTCTCCCTAATGAGACACAGAATTAAAATTCATGACTGACTGAAATAGAATTACAGCCATCTCACCAAGAGTCTGGGATCTTTGCTTCTAAACATTAGGTCAGCCTCAAGTAAGCTGGCTAGATAAGGAATGAACAAAATAATTGAAACCTCATCTAGGCATTGCATTGCTCAAAAGGTCAAAACCATGAGTTGAGTTTTTTTAAATGTCAAGGCTTGTGTAAATAAAAGTTTCTCACACATTCCAAGAGAGCTACACTCTTACCCAGTTTGTATTGACAACATCCAAAATTGTTCATTTAGTATAACAAGATAATTGCACCTCAAAGAAAACCACATAAGTGAAAGCTCTTTGTAATGGCAAAGCCTATATAAATGCATATTATTATTATAATTAGCAAAACTCCAGAAATTTTTTTTGTGGTTGGTGGGCAGCAAACCATGACAACACCTTCAGCAACATCAAGTATAGGCTAGGCATTCATTGATTCCAGTTAAAGTCAGGAATAGTGGGTCTGAATATCCACCCAGCAACTTACTAACTCAATGCAACTTTCATTTTACCAATGGTTCTCAGCTGTAAAGTAGGAAGTTGGATAAGCTCACCTTTTTGGTCCCTTCCAGTCCCAATATTTTATGTACTAACAGACTTTCTGCTTTAACATTCTTTTTTTTTATTATTATTTATAAAATGTATGCATGGGTAACTTTTCAACACTGACCCTTGTGTCCCAAATTTTCCCCTCCTTCCCCCCACCCCTTCCCCTAAATGGCAGGTAATCCAATATATGTTAAATATGTTAAAATACATGTTAAATCCAATATATGTATACATATTTATACAATTATCTTGCTGCACAAAAAAAAAATCAGATCAAGAAGAAAAAAAAATCTGGAAGGAAAACAAAACACAAGCAAACAACAACAACAGAAAGAGTGAAAATGCTTTTTTATGGTTCACAGTCAGTTTCTACAGTCCTCTCTCTAGGTATAAATGGCTCTTTTCATCACAAGATTATTGGAACTGATCTGAATTATCTCATTATTGGAAAGAGCACCATCCATCAGAATTGGTCAGTTCATAATCTTATTGTTGCCATGTACAATGATCTCTTAGTCCTGCTCATTTTGTTTCTGCTTTAATATTCTATGCTCAAACCTCTATTTTCTAAGGTTTTTTCTTCCTGCTCTAATATTCTGTATTTTAAGGTTCCTTACAGCTTATTTTATGTTTCCCTTCTTCCAGTTCTAACATTCTATGCTCCATCATTCTATGTTTGAAAGTCTCTACTAATTCAAACGTGCTGTTTCAAGGCCCTTCCAAGCTTTAAATATTCTATATTTGAAGGTCTTTTCCATTTCTAACATTCTTTGATCTAAAATCTCTTCCAACTCTATTTCAACAAAACTACAACTAATAATCTCCCATTTCTATGTTTTAAGTTTTACAAAGGATTTTCCTCATTTTACAGATGAAAAAGTCAAAGCTCAAAGGCTAAAACCTATTTCTATTCACATATCTGAAAAGTATCACAGGTGAAGGTCTAAATCAAGTTTTTCTCTAAGAAAAGGCCCTACTCCTTTTAACTTTCTATTCTACTTCTGACACTGGTTCATCACTAAAAAAAAGAATGAGCCAACTAGTAAGAACTAGACAATTTCCAAGATTCCAATGGCTAGACTTAATGTTTTTAAATTTTTCAAAACATCTTAAATTATTGTGCTCATTTGTTAAGCAACATCAAAGCTTCTTACCAAAAAAAAGTGCTTGATTTCTGATGATTTAACTAGCTAAATTAGCCCATTGGTATGTTTAGGTAACCATTATGAAAAATAACCCCCTAAAAAAAAAAAAAAAAAAAAAAAACTTACGCAACCAAAGTTATTTCAGAAATTGACATGTGCTCAGTCAATGGAAAATGTGTCCCTTTAATGTGTAACAACTCACTGCATATATTATAAATAGAAGTCAAGGAAAATTCAGAAAAGAGCTCTTTTTAATTTGATCATTTTCAATCTCTAAGCATTCACTTTTTCTTTCTAGTTCCCTCCTTAGTCAAAATTAAGCACTAAATAAAGGATTAAGACTTCAGTCTTAGGAAAGTAAAGACTGGATTGAAATCATGAACATCTGAAGCTAGAATGCACCCATATGTGGCCAATGTAGTAAAAAGAACAGTGGGGATTGAAGGATCATACAAGGAGATCTGGGAAGGGGTTTAAGGATCACCTAGTCTAATCACCTTAATTTGCTGATAACAACACTGGCAGAGAGAAATTTGGAAGGTTGTAAATAAGAGCTTTTTGCAAACATTAAAGCACCTACACACACACACCCAGGAAGTTGTTATGTCAATGATTGTTATGTAGTTTCTTGACCTAAAAAGGGGCTCCAGAAGTCACCTAATCCAGCTCTCTTATTTTATAGATTGGGGGACTGAATTTTGGACCAATTACTTGCTCAAAGTGATAGAGCTTGTAAGCATCTGAGATAGGATTAGAATTTTTTCTCTGACAATAGTTTTTCCATTGACAAGACTGGCAAGTTGCTTGTTGCTGATAATCTTTTTTGTTTTATTATTTAAATGTATGTTTCTCCTGATGACCATGCTTAGCAAACTTTAAACATCTCACATGTCATTTTAAAAAACTCTCTATTACCTCCATTGATATCATTTGCTGTTGTTGTTATTTTTAAATCAAGTATAAAGTTAAATTGGACATGTCATGATGTGCCATTGATTTACTATGTAAGACACTTTACTTAAGTGT
This sequence comes from Sminthopsis crassicaudata, assembly GCF_048593235.1. Taxonomy (NCBI): domain Eukaryota; kingdom Metazoa; phylum Chordata; class Mammalia; order Dasyuromorphia; family Dasyuridae; genus Sminthopsis; species Sminthopsis crassicaudata. The sequence goes on from NC_133617.1 coordinate 107,643,111, forward strand.
CTTAATTCCTCTGAATCTCTTTCTTCTTCTAGACTTCAATAGTTCAAGAAGCTATGATTTCATCAATATAGATACTGCTCCCACAAATGCAGATCACAACTTCTTCATATCCCAGTACAACATATTCATGAAATGCCTCTCAGTATCTGAGATATCCCTAGAAATCGTTATCCCTGGGTTTATATGCCCATAACAAGAGTAAAGAAATCTGAACTTTGCCTAGGGGTACCAATATTTTAAAAGGAATAACCAGGGATGAGTTGGTAAATATTTAACAGCCAGATCTAGGGTGGAAGGAGGAGAATCAAAGTTCCACTATACACATTTTTAAATTTAATCTGCACTATTACCATTTTCTCCATCACTTTCTTAAGCCTAGACAACCAATAAAACAATAAATCAGGCCATGATAATAGGGTTTTTTTTTTCCCCAACTTTCTGAGGAAATTAGAAAATTAGAAATTTCCTGAGCATTCATGTTGAAAATTTAGCACTAGGCTTTCAGAGATAACATGGGCAACTTTCAGCACATGCCTATAACTAAAAACAGTAGTAATATCCTTTAGAAACATGGAGGCAACTAATCTTAGCATCCAGCTAACAAGGATAATGATTAAACATGGGAAGCTGCCCAATGACCCACAGCAGTGACATTTTAAGTGAATTTTTCTATAGAGAGCCCCACCGCACATAGTACATCTTCAAAGTATTTAAGGTTACATTTTGTGATGGTCACCTTGGGGACAAGCACTAAAGTCTTTCTAGCTAAATAGGACCTATAAGAATTTATATTCCACTGGCATAGCCTTCAAGGACCAAGGTCACTTTCATACTACAGCAAGGCATCAACATGGTACTTCAGGGGAGAGACTGCTTGGATAAAATAAGAGTAACACTTAAACATCTTATTTTTCAGAGAATTGAGGTATCTTTCTCAGTACACATGAGTCAGCAACAGAGACTTGTTAGGATTACTAGGTGAGAACTCAGGTTGTCTGGACAATTACAAGGTGAGAACTCAGGTTGACTTGACAGTTCTCTGGCTCAGACCTGTAAAGGGAGTTTACACCTTAGGAATCCTAGAAGGAGCAAGCTCATTGGCTGAAGTGGTTCTTCCCATAAGTCCTTGCATTATCCCACGCCCATTCTCTGGGAGGATAAAAAGAGGCAACATTGAGCTTGGAAAGCAGTCTGGACTAGGGAAGGACAAGGGCTGGAGGACAGCACTCCAGGAAGAGGAGAAGTCTCTGCATTACATCAGGCCTGACGGGGCTCTCTGCAGGAAGGGAAGTCACTTCTCTGGACAAGAGTTAACGGCAACTGCCTGGAGACAACGGTTCTCTATAGGAAGAAGAATCTGTCTGAGAGATTTGAGTAGACACAGCAGATCTCTTCCCAGAGGGCGATCCGGCAGCTTTTGGAGACAACAGCTCCCTACAGAGACTGAACAAGAATTTGGATTTTGGACTATCAATAGTACAATTCACTTTCACTTATTTTCAAGTCATTATTTGCCTCCACCCCACCCCAACTTGACTGACATGTCAATACTGATGCTAATTTTAATGGAGGATGCAATATAATAAACACTTAAGTGCCTTCTATGTGCCAGGCACTGGGGATAAAAAGGCAAAAAAAAAAAAAAAAAAAAAAAAAAGGAAACAGTTTCTAACCTTAAAGTCTTATTGGAGGAAATAACATGTACACAAATAAGACAATAAGACAATGCAGAGTAATTTGAAAAGATTGAAGATGAGAGAGAAAAAGAAAGAGACAGAGACAGAGAGAAAGAGACAGAGAGAGAGACAAGGACAGGGACAGAGAGAGAGAGAGAGAGAGAGAGAGAGAGAGAGAGAGAGAGAGAGAGAGAGAATCAGAGACAGAGAAAATGAGTCTTAAAGGAAGATAAGAATTCTGAAAAGTGATGATAAATAGTACACTCCAGACATAGGGGACAATCTGTGTAAATGCAAAGACAGTAATGTGAAATGATGCTAGAAAAGTTGTTTATCCTTCATTTTCAAAGAGGACCAATGATATGACCTGATGATGTTTTTACTTTTAAGTAAATTAGATTTAAATGAGGCAAAGTTGAACAAAGTAGTCAGCCTCACCTTCTCTTCCAGAGTCACTGAACTCCAGCATTAGGACAAAAGTCAGGACAACTGGTGATGACCCAGAATACAATGGATGATGTTGGGGTCCTCAATATTTGACCAAGATCCAAACTCTAAGAACTTTACTGTGACCATTTCAGCTTTTCACCTGCTTTCATAGTCATTGGGACAAAATGGTCTCACCCACCCATTTCATTGGGGAAATCTTCACATGCTTGGAGGAAAAACCCCTTCGACTCATCCACAGGAGTTTGTGAACCATCAACTTTCCTTCACCTGATTTAGCCCAGCTGCCAGAATGGTTTTATGGGGTGCATATGCTATAGCTTTTTGGAGCCATAGGTGAGAGCTGAGTGACAGGTAGACACCAAAGGTGGCAGAGCAGCCCTAAAAAGAGCTTGCTAAGTCCTAGAACCAGAGATGCTAGTTCTCTTTGAACAGCCATATACCCCAACGTTGAAAAGGTAAGATAGAGCTAGATGGTCAAGTTTGTATTTCACCCTAACTGCAATTGGGAGCCACCAAAGTTTTTTGAGCAAGGGAATGACTCAGTCACTACACACTTAGTATCACAAATCTGAGCTAGATGGAATCTCAATGATTATCTAACCCAACCCCTTCATTTTTCAGATGAGGAAACTGAAGCCCAGAAATGCTAAATGATTCCCACAAGTAGTGAGCACCAGTCAGAAAGGGAACCTGACTGTTCTGTCACAGATCTTTTTATGATATCACCATGATTTTTGTTTCCTTCTGATCATTCCTAAACCATTTCTATCCAGAAAAACAGAACTGCCATCCTCAATAGAATGAAGTTGGAGTCAAAGCTCTCATTTTGGTTTTACTACTTACTACTTCTGTGACCTTCCTCAGCTCTAAGTCCCAACATCCTACAAATGGAAAGACATTATTTCAATGACTTTCTGAAATGACATCATCTTAACGATGGACCTTCTAAGGTTCTCCCCACTCCCTTAAAGGTATATGTTCATTTTTCTTTCCTGGCTGCCCTTGATCAGTAGGCTTTCCTTAGATTCATTTAATCTGATTGGCAGGTGCTGGCCCAGAATTGTTCCAGTGTTAGAACTGATTAATTTTATTGACTTGTGTCACATTCCAGTCAATCTCGTCCCATATCTCCCTGCCTGGTACACTTAACAACAGTACACAAAAGTGGTGTAACCTCCATTGCTTCAAAGTGTTTTGAAATCTGTAGATTAAAGGAGACTCCGGAGTCCAAAGTATTAACACTTTACCTGGCCAAACAGCTAGCTGGCATTTCATTTAAGGATTGATCATTGCAGAATGAATGACCCCACCCATTCCTGTTTTTGAGACCAGGTCCATCTATTTTTCCCCCCCATGGGATGTTCTCTATTCCCTCTTCCAGTGAGTTTCCTGATTTATGAGCTCATTTAAGTTTTCTGTCATTATCTGCTCTTTCCATGCATTTTTCAATTTCCTGTTGTATGTATCATATTCAGTTTAATTTGTCTCGGATGTCTATTTCTTAGAATTCTTAGAGCATGAATCCTAAAAGAGACTATTTGTATCATCTCCAACTTTTGCATGTTTCTTACAAGCTCCAAAGCTGAAAGCTATTAGGACAACTATATCCCTTCTCCTGACATATGTACATGTTTATAGTCAAAATGCTCTTTAGCCTATGCCTCTTTGTTCATATAATTAGAAGCAATAGACTAAAGGTCCTCTTGTTGTATTCTTTTTCTCAGATTAGATAATTCACAACTGTTGGGGGCGGTTTTTCCCAGGTCCCATTGATCCAAATTAATATGCTTTCATGATGCATTTTGGCCTCCAATTCTCCTCATTTACCATAAAACAAAAAGGGGAAAGCCTTAGATTAAGCAGAAAAAGAAATCAATTCTATCATCCTGGAACAATCTAGAGGACTCAACAGATGTGGGAAAGAACCCACAAAATATGTAAGTTTGAATAGGGGTCTGCCTTTGTTTCATTTGGGGAAAAGTTGCTTCATGGTATTTCTTCATCTGCTGAACAAAGGTACTTGACTAGACAGAGATTCTTAACCCAAGGCCCATTACCTTGGATTTTAAAAGTATATCTTAATAAGCATTTCAACATAGTTGGTTCCCTTTGTAATCCTATCTTATTTTACTAAGTTACTAAATTACTCTGAGAGCTCAGAGGCTTCCCCACAAATTGTCAAAAGAGTAAACAACACACACACACAAAAAGGTTAAGACCCCATCAGAGGACTTCTAAGGTCTCCTCTAACAAGATGACTTTTAAAAGTTTGGACACCCTAGATTCTGGCTTCATTTCTGTTCATGGGCAAATTACTTGAATTATTTGAGCTGATCTCATTTCTTAAAAAAAAAAAAAAAAAAAAAAAAAAGGAAAAGGAAAAGGAAAACACTTGCACCCCTCTCAATTATCCTGGAGAAATGTGAAAACTTTTAAGGCACTTGTAGAAATGCAAACTGTTATGATAAATCTCTTCTCCAACTATTTGACACCTCCAAAAAGGTTGTCATCTGCCTTGTCAGTACGTGAAAATATCTGTGACTGGAAATGTGGCACAAAAGCAAAAGCCTGGGCTTCCTGGCCCCAGAGGGCAGAAAGGGGAGTAGTTGTTAGTCAAAGTTGCAGAGACATAAATACAAGCTTGAAATAAGAGAAAGCTTCCCAACAACTAGAGCTATCAAAAAATGGGATGGACAGCTTTGGGAAGAAGGGAGTTCCCCATTCATTGGAGGTTTTCAACAAAAGACTGGAATATCACTTTTCAAAGAACTGGTTAGGAGGCTTCTTGATAAGTAAAGGTTAGATGAGGTACCTTGTGAAATCCCTTTGAATGCTAAGATCCTATGACCTCCTTAAATAAGTTGTGTTCTTTCTTATTCAAGGTTAAGTGCTGCTTGGATCTTTTAGGGTTGTTGGGGTTTTTTTTCCATCCTTAACCCAGTGCTTGGTATATAGTAAGTGCTTAATAAATGTTTGCTGGTTTGATTGAAAGTACAAAATAGAGAAAGGGAATTTGGGCTTTATAAAAATAATCAACAAGACATCTTTATGAAACCAGGTTTATTAAAACTTCTCTACAAGTCAGACATTCATGTCCATTTTCACATATATACATATTTACAGGATCAACATAGTGTTATTAGCTTCCCTGGCAGACTGTCCTGCCAGCACACAGACTCTTTACATGTAGGCTGTATCACAGATACAAATGTCACACAAATGGCACACAACCACGAGAGTGTTAGTGCATCAGAGGCTCTGGCCACTCCATTCCTCCCCTGCTTTCTTCTCTAATTCCCATGATTCTGTCAAGTTAGTACTGCCAAAAGATTCACATTTACCTTTGTTTTGACACCTTAGTTATTTAGACACAGACGAAATACAGGACGACAAAGCCTCAGACAACCACAAAAGTCATAGAATACATAGAAAAGGTTGAACATATGTACAAAGCCCACAGTACATGAGGTATCCATGGCACCCTCACAAGGCATTGGACAGCTTGCCAAGGCTTAGCCCTGTTGTAAAATGACCACGCTGTAACTGTGCCGTGTATGTATATACACATATCTATGCACATATGTATGTGTATATATGTATAAATATGTGTATACGCACATATTAAAAAATGTTCCATTTACCCGTGTAACCAACTCATCTTTGGGACTATCCCAGGAGTTTGCTGAAAACTTTTTAGTTTTCCATTTAGATTTATGTTAATACAAGTTGCCATTTCTCCAGAGCCACAAAGAAGGCCACCCTGGAAAGATAAAGCAGGAATCTTAAGCAGGATTGGCCCACTTACTCACTCTGACAGTCAATGACGCAATACGATGATTTATTAATCACATAAAGTCTAAAATATTAACTATCATGCAAAAACACACACACAAAAACACACACACACATACATACATACACACACCTATACACTGCTAGAGGCAGATATATTTAAATAGGGAAGGGCATTCCTAGAAACCAGTCTAAAACTCTCCTAAGGCTACCCAAGGCTTGCCTTCTAAACATTTCCACATTTCCTGCTGAAGAAAAGACACATTTTTGACATTTGCTGGACAGGGTACTCCTGAGCCTTCTCCTCCAAGACAAGAGGGTCAGCCCTGAAATGCCTTCAGAAAGACACAAGTGCTAGCACACTTGGGAGGAACCAAAAGAGCTAACTGCTTCCAAGTACTCAAATTATTCACAAAACTGCAGTCTCTCTGCCTGAGATCAGAGTTCTGAAATAGCCAGGAGTTTAGAAGCTTTTTATGATTTTTTTCCATGGTTAAACTGGTAAGTACTTTTATAGCTGGGGCTAGGGATGGGGAAAGGTGGGGGAGTCAGGAAGGAAAGGGGGAAAAGTTTCAAGTTCAGGGAGAAGGCATTAGTGTATATGAGGTCTTAACAGGAAATTGAAGAATGAGTCTGGATTTATGCAGCAGGGCAGGCTCTTGTATTCCTGAAACAGTCTGATCAAGGAATGGGGCAAAGCAGTTGGTACATGAGTCTAAGAAGAAGATGCAGGTTTAGCAAACTTCCAAGTGGATGGCACAGCCTTTTGCAAATGCAAAAAGGTACCTATCCAAAGAGCAGCAAGATGGCGGGTTCATTGGACCAACAGTTTATCTCATTGGTAAAATATGGCTACTGCCAGGTAAGTGACCACACATACACCAAAAATCACTGCAGAATTCACTCATTCTCCCTCTAAATTTTTCAAGTTTACTTCATGGTAAAAGTGTGATTCTGTCCCAGTGCCATAACCTTTGTCAGTGGTAAAAGATGCAGGTCTCAGCACCTAACCAATCAGACGTGAGGACTCCCTGAGAACCATAAAAGCTCTGCTGGGCAGCCAGAGTGCTCCTATCAGCAACATTGCTTAGCACAAAAACATCAGGAACAGGAATTCTGAGTAAAGCAGCTATGCTTATTTACATCGTCACTTATCTGGTCATCACCATACTTAAAGCTCTACCCATCTATAAAAATGGAAAGACGAAACCCTTGAAAGAAAAAAAAATGCCATGTGTGAGAATTATGAGGTTTTTGAGGTTTCAGGATTAGCAGAAGAAGGAACTAATGTCACTGTCTTCCTGGTGTTCTGGAACAATCTGGTCTGACGTTCCTGTTTCGTGGTCTATGTATCCAGGTTCCAAGACTGACTCAAACCAGGGATGAAGTAAGACCTCTGGAGCTGTGAGTCTCTCGGAGGGCTCCCGTCTCAGAAGACTACGAATGAGGCATCTGGCTTTGGGGGATATGTGGTCAGGGATGCAGAATTGTCCACGGCGGATTTTGGAGAAAAGAGCACTGGGGTCTGAGTCATGGAAGGGGTATCGCCCAACTAAAAGGGTGTATAGCATCACCCCTAAACTCCAAACGTCCGCCGACTTGCCGGAATAGGTCCCCGTTGTATTTAAAATCTCAGGGCTCACATAGGCGGGGCAGCCGTGTTTGTCCGAGAGAGCATCGTCTTCCCCCTTGATGATGTGAGTGTCTTCGAGGCTTTCTAGTCTGAGCTGGGTCCTGCACAACAGAAGAAATAAATATGAGCTGTTGTGAAGAATGAGGAGCGGCCAAAAATGGAAACCACAAATGTTAGCAGCTAAAGTCCATAACCAGGGTTTGGAAGAGACCAAGCCTTCTCCGTCCTACACGAAGCATGGGGGGGAAGGACAAATTCAGCACTACTGTACAAGTATCAAATGCACTTGCAAGTCACAAGAGCAACACAAGCCTCAATATTTATCAAACAATTCCAATTACAGCAAATGTTTGCAAACTTAAAGGGCAGGATGCACACCCCCTATTATCAGCACCATGCATAATGTTGGTGGTGCTGACAAAGTATCAATAGTTATGTTGTTTAAAAAAAAAAAAAAAAAAAAAAAAAAGAAGTAGATATCCAGGCTCTGTCACTTAGTAGCAAGTCACTTACACACACACACACACACACACACACACACACACACACACACACAAAACATGGTTGTGAGGATCAAATGTTATAATCTACAACACAAGGTTTTGCAACCTTAAAGCACTACTTAAGTGTGAGCTGTGATGATTATATTCATTATATATTATTATTAACTTGCCAGGCTCCTTAATCTCTTTAGACTTGAATTTCCCCATGTGCTAAGGTGAATCACAGGATTGAGAGTTAGAGCTCACCTAGTCCAAACCCATCATAAAACAAGAAGAGGAAATCAGATCATCCTTGCCTACCTCAGACAGTTTACTGGGATTATGTTCATGGAGGCCAAGGGACTATCTCAATTTTATTAACTATACCTGCAATGCCTGCCACACAAGAGGCACTTGATAAAAGTTTTGGGGACATTGATTGAAGAATCAAATGAGATAATGTTGGGAAGTATCTTTTAAACTACAAAGCTTAATCCAAATGTAAGATGAGTTTACCAAAATTTTGCAAAATTCCTTTCATGGTTAAGAGGGAGTGTGACCTATGAGGTAGAGTATATGGGAAGAGTACTAAATTCTCTTTCCTTTTGATACACTGATTTAATCTGGTCTCCAAGTCATTAACTGCCAGTGTTGCTCTGAGAATGTAAACACCGTGAAATAAAGAGAACACAATGTAGTCATTTTTGTTGTGCACTGTTAGACAGCCTTGCCTTTGGTGACCTACACAAACACACACTCACACTTATCTACCTGGCCAGTGACAGTAACAATAATGATGGGAAAGTGGTCAGGAATGTTAATTATATTTATTTGAGCACTTTGAGAAGAGCCAGCTTAGCCTGGAGGGAGAGATTATATGGACAAAATGGTGGATTTGGGGTCTATGTCACCTTTTCCCCAAAGTGACACGACAATGTCTGTTATTAATGCACATATATCAATACAGGCATTGGGAAACCCTGCTACTGGAAAACCTTTGATCAAAAGGAGCCCAGCAAGTCACAGAACAGCAGAGGTGAAAAACTTTAAAGGTCCCGAAGACCCAGAAGTCCAAAGTCACAAAGGCAGCTAAGTGGCAGAGCCATGCTTTGCACCCAGATCCCATGACTGCCCATCTAACATTCTTTTCCAGCAGGAGCCTCCTCGGCTGTCAGACCGGACTGTACAGATTCTCTCTACCTCCCAGGGCCGTACAAACCATCTCTGTTTCCTCTACCAATCTCTCTCTCCCACAGTCCTTAAAATGGCCCTGTTTCACTGCAGTCACTTCTGAGATTCAATACAGTTAGTACCAGCTGATGGATCAATTCCTTTTCCTCTCTGAGGCCCCAGTTTTCTGTTCCCCCTCCCCTTCCTGCTCAGTAGAGTGTACTGTACATGCGTTAACTTCAGTCTGTCCTCAGGGTGACCTCCTGTAGTTATGTAAAATACCCACTGGTTCTGTAAACGGAAAATGTGACTCAACCCACACTGTCCACCCCATTGGCTGCCACAGGACTAAAACCCTGCACCTGTGCTTGATAGACTAAGCGTCAGCTTTAAATTGCTTAACCCTCTGCTTGCCAAAGTCACCGTGCACGACATTAGCCTATGCAAGACATATTTCAGGTTAGCAAGACTGTGCAATGGATGTTCCAAAAAAAGGATAACCTCTTCAGAGGTGACTGGACCCAGCATCAATCAACTCTCTTCAGCAAGTAGGTCACCACTCTAAATTAATCTGTCCATTATCCTCAAACTGAAATAGAAACCCAAGTCTACAATGGGATTCTCTTCCTCTGAACAACACTAATAAAACTCAAAAAGCACATCACCAATAACTGTTTTAAGTTAAAAAGTTAAACCAATTTATATTTCACAGTAAGATCTAAAGTTCCCTTGTCTGAATCACCCTCTAACCACTATTCTGCTTTATTGCTTTATCAAAGCATCCTTGGACTGGAGGAATTAAGAGGAAGATACCTACAGGGTATCTTATAGAACAAGTAAAAAGAATACTGAATGGCAACATTCAAAATGTCCTTCACCAGTCTTAATACTAATAGCCAATATTTACATAGTACTTGCACTCAACAACCCTCTCATTTGATTTTCACAATGCCCCTCTGAAAGATAGATGCTATTATGATCCCCATTTTACAGATAAGGAAACTGAGGCAAACAGATTAAATGATTTGCTCATACAACTAGTATAAGTGAGACCCAGATGTAAATCCAGGTTATCCTAACTCCAGGTTCTAACCACTAAGCAACCACATGGTTTAAAAAACAAAACAAAACAAAACAAAAAAATTATTCTCCCCTCTGACAAATGTTAGTATTCTCTCCCATAAATATACATATCCAAATGCATGTGTATATATATGTATATATGTATATACACACACTTCCAAATAAAATGTAAGCAACTTGAGGTTGAACTATTCTGTTTTGTTTATTTGGTTTTTTTTTTTTTTATTCCTGGCAGTGTGCCCGGTATATAGTAGGTGCTTAATAAGTGCTTGTTGATAGATTGATTTCTAAGTTACCTCAATTGCAAACCTAAGATCTGAATTTCCTTCTTCCTAAAACCTAGTTCTTTATTACCCAGTATGAACCACATTTAGAACTGAATTCATAGCAAATTTCTATTTATTATTCATATAGGTTGTTTTCTGAAGATTTAGGCAAATAAATCAAAAAAATGTGGTTATCCCACCTGATACCAATACATGACATAGTATTCAGGCTGGAGGGATAGAAGGCATGCATTCCCTAAGATTTAAGTAGTTGATTTTGCCTGCCAGACATCAAGGATCCATGTATTTTTTCAAAAAGCCTGTAGCTCTTTGAAAAATTCCCCCATGAGACAGGATGCTATAAAAAAGTGGTAAATAGCTATATAGTGAAGACTTACTTTTTATACTACATATTTGTGGCCTAACATCATATATAATTTTGGAAGGGAGAGGTTCTATAATCACATTTTATCCATCAAAACTGTTTTCTTTCCTAGACCTTCTTAGAGAGCTTAAAGTAAGTCAAATAGCTGCATTTTGTGGAGGGAGGGAAGAAGAGGAGATGGTAAGTATTGGATTTCTTAATTTCTTAAATGATAAATCTGGCATAATATGCCAGTCTTTTTAACTGGGAATTTCTATTGACTAGATCAACATGAAAATTTGCTGCAAATGCAAAAAAGTCACAGCAGTAGCTGTCACTAATGCTCACCTCTCCTCTGTAGAGAAAACAAATTTCCTGAGCTTCAAGTCGCCCAATACAATGGCAGACTGGTGGCAGTGGGCAACGGCAGAGACGATCTGCTTGAAGAGCCGGGCAGCCTCCTCTTCCCGAAGCCTTTTTCGATTTCTCACATAGGAGTGCATGTCCCCAAAGTCTTTTTCAAAAAAGACATATGCCTTGGTATCCCCAAGAATCACTTCAACAATCCCTGTGATATTTCTGTGAGATGGCAGCTGGATATAAGGCCGGATTTTATCTTGGTAGTGTTTAATAGGGAACACCTGCAGAAAAAAAAGGGGAAATAAGCTTCCTGTTGTGGAAATAAAGGCTATAAACTGAAATAAAATCCCAACTCAGAGTTACAAGCTGTATGACCACAGGTAATTAACTTTACCTCTCTGTTCCTCAGTCATGTTTTAAAAAAAAAGAAGGGGGGAGGGTTGGACAAGGTGATCTATATATACACCAAGAGACAATATGGTACAGTGAAAAATCTCTACCTGGAATTGAATAACTTGAATAATCTGGTTAGATTTTCTGATTCTGCAGATTATGTGACCTTTAAGAAAATCACCTAACTTCTCTCAATTTCAATTTCTCACCTGAAAAATGGGACAGTTGGGCCAGATGACCTTTAAGGAGCTGAACATCTTTAAATCCTATGATAGATTACTAAAATGTTGCTTCTCAGCACCCACATTGAAGTTAGATGTTTAATTTCAACGTGAATGATATCTAGAATTGAGCCTACATACTCCTGAGGCTGTTATACTCTCCTCTCCTTAGGTCATATCCTTCCTCCAAATTTCACACTACCTCTGCCAATATTTAAAAACCAATAACACCTATTAAGTCTCCAGAGACCTGATTAAGCTACAAGTGCAGCCATCCACCTGTTTTACCTACTTGAGAATACTAGTCTTCGAGTGCCCCATCTCCCTAGACAATCCAGATCCAGGCAAGGATATCCAGTCTTTCAGTTCCTCTCTATCTCCCTATTGTGTTCTGAACACAGTGGATGCTTTCAATCAGTGTTCACTGATGACTGATTAAGAGAGGCTTGGTCCACTCCCTTGTCTCCTTTGCTCATCTTAGCATCGGGAAATCCTGGCTTTATTCCATAACAGTTTAAAAACTGTGACTGTCAATTGTTTTACAATCTAGAGTTGAAGGGTGTTCATACAAAGTATCAAGAATATGGTGACTCTGCAAGAATAGGCAGCAAAGAAAGGTAGAGAAGAAAAACAGCGGAATATAATTCAGAGGGAAGGAGAAAGATGATTGGTGAGAGACAGAGGCAGAAACAAAGACTAAATGATACAAGGAAAGAGACAAAGGAAGAGAGACAAAGACAGAAAAAAAAATCAGATTATGACACAGCTCTGGGCACTTTAAGCAACCTGAAGTGTGACTCAGGTATAACCATCATTCATCTGTTTCTCAAAAGCTCCAAATAAATGCTTTTAAAGGAGGAGTTTTAGATCTACTGATTTTTTTTTTTCCCTTCCCAGGGAATGGGTAACTTCTCTAAGAAACCAATTGTGCTCTTTTAAAGGCCTTTTGTTTTTGCCAGGGTTACTCATATCCTAGACTCAACTGGAAACGGTGACACATGGACCGTCACCATCTGGATCCAGCTATTATCTGTTGGGAGGAACTGGATAGGATTACACAATCCTCAGGTCCCACCCCATCTCTTGTGCCAGTCTGATAGATTGCTAGCAAGGAAAATCCCTCTGCTACTCCCCAACCTGCTGCTCCCCACCCCTTATTACCACCATTCATAGACACTTTGCCAAAGTGGCCTTTTAGACTAGTTACTTAGAATTTTTTTTTTCCTTTTTCATTCCCTAAATGCAGTTTTTGCAAGCATTTAAAATGCCCCTGAAGTCAGACAGCAGGTGGCAGTAGCCAAACTCAATGACAAACACTCCATTCAGATGGAGTCAGGTGAGCAGCAGAAAACCAAGCTGACCCAAGTGCTGACCCCTCAGTTCAGGTGAAGGGTGTAAACCCGAGAAAGCCGGCAACGGCTTTTTGAAGCACCTGTGCTTTCTGAGAGGAGGGCATGTGCCTTTGCGGAATGAATTCTCTGGGTGGCTTTAAATTTATTGGAAATGTCAAAAGGATGGGTGCATTAAAGAAGGAAACTGCAGCTCCTGTTTCTGGGAATTTGTCTTCTCAATGTTAAAAGGAAAATCCATGTCACGAATTAAAAGGAAGTGAATCGAGTGTTCCAGATCTTTTCTATTAAGGAGTGTCAATTCTAAGGGTGCTGGTTGGCAAACTCTCTGTCTCAGGCCTTGGGGGGGAGTCATAGAACCCCAAAATCGGGATCTTAGAGGTCATGGGATCCACCCTCTCTCGCGCGGAGGCTTATTACTGGGTGCCCATTGAAAATTCCTAGCACTTCTAAAACGCCAGCAGGCTCAGAGTGGCAGCCGTGCCAGCCTCCAAGGAAAAGGTACCTCCACCCAATGTGGCTGAGATCGAGGAGCTGGATGAATTACTTTCGGAAGATGAGAGTAGACTGCTCAAAGAAAGGAGCGGTTAAATGAAGAAACGTGGTTGAAAAATTATGCCTCCCCAAATCATCGAGTACGCTCCGGAGTCACTGAGAGAAGTCCGTAGAAATCCCAGCAAAAGGCTTTCCCACCTCCCCAAGGAACACTCTTGCCTGCTCTCCCTAGTTCGGTCCCCTCACTTCTTAAGTCTTTACTATAATTGTGCCCTCCAAGAGCCCGTGATAGGGGATGAAGATTGAATAGATTTTTAAGGTCCCTTCCGACCGAAGATCCCGCCAGACCTTTGTCCAACCTCTCCCTCTCCCACGCTGCGTCCCCCGGGCTCGGGAGTGAGGGTGGTCACCGGGAGCGGGAGGTGGGGGGGAAAAACGTACCTTGCAGCGTAACTCCTGCCCGGTGTGGATGCTCAGCGCCCGGGACACATGCTCCCGCTCGGCCAGGGGTAGCAGAAGGTAGCCAGCGATCCGGCTGGGCCCCGGGGCGCTGCCGCCGGGCGCCGAAGGGGAGGGCGCGGGCGGGGGGGTACAAGGAGAACTGGGGGGGCTGAGGTAGTCCGGAGGGTTCGGGCATTCGGAAAGTCGCAAGCACTTGGCCGCCACGGCGGCCGTCTCGTCGCCGTCCAGGAGGCGTTTAGAAGGGGAGCCCCGGGCTGCAGGGAGCAGCAGGCCCGGGCTGCGGGGCTGGACGTTGCGGCTCATGGCAGGGCGCAGGGAACACATCCAAGTTCTGGAGCCCGAGAAACAGGGCTATTAAATCCCCGAATCCGAGAAGGAATTGGGAGCGGGGCCCCAAAGTCCAGAGATCGGACGGTAACTTCCAAACCTGAGGCTCCTCTTGAAGTCTTCTGGCTTTCACCCCCCACGGGGGGCAAAGCTAGCCAGAGCCGCTCTAGGGCGCCCACGTTGCAGCCGGGGCCGGGGCTGAGTGGGGAGCCGCCGGGCTGTCCGGGGGCCAGCTCCACCTTCTCCCCCCTCCCCGAGGGGGGCGGCTCAGGACTGGGATTCCCGAGAGCCCCGGCTCTCGGTGACCGCTGCTAGCTGGCTCGGGTGGCTTCTTGCCGCTGCCTAAGTAGAGACAATCCAGGCGGAGGAAGGTCTGCACAGAGCGCGCTCCGGGGCCGGGGAGCCACCCGTCTCCGTCTCGGAGCTAAGCTTCCCAAGCGGCAACGAATACCAGTGGAGTAACCCAGAATCGCGAAGCCCAAGTCTCTGGGCAAAGGCACCTTGGCAACTTTTGGCGGCGCTTCTCTCCCTCCGCGCTCCTCAGCCTCCGTGCAGGGTGAGGAAGAGCGGCTGAGTGTGAGCGAGCGAAGTGCGCGGTGCGCCGATCCCAGACTGTGCCCTCCTTCTTCTCTTCCTCCACCTCCTCCTCCTCCAGCGGTGACTCACGCTGTATACACACAGTCCGATTATATGTAAACAGTTGGGAAGCCGGGTTGTGCAATGAGGTGCTACGATTCCAGCTCCTCGGCCCACCACCCGGCTCGCTGGCTAGCAGCGCGAGGAGGGGAGGGGAGGTACAGCAGCAGCACCGAGAGGGGGCGGGGGGAGGGGAGGGGTCTGGAGGGGAAGGGGCAGCTTCCAGGAGGCACCCCGGCGACGCGCGCACGGATGCAGGTGACGAGTCTGGGGCAAGAGCGCGAGCCCCCCGCACACACTTCTCCGACCCACCGCGGGAGGGAAGGGAAGAGTGCGAGCTCGGAAAGAAAGAAAGTGGTAGAGGGAGGAGGAGGAGAAGGAGCTCGCTCTCTTTCGCTCTCTCTGCCTCTTTGAGCCAAACCCGCGGGCCGGGAAAGAGAAGGATTAAAAGTTGCCGTGACGCTAGAGTCCAGGAGAACCGGAGTTGGGCTGGGGTTGGGGAGGGTGGGGGGAGAGAAGGGGAAGGGGCGGGACTCGCTGGGCGGAGCTTGGAGGAGGCCGGAGCTCATTGGTGCGCGCTCCTCCCATTCACTCCGCTGCGATTCACCGTCTCCGCTCGAGTACAATGGGCTGAGGAGGAGGAGGAGAGAGATGGGGGAGGAAAGCCCGTGAGCTGCACTGTCGGGGTCCTGGGGGAGAAGGAAAGAAAGGGAGCGCGTGCCGGGGAGCGCGCGCAGGCTCTGCGGCGCGGGGGGAGCCCAGCCCTTGCCCTTGGTGATGCTGCGCCGAGCCGCAGCTCGGAACTGGGCTCGAGGGAGCCCAGGGCGGAGGGTCCGCTGCCCGCGAGGCGCCAAAGGAAAGGGGAGAAGGCAGTGGGGCGATACCCGCTGCGCTCCGAGCGCCCGAGCCTGCCAGGCAGCCGCTGGAGCTGCTGGGGGGAGGGAGAGCGAAAGCGGAGATGAATGATTGAATTAATGCGCCACCCCCACGCGGCAGTTCCGGGGAAGTCCTGTGCGGAGGAGAATGGATGTGGATGTGATTCCCCCCCCTTTTCCTCCTCCCCTTCCAGGCTGGCTCCCTCCGGGGTGTGCTCGGCTCCACAAATAGCACCTTCCGCTGGGGGACGGGAAAACAGACCGAGCGCCTCTGCAGTCCTCCCCGCCTCCTCCTCCGGGCTCCCCCGCGCCCGCAGCCGGGATGGCACCGAAATAGCTCCACGGAGCTCCTGGAGTGGCTTCTTCTCGGGGAATCTAGGAGCTTCCTGGAGGAGGGCGGCATGGAAACAAAGAAGCCGGAGCTCGGCGGGCGGAAGGGCCCCACGTGGCTGCCCTCCCCCCCTCCAGTCTTGCTCCACACTCCTTCGCCCTAGGGTCATCGGGCACCGGGCCAGCCAGGCTCGCCCTCCACACCTCCCTGCACCGTGCCCAGGAGTGCGCCCACAGCGCCTTTTTTTCTTGTTCTGCCCTCATCCACCTCGAGTGGGATCCGCAAGATTTTGAACTGGAAACCTATGGTCTAGTCCTACCCTGCTTATTTCACAAATGAGGAAACAGGCCCAGGAAAATGACTAGCTTGCAAAAGCTAGTTGAACCTGGATTCCAAGCTCAGGGCTTGATAACAAGTTACCTAACATTTCCCTTACCCTTCTGTCTCTTTCATACAAGAAGGTCTTTAAACATCCCCAGCAAACCTTCAGTTTCCCTTTAGAAAGCAGCCTTAGAACATTATTGAATCAGTTACCTTAGTTAAACATAATAGGTCATATTTTCTTTGCACTTGTCCAATCAAACCACAACCCCGACTAAGATAGAAACACTGTAGCATTAGCACTCTTTCCCTGGCTCTCGTTATCAAGGTCACCTTAGGTGACAAAGGACTAGCATGAGCTGTCTGTGGAGAGCATGGGGACTTTCCACTTAGGGTATTACTCATTTTATATCAGCCTCCCTGCCCAAAGATAAGAGGGAAATCAATCCACAAGCATTTACTCAGCGCCAACTGTGTACCAATCACTGACTAAATTTTAGGGATTCAAAGACAATCCCTGTCCCTCCGTGAGTTTAGAACCTATTAAGGGAAGATAACATGCTCACAAGGAATTATAGATGGCTCAGCACTGATAAATAACCTAAGTCTCTTGAAGGCCTCTGAGCTGGGTCTTCCAATAAGCTAGCGGTGAGGAGAGAGGGCATTCCAACTTGGGGAAGTGCCTGCTTAAAAGCAGTGAGGCAAGAGGTGGAATGTTGGCTTAAGGGAACAATGAGCAAGCCAGTGAAAGCTGAGATGCTGAAAAATGTCGTTTGATTGCAGATTTCTAAAAAAAAAAAAAAAAAAAAAAAAAAAATTTGGCAAGGTCATAAAAAGCCTTCCTTGGTTAAATGAGCCACAGACTAAGCATTTTTAAACCATTTGGAAACACTAAGGTGAAGTCTAACCCCAGTCAAGTTACAGATTAGGCACTTGAAGAGCAGAGCACTAAAGTAACTGCCTAAGGTCATTGGTTAGTGGACCTGGGACTAGAAACTAGATATGTATGTGAAAGGACTTTGTAAAATGTGAGGCAATATAAAGATGTAAAGTATTAGTATTGCTATTTGCGCTATTAATTTAATTTCACTAAAATTAGTAGCAAAAGAAGGGTACTAATCTTGGACACATTACTTAGCCTCTCTAGACCTCAGTTTCCTCATTTAATTCTTATGATCAGTCAATAAATAGTAAGCACCTAATATGTGCCAGACTCTATAAAAGAAGACAAAAGGACAGTCTCTATTCTTAAGGAGCTTACAATTTAATGGAGAAGACTATACATACATACATATGAACATGCACATATACGTATATATACAAATGTATAGGTTTATGGCTATACACACACACACATATGTGTGTGTGTGTGTGTGTGTGTGTGTGTGTGTGTGTGTAAATAAGAGATGGCAGGTACTAGAGTTTAGAAAGGTTAGGGAAGAGGAAGGCCTCTTGTGAGATTTTAGTTGGGATTTATAGGAAACCAGAAAGGAGTATTCCAGATATGGCGTACAATGGGAGAAAATGCCAAAGTTGAGAGAAAGATTGTTTTATTCATGGAATAGCCTGCAGGCCAGTATCATTGGACCTAAATGCATGTATTGAGAAATAAGGAGTAAGGTGTGAGAAGACTGGAAAGGTAGTAGGAGACTAGGTTATAAAAATCTTTTCATGCCAAACAGGACATTTTGTTTTTGATCCTGGAAACAATAGGAAGCCAATGGAGTTTGTTGAGAAAGGGGTGACATGATTGAACCTGTGCTTTAAAATCACTTTAGTGGTTAAAGGAAGGAGTGAGGAAAGACTTGAAGCAGACTCACCAGCAGGCTGTTCCAGTAACAGAGGCATGAGGTGATGAGGGTCTGTACTAGAATAGGCTATGTTGCAAAAGACTTGGCAGCTGCTTAAATATGTCAGGGTGAGAGATAATGAGAAGTCCAGGATGACTCCTAGATCATAAGCCTGAGGAACTGGAAGGATGTTGTTGCACTCTAGAGTAGCAGGGAAAGTTGGAGATTGAGGAATAATTCAGGGGGAAAGATAATGTCTTCAGTTTTAGACCTGTTGAATTTAAAATGTCTACTAGGTATGCTATTCAAGATTTCTAACAACAGTTGGAGGTACAAGTCTGAAAATCAACAGAGGTTGGGGGACAGGAAAGGTGGATTTGAGAGTTATCAGCATAGGTATTGTTATTAAATTCAGGGGAGCCAATGTAAACCAAGTAACCAAGTAAAGTAGTATAGATAGAGAAAAGGTCAAAGACTGAATCCTGAGGAACACTTGTAGTTAGAAGGTGTGATCTGGCTGAGGATCCAGCAAAGGAAACGGGAGCAGTTAGGTTAAGAGGAAAACCAGAAGAAAACTGTACCCCCCAAAAAAAGAGAGAGAAGAAAGTATCCAGAAAGAAACTGATCAACAATATCAAAAGAAAAAGCAAAGTGAGAATAAAGAAAAGGCCATTGAATTTTACAACTAAGGAAGGGGTCATTGATTTAGAAGCTAAATCATAAGGGGTTAAGAAGTAAGAGGAGAGAAAGTAGAAGCACCTTTTATAAATGACTTTTTCGAGGAATTTAGCTACAAAGGACAGCAGAGATAAAGAATGATAGCTCAGATTAAAGGAGTGAAGATTTTTTAAAGATGGGAAGACATGGACATGTTCGCAGGCAGTAGGAAAGGAGCTAGTAGATTGGGAGAGGCTGAAGATAAGGGATAGATTGGGGATGAGAAAGAACAAACTATTGGATGGAATGGAATCCTTTGAACACGTAGAGAGTATTAGTGAGTAGTAGAGAGAATTAGGCTATTCACATGCCACCAACTCTTTTGATTTTGGCTTTTCTTTTAATTATACATCTTTTCTTTTGCTTATACAATTCTTTCATGGCCTCTTTTACTCCCATTTCTCTTCAGAGGATGCTGAATATTTTAAGGATGATACAACTAGGTCATGCAGTGGATAGAATTTTGAGCTTAGAACCAGAAGGCCAGAAATACCAAGCTGCGTGGCCCTGGACAGATCAGTTTTTTCGTCTGTAAAATGGCAATAATAGCAGTGCCTATGTTCCAGAGTTGACATGAGGATAAACTGAAATATTTTGGAAAGAGGTTTGCAAATCTTTAAACACTATATAAATGCTATTATTAGCACTTCTCATGCTGGTGGATAATACACAAATTCCTACTCACTGTAACATTAGGACAGCAAGTCCTTCTTGTTCAGTCTTCATTGCTCATTCTTTGTGTGATTCATTCATTCAACAAGTATTTTATAAATGTATTCTGTGAATTCTTCGTAGTAAGGGAATTTATGGTAGATTAGTTCTAATACATCAGTTTACACTCCCCAATCCTTTAACACCAAGTACCTCTATTTGGAATTTTAAGGAATGGAAGCTGTCACTCTCACAATCCAAATGAGGGGAAGGAGGGGAAGTAATAGCTTGTCCGGAATCAGATTAAAATGTAACTGGGAAAAGTTTAGAAACAGAAATAAGAATACAATACAACAAAGATAATGTTAATTTGTGGTTTTCTAAGTCAACACGCAACCCTAAAACACCCGTTTCTAATTGAATTTGTTACCAGTATTGGGAAGCACTCTGAACTAGAAGGCTGCATAAGAATACCACTCCCTCTTTCACCTGGACCTCATCGAGTGGTCAGTATAAAGTCTTGACAGCCGTAGCATTCATTCCCTTCTCTTCATCACAGGACCCCTGCAGTAGTTCTGGGCTTTGGTTCTCATTGCCTCTTGTTCAGGCAACTGTAACAGGCTTCAAATTGGACTTCCAGCTACCAGTCTCCCCTCTTCCATCTATCTTCCACACAATGGCCAAAATAACCTTTCTAAGAAACATCTATCTCGTCTGGATTTGGAAACTTCAATGCCATTAGGTTAAGAGAAACTCCTGGCTTGGAATTTAAAGTCTTTCGCCTCTCTGGGCTTATTTCACATCCCTCATCCTACACATATTCTACCTTCTGGCCAAAACTGATCTCTGGATGTGACATTTCTTTTTTTCCTGTCACTTGTCTGCCATGCCTGGAATGTGCTACCTTCTCACCTCTGCTCTTAGAACCTCCTGCTTTTCTGAAGATTCAGCTCATGAGTCATTTCTTACCTGGAGTCTTTCCTGATCCCCCAAATGCTCCTTTCCTCTTCAAATTATCACATATCTATTTGCATCTTGTTTCCCACCCCCACAAAAGAAAACTCCCAGAGGGTAAGAACGGAAGGTCTACTGGAGAATGCCCTTCTCAAGATCTTTGTAAACCAGTCACAACCCTAGCGAATAGGAATAGTTTATCATATCCATAGAATATAAACCTTTCTAAATTTAATCCTTATGTGACCCTCATAAATTTAAATCTTATAGAACCTCAAAGATTAGAAAATGTTTTCTCCATACTCAACCTCCAGGTAAGTAGTGCAGATGATAATGTTCCCATTTTATAGCTATGGAACTATCTTTGAGAAGTAAAGTGAAGAATATAAACTTAAAAAAAATGTTTATTGAGAAGTAAAGTGAGTGACTTGTTCAGGGGCACACAGCTAGTAGGTGGATTGCAACACAGGAACTGTACTTTCTCCTCTCTTCCTCACTCTTTTCAATGTATTTTAAGAAGCTCATGAAATTCTTATACTTCATGCTTTAATGGATCTGCTATGCCATGAGTCATCTGAACCTATAAAGTTTTTTTCTTAAAAAAAAAAAAAAAAAAGATTTATCCTGGGGGCTGCATTTCTCCTTTCATAAAGTGCACACACACACACACACACACACACACACACACACCATGATTTGATCAGAGGTTTGCAGACTATTTTTAAGTAATTCATCTTGCCTCTCCAAACATACCATTTTCCCTCTCTCAAGCTGAAATATGCCTTGCTGGCAGTCAGCCAACCCCATCTTCCTTCATTTTCTAATCCAGGCCCCATGCACTAGACTGTTTGGTTGGAAGGATTTTCATTAAATAAACTCGACTCCATCACTTTACTCGCCTGAAGTATTTATGACTTTGGATGGTTGGGGAACTTAAACAAAGGCTCCAAGGAGGCCTGGAGGACTGGGATTAATTTGGGGGCAGCTGCTGCCTTGGTCCTAGATTGTTATACTGTCACTTACAGCTCCTCAGTGATAAAACAGTTGCTTTTTCCAGAGCATCCAAGGAAGGTCTCCATGATCCTTCACCAATCAACTCCCAGAGGTCATCATAGCCTTATCAGGCTTTAGTGTAAAGAATCAGTTGAAGGACTTGGTGATATTTAGCCTAGAGAATTAGATTCATTTCAACAGACATTAAATTCTTCCTGTTTCCTAATGCTAAATCTTGAGAATAAAAAAGACAAAAAACGAAACAGTCCCTGTCCTCTAGGATCTTATATTCTTTTGGAACAATGTATATATAAATAGATTTGCACAGGATATATGCAAAGTAAATATAAGGTAATTTTTGGAGGGATTAAAGGAGGATGTAAGAAAAATCCTCCAGACAATTAGAATAATCCACACAAGAAATACACTGCCTTGGGAAATGGTAAGTGATAAATTCTCCTTTTTGGGAGGTCATCAAGTGAAAAAAAAGTGACAATTTGATCAGAAAACGAGATTCTATAGAGCAAAGTTCTAGCTAACTCACAGGAGAAAGAAAATACTGGGCCTTGAGTCAGGAAGACATAAATTTAAACCTGGACTCAGACACTTTCTAGCTATATGATTTTAGGCAAGTCACTTAATCTCAATCTACCTCAATTTTCTCATCTATAAAATTCGCATAATAATGATACTTACTTCTTAGGGCTTTTGTGAGGATCAAATGAAATATTTGTCAAGTACTTTATGCAATTATATATATAAATATAATATATATAAAAATTCTAGTTGTTCTTTATTTTTAATTAATATTTTATTTCCCCTACTTATAAAAGCAATTTTATTTTTATTTTTTTATTAATAGTTTTTATTTATCATATATATACATGGGTAATTTTACAGCATTGACAATTGCCAAACCTTTTGTTCCAATGTTTCCCCTCCTTCTCCCCACCCCTTCCCCCAGATAACAGGTTGACTAATACATGTTAAATATGTTAAAGTATAAGTTAAATACAGTATATGTATATCGTATATGCATATATGTCCAAACGTTATTTTGTTGTACAAAAAGAATCGGACTTTGAAATAGTGTACAGTTAGCCTGTGAAGGAAATAAAAAATGCAGGCTGACAAAAATAGAGGGATTGGGAATTCTATGTAGTGCTTCATAATCATCTCCCAGAGTTCTTTCCCTAGGTGTAGCTGGTTCAGTTCATTACTGTTCTATTGGAACTGATTTGATTCATCTCATTGTTAAAGAGGACCACGTCCATCAGAATTGATCATTATATAGTATTGTTGTTGAAGTATACAACCATCTCCTCGTCCTGCTCACTTCACTCAGCATCAGTTCATGTAAGTCTCTCCAGGCCTTTCTGAAATCATCCTATTGGTCATTTCTTACAGAACAATAATATTCCATAATATTCATATACCACAATTTATTCAGCCATTCTCCAATTGATGGGCATCCACTTAGTTTCCAGTTTCTGGCCACCACAAAGAGGACTGCCATAAACATTCTTGCACATACAGGTCCCTTTCCCTTCTTTAGCATCTCTTTGGGACATAAGCCCAGTAGTAATACTGCTGGGTCAAAGGGTATGCACAGTTTGATAACTTTTTGAGCATAGTTCCAAATCTCTCTCCAGAATGGCTGGATGTATTCACAATTCACCAACAATGTATCAGTGTCCCTGTTTTCCCACATCCTCTCCAACATTCGTCATTATCTTTCCCTGTCATTCTAGCCAATCTGACAGGTGTGTTGTGGTATCTCAGAGATTTGCATTTCTCTGATTAATAATGACTTGGAGCATCTTTTCATATGGCTAGAAATAGTTTCAATTTCTTCATCTGAGAATTGTCTGTTCATATCCTTTGACCATTTATCAATTGGAAAATGCCTTGATTTCTTATAAATTAGAGTCAATTCTCTATATATTTTGGAAATGAGGTCTTTATCAGAACCTTTGACTGTAAAAATGTTTTCCCACTTTATTGCTTCCCTTCTAATCTTGTCTGCTTTAGTTTTGTTTGTACAAAAACTTTTCAATTTGACATAATCATAATTTTCTATTTTGTGATCAATAATGATCTCTAATTCTTCTTTGGACATAAATTCATTCCTCTTCCACAGGTCTGAGAGGTAAACTATCCTATATTCCTCTAATTTATTTATAATTTCATTCTTTATGATAAAAGCAATTTTTAATATTCATTTAAAATTTTTTGAGTTCCAAATTCTTCCCCTCCCCCCAAAAGGCAAACAATTTGATACATGGTTATACTATTATTATTGATATTCTTATTTCTGTGCTATAGAGGTCAGGTGTCCTACCCAAGATACCATAGGTCACAAGAAGCAGTGAGGGCACTTGCTCCACAGCCTCAGGCTTCTAAGTAGAATAGATGTCAAGGTCAGTGCATGACCTATTGCTCTTGGAAATTGTTCCAATGATTAGGCATCTTGGGAATTTTCCTATCCCTGTTTGTTCTACAGCTCTCCCCTTACCCTGACTTTTGCTTCTGACTCTGGAATGCTGAGCATAAAATGTCTAGGAGTGGGCTTCATAGCTCAGGTTAGGGGTTGGAGGACTTCCAGGGGCAGTGGAGCATTTGGATACTGTCTCAAAGGTCTTAAAGGTGTGATTTGAGTGCAACAGACCTTTAAGAACAGCTCTTCTCCTTCCCTCCCTCCTCCTCTCTCCATCTCTCCGTCTCTCCATGTCTCCCTCTCCCTTCCCCTCCCCCTCTCCCTTCCCCTCCCCCTCTCCCTCCCCCTCTCCCTCTCCTCCCTTTCCCTTTCCTTTTTCCTCTCCCTCTCCTTTTTCCTCTCCCTCTCCCTCTCTCTCTCCTCCTCCCCTTCTCCCTCTCCCTCTTCTCCTAGAGCGGGAGGGGAGAAAAGAGCTGGTTTCCATATAAATCTCAACTGGCCCAGTTGTTCAGGTGAGGGAAGGAAGAAAAAAATGGAGAAGGATTGGGGCTAAGGGAAAGAATAGAAGTGAAGCTTAAAGAGAGGAAAGAGCAATGAAAAAAAAGATAAAGGAATGGATGCAGGACAGGAAGAATTCTCTAGAAGTTCATATACTGTGAAAAGGGTAGGAGCTAAAGAAAAAAAATCCTTCCCTCTTGGATCCAAGAAAAAAGTTGCACAATAACAGAACAGAGAAAGCCATTCTTTTAAAGAAAATGACCCCAAAGGTTTTAGGTGACAAACACAAATAAGAATTCTTCTATCTATAAAGAGGAAAAAGAATCCCACTTTTCCTCTGTTCTGGTCAGAACATAAGCATTTTACTACCATTTTACAAAAGCCATTGGGAAACTGGAACAGTAACAGAAGAGAGTGGCCAGAAAGGATGGTGAGGGTCCTGGAAAAGATGGAGTAGTGAGCTAGATTGAGGAAACTAACTCTGCTTAACCTAAAGGAGAGGCAATTTAGGGAAAGGCTGAAGTGAGAAAACTGACTTTTAATTATTTGAAGGACTGTCATAAGAAAGAGAGATGAGACTTGTTTTTCTTGGCCCTAAAATATGGAAGTTACAGATTGTATCTTCATAAAAAGAAACAATTACTAATCACTACAGCTGTCTAAAACAATGGCCTTATAAGTGAGTGGGTTCTCCATCTCTGTAGGTATTCAAGTGAAAGCTGAATGGCCATTGTTGTCAGATTAGGCAGTTTGAAGACACTGTGGGTAGTTCTGGCCCTAGAGTCAGGAAGATGTGAATTCAAATGCAGCCTCAGATAACTTCCTAGCTGCATGCCCTGAACAAGTCATTTCACTACTATTTAGTTTTCTCATCTGTAAAATGGGGATAATAACACTCTTCCCTTCCACTTTGGCAACATCTAATAAATTCTGGTACGTTGTCTCATTGTTGTCATTATCTTTAATGATACTAGTGATTGTTTTTATGACTTGTTCTTTGATCCACTTGGTTTTTAGAATTAGATTATTTCATTTTCAGTTAATTTTAATAGCTTTCTATTGTCTATTGTTGATGGACAATATAATTTTTATTGCATTATGATCTGAAAAGAATGCATTTACTAGTTCTGTTTTACTACATTTGCTTGTGAGGTTTTTATGTCCTAATATATGGTCAGCTTTTGTGTTACTGTCATATACTGTTGAGGAAAAGGTATTCCTTTCTCTCCCCATTCAATTTCTTCTAGAAATCTTTCATGGATAACTTCTCCAGAATTTATTCACCTCTTTAACTTTTTTTTGTATTTTTTTAAGTTAGATTTATTCAGTTCTGAGAGAAAAAAGTTGAAATCCCCCACTATATAGTTTTATCATCTTCTGTAACTCATTCAACTTCTTCAAAAATTTAGATGCTGTACAATTTGGTACGTATATATGTAGTATTGATATGACTTTATTGTTTGTAGTATGTTTTAAGCATATATAATTATCTTATTTATATCATTTAATTAGATCTATTTTTGCTTTTGCATTGTCTGAGATCATCATTGCTCCAGCTGACGCATAATACATTTTGCTTCAGCCCCTTACCTTTGCCAAATCCTGTGTGATCCTGACTGTAGTGCCACAATATTTGAATTTTCTTTTTAATTACTTATAATACTTTCTTCCTGATCTGTGAGCTCTGAAATTTGGCTGTGATGTTCTTGGGAGTTTATATTTTGAGATCTTTTCAGGAGATGATTGGTAGATCCTTTCAATTTCTATTTTGTCCTCTGTTCTAATATATCAGGGAAGTTTTCTTTGATAATTTCTTGAAAGCTGTTATCCAGATTTTTTTTTATCTTGACTTTCAGGCAGTCCAATAACTCTTATATTATCTTTTTAATGAAGAATCTCACATTTTCTTCCTTTTTTGTTTTTGTTTTATTTTATCTTGTCTCATAAAGTCATTAGTTTTCATTTGCTCAATTCTAATTTTTAAGGAATTATTTTCTTCAGTAAGCTTTTGTATTTCCTTTTCCATATGACCAATTCTATTTTTAGAAAGTCATTTTTCTCAGTAAATATATATATATATATATATATATTTTTTTTTCATGGTATTAACTCTTTTTTCATGATTTTCTTGCATTACTCTCATTTCTTTTCCCAATTTTTCTTCTACTTCTCTAATCTGCTTTTGAAAATCCTTCATTTTTTTCTGCTTTTTTATGACTTGGTATTTTTAGGTAATAGTTGGGCTCATGCTGTTGCTGCTGCTGCTCTTGACATCACTCCCATTCCACTGAGAGATCTTTCCTACTATACTATCAAGCTGGCATGTCTGAGTTGTTTGGAGGGGGATTTGGAAGGATTTCAGGAGATTTCTTTTTCACTCTGCCATCTTGGTCCTGCTTATAATTTTTAGATATTGCCTTTCCATGTGTTTAATAACTTGTGTGTGGAAAGTAGCGGGGGAGGATGTTTTATGACCTTTGGAAGGAAATTGTAAAAACTGTCACTGAATATGGGAAAGTCATGATCTAGGAAAGTTCCATGGTAACCTCCAGTTCCTCACATCATGAATAATAAAAAGGAAGTAACAAAAATAATAAAATCCATTATCTCATTCAGACCAAAATCATGTTTTCTTTACTCTGGTGTCAGTAATGTCATTCCACACTCAGTTCTTTAGGCAGAACAGCTTCTTCTGTACCCCAAATCTTAGCCTGGAAATTTTAAATCAAAGCATCTAGGCCAGCTTGGTCCTCAAGAAAGGTTCTCTTCAAGTGTCTAAAGGTGATCCTTCCCCTCCCCATTTCAGTATTTCACCACTGACCTGAATGAGCTAGTCATAGAATTATAAAACATCATAGCTTTAAAGTAACTTCAAAAATAGTTTTAGAATATATCTATTAAAACCAGAAGGAAACTCAGAACATAAAGTGTTTGAACATAGAACATAGAATATTAAAGCTAGAAGAAATTTTTAGAGATCATCTAGTCCATGGGGCTCTTAATCTTTTTCTGTATTATGGACAACCCTTGGTAGCCTTAAGGCAGAACCCCTCTCAGAATAATGATTTTTTGTTTGTTTTTTCTTTGTATCCTAAGATAATTCTTTAAAATTTATTTTAAATTTAAATACAAAATAGAAAAAGGAAAAAAAAGTTGCTATGTGCATAGCAGAACATGACAGGATTGAAAATATAAAGCAATAAATTTCTGTTTCAAAAAAGACATAAAAAATACAACATATTATGTTCAGAGCTGTTCATTTTTTTCTTCCTTTCTTGTAGGTTTTCTTTTGTTCTCTTCTTTTTTTTCCCCTCTTCCTACCCCTCTCCTCCAAAGCTATAGTTAAACACAGATCTATAGCTAGACATATATACATATATATACACACACACACACATACATACATATATGTATCCAGGCTTAGCTATAGTACACATATGCATGTATGTGTATACACGTATATTTACATATATACAGAACATGCCTCTATATACATGCCTATATACATATTCACATATATAGTTATACACAAATGCATAGATATACATATATGCATATGCATAGATGCCGATTATCTCAAACATATTTATACACACACATATACATTCATATGCATCTATGTAAGACCATACTATACTCATTTGTCCTCTGTTTCTCTGAAGGTAGGCAACATTTTTCTTCATAAGTTCAAATCTAGAACTTGCATGAAGGCTTTTACCAAAGTCATAGGATTACAACAGACCTTAGGGACCACTGAGCCCAAACTTTTCACTTTACTGAGTCCCTGAGGCAAGTGAAGCCTGGAGTCAGAAATATGTGCATTCAAATTCAACTTCAGACAAAACTATGTGACTATGTACAAGTGATTCAACTACTTTTTACTTTACTTTCCTCAATTGTTAGATTCAGAAAATTATAGCACTTATCTCAAAGGGTTTTGGAAGGATTAAATGAGATAAGTTTTGTAAAAAGTGCTTGACACACAATAAGTGAGATGCAAATGCATTATTCCCTCCCTCTTTGTCCAAGATTACGTAACTATTAAGTAATAGGGCCCAATTCTAACTCATGGTCATGGTCATGATTCCAAATCCAGAACTCTTTCTACTTACTATACCACATAGCTTATTCCAGTACCTCACCATGGCATGAAAGCAATCCTGGATTCTTGAATGCCATGCTAGAGACCTTGAAAGGCTTTGAGTATGGGTCCTATATCAGATTATAAGTGAATCTTTAAAGGACCAGTCAATGGAAATTCAGAAAGATCACCTCTGGAAGGTTATGCAATAAGTGATACTATATATTCATTATCCATTGCAACTCAGAAAGTCATTATGTCAAGGCTTGAAGAAGATGTGATCTGAGCTGATGGAGGAAATTCCCAAGTCAATGAAATTCCAAATTGTAACAATTTTTAAAAATAAATTCATAAATACTAATTAAATTAATTTTCTATGTGAAAATTTATTTTTCTTTCCCCTGAACTTTAATTGAAACATATTTTCTGTGTAAAACTTTCATGGTACATTATATTTTACATTTAACCTTATAGTTATTTCCATATGTTTGATATGGAAAGAGTACAGGATTCAGAATTGGGGCACTTAAATTTGCAACTACAAACTAATTTAACTGCTCTTAACTTCAGTTTCCTAACCTATAAAATAGGGACAATAGTATATGCACTTTCTATCTCATAAATTTTTTGGATGGAAAGCACTTTCTAAGATGTTATTTTAAGGGAATTATTGTTAATTTTTTTTTCTGAAATTCCTTGAAGGAAAAGACCATGTCTTGGTAAATAGAAAAATATAGTTCCTTTGCAAAAAAAGGCAATAAATGTTCATATCAAATGAGGAGATAGTGAGAAACAGCAAAAAGGACATTAGGTTCTGGAGTCAAAGGACCTGGGTTCAGATTCCATCTCTGATGTTTACCACTTTTGTGACTTTGAACAAATTATGTCATTTCCCTTGGCCCACAGTTTCCTCAGCTCTGAAATATGGGGATTGGACTACATGGGGTTCTAAAATTCCTTCCAAATTGCACGAGTTTTAGCCTATACTATATTGCTTGCTGTCTAGGGGAAGGGGAGGGAGGGTGGAAAACAGAGAAAAAATTTGGAACACAGGATTTTGCAGGTGTGGTTGTTGAAAACTGCATGTATTTGGAAAAATAAAAAGTTATTTAAAAAAAAAGAAATAAAAATTAAATAAGACATAAAAAAACCCAAAAATAAATCAGTAAAATTCCTTCCAGGTCTAGGTCAGTGATGCCCTAAATGCCAGCCAGTAATTATCTCAGTGGTATCCTTGATTCAGAGTCTTTCGGGAGATAGTTCATCCATCTTTGCCTCTGCTTTCCTCACCAAGTTAGGATAAAACTATTCACTTTCACTCTCTCTTTGTAATCTTTCTTCACTGCAAATTGATGATGACTCCTTCCAGAATCAGAATATCTCCATAGAAAGGAGAGGAAATCTCCTTAGAAAGGAGCTTGATTCAAAGACCAGGGAGTTGGGAGTTTTTCAAGACAGTGAAGACCTACTTGCTTAGGGTCCATTCTTGGGAACTAAGAACCCACCTGACTTTCCATCAATTCATCAAACTTTGATGAAGGTGTCATGTCTTGAAGGCATTGTACTATATATAGAAACTAGAGCACATAGTCCATGGTCCTTTTCTCAGTTGACAATCTAACCATAGAATCGAGACATACAGAATCATAAAAAATATTTAGGGCTAAAGGAGATCTAAAAGCTCATCTAGTCCAACTCCATCAGTTTGCAAATGGGGAGACTGAGACAATGAGCACAGAAGAGATGAACATGAAATGTTAACTATATAAAAAAAGCAAATGGTAACATAATGCACTAATACAAAAACAATTAGAAGTCAAACCATGGACTCATAGAGCAACATTATGTAGTTTTTGAAAATTTCCATACATTATTTCATTTTAACTTCACAACAATACTGGGATATTGAAACCTGCAAGTATTATTACATTCTATAAATGAGATATCAAGTGTCTTTTCTAGCTAATAATTATCCGAGGTAGAATTTGAACCCAAGCTTTCCTGCCTCTGAGTTGAACACTTTATATTTAAAAGTCCCTGATACATCTTCAAGGAAGATGTGGGACTCAAATTGTGTGCTGAAGAAAAAATAACATTTGGTTAGGCAAAAAAGAAGGTGCAGAGGAAGGGATACATTTAAGAATAGTACCCATAACTTTTTCCTAGATCTCTGTGCTACCTCTTTCTTACTCCAAGAAGCACTTGGAATATGACAGGGCATAATTAAACTTAAAAATCTTTTTTTTTTTTTTTTTCATGCTGAGAATTACACAATTCTAACTCCAACCTATGTGCAATCAGCCACACCTCATGGAATCTAAGATTCTATACTTGTACAAACTTCTTGAGGGTACTAAACAGGCTTATACCCAGAGCAAGCTGGGTATCTATAAAATGTATAAAAATTTATCTGTTAAATGGAGATAATAATAGCACCTTTTCAGCTATATTTTTATGTAGAAAGACTTGAGTTTGGTTATTTCCCATCTCTTCTTTCACCATCTCCCATTTATCCCTCTCACCCTTCCACCACAAAATCACAGAATTTCAGAAGTTTAAGGGATTTCAGAAGTCATCCTCCTGCAATATCTCTAGAGTTCCCTACCTCCACAGATCTATCTTGCTCTGAGCAAATTATCAGTGAATCCTCCTTAAGGAGCTGCCTGATAAAGGCTTAATGGTTATTTCTTCTAGCGGTGTTATAGGACTCTGAAAAAGCTATTAAGGAACCAAAGGATTGGGTCTCTCAATGGAATTTGAAGCATTTGGGATAGACCCAGGGAGAAGACATCTTCTATTGTGTTTTGTAGGGAAAGAGATGATCTGGGAGCCCTCAGGTAACACCAGGAGGCAGGTGCCAACTCCTGCTTACTCATAAAGCTCAGCCCTGCCCCCAGGTGTACACATGGGCCAGGACAGACTGCAGGAAAACCTGCCCCAAAGAACCCAAGATTGACATAGCCTCAAGTTTCACCCAGGCACATGCCCTGTTCTTTGCTCTATGTAATTGAGAGGGGAGAGAGAGCAAAGATCCAAGAGAAGAAAGTGATCATTAAACGAATGTCCCTCTTGCAATGTCCTCGAGGGCAATTCCTTTCTCCTCTGCCTGTGGAAAAACTCATCCACGCTTTGCCATTTCAGTATACTACTAAAGCAGAGGAGGGAGGGGAGATTGGAAGAGAGAGGGCAGAGGGCAGCTATATAACAATATTTAATTGATGCAATCATCTATTGCAAAACTCTTGGGCATCATCAAGTGTCCTAGAGAACAGAATCATCTGAGGGTGTTGGCAGCAGGAAATCCTGAGATAGAAAAAAACCCCAGTGGTTTCTGGGGTGAGGAAACATTAAGAGTCACCCCAGGGAATGCTTCCTAAAAATAGGAGCCTTGATTACAAGCCCTTACATGGGCAGAGGATTTTACAATTTTCAAATTTCTGCTGCAAATCGTATGTCTCTGAGCTTCAAGTCCTTTGTTTGTTAAATGAGGATGATGAGAATACCTGTATCTATCATCGGCATGACAATCTGTGGTTGTCAGATTCAGTGTGTAAGCCAGGACATCTCTGGGTGTGCTCTATCTGACATGGAGACCCTCAAGAGCAGCTCCATATTCGAACTGGGGATACCTAGAGAAGCCCAGGTTCCCTATGGAAAACTCCTTGAAAAACTTGAAGAAGCTTTGTGTTGGCTATCATTTTTAATCTCACTGAACATTCATAAAAGGGGCAGCTAGGATGGTCCGTGCCCGGCGTCAGGAAGGAATCAGGAAGACTCATAGTTCTAAGTTCAAATCTGGCTTCAGACACTTATTAACTGTGACCCTGGATAAGTCACTTAGCCCTGTTTGCCTCAGTTCCTTATCTGTAAAATGAACTGGAGAAGTAAATGGTGAAGCAGTCTAGTATCTTTACCAAGAAAACCTCACAAAGGGTCACAAAAAGTTAGACATGACAGAAGCAATTGAAAAACAACATGCCCATAATAATCTTGTGAGATGAGCAAACAGGTAGATGGCACAGTAAGCTGGAGAACTGGACTTGAAGTCAAAGACAGCCATTAGCCTAATCACCTAATTTCTCTGCCTCAGTTTCCACATCTGTAAAATTAAATAATAATGGTACCTATCTCCCCAGGGGTGTTCTGAAGATTAAATGAGATAATATTTGTAAAATGCTTTGTGAACCCCAAAGTGCCATACAAATAGTAGCCATTTTTATAAGACATTATCTTTCCTGCTTTAAAACATAAAGAAACTGAATCTCAGAGAAAACATAGGGCTGAGGTGGTTGGGGCAGAGAAGGAGATAAGAAGGGGAGATCTTTCTGGCCCTGGGCTCACACCACCTGAGGTTTTCTTCTGAATGATTTGGGATGTTTCATGATGAGACAGACACCTGGTCTTTTACCTGTGTGCTTTGTTAACCATTCCTTCTGACTCAAGTATCACTTCATACCAGCCACTCCTCGACCACGTCAGGGGTTGTCAGTATTTCTCTTATAAGATTACATGGAGTTGGAAGCCTTCCTGGCAATGGGTCATGATACAGGACAAAAATGTAAAAACCTGCTGCCCTCCAGATCTCATAAGCTGATAAAATGAGTTATTTCTCTGCATAAAAGAATTCTCTAAAGGAGCAGTTGAGACTCTGCCAAAATTTTTGAGGAAAGGGAAAGGGAGAACACAGAACTGCCCATTAAACTTGAATTTTTTTTTTTCTGGTTTTGCCCCTCAAACAAATCAATTTACCTGAGTTTCCATAGCTGCAAAAATAATGAACAGATTGAACTGGAGCAATCAAATAATAAACCTGTATTGAGTGCCTACTAAATGCCAGGCATTAAAAAGCTAAGTGTCCCAGTGGATAGAGTACCAGGCCTGAATCTAGGAAGATTCATTTTCCTGAGTTCAAATCCAGCCTCAGATACTTACAAGGTGTGTGACTCTAGGCAAGTCACTTCACCCTGTTTCCTGCAGTCTCCTCAGATGTAAAATGAGTTGGAGAAGGAAGTAGCAAACCTTTCCAGTATCTTTGCCAAGAGAACCCCAAATGGGTTATGAACAGTTGGACATGATTGAAAGGACTCAACAAAAACAATATGCTGAATTCCAATAGACTTGTGATGGAAGGTGCCATCCACGTTCAGAAAGAACTATGGAGACTGAATGTGGATCAAGGTATTGTATTATTATTATTATAATATATATATATATATATATATATATATATATATATATATATATATATATTTTGTGGTAGTGGTGGTGGGTGTTTGTTTGCTTGGTTTTTTTCCCTCTCTCTTTTTTTTTTCTTTTGACCTGATTTTTGTTTTGCAGCATGATGAATATGGAATTGCACATATTTAATCTATAGTGGATTGCTTTCTCTCTTAGGAAGGAGAGAAAAGGGAGGGAGGAAAAAAATTTGGAACACAAGGTTTTGTAAAAATGAATGTTGAAAACTACCTTTGCATGTATTTGGAAAAATAAAAAGCTATTATTTTAAAAGTTACATATTGAATGTGTTATATATATAACTTGGGGCTCAAGACCAGGAATTTGGGGGAAAATATACATATATGTATTGTATACAGTGTGTGTGTGTGTGTGTGTGTGTGTGTGTGTGTGTGTGTGTGTGTGTGTGAAAGAGAGAGAGAGAGAGTGAGAGTGTGTGTATCTGGCACTGTGCTAAGTACCAGAAATTTTAAAAATGGGAGGGAGGCAAAAAACAGTCCTAGTTTACAAGGAACCTCAGGTTAATGAGAGAAACAAGATGTAAAACAACTACATGCAAATAAGTTATAGCAAGATACATCAACAGAGGAAGGTACTAGCATTAAGGGAGATGGGAAAAGGTTTCCTGTAAAAAGTTGAATTTTAGCTAGGCCTTGAAGGAAGTCAGGGAAGGCAGGAAGCAGAAATAAAGGAGTGCATTCCAAGCGTGGGGGACAGGTAGTGAAAATGCCAGAGTTGGGAAACGGAATGAACATCTTGTTTCAGGAATGGCAGGGAGGTTAGTGTCACTAGATCAAAGAGATCCTGGGGAGTTTAAGGTGTAGGAAGACGGAAAAGGTGGGGTATGAGGCAGCAAACAAGTCATAAAGGGCTTTAAGTGCCAAACAGGATTTTGTGTTTGATCTTGGAGCTGATAGAGAGCCCCTGGAGTTTTGGAGGAGGGGGAAGGGAGGGTCACACCTGAGCTTTAGGAAATCACTTTGACAGCTGAGTGGAGGGTGGGACCGGAATGGGGAGAAACTTGAGGCAGGCTGACCCACCAGCAGGCTATTGCAATAGTCAGAGGAGCCATATAATGAGGGCATGCACCAGGGTGGTGACAGGGTCAAAAGAGAGAAGGGAACGTAGTGGAGAGATGTTATGAAGATAAAATTGACAGGATAATTTCTAAGGTCCCTTCCAATTTAAGCCATGTTATTTTTTTTTAATTGGACTTGTTTTGTTTTCAAGTTACTTTCATAAGATTTTGATTTCCATTTTTTTTCTCCCATCTCCTCCTCTCTTTCCATCCCAAGATGGAAACAATGTGATATAGGTTATAAATGTATAATCATATTAAACATATTTCCACATTATTCATGTAATGAAAGAAGAATCAGAACAAAAGAGAATAATTATGAGTAAGAAAAAAAAAACCAAAAAAGTAAAAATAGTATTCTTTGATCTGCATCTGGACTCCATAGTTCTTTCTCTGAAAGTGGCTAGCATTTTCCATCATGAGTCTGGAATATTCATTAATATGCCATAACTCATTCAATTTCCCAATTAATGGGCATCCCCTCAATTTTCAATTCTGTGCCATCACAAAGCTGTTCTGTTATTTTGGGCTATTCACCTAACCTTGTTGGACTTCATTTCTCTCATTTGTAAAATGAAAAGATTAGACCAAATAACCTCTTAGGTTCCTTCCAGCCCTAAATCCTATGACTGTATTACCTTGGGATATCTATACAACATTGGTACCTACAAAGGGGGACCTATGCTCAACAGAGGGACAACAGTGTTCCTTAAAGTTAGAAATGGAGGACCCTCTCCAAACTGTCCTTTTTCTTTATATAAAGTTTGACCCAGGACAGGGCAGACATTGCTGGGTGGTTCTCCTGAAAAGACAGAACCTAGTTGCCTTTCTATCCATCCAAGTACCTCTATCTATCTATCTATCTATCTATCTATCTATCTATCTATCTATCTATCTATCTATTTGGTTTTTGCTGAGGCAATTGGCATTAAGTGACTTTCCCAGGGTCACATAGCTAGAAGTATTAAGTGTCTGAGGTCACATTTGAACTCAGGTCTTGCTGTCTTCAGGGCTGGTGCTCTAGCTACTGAGCCACCTAGCTGCCCTCAGATACTATTTATTAAGGATCAATTCTATGTAACAAATTGTATACTGAGACAGGAAGGGAAAAACATGTTCTTTGTCCAGCCCTAGAAATCCTCTCCCCTCAAGGGTGCACTCAAATCTCCTCCCTAGTCTTCTGCAACCCTAAAGTCTTCCCAGTCACTTAAAGACAAAGGTCAGACTACAGTATGATATAGTCCATCAGTACCAGACACTATACAGCAGAAAGAACATTTAATCTGGATTTAAAGGATCATAGATCCAGAACTAGAATAGACTTCAGATACCACCTGGTAAAGTTAAGTCAAGTCAACAAGCATTTATTATGCACCTACTATGTGCCAGGTACTTTTTTTTTTTAAATTCTCTTCTCTCTTTATTTTATTTTATTTTTTAAAATAGTTTTTATTTGCCAGATATATGCATGGGTAATTTTACAACATTGACAATTGCCAAACCTTTTGTTCCAATTTTTCCCCTCCTTCCGCCCCCCCCCCCCCCCATGGCAGGTTGACCAATACATGTTAAATATGTTAAGTATAAATTAAATACAATATATGTATACATGACCAAACAGTTGTTTTGCTGTACAAAAAGAATCAGACTTTGAAATAGTGTACAATTAGCCTGTGAAGGAAATCCAAAATGCAGGCTGACAGAAATAAAGGGATTGGAAATTCTATGTAGTGGTTCATAGTCATCTCCCAGAGTTCTTTCACTGGGTGTAGTTGGTTCAGTTCATTACTGTTCTATTGGAACTGATTTGGTTCATCTCATTGTTGGAGAGGGCCTCGTCCATCAGAATCGATCATCATATAGTATTGTTGTTGCTGTGTATACTGATCTCCTGGTCCTGCTCATTTCATTCAGCATCAGTTCATGTAAGTCTCTCCAGGCCTTTCTGAAATCATCCTGCTGGTCATTTCTTACAGAACAATAATATTCCATAACATTCATATAATTTATTCAGCCATTCTCCAACTGATGGGCATCCACATAGTTTCCAGTTTCTGGCCACCACGAAGAGGGCTGTGTGCCAGGCACTTTACTAAGCACTGAAGTTACAAAGAAGGATAAAAATAATCCCTGTCTTCATGGAACTCAAAATCTAAGGGGGAAAGACAACATGCAAATAATTACATACAAACAAGACAGACAAGCATACAGAGGGAAAGCCCTAAAACTAAAGAGGATGGGGAAAAAGGATTCTTAGAAAAGGTAAGACTTTAGTGGTGTCTTGAAGAAAGCCAGACAAATTGGGAGATGGATGTGAGGGTGGGAGGGAATTCCAGGAATGAGAATTAAGCAATGAAAATTCATGGAAGTGGAAGATGGAGTGTCTGGTTCGAGGAGAAGCAAGGAGGATTGTAACATTGCTGTTGTTTGTCCATCACAGGTGAGGTCTTGACTTTTGTGTGAATTGGATTTAAGTGAAACAAAGCTGTAAAGTACACGGAGGGGAATAAAATATAAGAACATTGGAAAGGGAGAAAGAGGTCAGGTTATGAAGTTCTTTAAAAAAAATAGAAGAGTTTATATTTGATACAAGAGGTGATAGGGGAGGCACTGGCACTTGCTAGATAGTGACATAGTGACATAGTCAAACCTGTGCTTTAGGAAAATCACTTTAGTGGCTAAATGGAGGATGAATCGAAGTGGGGAGAGACCTGAAGGAAAGGTATTGGAATAGCTTAGGTAAGAGGGTCTATACTAGAGTGACAGTACTGTCAGAAAGAAAAGGAAGAGTGAGAATATAGCAAAGGTGAAATCAATAATCTTTGGTAATAGATTGGATTTGGAGAATGAGAAAAAGAAGAACCAGGATGACTCCTTGGTTGTAAGCTCTGGTGACTGGGAGAATAGTGGTGTTCTCTATGGTAATGTGGTAGGAAGAGGACAGATTCTGTCTTTCTAGTCATGAGATCGTAAATCTAGAGCCAACAGGAAAATTAGAAACTACCTAGTTCAATTCTTTCATTTTACAGATGAGGAACCTGAGCCTCTGGGAAGTTAAGTCACCTGTCCACAAGGTATTACAGGATTTGAGATTTGAAAAGAGCCAACCATTTCTTCATTTCCCATTTGGCTGCATGCCTCTGGACTTTGCCATCATGCCCCCACCTATTTACCTCCCCTTTTTGTGTGCTGACTTCCCCCTATGAGATTATAAAATCCTTATCTTTCTCATTTAAAAAAAATCCCAATGCTAAATACAATGCATTAAAAACAATTCCCAATGTTTAGCACAGTACATGCTTCACAATAGCCTATGCTAATAAATATTGACTGATTTGCCATCTAATCCCACCCATGTGTGAAAGAAATCACCACTGTAACAAATTCAGCAAAAATGTATCAGAGGCAAGACTTGAATCCAAGTCCTTTGAATCTAGAACCAATGTCCTTGCCACTGTATCCCACTAATCTCTAGTGAAGAAGAATAGGAATCAGGACTGAAACTGTGGCTGGTGACTTTGATATGAGGGAGTCTCCACTAAGGGAACTCCTACGGTCAGGGCACGTAGACATCATCTCCACAATTTACAATCTTAGGTAACAGAGTTGCTTAGAACATTGAGAGACTAAGCAATTTGCCCAAAGTGCTATAGCTAGTATATATCATAAGCAAGGATTCAACCCAGGTCTTCTTGTCTTGGAGACTGGAGGGAAGAAAACAAGCATTCATTAAGCACCTGCTATGTGTCAGCTATTATCTCATCTAATTTTCACAACAAACCTATTATTATCCCCATTTTACAGTCAAGGAAACTGAGGCAAACAGGAGTTAGATTTGCCCAAGATCATACAATTGATTAGTAGAAGAGACTACATTTGAATTCAGATCTTCCGGATTCCACTACCTAACTGAACCTTCTAGCTGCCTAATTTTAATAAGATTCAACATATTTATGAAGTAGCTTATAAACACAAGAAATCTTCTTATTAATTTATATTGGAAGTAGTAGAAAGAGAGCTAAATTCAAATTCTGATATATGCTAGCTGTGTGACCCTGGGTAAGACATAATCGCTTAGGTCCTCAGGTAATGATCTTGAAGATCAGGTGTCCCACCTGCATTGTCACCTGGAAATCTAAATTGGGAATTTACTCTCATCCCAACACTAGTTATGATTTGGAAGAAATAATCTAAGTCTCAGTTTCCTCATTTGTAAAAGGAGAGAGGGGTTAGGTGGGAATTGTGGAAGGCAACTGAATAAGACTACCTCATCTACCCCATGCTAGAAATGAACCCCCTCCTCTAACATACCCAACAAGTCACCACATAGCCTCTGACTGAAGGCTAACCTTGATACTATTTACCTTATAATGGAGTGACTAATGTTTGCATTAGTTACCTTACAGGGTTTTTGTGAAGGTCAAATGAATTAATGTGTGTGTGTTTGACAAACCTATAGAAATGTGAGCTGTTAACACAACATTTTGTCTGTAATACAAGCACCTGTTGTGGGAAAGTATGCTAGGTGCTTTCCATGTCAACCTCATAAGGGTTGTACCCAACACATCCCCAACTTCCCCTTAAACTGTTACAGATTTTATCATCCATGAATTTATCTAAATCAGTCAGCCAACCAAACCCAATAATCAATAAATAATTACTTGGCAGCAGCTAGGTGGTACAGTGGATAGATCTCTGGATCTGGAATCAACAAGATCTGAGTTCATATATACTCTCAGACATTTATTAGCTATATGACACTAGGCAAGTCACTTCTTTTTGCTTCAATTTTTTCAACTGTAAAATGGGGATAATAGTAGCACCTACCTCCCAGGGCTGTTATTAGGATCAAATGAGGTAATATTTGTAAAATGCTTAGCACAGAGCCTGGCACATAGCTGAATAATATTAACTAATTAATAAAAATCAATTAAATTAATACATGCTTGGTCCTTTCCCCATTAGTGAGCATTTATATGTTTGCTGAAGTGTGAACTGAGTTTCAAAGACACAGTCCCTTACCATAATGAATATTTCAAGGCAGTCAGGACTATGTAATATAAAGCAATAAAAACCAATGCAAGCATATACTAAAGTCCTCATATTTAGGTACTCATAGGTTGATTTTGTTGTCCCCCCCAAACATCTTGACCTTCTAGCTCATCAGATTCTTCAATCCCCATGACTTGTACCTTCACTCCACCTCATCCACACACACAAAAATGCATTTGATCTCATCAACACATATGTCTACAACTTTAAGGTTCCTCTATCTGGATTTAACCTCTTAGCCTTCCATATCTTCCTGTGCCTCCCTCTTCTTACACCAATTATTCCTCCCCAAGGTAACCTCCAGGCACTCCACTGCTCAGTGCTATCCCTGGCTGTCTTCCTAATTCGGGCCTCATATTTCTCCTTTCCCATCTCGAGGCTATAATTAACCAGTTCGAATGTCTTCATACACAGATTTCAACTTTGGAAGCCCTTGTTCTGTTGTCACTCATCCCTTTCTTCCCTGTTCCTACTCCATGCTGTCAAATTCTCTATTTTCTGATTTTACTTCCTGCTTGTTTGTACTGTTCACTTCTCATTAAGGCCCTGAGTGCCAAAAGGAAGTCATTTCCCCCCCTCTTCTTAACAGACTTCCTAACACATTCCTACCAGCAGCTACTCAAAACCTCTTTTTCTAGCCTCATACTTCCCATAATACTCCTTCTTCCTCCTCTTCAACTACAGACCTTGCCTTGTATTTTACAAAGGAACATTCAACATGAGATTCCTCTGTTCTCCTTTTATACACCTCAAAAACGCTCAACATTAATCCTATTCTCTTTTTCACCCCAGTCTCTGGCCAAGAGGTGGCCCTTCTCATCAAAACTCCTGTTTCCTAAAAGTTTGATCTTTCCTTGCATTTTGGCTCCTTCCCTCTTGTCTACCAACATGTCTCCTCCATCCTTAAATCATTCTCTACTTGACCTTATCATTCCATCAAGCTATATTGTCCTATATCTCACCTTCTTTATGCAAACTCCTACGAGAAAACCAAAAGTTGTCTACAATCATCACCTCCACTTCTCCACTCATTCTCTCCTCTTTCTTATTACTTAAATAAAACCATTCTCTGCTAGGTTAGCAGTGATCTACTAATTCCAATCCAATGACCTTTTTTCAGTTCTTCAATTGCTTTTTACATTTGACAATGTTGACCAACCCATACCCTTACCTCTCTTCCTAGGTTTTCATTCCTCCGTTATGTCCTTTCCCTCACAAGTGGTACTATAACATAGTGGGCCCTGTGTTTTTAATCTCTCTGTGCCTCAGTTTCCTCACCTAAAAAATGAGGGAGTTGGACCTTAATGGCCTTTAAGATCCAAATACATGATTCTAGCTCTCCTACCTATCTTTGCTCTCTTTTTGTGTCCTTCACTATATCCTCTTCCATGCCTTGTTCCAAAATTGTATCTCTGATTAAGTTGTTCTGTATGCTCTTTTTTTTTTTCCTTTTTACATATTCTAGGTAATCTCAATAACTCTCATGAGTTCAGTTATCTGAAGACATGGAAATTTCTCATATTATAATTCCAGAGCTATTCTATCTTCTGAGTGCTAGTCCCATATTGCCAGTTATCTCCAAACGGATATTCCACTGACACCTCACACTTAGCACGTCCTAACGAGATCTCAATATCTTCTCTCCTCTCTACTTCCCTTCTACCTCCCCTCCTCCACATCCCCAACCAGTTCCTTTTCCTAACTTTTTTTTTTTCTGTCAAGGGGATGCATTTAGGGTTAGAGTTATCACTTAAGTTTGTACCTAGAACTCATCCTTAAGACTTCACTCTCCCTAACCATCTATATCTGCTATATTTGGACTCAAACACCTCACCTCTGATGTACTTCATAAGGGAGTAAAAATGACACTGAAGAAAGCAGGTCTAGAAAGGGCAGATAAATCAGATTAAACACAAACAAAAAAGGTTTTTTGCTGAAAATGGCACAGTTTGAAGGTCACTAAAAAGTTTAATTCTAGGGATGTATTGGAATAATTTAAAATGGGAGAGGAAGGAAGTTTGGGGTACAAACTTAGGTGATGATCCTAATCTTAAATGTGTATGTATATGTGTACATTCAGTATCTGTTATGATATAAGCATACATGTATATGTGAGGTATATATGCATATATGTGTATATACATATATCTATATATATATATACATTGCATAGATTCATACTATGTATATTGTATACCATGCCATACAACCTATGTGTTATATGCAATGTATATTGCATATAAATATATGTATATATGTATGTGTGTGTATATGACATACAAATATGTGTGCCTTCGTATATATTTATATAAATGTGTGAGTACGTATGTATATATATGAATGGGCACTTCAGATGGACAGGGAGCTGGCCCACACTGGAAGAGGAAGAGGATAGGTTGAATTGAAGCAGAGAAGATGAGGAGTTTCCCTGTACTTTTAGTGTCTCCAAACTACTTCCTGAAACAAAGGTCCTTCTTTTAATGTGATATTTTTACTATGATATTGCAATTAACTTTTGCAGAATTAAAATTTGGGTTACTCAAAGTGCAATAGAAAAATGTATGCTTAATTTGAGTATTATTATATGTAATATATTACTAATGAAGAATTATTATATCTTAAATAATGAAGAATATTATGTCAGAACATGACATAAAGGATAGTGTCAAGACATGTATAACCAGAAAAGGAAGCTACCAGTTTATGTAGAGAAAGCAAGAAAATTACTGATCACCAGTTTTTGTGGTCCTTTGACTTTCATGTAATG
This sequence comes from Sminthopsis crassicaudata, assembly GCF_048593235.1. NCBI lineage: Eukaryota > Metazoa > Chordata > Mammalia > Dasyuromorphia > Dasyuridae > Sminthopsis > Sminthopsis crassicaudata. Next base: position 107,686,050 of record NC_133617.1, read on the forward strand.
GCATAGATCTGGAAGTACCCCAGAGTATAGTAGGTAGAACCCTTGTGAAGGACAGGCAGAAAAATAGGGCCAAGAGTTAATTAGGATGAATAAATGGAGCTGAGATGCAATGTGTGCCATTGGCAGGAGTAAAGCAAAAACTCTTTGGCCCGGAATTTAAGATCTTCCACAATTTCTCATCCAATTATTCAGTCTCATTTCATATTACCCAACTTTAGGGACTTTACATTCTAGCCTAGGGGCTGGCAAATTTTAACCTGAGGGCTAAATTAGAGCCTTCATGAACTCATGGGATAAAAAAAAAAAAAAAAAAAACATAAGACAGGCTAGACTTGACCTTCAGAACAGAATTTACTGACTTCATTGATTCTGAAAGTGTGGTCTGGCGACTCTTGGGGTTCCCCAAGATCTTCTCATAGAATATAGGAGATCAAAATTAGTTTCATAATAATAGTAAGAGTTTCTAATATTATATGTATCAGTAGCTATAACCCATATAAAAAAAGCTCTTTGGAGGTATTTAAGAATCTTAAAATATAAATATAGTAATGATTATTTTTTAAGATTATAAAGGGATCCTAAAGCCAAAAAAGTTTAAGAACCATTGTTCTAACCAAATCTAAATTAATCAATCAACAAACATTTATTAAGTGCCTAATATGTGCCAGGCTCTGGAGATACAAAAAGAAGAAAAACACAATCCCTGGCCCTCAAGGAGTTTACAATCTAATGGGAGAAACAACATTCAAACAAATATATAGGGAGCTAGCTAATATAGGACAAACAGGAAATACTTAGAGAGGAAAGACACTTAATAACTAGGACTATTTGAACTCAGCCATCTACCGCCCTCTTCTATTTCTTCTTACAGGCCAGCCTCAATGTCTATAATGCATATCCTCCTTGTCTTTGTCTCTCAGAATCCTTATCTTCAATCAAGATGCAGTTCAGGTACCATCTCATCCATGAAGCTTTTGCTAATTCCCTTCCAGCTGTCAGCCCTTTATCCCCTCAGTGTTCTTTATACTGTACTTATCCAGGTACCTATTATTCTCCCTAGAATGGGCAAGTGAGAACAATTTGTTCCAAGGGCCATAAAGGTGGCTGAAAGCAGGTGCCATGGAGTGCTTAGAGCTTGGTTCGACATCAAAGGTCATCTACTGCATCCTGGACTATTGCCAATTGTTTTGACATTTGTTTTTGTCACTGGACTTCATTGACTGGAAGAAAAAGTGAGGCTGGTGAGTTTGAGCAACTAGGTTCACTTAAATCCAATTCATGCACCAGCCAAGCCATGACAAATAATGTCATTTGTCCTTGAAAACGAAGAACGAACAGTATTCTCTCTAGTACAATGGCAGTTCTTTGAAAGTAGGCTCTATGTCTTTATATCCTCAGCACCCAGAACAATGTCCTGCATAAATTTAATATAAATTTGTAAATCTGAATTGTATTAATAAGAGAATATGTCAAAACATTAAAGTAAATAAAGCTTGTTTTGTACTCACATCTTCCTAGTCTGAAGGCTTGCAAAGCAATGATCTTTTCTGTTTTGTGTGTGGACATCTAGACATAAGGCAAATTCTGGTAAATCCAGGAGAAATTTTAGTAGAGTTGGGAGCAAAAGAGCCAAATTCTGATTTTTCTAAGGGAAACTCTGGGTAGGAGGTTTAGTATCAAATTATTATTAGGAAGCCTTCCATCTCTCTTTGTAGTGGCCAGAAACTGGAAATTGAGTGGATGCCCATAAGTTGGAGAATGGCTGAATAAATTGTGGTATATGAATGTTATGGAATATTATTGTTCTGTGAAATGACCAGAAGGAGGATTTCAGAAAGGCCAAAGAGACTTACATGAACTGATGCTGAGTGAAATGAGCAGGACCAGGAAATCACTGTACACTTCAACAACAATACTATATGATGATCAGTTCTGATGGATTTGACTCTCTTCAACAATGAGATGAACCAAATCAGTCCCATTTGTTCAATAATGAATAGAACCAGCTACACCCAGCGAAAGAACTCTGGGAAATGAGTGTGAACCACTACATAGCATTTCCAATCCCTTTGTTTTAGTCCACCTGCATTTTTTATTTCCTTCTCAGGCTAATTTTACATTATTTCAAAGTCTGATTCTTCTTGTACAGCAAAATAACAGTATGGATATGTACACATATATTGTATTTAACATATACTTTAACATATTTAACATCTACCTGTCATTTGGGGGAGAGAGTGGGGAGAAGGAGGGGAAAAGTTGGAACAGAAGGTTTTGCAAGGGTCAGTATTGAAAAATTACACATGCATATGTTCTGTCAATAAAAAGTTATAATAAAAAAAGAAACTTACAAGATATAACAGGGAACCATCTAAACTTAGGATTCCAGGTCTGAGAAATTATATTGTAATGCTATAGCACAGTACTATAATTACAATAAATGTGATCATTGAATTGAATCTAATTTATTTGTAGATAAAGTGTACCTTCTAAATCAGCATGTCTTCTATTGAATCACACTTTTCCCCTGAAAAGGACTTGGATTCTTGGCTATTATATTATAACATATAATATATTACACATAGCATTTATATATATATATTATATTTATATGATAATCATCTATATTATGTTATAATATAACAATTATATTATAATATATAATACATTTTATATAATATAATTATTATATTATATATAATTATATGTTATAATTATATATAATATAATATTATATTATATTAGGAGGCACCTGGGTGGACCAGTAGATAAAGTTCTCAGGTGGAGGCAGGAAGACCTGAATTCAAATCCAGTGTCAAACAATAATTAGCTGTGTGATTTTGGGCAATTCATTTAACTTCTGTTTGCTTCAGTTTCCTCAATTATAAAATGGATTAATAGCACCCATCTCCCAGAGTTGTTGTGAGGATCTGAGATAATATTTATAAATCACTTAGCATAATGCCAGTCATACAGTAGGTGCTATATAAATGCTTATTTATTTCTTCCTTCCTTCCTTCCTTCCTTCCTTCCTTCCTTCCTTCCTTCCTTCCTTCCTTCCTTCCTTCCTTCCTTCCTTCCTTCCTTCCTTCCTTCCTTCCTTCCTTCCTTCCTTCCTTCCTTCCCTTCCTTCCTTCCTTCCTTCCCTTCCTTTCCTTCCTTCCTTCCTTTCCTCCCTCCCTCCCTCATTTTTTTTTCTTTTTTGGAAATCACACCTGTCAGAGCTGTGGAAAAGCAGCAAAACCAAAAGATGTATTTCTTTTCCTACCACTCGCAGAGGGGGTTGCTTTGTTCCTGCCCACCCACCAAGTTTCCTTTGAGGAAAGCCCAAAGATAGAGAGGCTATTATAATGTCATCATCATTCCAGAAAGGGGGAGGGCGCTAAAAGGGAACAGACCCAGGGAGGGATCTGAAGGGCAAACCACATGATGGGAGCTTCAAGAGAAATGGGGAAGTTGTGGGGATACCCGTGTGGTTAGTGGCCAAGCCCGTCATCCTCCAGGCCTATGGGCCGGGTTTGCCTGGCTCCTACTGCTGGAGAGCTCCTTCTCCCGCTCCGCTCCTGCTCCTCCTGGGCTTGCCCTTGGATCATCCAAGCTTTCCCAGTAACAGCAGCGGCCCACAACTACAGCTGCCCTCAGCCCTGCCCTCCCAGTTCTCCCAGGGAGCCAGTGCTCCACCTGGCATGGCCTTATTCTTTCGTGATGTCAGTTTCAGATCCTCTAAGGTAGCTCCAGTTCTGAAGTGGGTTGGTCAGGAGACCAGTTCTCAGAAACAAAGGAGCCACCCCCAAACCCCTAACCCCCCCCCCCTCCAATCTGGCTGCTTCCTTCCAGTTAAAACATGAAGTCTGACCCATTCTGTGAAATAAAACAGCGGATTATTTTGGGCAGGCTTGGTTTCATCATCTTTAATCTCAGTGACAGCCAGAAGAATCCCCAGGGCCAGCAGGGATAAAAAAAAAAAAAGGGGGGGGGGTGTTGAATATTCTGGGAGAAGAAGCCAGGGAGGTGCTCTGACAAGCAGGCTGTCCTGGGAAGGAGGGCTATCTCCAGCCGGAGCCAGGAATTCTGACCTGAGTCTCTAAGTCTGAATTCCAGAGGAGGGTGAGGGTGACTTCCCCCTCTAAAGTGACTCACCCAACAATTCCCTTAGCTTGGATCCTGTCAGGAAACAGTAAGTTAATTGTGGACCATTGTTTCTCTGTCGGCATATGAATAAGTGTGAGTAACTGCTGAAATAGAAAAGACTATTTGAGGAGGGCAATTCAGTTTAAAATTCCAAAGTTAGGGGTGGGGAAGACGAAGATCCTGTTAACTGGGTGATGAGTATGTTTTCCTCTGCCTAAAGTTCTAAATTCCACATCTTCTTGGATTCCAGAGACAGAAGTACTTTTTTCTCCAGTTGATGCCAGAAGGAAGGATTGTAAGGATCGAGAAGGGCTCTAGAATTAATTACATATCCTCCAAATTGAAAGGGGCTGAGGAAATTAGCCAATCCAAGCCCTCCCTTACCCACCTTGCATTTTGTAGATAAAAATGAGAGACAGCTTGGTAAAGAGAGAAGAAGGCAAGATCAAAAGTGTGGAGAGGTGGAAAGTTCCAAACGTAGAGGATTCAAATCTCATCTCTGATATGAATAAACTTTGTAACCCTAAACTAGCCATAGAATTCCTTGGATCTCCTTTTCCTCCATTGTAAAGTGAGGGAAGCTGGACTGAATGGCTTCTGAGGTCGCTTGCAGCTCTAGAGATCTGTGATAATTAACTTGAGTTTGAAATGTATTTTTGACACTGGTTGTAAGACCAGTGTAAACGTCTTTTCATCTGCAAAGTGGACATAATAATAGCACCTGCTTCACAAAATTAAGTCAAATTAAACAAGTATATAAAATGCTTGGAAATCTTAAGAGTGACACGTGACTCCATGTATTTTACTATCAATTACCACCCTTCCCCCCCACCATTCCTCCCTCTTAGAGAATGCACTCCTTCCTCATCTCTGCCTCCTGGCTTCCTTTAAGTGCCAGCTAAAATCCACTTTCTCCAGGAAGCCTTTCCTGATCCCCTCCTCCCCCTTCTTAGTGCTTTCGGGCAATTGCTTTCATTTCATCCGGTTTATAGCTCATTTATTTGTAATCCGGTTTATAGCTCCATCAGACTGGGATTGTCCTTTCTCATTCTTTGTATCCCCAGTGTTTGGGACACACAAATTGTCGTTGTTCAATTGTTTTCAGTAGAGTTCAACTCTCCGTGATCTCATTTGGAGTTCTCTTGGCAAAGATGCTAGAGTGGTTTGCCATTTCCTTCTCCAGCTCATTTTATAGATGAAGAACTGAGGCAAACAGAGTTGTCACCCAGTTAATAAATGTCCAGGGTCAGATTTGAACTTATGAAGATGAGTCTTCCTGATCCCAATCCTGGTGCTCTATACACTGTACTACCTACCTGCCCTAAGCATGCACAGTAAGTGATAGATAACCGTTATTGATTTATTGAGTTATAATTATTAAAAGTAAGCAGTCAATAAATTTTATTGAGTTATTATTAAAAGTAGGCAATTAATAAATATTATTTACTTATTGAGTTATTATTAAACTAATAAATGCAGTTGACTTATTGCTTTTTTATTGTTAAAATCAGACAATTAATACATTATTCTTTGGTGATATCAGTTTCAGATCCTCTAAGGTAGCTCCAGTTCTGGAGTAGGTTGGTCAGGGGGCCAGTTCTCAGAAACAAAGGAGCCACCCCCAAACCCCCCAATCTGGCTGCTTCCTTCCAATTAAAACATGTAGCCTGACAAAAGATTTACTGAGTTATTAAAAATAAGTGATTAATGAATATTATTGACATTAATTTATTATATTAAAATCAAGCAATAAATGTTATTGAGTTTTTATTAAAAGTAGGTGATGAATAAATGCTACTGACTTATTGAGTTATTAAAAGTAAGAAATATGTATTGGATTATCACTAAAAGCAGGCATTTAATAACTTATTGACTTACTGAGTTATTGAGTAGGCAATGAGTAAATGTTTGTTGACTTACTGACTTGTGATTATTAAATCATAGAATGTCAGAGATTAAAGGAGACTTAGTAACCGTCTAATCTTCTTCCCTCCCTCATTTAACAAATGAGGAAACTGGCCCAAAAATGTTGAATTGACTTGTCCTTACTCACACAGGTAGTGAGATTCAGAGATGACATTTGAACATAGGTTTTCTGACTCCGACACTCTATCATCCTGTGAAACCTTTTGAGGTCCAATGAAGGAAATAACTTGAGATCATAAAATCACCAAGTTTCGAATTGGAAGAAATCTGACATATCTGACATTGTCTTATTCTAATTCTTCTTATGACTTCAAGGACCTGGCTTTTTATAGAGACAGATCTTCCCTCTCCATCTTAAGATGGAGATCATAAACTCTCAACAACTCAGCAGCTGGGTTACCAGGGATTTCAGTGACCCAAAGACTCCTTTCCCTGGGACCAATTGGGGGTTATGGCATATCTAAACTCAACTAGGCTGGTCATCAAGGGAGATCTACCCCAACAAAAAAAGTAGGATTTGCCAGAACTTGTGTTGTGCTGACACAGCCTGAAAGACCTCAGGTTCTATCTTGATGTCACCATGAAGCATAAGGGTTGGATTGTAATGAAGGCCCAAGATTGCACAACCCCAGTTAATAGAAGAGCTTGGAACAAAACCAACTAAGAAAGGAGTGCTGTGTGATGTCCTGTAGGAGGTATAATGATATTTAAATCCTTGTCCTCAAGAAGCTTTTACTTGTGTTCACCATTATTTGTACAATGTACAAAGCATGGGTCTACTGTGGCTCTTGGCATTGTGCTAGACACTGGTGATCAAAAATGTGTAAAAAATCATAGTTCCTGTCCTCAAGGAGCTCACTGTCTCAAAAACTAGACACTAGACACCAGAAAACTAGGACACTAGAAAAAGTAAAGAAAAGATAATTGGGAAGATAAGACACATCTAAGTGAAAAGATAGCTACCAGCACAAAGGAGTACAAAGTTTACACAAGAGCTTAAAGCATAATGACATAAAGCAACACCTGGATTCTCCTTCCATACATTGCAGCTGGTTCACTATGTGAATCTGACAAATCCTTAATCTTCCTGTACTTCCCTTTCCACATCTGTAAAATGGAGAAAGCAATCCCTTGTCTGCCAAGCTCATGGATAGCAGTTGTGGAGATGCTGTGCAATTGGAAAGAACTGTTTTATTTTCATTCAAGTCACCAGGTCAATAAACATTTACTAAGTGCCTAATGAGGGTCAGGCATTATACTAAGTGCTAGGGATTCAAAGAAAGGATAAAACTCAGTCCTTACCCTCAAGGAGTTTACAGTTTATTGGGGGATACAAAATATAAAGAGAATTTGAGACAGGGGAAGATTCTTGGCTTGAAGGAAGATGAGGACCAGCAGCTAGTGGGAAATAATGAAGTGTCTGCTTTGGGCCCGCTCCTTAAAAGGAGGCTCTAGAAAGAACCCTCTCTCATGTCCACTCCACCCATTTCAATCACAGAGAGGGTGAGTTACAGGAAGATGAGTTTCTGGAGACAAAGATGAAATCCAGGTGAGCAGCCAGGTGAGAAATAATGAACTTAATGAACTCTTTGCTCTGCCCTTCTGTCAGAGAGTACTGCTGAAGTCTGAGTAAACAAGGCTGATTTTGATCTTAAAGAATGATGAGGTTACTGAGAACATGATTTCCCAGGTTAATAAATTCTGAGGTGGAATTCAACTTCAGGTCTTCCTGATTCTCAAATCAGATATCATATCAGATCATAGTATTTTACTCCATCTCCCAGTCTTCTGAGAGGATCCCTAATATCTCATCATGGTGGATATACTCCTTCCACCAGCCCAGATCATAAACCTCCAGCTCCTCCTCTTCCTGCATGATTTTTGTTTTAATCTTTTCATAGATCTCCCTTCAGTGATCCACTCAATTGTACTGGAGGCCTCCCTCTGGTTCTTTTAATAGTTCAGAGCTGTCAGTGCAGAACGGGGCTGTCCATATGTTCTTCCTTACTCTAGCTAAATGACTAATATAGTCATATCCATTCTTGATGATGTCTTTGATACCATTTTTCTCATGCAAGTCATTGTTAGTAATAGCAGCAGCTTACTTACACAAACCAATGTGTCTCACCGTTGCCCTTTGGGTCACCTGCAATTTGGATTCTTCTGAGATCATGATGGTTCATGATTCATAACCAAAGAGTTTCACCAGGGGAATAAGCGACCCATGAAACAGGAAAAAAAAAAAAAAAAAGGTAAGGAACAAAAAATAGCTCACATATCTACACCACTTTGCAGTTTCCAAAGGGCTTTTCTCACAACTACCTTTCAAAATAAATACTGCCAGGGTTTGTCACTCCCATTTTACAGATAAGAGAACTGAGGCTCTTAGACCCACAAAACAGGAAAAATGCCTGGGAACAAAAATAACTCACCTATCTATAGTTCTTTGAAGATTATAAAGTGCTTTTCTCACTACAGCCTTTCAAAATAATGACTTCCAAAGTTGTTAATGCACATTTTACAGATAAAATAACCGAGATTCCAGAATGTTAAGTGATTTGCCTGCATTCACAGAAGCTGTGTCAGAGCCAGGTCTTCTGATTTAACTTTATTCTTTTCATCTCCTCAAGCTACCTCCTAGGTTAACAGATAATGGAGTGTGAGATTCTGAGGCCCTGAGTAAGAGAACTGTCTCTCATCATAAGTGAAAGGCCAATTCAGAAGATGATAATAGTTTTAATTGGGGATGGTTTTGTTTTTGTTTAGAACGGCAACCGAACTAATTGAAGTAACTCCTAGTGAGGAAATTGCCTCTACCACTGTAGAATAATAACCATTTGGCAATTTAAGAGTTTCAGAGAGTTTCTAGGGACTCTGGAGTGTTCATCAACTTGCCCAGAACTATACAGCCCATATCAAAAGCACCATTTGGATTCAGTGCTCTTGGTTCCCAATGCCAGCTCTTTGTCCATTATGAGCCTATAAATATTAGCTATGGTTATTATTCCAGTTTCCCTAAATTGACTCCCTGTGCAGTTGGGAATTAACCTGTAGCCCTTTTCTCCACTCTTATTCTCACACCCAGTAGGATTAAGTAGAAAGAAAAATGGATTTGAAATCACAGGATTATTATTATTACCTGCAAATCTCAGTTCTGTCACTTTTTACCAAATTATTTTATTACTAAATAATTAATTATTTAGTAATAATAATTAATAATATTGATAATTAATAATTAATTAAATTGTTGATTATTTTTGGCCAAATTATCTCTGGATCCCGGTTTCTTGTCCAAAAAATGAGGAAGTTGGACTAGAAAGTCAATAAACTCCATTTCTGCTCTAAATCTACTATCCTATGATTCCTCTAATTTGCCTTTTGAATTCAGAAACTAGCTTATAACTTATAAACAAGTAAGAGTTTGACTACTGACAATATAAAAATCTCCCTGAATAAACATGCAGAAGTCAAGGGACAGAGCTGGCTTACTGCTTCCTATATTCCCCATCTTCACTTGCTATGGTCTATTTAGGGTCACTGCGGAGAAGTTTGGTATATTCCATACAACTTGGCAATTTCATTAATTTTCTACAATTTTAGATTGCAGTATCCAGGGACAATTTAAAATTCAACAATTTGCACCAGAGAATTCTGTTTTCTATGGCACCTGACCTGAGTTTTGAAGAAAGGGAAGTAATTCAGCCAGTGGGAATGAAGGTAAAGTTTGTCCTAGTTATGGGAGATTGTGTGACCAAATAAATGAAGATGGCAGAGGGCAGGACAAGATCAGGGAACTGTGAGTTGTTCACCTTGGCTGGAATCGAAAGTAAAACTGGAAAATTAGGCTAAAGCAGATTGTAGAAGTCCTTGAATGCCCAGTAAGGAGTCTGTCTTTTACCCATAACTGGTAAAGAAGAGCCATTGATTGCTTTTGAGCAGAGCAGAGCAATGACCTCAGAGCTAAAGCTAAACATCAGGAAGGTTATTTTGGCAGCTGTGGGAAACATAGATTAGAGAAAGAAGAGACTTGAAGGCTTGGCAGCCACTGCAATATTCTGGGTGAGAGGTGATGAGGGTATGAATTGAGGACTACACAAGTTCCCTGGCAATTGTATTTCCTACTTCCTAACCCACAGCCTCTCCTTGACCTTTTGTATTTCTCTTGGCTGCCCATTTCCTTTCTTCCTATTTTGCCTCATAATTCAGCACTACTTATGGTCCTGCTTTGACATTTACTGCCTAATGACATTAGACAAATGGATATAAATGATTGCAGTTTCAGGGAAAATCCTAATAGATCAGAGGGCAACTTCCATTGCAAAAAATTCAAGGGACTGTCTAAATTTTTTTGTTGCTTTGGAATTTTGCTAAAATAAACACAAGCTCTAAAGTAGACCATTGCGTGGGGCTTTGAAATCTTTTATTAGTAGTTTTTATAATTACCTGCAATGATATGTATGATCATGTAGTCAACCTATAGTCTTTGTTAGCTCATCAGTCTCCCCAAAGCCTGTGTAAATAATAAAAAATAATTTGTATTTATTTTAAATTTCTTAGTAATCTTTGAGGAATCCTGGAAAATAGGAGAGATAATGGGAGAAACTGAAAATGGTTGCTTCAATTTCCACAAAGGAAAAAAATTAAGATTTTTAATAAAGGGACTTTGGAGCTTTACTTTTTTTTTTTTTTTTTGGTATCTCCAGCATCCAACACAATGTCTTGTGCATAGTAGGGGATTAAAAATGTTTCTTGAAAAATTGGATTTACACACATATATTGTATCTAGGTTATATTGTAACACATGTAAAATGTATGGGATTGCCTGTCATCTAGGGAAGGGAGTGGAGGGAGGGAGGGGATAATTTGGAAAAATGAATACAAGGGATAGTGTTATTAAAAAAAAATTACTCATGCAAAAAAAAAAACAAATGATCCCAAAATAAAAAAAAAGTTTCTTGAATTGAACTATATAGATTGGTAAACTTATTGTCAATCTTTAGGAAAATTCTAAAATAGGCTAAGTGAATAGTTTTAAGAACTTATAAAAATAAGTAGAGATTATTAGAAGCTATCATATTTGCTGAGAATGAATAAGTCATTATTGTCAAAAACAATTCTTTGAATTTATTATCAACTACTAATAATCATCAAATACTATTTACTAATAGAAAAATAAATATAAATTATGATAAATATTAACAATTAAAATAAAATTATTTATTATTAAATTTGTTTATTGCATTTATTACTAAAAGTAATTATTATAAAATTAATATCCCATTAAAATCATAGGATCTTAGGATCAATAAATAATTACTTCTTAGTAAGTCCATGACAAATTCTTTCTAAAGTGCCTTTAAAAAAATGAGAGAGATTTTCTAAATATAGATTGCAATTCATAGTTACAGAGTATTTTATGTACATTATCTCATTGGACTCTAAGCCCGACTGAGTTTTCTTTTTTTGGTAGGATTACTAGACTGAAAGACTAGGGATATGTTTTATCTGAATTTTAGCAAAGCATTTGATTTATCTCAGGCCTCAGACACAAGTCACTTATCCTTGTTTACCTCACTTTCCTCAGCTAGGAGATGAGCTGGAAGAGGAAAAGGCAAATTATCTTTGGTAAGAAAACTCCAAATAGGGTCATGAAGAGTCAGATACAACTGAAAAAACAATTGAATTGAAATTAGGTGATCTGCCCAAAGTCCCACCGCTATTATATGTTAGAGTTGACATTTGAACCCGTTTTCCTTACTACAGTCTCTCCATTAAGCCACATTGCATCTCCTTACTTGGGTACATTTCAGCCCTCCTGGTGGAATGTAAGCTTATTGAGGATAGGGGTTGTATCCCATTCATCTCTTATAGTCCCATGACCCCATATATGGTGCCTTGCATAAGGTTATCATTCAAATAGTTTGGGAATTGTAGTCACATAGTCACCCTCTGAAGTTGATTTGTTCTTAACTTGTGTCACTTCTTTTAAGAGTTCCTGGTTAACAATACTTCATGGCAGTAGGAATCAATGTGACATCTCCTGAATAACAGGTTTTTATTATAGCCTTTGAAGAAACTGATATGGAAGCAGCCACCTGATTTCTAGGTATCACCTTCTGGCTCTTAATCTTATGCTTTGCTTCTTGCCTAAATACTATATGGAGTTAAAAGTGACTACATTTTCTCCCTCCAAACATTTTTTTTTTTTTTTTAGTGGAGGTTAGCTAAAAGAGAGATGGTCCATAATTTCATCAGTACAGGGAATTCCCTTTAGGAGAAATTCAATTCAGCTATAATTTACATGTTTACAAAAAATGCCTGGGGACATCCAGTAGTTAAGTGACTTGCCTATGGTCACATAGTTATTTTATTTTTATGGTGTTTTTTTGCTGAGGCAATTGGGGTTTCAGCTATAATTTACAGGTTTAGAAAAATGCCTGGGGGCATCCAGTCGTTATGTGACTGGCCTATGGTCACATAGTTATTTTATTTTATTTATTTATTGGTTTGGGTTTTTTGCTGAGGCAATTGAGGTTAAGTGACTTGCCGGGGGTGACACAGCTAGGAAGTATCTGAGGGCAGATTTGAACTCAGGTTCTCCCCACTTCAGGGCTGTTTTATCCACTGTGCTACCTAGCTGCCCCTCTCCATTTTACAAATAAGGAAAATGCAGCTCAGGTTACACAGGATCACACAGGTAATATCAGTGGGAGGATTTGAATTCAGACATTAACCTCTTCCCTACTGTATTTATTTTAGAAATGTGGCCTATATTTTGGGGCAGTTTCTTTTTACTTGAATACATGGAGTGTTCAAAATGAAGAGATCTAAGAGTTTATACCATTCAGTGTCATTTCACAAATAAGAAAAATGAGACCCCGAGAAGTTATGTGACTAATTCCAAATAACACAGCAATATTAGTAGCAGAGTGGAAATTGAGATCTGGGTCTCCTCTCTCCCAGACTTTATCCCCTGATACCTCACACTGCCATCATGGAAAATATGGTGGCTGTGTTAAAGAAGGGACCTCAAAGATCATCTCCCTTAATCCTTCATTGCAAAAATCAAGAATTCAAGGCCCCCAGAAGGTAATGACAGATTGCAATGTCACTCAAGCTACTAAGTACTAGGGCTGGGACTGCAACTCAGATCTTCTCACTGCAAATCTCTGCATATTCCATTGCCCCCTCCAGGTGTCCTGGGCCAGCTAAAACCCATTTCCAAAGTTTTCAGTGTGAACACTGACACCTTGGGAATCAGCAAGTGCTACAAATCAGAGCTTGATTTATTATTTTATTGATAGCCTGGACGTGAGAAAGTGTGGGAGAAAATGCCAAAAAGGCAGATTAAATTTAAAAGTGTGTCTTGCATGTCTTCAGAGAGTTTGTTGTTAAACTTTTACCAGTAAGTTTCTGCTTACACTCTAGGAGCAAACAGCTCATATTCTTCTGAAATTTAAAGGAGTTAAGGGACAACTGAATACTGAGGAAAGGGGCAAATGTAGAACTAGACATGAAAGAGTAAATAGATCTCCCAAAGAAGGAGCGATGGCTTTCCTATTCCCTCCACCCCCCAAATGAGAGACAAACTCAGCCATTATACCTGTGTACTGTTTGCCTAAATTAAAGATTCAAGACTTCTCCAAAGCTCCCTAGTCCCAGCAGGAATGGCTGGACAGGGAAGAGGTGGGACAAAAAAACAAAATACACTCACTTCATGACATCCTTCAGTCTAAAAAAAAAAAAAAAATCCCCAGTGTTTGGCCCCATGAGGATTAGTAGAACAATTAACAGCTCTGACTTTTCTTAAGTAATTCAATCAGTCTGATGCTTTGAGGATGAGGCATCTTGGTGCCTCAGAGGCTGAGCACAGGAAGCTACTGGTCAGTTATGAGACTGATAGCATTAAAATTATCTCCCCAGCCTAAAAAAAGACCTATCACCGTGGGAACCCAAAGCAGACTTGATGAGCATCACACCTAAAATATGCCCTGGAGTCTGGTATAGGATGACCAGCTAACCCAGAGCCAAATATGCAGTCTGCTCCACAATGTGAGCTGGCTTCCTGTCACCCACAGCATTACCCAATTGGAACAAGTCAGAATAGTGGTCCATCCCGGCACCGCCCTAGAGCAGGTGATTCAGAAGCCAGGTGTGAGGCTCCGTGAATAAATAGCATAGCTGAATTAATCATGCACTCCCGTGGAGAAACGTTGGGCTGAGGATCTCTGCTCGACTTTCCCCAGATTCAGGACATCTCCATCACCTCCCTCAGGAGGATTGTCCCTAGTGTAAGCCGCCTCCTTCCTCAGTCAGGAAGCTGGGGCAATTGAGTTAAGGAAGAGGAAGTCAGCAGCAGTGACCAATTACCCTGCTGAGGTCAGTTGCCTCTCTGATGTTGCCTAACTAGATTACCAATCAATCAATCAGCAAACCTTTTTCTCTTGCCTTTGTGCTAAGTTCTTGGCCAATGGATTCCCAATAAAAAAAATTTAAATAGTCCCTCCCCTCCGAGAAATTAAAAACTTTGGCAGGGTAGAAACAACAAGATTTACTCTAGAAAATCTGACAAGTGGACAAAGGGAAGGCAGGAAGAGTTGTGCCATCAGGAAAGCTCTTGGATAGAAGGAAGTGCTTGAGCTAGACTGAAAAAAACCTGAGTTTTAAGAAGTAGAGGTGAAGAGAGATTATGTTCCAGGTAGGGGGGTTAACCTGTATCAAGGTGTTGAATGTTCTGACCTATGGAAGGGGAGTATACCTAGATCTTTTCTTTCTTTGTTTCCAAATTAATGTCCAATTATTATCATAATTGTTTCCTCCCTCCTCCCCTTCCTCTTTCCTTTCTCCTTTCCTTTTTCCTTTCTCCCTCCCTCTTTCCTTCCTTTCCCCTCCCTCTTTCTTTCCTCCCTCCCTCTCTTCTTTCTTTTCCTTCATTCCTCCCTTCCTTTTTTCCCCCAGCAAACCAAATTTTCCTCTTTTAATATTTGCTTACAAAATATTTATTTTAAGATTCACAAAGTCCTTTCTGTGCAGCACCCTTGTGAGGCAGATGTTAAAAGCATTAAGCTTGAAGAGCAGAGCTGAGTGAGCTGTAAGGAGACCCAAGTGAGACTTCTAAGTGGAAGAATACTCCAGTTCTGGGGAATCTGGTTTCCAGGGATGATTTTCCTTTGTTTCTCTGGATGGAGTTCCAAGAATTGGACTAGAAGTTTTAGTGGATCCCAAGATCAGCAAAAGCTGCATTCTTACTAATTTCTCCTGAGTCCTTCCCTGTTCTCTTGTCTGTCCCAGAGGTCTCTGGTGTACTCCTTAGGCTTATATTCTAAAAATACACTAGAGTTAGTTGTAGGGCCCTGTTCATTAATTTTCTCTAATGAACTTCACAACCTCACCTGTGCCTTGTAGACTGCAAACTCCTTTGAGGACAGGAACTGGCTAACTTCATCTTTGCATCCTTAGCACAGACAAAGTGCTCTGCCCAAAGGAGGCTAATAAAAGGGAATTGGATTTGAAGTATTCCAAGTCTGGCCTGAACCTGGAAGTACAAAGGGAGGGAAAGGAAAGGCAAATGTACTTAGTAAGCATCTACTATATGCTGCTAAGCACTTTAGGAATGTTATCCCATTTGATCCTCACAACTACTGTAGGAGGTAGATGCTATAATTAATTATCTTCATTTTACAGTGGAAGAAACTAAAGCTGACAGAAGTGACTTGCCTATGGTCACAGTGTCAGGTTGGATTTTAATTCAGATCTTCATAATGTCAGATTCAGTGCCATTTCGGTGCCATATCCACTGCTACCTACCTACCTACATTCAAGGTTATCACAAATTGTTTATTAAACTGAATTAAGCACCAAGTATTGTGTGACGCTGAGAATATAAAGACAAAAGTAAATTTTTTTCCTGTTCTCTGGGAGCTTACATTCTACTGGGGCAAGGAATTACACACAAATAATTAAATACAAAAAGTATATATAAAATTAATGTCAAAATAATATTGGTCAGAGTAGGGAAAACTCACAACTAAAGGGGCTAAGGAAAGACTTACTGTAGGAAGTAGTATTTGGGCTGAACTTTGAAGAAAGCTATGAGCTCCAAGAAGTATCAGTGAAAAGGAACAACATTTCAAGCAGAGGGTACAGCCTAGGCAAAGGTATAAAGGCAGGAGATGGAGTATCATGTTCAAGGAATGGCAACCTAGATCAACATGGAATATATATAGGGAAATAAATTGAAAACAGCCTGAAAAGATAGGTTGGAATAAAAAATGTGGTTTTAAAAGGCAAGCAGGTGAAATTTATATTTTATCACCGGTCAGGCTTTCTTAACTTTTTTGTAAATCATGTTCCACCTTGGGTAGTCTGATAAAGTCCATGGACTCTTCTTCAGAATAACTTTTTTAAATGAATAAAGTAAAATACCTAATTTAGAGGTAGTTCCTGAAGAGCCACCACCAGTATTTTTTTGTTGAATCATTTCAGTCATGTCCCACTCTTTATGACCCCATTTGGGGTTTTCTTGGGAAAGATACTGGAGTGGTTTGCCATTTCCCTCTCCAGCTCAGTTTACAGACGAGGAAAGTGAGCAAATAGTGACTTGCCCAGGGTCATGTAGTTAGGAAGAGTTTGAGGCCAGATTTGAGCTCTGGATGATAAATCTTCCTGATTCCAAGACTGGCACTGTGCCCCCCAGCTGCCCCATCATCAGCATATGCATTTTAGTTTAATTACTTGGAAAGACAATAAAATTCAAGCACTGGTAATGAAGGGGAAATCACCACAAAGAAACAGATCCAGTGGAGGGAAAGGACCTTAGAAATGGATCTGGCAGCAGGCCACACAGAGAGTGGACTTCCCAGGCCAGGTATCCTCCATAGGCCAGAATGGAATGAATTGACTTCCCTGCCAAGCTGTGGAAGATACTCTGAGCATTTCAGTATTGTCAGATTCCCCCAGCAAAAAAGAAAATGACTAAGAACTATTTCGCCTAAAGGACACATTTGGCTCTCTACCCAGTGCTACCTTATTTATTGTTAACATTCTGATGTGCTTGTGTGAACTATAAGCTCCTGGACAGCAGAGGCTGTCTCTCTTAGTCTGAATTCTGCCTCTAGCTTGGTTGTATGCTCTTAAGCAATTCAACAAACATTTATTAAGAGCTGCTATGTTCTAAGAACTGTATTAAGTGCTGGGTTTCCAGGGACCAAAAAAAAATGTAAATGGTATCTGCTTTCTAGGTATTTACATTCTCTTGGGGACAAAAGGGGAGGAGGTTCTGAACACAAATAAGTTCCTTCTCTATTTCTTTGGATGGACTACCCCAGGTCTAACATTTTGTTTATCTTCTTTGTATCCTACCAACATTTCACATCCAGCAGCCACAGACCAGCCACTCGATAAATATTAATTTCATATGTCTGACTCGGGTATCTCATATTGATTGGCAGTGTGGTTCAGTTGGTGGAGGGTTGGAACTCCTAAAATAAGGAAAACCTGAGTTTGAATGCACCTTTGGTTAAGGGTGACCATTTACCCAATGAAAGCCTCCAGCAATTTTCTGAATGAAATATTTGTGATTTAATAAAATACAAATTACTGATAAAAATGTTGAACTGAATAGACAACCTACTGGTGAAGGGCTGTCCTACATCTAAGACATATGTCATGAGTACTTTTTAAAATCAGTATTTAATTTTTCATACAAATGTACAATTTTGACTTTTCCCATCTGAATTCTCTATGGATGTCATTTTAAAGTTAGTATTTAATTGTATAGTTTTGTATACTAATGTATAGTTTTGACTTTCCCCTATCTGAATTCTCCATAGACTCCATTCCTTCTTCCTCATCCCTAATAACTCTCTCACCTAGAGAAGAATCTTACCAAAAAAAAAAGTCACCTCTTTTTGTTTTCTTTTAACTTGCTTACTTGGTAAGAATAAAGACCCCACACAGGAAGGAGAAGGAGGAAATGGGGGCAGATGACAGGAGAAGGGAATCCAGTTTGATATAAGGAAGAACTTCCCTATAGTAAAGATTGCCAAGAAATAGGATGGAATGTCAAGGGAAGTTACAGATTGTTATTCTCTGAAAATCCTCCTCCAGAGTTTGTCTGCCTGGAAAGCTTCCAAGGAAGTCTGCTAAGGGCAGCAGGAGGGAAGGGAACTTTGGGGTGGGAAAAGCTCATTTTTATGGTGTTTGTCTGGAAAGGGGAACATATTTTCCCTTTTAAAAATGAGAAATAGCTGTTAGGTTTCTCAGTTAGCTTTCTATATAACCCACAACAGGATTTTAGAAGCTCAAGAAACCTAAAAGTGCATCTTGTCCAATCACCTCATCTTATAGGTAGGACAAACAAAAATCAGAGGAATAATAAGACAAAGTCACACAGTATTAAGTAGAGAGGGAATATCAGAATTGAGATGTTACAAATCCAAAGCTCCCTCTCATTCCTTAATTATACCTTGGTTCCTCACTCTCACCCAGCAATAGAATTGATTCATGAAACAAATAGAACCACTATCACTAAATGCTATTATAAACAGTTTTAATGAGAAAATGCATTTTAAAAATATCAAAAAGATGTCAGTGCAGGAGCTCTTAACTCTAAAAGTTAAGACATTTTAATGGACATTGAACTGTGGGTGTATAATATTTTGATGATTGTATTTCAATATAATTGGTTTCCTTTCTAACCACTTTTTAAAAAAATGTATGTGTTTAAAAACATTTTAAGAAGGTTCTTCACCAGACTGCCAAAGTGGCCCTTGACATAAAGAATGATTAAGAAACCCTATCTGAGAGGTTATGATTTCTGAATCTATCTTTAGGATATACCAAGAGCATCAGTGTGGAAATAATCAAATAAAATGCCAGGGAGATTTCAGTATGCTACATTTTTACATTGTTCAGTCTGCTGCCTCAAAAACCTAATCTTTATTAGCTTAGAATAGCTGACATTTATTTGGTGCTTAACATGACATTTTATTTAATGCTTCCATTAGCCATACTTTCACTGAGCCCCCTCATAGGTTTTGTAGTAATTATTTCCTACCCTTTGATATGGCATATTATCAAAAATACATTCAACAAATGGAATTTCTATCAAATTATCATCTTAAAGAATCAAAATTATACATCATAGGCATGTTTATATAGGATAATATAGCAATGGCCTGTGATGTCTTAGGTGTGGCAACTCCTTTCTGGAAGGCAGATCTTTTTTAGTTCATCACTTTTATCAATATTTGGATAAAGGCACAGATGGCTTATTTGTCAAATCTGCAAATCAAATCAGGGAGGATATGATATCTACTAAACATATTGGAATCCAGTTCTAAAAAAATTGTGGTAAGCTAGACCACTGGGCAGAAACTAAAATGTTGCAATTCAATAGGATTAAAATACAAATAAAATCCTGTGCTTGGGTTCAAAAAGTCAATTGAATTAGTATACAAGTTAGAGAGCTAGATCTTCATCTTCACAACAGTTTATTTCAAGAAAAACCTTAGGGGTTTTAGTGGTTTACATGCTCAATATGAGACAACAGTTTAATGGGAGATTCAAAAAAGTTAATGCTATATAAGATTACCAACAGTTGAATTAATATTTTTTGTTATTCCAAAACTTGTTCATTTGAGCACCATCTGACCCGCTACAAAGCAGCCAGGTGGTATAGTGGATAAAATCTCCCAAAATGTTTGGAGTGAGGAAGATTTGAGTTCGAATCCATCTTCAGTACATTTCCTTGCTCAATGACCCTGGGCAAGTCACTTTACCAGTTTGCCTCAGTTTCTTCTTCTGTAAAATGAGCTGGGAAAGGAAGTGGTAAACCATTCTAATATAAAAACTCATAAAGAGTCAGACAACAACTGAATAACAAAAAGCCTTTATCCTGCCATTAATAGAAGCTTAGTTACCAGAACAAGGGAGATGTTAGTCTTTCCTATTTTCGGTCCATCCCACATATGGAATAGTGTGTCTAGTTCTCATAAAGAAGGGGGTTTCAGGCTTGGTAGAATTTGCCAGAGCTCAGTTGGTGCTGACAGTAGCCTTTGAGAACCCTGGATCATTGCCACAATGTGATGAAACTTCAATGTATGACTATGAGGGATGCTGCAAGCTCTCGAAGGTTCTACCAAGTTAGAAAACTTTGACAAATGGGCCAAATGACAGACAGACTTTGTGTCTGCAGTTGAAGACCAGAGCAGCAACTCTTAAAAAAGTTTGGTCACCAGCCTATTGATTTTTTTCTCTGATGACTCATGAAATGGATAAAAATATAAAATGGTCTTCTATCCTATGTCACCAGCCTCATTCTATTTCTTCAGGGAGAGAAGTGAAATGGCAGATATAATTAAGAAAGTGCAAATAAAAGGTTGTTATATTGATTTGAATTAAGTTGGTTGAGTGGGTTTCCTAATGTAACCAATAATAACAAGAAATATTATTTCATGGAACACTTGGTTATCTCATTTCACAGTGCACAGGATAAGTCATCATAAATGAAAAGGTCATCATAAAAATAATTACAACATCCATTACAGAGGAGGAAGAAATAGAGAAATTATGTGAAAATTTTGGAAAGATATTCCTCTCTAAGTTATTATATACCTTAATATTCAATGACTTTAATGAGAAATTAGATGTAGAAGAAGACAATGAAAACTATTAGAAAATGTGGTACAAGATGAAAAAATGAAAGTGACTCAGGATTTGTATGCTACTTAGAAGCATCATAATTGACATCATTAATTTTTTTTGTCTTTTAATACTTTTATTTACTCTCACAATTTTAACTATCACCACTAAGCAATTCTCAATTCTCCATCTCTTGCTATGACTTCATCCTTGAGGCACAAACTTGTATTTTTTAAATTTCTTATGAGATCCAACCAGAATGTCATATTCAACAAACATAAAATAAAATATCATCATTCTCTAGCAATTATATCTAGGTATTAATAATATTTTCACCCTTGGTTCTCACTTAACATTTTGTTTACATGATATTTATTTTTTTATTATAGCTTTTTATTTACAAGATATGTGCATGGGTAATTATTCAGCGTTGACAATTACAAAACCTTTTGTTCCAATTTTTCCCCTCCTTCCCCCCTCTTCTCACAGATGGCAGGTAGATCAATACATGTTAATTATGTTAAAATATATGTTAAATACAATATATGTATACATATCCATACAATTATTTTGCTGCACAAGAAGAATCGGACTTTGAAATAATGTACAATTAGCCTGTGAAGGAAATCAAAAATGCAGGCATACAAAAATAGAGGGATTGGGAATGCTATGTAGTGGTTCACACTCATTTCCCAGTGTTCTTTCGCTGGGTGTAGCTGGTTCTATTCATTATTGAACAAATGGAGCTGATTTGGTTCATTTCATTGTTGAAAATGGCCACATCCATCAGAATTAATCATCATACAGTATTGTTGTTGAAGTGTACAATGATCTCCTGGTTCTGCTCATTTCACTCAGCATCAGTTCATATAAATCTCTCCAGGTCTTTCTTAAATCATCCTGCTGGTCATTTCTTATCAAATAATAATATTCCATAACATTCAGATGCCACAATTTATTCAGCCATTCTCCAATTGATGGACATCCACTTAGTTTCCAGTTTCTGGCCATTACAAAAAGGGCTGCCACAAACATTTTTGCACATACAGGTCCTTTTCCCTTCTTTAAGATCTCTTTGGGATAAAGCCCAGTAGTTTATTAATTCTTTTTAAGAAAAGATTCAAAAAAACACTAGATAGATGTTTCTCAAACATCATAAAAATAGAAACTGACTTCATCTTATAGACATTATCAAATATGATGTCTGTTATACATTAAATAGAGCAAAATTGACTGTTTGATCAGCAATTAGTTAGATTAGGTTAAAGTGAAACCAAATCAGAAGCATAAAGATTAAAAGAAGGCATCTTCTATATTTAAATATAGATGCCTTACCTTGATCAATTTAAAGCAGCTGATTAAAAAAAAAACAGAAAAGAAGTCACTTTTATCTCTATAATCATTTCTTAGAAAAATGATGTTGCACAACTACCACAACAAGGAGGTCCCCAAAGCCCCCAAACTGCCTTATCTAACAAATGCTTAATCTACCTGACAAAAGAAGAAACACAACAGTTAAGGAAAATGCTAACTTGGAGAACAAGCTCATTTGCCAAACAGTTTAAAAGATGATCATAGAAGTCTATGAGTAGGATCATATTACAAAACAGTAAAAAGAAGCTGAGGAGGAAAAAAAGAGTCTGCAGAAAACTGGAATTGTGATATATTCAAACCATGTCATCCCAATGGCCTTTGTAGATGAAACCTGAGGGAAGGAAACAAATAAATAGAATTGTTCAACAAGTACCTTTAGAGTCGTTCATTTTCATTGGTACTAAGAATGGAACCACCATATTTAGATTTTCCTATTTGGCATCCCAAAGAGATATAGATTTTTACTTAACATAAAAGAAAAATTAAGAAGTAGACCTAATTCGATTTTAAAAAAACTGAATGGATTTCACATTGCTATTCTTAATGCTTAATCTTTTTCAATTTACTGAGATGGCACACTAGAAGAACCACATCAAATACTGACATTCTTGCTATAAATAAAACTAGAAGCGGGTCACAAACAAACTAGATATGGGTCTGCTTGGAAATGCAACGAGTTCCCTGTTACTGGAAGTCTACAAATTAAAGCTGGATAGGTTTCATGCTTTGGATTAGACAGCCTCTGAGGTGCTCTTCAACTCTGAAGTTCTATGAGTCTAGAACTCCACATGTGCACTTATAATTTCCCAAAGGAAAAAAACAAAAAGAAATACATAATCTAACTAAACTATATATCGAGTTGTCAGTATATAGTTCAAAGTTAAGATTCTAATGATAATATGTTTTTCATTGTTTATTCAGTGCATAAATATTGTTCTCTTATACCATGTATTTGACTGAACTGAAGTCCTAAGTGATACTGTGAAATCAAGAGGACAGGGTTAGAAGACATTTTGACATTTACATAGACATACCTTTTCTCTAGAGATGGCTAGATGGCACAATGGATAGAAGGCTAGGCCTGGAGTCAGAAACACCCGAGTTCAAATCCAGCCTCAGACACTTACTAGTTGTATAGTCCTGTGAGTTGTAGATCTCTATAACCTATGCTCAAAAATGCTGAAAATGTTGTTCAGTTGTTTCAGTCATGTTCAACTCTTCCTGGACCCATTTGGAATTTATTGGCAAAGATATTAATGATTGATGGACAGGATGCTTCTTCCACTAGTAATTACAAGAGAAAGCAGAATTGAACCCTTATGGGAAACTTAGGAGTAGATTTGAATTAGAGTCATGAGAAGGGGGAGAACATGAATGGATAGTGATCTGCATTGTGGAAGGAAATACATGAATGAGATCATAGAGCTTCAGCTCAAGATGAGGAAACTTAATCAGCAAAGTTGATGACCTGTTTGAAGTCACAAAGGCAATAAATGGCAGAGATGCTTGGTCATACCAAATTCCAGTTATAGTTGTTACTTGAAACTGTCCACACTCATTATATATCATTCCCCATAAAAGGCTCCACAGGAAGTACTAAAATATAGAATTCCCAGATTCCTTTGGACAGTTACCTTTGAAAAAAAAATCCCAGAGTGAATGGATATAGATGTATAAAACAGTCTTCAGATTAGGAGGCAGACAAATGAGACACTCATGCAGGGGAGTGCAAAGAGAAACTTTTTTATTATGAGTATAATGATACAGAACTGCAGACAGGTCCTAGATGAGAGGGGGTTTTCTCACTAAAGTGCCCCTTTGCTCAAGGGCAGAGTTTGGGCCTAAAATAACAGTATTAGACTCTTTTCCCCATCTCCATTCTCTCTGGCTCCTTACACTTCTTACCCTAGGAAAAAATCATGTAAAGCTTTAGTTTGGTTCATATCTAGGGCCTCCCCCAAAAGTAAGTAGAAAGGTATTCAATGTTCAAAGGAGATCAGGTTTAGGAGAGATTTATTTCTTCTACCATAAAAGGAAAGCTAATATACTTAAATGCAAAAGAATCTCAAGTATGCATTGACAGTGATGTAAACGTGATTACACTCTCTCAGAAAGCTAAAGCTCAAAATATCAAAACCCGAAGTATTTTGTGGGACTTGTAAATTGGTGTCTGACCTCTGCCTTGGTAATGAACTCTCTGAAGAGTTCAGAAAAAAAGATATTGGCTAATATGACAGAAGAGGAAAACGATCATTGTTGGAGACGTTGTGGGAAAATTGGAACATTAATGCATTGTTGGTGATGTGAACTGATCCGTCCATTCTGGAGAGCAATTTGAAACTATGCCCAAAGGGCTTTCAACAACAGTGTTAGTACTAGGTCTATATCCCAAAGAGAATATAAAAGAGGGGAAAAAACCCACATGTACAAAAATGTTTATGGCAGCTCTTCTTTTATGGTGACAAAGAACGTAAATTGAAGGGATACCCATGGATTAGAGAATGGTTGAACAAATTGTGGTATATGGAACATAATGGAATACTATTGTACTATAAGACATAATAAACAGAAAAATCTGAAAAGATTTACATGAATTAACACAGAGTGAAGTGAGCAGAACCAAGAGGACGGTGTACATAGTAATAGTAATATTGTTCAGTGATCAACTGATTGACATACCTCTTATTAGTGATACAATGAAATAAGACATTACCAAAAGACTCATGATGGAAAAAACTATCCACATCCAGAGAAAGAACTATGGAGTCTAAATGTACATCATCAAATATACTATTTTCATTTTTAAAAATTTTGTGGGGTTTTTTCTTTCTCATGGTTTTCCCCCCTCTTATTCCAATTCTTTTTTTTTCACAACATGATTATATGTGGAAATGTTTAACATAATTGTATATGCATAACCTATATCAGATTCTTTACTGTCTTGGGGAGGAGGGGATGGAGGAAGAAAATTTGGAACTCAATATTATAAAAATGAATGTTGAAAACTATCTTTATATGTAATTGAAAAACTATTAAGTGGGCAAAAGAAAAAGAGTTATATGTCCCATCTTTGAAGAGAGCAAGAATAGAAGAACTTAGAGGATTTAATGGCTCTAAGGATATACTAGAGGCAGCTAGATGGCACAGTGGACAGAGTGCCCCTTGAAGTCAGGAGGACCTGAGTTCAAATCCAGGTTCAGACATTTAACACTTCCTAACTGTCCCTGGACAAGTTACTTAATCCCAATTGCTTCAGCAAAAAATAAATAAATAAATAAATAAAAATAAAAATAAAGTCTACTGATTCCTTCTTAATACTGAGTCCTTTTAAAGCTCTCTTTTCCTGGCTCAGAGACCAGGAAGTTATGAGTGAAACCAAAGAACCACTCAAGGTTTACTATGTCAATCCCTCCATGGGACCCACTGGAAAAAACTCAGAGCCCTTTGTTTTTCCCCATATACTGGGAAAATGAGATGTTATAAAAAAACAAAAGAACAATTTTCCCCCCAAATGTATAACATCTCATTTTCCCAGTATATTTCTCCCCTCCACATTTCAGAGAACTTTTTCTTAAAACAAAGAAAGGATAAATGAAAAAGTATTTGCTAAGTTCTTGCTATGTCCAAAGCACTTTGCTAAGTGCTGGAGATGCAGACAGAGATGCTTTCAAGGAGCTCCAATTTAGGGGGAGGGAAAGATAATGGCCTTCTTTATCTGGCGCACGTGCCTTTCTGTCTCTCCCTCCAGATGCCTAGTTGCTTTAGTACAGCTGACTTGCAGGCTCTGTGGGTGGTAGTTGGTCAGAAGCTAATAGGGTTGGCCATCCCCCTCTCCACCAGAACTGCTCCCCTGGATAATGGGTGAGGGGATTTAGCAGGAAACAGAATCTGGAATCTGGGGAACACTGCCATTCCTTAGGTTCTTGGGCTTATCTACATACCAATGGTAATTAATAGTTGGTGATAGAAGTGATAAGGATGGCAAGTCCATTCTCCATAGAGGCTGCAATGAGAGCTGATGGGTATACAGATCTTGCTGGAAAAAGATCAGTGGTTAGAATGAAAAAGGAAAGAAATAATAGATCAGGAAAACTTGCCAATATCTAAGCCAAGTTTGACATTACATAATATTCACACTCCTAGTCTCCCACCTCTACAAAGAAGGGAAGGAGAAGAAATGCACATATTTTTGGTACCAGAAAAACTCACTCTTCATAAAAAAATGAGGCTTTTTTTATAAGTCAAGTTTAATTGTGTTACAGTGAAGGCTCAAAACTTCTGAGGTAAATTTTTCTATAGTAAGAATTTTGGTTACATCACTCAATAAGGTAACATAAAATAGAGTTTTAAGGTGACAGGAAAGAATCTTTGGAGATAACTGGCTGAAAAATAATAACAATCACAGTGATTCAGACTCTGCCCAGCTGAAAATCACTTTATAATTGAAGTGCTCATTTCATGCAGACACAGTTTCCTGATGACTCTAAAATGACCTATCTAAACCCCATCTAGATTAAACTGGCAGTGCTGGATTTCAGCTTCCTGTCAATGACTTGACAATGTAGTCACTGAAATACAAGACATCTCTCCATGCCTGTAGCATTTTAATATAATTATAAAATGCAGAACTTGAAGATTTTGCATTTCAGTATTTTAATAACTTTTTTTGTCTATACTTGTGCTCTCATCTGTGAAGTTTCACATGAGAAAACTTCCTTTACTGATTCAGATCAACAACTAAGGGTTTTAGTAAGTTTTCTGGATGACAAGAGGTTAACAGACTTTCCTGTATTCCCTCCACCCCCCAGTCTCCCTCCAATTAAAAAAAAAAAACAGCTGGCTATTGCAATAGTCCAGGCATGAGATAATGCAGGCCTGCTCTGGGGTGGTGACAGTGTCAGAGGAGAGAAGAAGGAATATTCAGAAACTATTACAAAGGTAAAATTGACAGGACTTGGCAATGATTAGATGTAAAGCAAAGGAGGTGAGAGAAACTGAGGAATCATGCATGAGCCCTAGGTTGTAAGCCTAAGGAACTGGGAGAATGGTGTTGCCCTGGGCTTAGAGGGAAAGATAATGAGTTTTGTTTGGGACATACTGAGTTTAAGATGTCTTAATGCAGCTCAAGATATCTGAAAGGCAGTTGTAGATGCAAGACTGAAGTTCACTAGAGAGGTTGGGGTAGGAAAGGTAGATTTGAGAATCATCAGCAGAGATGGTAATTAAAGCCATGGAAGATGATGAGATCACTAAGGGAAATAATATAGAGGGAGAAGGAAAGAGAGCCCAGGACAGCATTGAGGAACATCTGCTGTAAAGGTCATGATCTGGAGGAAAATGCAGTAAAGGGAAACTCCAATAGAATGATATGCCAAAAATAAATAAGGAAGGGAGTATTTAAGGAGGAAAGTGGGACCAGCAATATCAGAGGCACAGAAAGGTCAAGGAGAATGAGGATTGAGAGAAATCCATTGGATTTGGAAAGAGATTATTAGTGCCTCTGGAGAAAGCAGTTTCAATGGAGTGATAAGGTTGGAAGTCAGATTGCAAGGGGTTAAAAGGACAGTAACAAGAAAGAAATAGAGGCATCTATTGTCCAGTGGCCTTTTCAAGGATTTTAGTTACAAAAGGCAGTAAAGATATAGGATAATATTAAGGACGGAAGATATTTTTTCACAATGGAGGAGACATGGGTTTGTTTGTAGGTTGGAGGGAATGAAACAGGAGACAGCAAGAGGGGTAGAGTAGGAATGAAGGGAGGAGCAAACTTTTGAAGGAAATAGGATGGAATGGGATTGATTAAATAAGAAGAGAGGTTACCCTTGGGAAGGAGGAAGATCACTTCATTATGTGTGACCAGGATGATGGAGGAGATAGATAGTGACAGAAGACATGAGTGATATGAGGTGATAAAAAGGGGAGAAGAGGACATTATTCATGGCAAATAATCTCAATTTCAATAAAATAAGAATTTCTTAGTTGAGAGAGTGCGAAGAAGGAGGGGTATGGAAGGTTTAAAGACTGATGAAAAGGTTTAGAAGAGCTACTGTGGACAATGAGGTAAAAAGGAGGCAAAGATCCTGTTTTTCTAGGAAAATTCTGCAACAATTAGAAATATCTAAAAATGAAATGACTTACTTCAGGAGTCAAATGAACAATTAAGTATGTGCCCCGTACTTGTTAAGTGTAAAAAATACACATACAAGCAGAAATAGAGAGTAAACTCAAAAGAGTTTATTTTCTAATGAAAGAAGACAGTAATATACAAAAGAAAACTGAAAAGTAAAGGATGGAGATGATAGAAAAAGTCCAGAAACAGAGTCTGGTAAAGAATGAAAATATGACTGTCTTGGGCACTTTATCTGAAATGTTAGTTATGTTATAACCAACCATTCAGAGGAGGGGCTTGGATATATTCCTTAAAATAGAGTAGTTTGAGGAGAAAGTAAGCAATCAAAGGAGCAGCTAGATGTCAGGACCAATAGGGACCCTGATCTGCAGTCAGGAAAATTCATTGTCCTGAGTTCAAATCTAGCCTCCAACATTTACTAGCTGGGGGCTGCCGGACTGATCACTTTACCTTGGGTTTGCCTCATTTTCCTCATCTGTAAAATGAACCACAGAAGAAAATGGCAGACCACTTCATATCTTTGCTAAGAAAACTCCCAATGGGCTCATAGAGAATTAGACATGACTAGAAATGACTGAACAAAACCAATCAAATGAAGGGACTTGGGTACTTTCCTTCAAATGATAATTATGGGAAGAAAGGGTCACAGGATTGGAGTGAACATCGAGAATGAGAAGGCTTCCATAGAGAGAGTTCAGAGAGCTAAGAGTAAAACCCCCCAAAAGGAATAAAGCCTTGGGAAATAATTTCCCTTTCCTTTAAAGGTCATCAAGCAAAGGCAAAATGACTACTTGTTGGAGATGTTATAGAAGGAATAGGTGACCTCTGAAGTTCTTTTGTCTGAGATTCTGTGAGTCTGGAAAATGTAATTCTGATGCTCCAAGAATTTATAATGTAGTCAGTAGGGCAAGACATATACAAATCAAAAAATACAATATATAAAGCAATACAAGGTAATATTCTCTATCTACTTTTCTTCTGGTGTAGAGATAATCTATAAAAGGTTAGGGTATCAGAACTCAAAATAGCAAGTTTCAAACAGTCTTGTTAATGGGTTCTGTCACCTCAAGAAAAGGCTGCCTAAGTATAGAGGTCATTTTTTTCAAGAGATTGACATTAGATGATTTTTTTTTAGTTACTGCCACTCAAAAGATTACCTATTAAGCTGTGGAGGGTTTCACAGAAATATACAATATTGAAGTGAAAAGGATCTGTTTTATGTCATTGGAGGAAGTTCTAAGGATTACAAGAACTTGGGTAAGTGCTAGGGGAATTTAGGGAAGAATGAGATCTATAGACATATAGGAACAATGGAATTGCCATATTGGTCAGATTCATGGTTCATGCAACTTGCTATTCATTGGCTAATAAGAAGTTCCAAGAGAAAGTCCCTGGGAAGGCATGGTAATCCTTCCTGACATCAACCTTCAAGATTAGGTAGGTTTTTTCACAGTCATCTCTTACCTCTGTACCTCATAAATTTTTCCAAACTCATTTCCAAATCTCTTATAAAGGTTGTCCCCAAAGTCTTAGTTCAGTTTTAATCTATTATAGTCAATATTTCCTGCCAATAGCACCTTTAGGATAATAAATTGTTCCATAGGTGTGTTGCCACTTGGTGAAGCAGTGCTTCCTCTTATTTATTCTGAACTTATCTCTTCAAGTTTCAGGGCAGGAGGTTTATCTATAAATTGATGTTCACCTTTCTAAGACATTCACAACGTGTCATTTTTCATCTGTGCTTTTTCTTTGTCTTATCCTTTGCAGGCTGGAAGAATTCTAGTTCTTCCTCAACTACCTTATAGAGAAGCCTATCTATAGAGCCAAAGAATTTGATATTTCTTTGGGGAAGGGAGGTCATGGTTTGTCAGTAGTGCATGTCTGGTTTGGCTTGAATAGTTTCTCCTCTCTCTGCTGGGTCTGTCTCTCCAGTGAGTCCCAAATTTCTCAAATGACCTTCTTAACCCAAACTCATCACAACTGCAATAAAATGACAACTCATTCCACAACTCCTAATGAGCTATGGGATTACTTCTTTAAAGTACATGAAGTTGTTATTGTGTCCTGTCCAGCTTTTTGTGATCCCATTTGGGGTTTTCTTAGCCAAGATACTGGAGTGGTTTGCCATTTCCTTCTCCAACTCATTTTACAGATGAGAAAACTGAGGCAAATGACTTACTCAGGGTACTTATAAATGTCTGAGTCCAGATTTGAGCTCAGTAAATTAAGTTTTTCTGACTCCTGGCTTGGCACTCTGTCCACTGTCATTTAGCTGCACAAAGTGCATGGGTAGGGCTACATTTTTATCCCTCCAATCACTTTATTTTTTTATTTTAATTTTAATTTTTTATTTTTTAATTATAAATTTTTTTTGACAGTACATATGCATGGGTAATTTTTTTTTTTACAACATTATCCCTTGTACTTACTTCTGTTCCAATTTTTCCCTTCCTTCCCTCTACCCCTTCCCCTAGATGGCAGGCTGTCTTATACATGTTAAATATGTTATAAAATATCCTAGATACAATGTTTGTGTGTAGAACCAAATTTCTTGTTGCACAGGAAGAATTGGATTCAGAAGGTAAAAATATCCTGGGAAGAAAAACAAAAGTGCAAACAGTTTACATTCATTTCCCAGTGTTCCTTCTCTGGTGTAGCTGATTCTGTCCATCATTGATCAATTGGAACTGAATTAGATCCTCTCTTTATTGAAGATACCCACTTCCATCAGAATCATTGTTGAAGTGTATAATGATCTCCTGGTTCTGCTCATTTCACTCGGCATCAGTTGATGTAAGTCTCTCCAAGCCTCTTTGTATTCCTCCTGCTGGTCATTTCTTATAGAACAATAATATTCCATAACATTCATATACCATAGTTTACCCAACCATTCTCCAATTGATGGACATCCATTCATTTTCCACCTTCCAATCACTTTAATTGTCCATTACTCCTCTGTATGCAACCTTTACTCAAGTCAAATTGGTATCTCCCAAACCATCCTCAGCACAGGGGATAATAGGATAGGACTTGGGAGACATGGCTTCTCAGAATCACATAATCCACACTGCAACAGACTTAATGCATGGTCATCCAGTCTTTTTTTGAAACTTCAACTGGATGTAGAGAAGAAGGAGTAATGGGCCTTGCTGGGAGTGACCCACTATTTCCTGAAGCAGCTCATTTAAATTTGGATAGTTCAGGGCCCCAGATTTGTGCTAGGCTGTAGTGCTATCTAAGAATTCACATTCTAATGTGTGAAATAATTACAAATAACTACGTACAAGATAACTTTCAGTGGAAGGCATTAATAGTTCCAGTTTTTCTATCAGTCTTTTTGTGTAGCCTGACCTGGAGGTATTTGTCTGCTTGTCTGTCCTTCTCCTTTGGAAATTCCTTAGGTTATCAATATTCATCTTAAACTGAGGTGCCCAGAAATAAACACCATACTCCAAGCAGATGTGATCTGGCCAGAGCAGAGTTCAGGAGCTGCTTCTTCCTTCTTCTGGTAAACCAAGCCACTCTTAATGCAGTCTAATTGTTTTTCTTTTCTTCTATCCTGTAGACCCAAAATGACTATATGCCTACCCAAACTCTTTTTCAGGCAAACTGCTGCCTAATAATGCCCCACGAATCTTATGCTTGCAAAAATGGATATTTTTAAATCTCAAGGATAAGAATTTTATATTTTTCCCTACTAAATTAATATAATTTGATCTTGCCTAACATACAAAGGCATCAAGATCTTTTTGGACTCTGATTCTGTCATTCCAGCTTTGTATCAAGAAAGAAAGACCAAAGCTAAAATCCAGCTTCAGATACTTACTAGCTGTGTGACCTTGAGCAGATCATTTAACCCAATTGTCTCAATTTCCTCATCTGTAAAAAGAGTTGGAGAAGAAAATGGCAAGCCACTCCAGTATCTTTGATGGAGAAAACCCCCAATAGGGTCATGAAGAGTTAGACAGAATTGAAATGATTGAAAAACAACAAAAATAGAACTTACATCACAAGATTATTGTGAGGATCAAATGAGAGACTATCTATCCATATAGTGCTCAGCACAGTACCTGGCATTAATAAATGCTTGATTTCACCCTCCCCTTTCTGCCCCTCCATAATGCTTTGGTCTTGATAAGTACTCAATTCAACAAGTATCTTTAAAATGCACTCTAAAGACTCAAATGAAAATATCTTCCCATAAGGAATTTTTGTGTTTTTGTTATTTTTTTTAATTGGGGAAAAGGTAATAAGCATAGCCTTGAGCCAAGTACTATGTGAAGTACTTTACAAATATTATCTCTTTTAATGGGGAAATAAGACATTACATGTATGTGTGTAAATTAATATGGACTTGTACAAACACCCACATATTTTATCTGGCCGTGTGATTTCAGAGGAATTCCTTTTGTAGAGAAAATTCTCTTTACCAATAGTGAGGTCAGCTATTTTGCAATTTATAATTTTTAAATTGCTTGGGGCCCTGAGAAATGAAGTCACTTATCTAATTTCATAGAATCAATGTGTGTTAGGGATGGGACTGGAACTCGGGTTTTCTTGATGTATCCTTTCAAGTCTCCTCTTGGAAAATAAAAAATATACATAACATAATCAATCAGCAAGGGCATTGAACCTGGAAAAGACTAAGGGGAGGAAGGCAAAGATTCCAGACAATAAATAGATGTTGTATAGGGGAACAGCCAATGGAATAATTTGGCTGGAACCTAGATAGTGGCAAGGGAATCAATACACAACCCATCAGGAAGACAGGATGGAGCCAGATTGTGAAATGCTTTAAATGTCAAACATAGAAATTTGTATTTTATCCTAAAGGTAATAGGGAGCCAATCAATCAATCAGCAAATGAGCATGGGGGCAGCTAGATAGTATTGTGGACAGAGCACCAGCCTTGGATTCAGGAGGAAGACCTGTGTTCAAATCCAATCTCAGACACTTACCATTTACTACCTGTGTGATCTGTCACTTAACCCCAATTGTCTTGCAAAGGAAAACAAAAAATCAAGAAAAAAAATAAGCATTTGTTAAGCACCTGTTTTATGCCAGACATTTTTAGACCTTGGAAAAATGACACCGTCCCTACCTATAGTCCAAGAGAAGTGGGAGAGAGACAACTTGTCACGTATTATACACAAAATATATTTAAAGTAATGGAAGGGGAGGTACTGTTATGGCAGGAAACAGGAATCGAGACCGAAGGATTACTGCATTTTGTAAGTAGTAGTCATCTAATAAATATGTATTGAATTTGAACCATAGGTGCCTCTGCTATTGTGTAACCTTAGGCAAGACACTCTCTGAATCTCAATTTCCTAAAATAAGAGGGTTGGCCTAGATGATCTCTGAGGTCACTTCCAGATTTAAATTTTTTTAAATAGTTTTTTTATTTTTCAAAATATACATAAAGATAGTTTTCAACATTCACCCTTGCAAAACCTTGTGTTCGATATTTTTTCCCTTCTCTACTCACCTTCCCCTCTCCTAGACAGTTTTGGTTAAATATGTGTAATTCTAAACATATTTCCACATGTATCATGTTGCACAAGAAAAATCGGCAGATTTAAAGCTAATATGTTATGACTGTAGAAATTAAAATATAAGGAATATTTAAAGGTCTAAGCCAACTAGTTCATTTTAGGCTTGTGGAAATTGAGGCCCATAGAATTTAAGGGACTAGTTCAAAGTCACACGTTACAAGTAACTGAGTTAGCATTGAAAGGCAGGTTCTTGTAAATGTTAATTGATGAGACTTGGATTTTCTGTCATCTGTACATATGTAAATTCAATTTAATTTAATTAAATGTCTTGAGCACCTCCTATGTACACCACTGGATCTGGAATTAATAAATAGAACAGAACAAAGCCAATTAAAGAGCACTGTTGCTAACTAATGACTAGCACAGTGAGATTGCTAGGGAAAGGCGTTGCCTCAGCCTGGTGACTGGGATTACTACCTAAAACAGATGGCCCTAAGTAAGGATGGATTACCAGAGCGGGGAATCGCATGGCCAAAAATAGAGGCAGCCCCAAACACGCAGCCAAGCAAGAGTTATTTCTTGGCCTGTGATATCATCTATCCCTTTTCCCATCCCAATGCCAGAAACTGATGGCTGGCTAATGGATTTCAGCAAGTATCCCTGTTTAATTTTATTTATATTCTACATCAGGTTCCTGTTTGGGGAGGCTGCTAGGAGCCCAAAACCACTGCCAGTTTATCTCTGCTTGCCAGAAACAAAAGATGGGTGTTTTAACTCAATAATCCAAAACCCAGCACAACACCTGGCCTCGGGTTTGGCAGGTCACATCGGAACACATGAAAGGAACCTTAGAGGATTCTAGGACTTAGAAGTGGAAGGGGTTTAAAGATCATCTAGGCAGATCTGTACAACAAGAGGTTGTGTGGAAAGTGCATTGATTTTGGAGTCCAAAAACCTATCTAGCCTGACTCTTAAATAATGTGTGATCCAGGACAGTTCACTGAAAATTTCAGAATCTTGGTTTCCCAATTCCCCGCCCCCCCAAAAAGAGGCTTGAAGCGGCATTAGAACATAATGAATAGAGCCAGTCAGAAGCCTGGAAAATGTGGGTTCAAGCCCTGCCTTTGACAACTTCTAATTCTGTGATCATGTGCTAATCATTCTATTTCTGTAGTCTGGGTGAGGGGATTGTAAATGGCAGAGAAGGGGTAGATTTACATCAATAAAGATCACAGGTCCAGTCTATCTCCAGAATAGGGTTGAAGATAATGCCTGGCCACCCTCTTACCTGATGTGAATTGTTACAGTGCTTTGTAAATCTTAAAGTACTATAAAAATAGGAGCTATTAAAAGCCCAAACTCCTTATTTACTTCCACAACCATTCCATCTATGCCCTCTATTAAGCATGATCTTGGGGG
The DNA here is from genome assembly GCF_048593235.1 of Sminthopsis crassicaudata. NCBI lineage: Eukaryota > Metazoa > Chordata > Mammalia > Dasyuromorphia > Dasyuridae > Sminthopsis > Sminthopsis crassicaudata. The sequence goes on from NC_133617.1 coordinate 107,721,168, forward strand.
CCAAGGACTCCAATAATGCTTACCATTCCTTCTTTCTCCTTTTTTTGTTGTTCAGTCATTCTCAGTTCAGTCATATCCTACTCTTTGTGACCCCATCTGGGGCTTTCTTGGCAAAGAGACTGGAATGGTTTGCCATTTCCTTCTCCAGTTCACTTTACTGATGAGGAGACTGAGGAAAATAGTATCACATTGTCAGTAAGGGTCTGAGGCTGGATTTGAACTTTCTGACTCTAGGCCTGGCCCTCTATCCACTGTGCCATATAGCTCTTTCTTCTTTAATATCTCCTATGTTTTCCAATTTGACTATAACATGAAATAAGAGACTGGGTTCTTTGCTTATGTTTGTCTTCCCAGCTCTTAGGCATGCATTAAATATTTAATAATTATAATAAAGTTCTTAATATGTTCCAAATATTGTCCTAAGTGCTTTACAATGATTGTCTCATTTGATTGTCATAACCCTAGGAGGTAAGTACTATTAAGTTCCTCATTTTACAGATGAGGAAACTGAGGCAGTTAAATGACTTACTAGTATTATGTCTTCTTGACTCCAGGCCAAGTGCTTTGTCCTATACCAACCAGCTGCCTCAATAAAGCAGAAATATCTAGGTGCTACCAAGATAGACAGAAATCAAGAAGAGCTGAATTTGAATCCTCCTTTAGAAACTTAGTAGTTTGAAAAGAAAAAGTGTTTTCTATATTTAGCTTTAAAACATCAAAGACATGTCCTGCTTAGGATTTTTATAGACCTGAGACCAAACATATATCCTTACATTAAAACCTGAATAAAAGTTTCTTAGAAGAAAAAAAAAAAAGAAACTTAGTAGTTTGTCTATCTACCCAGGTTACTTATACCTTCGGAATCTAATACTTAATGTGCAACAAGAAAATTGGATTTACACACATATATTGTATCTAGGTTATACTGTAACATGTGTAAAATGTATGGGATTGCCTGTCATCTAGGGGAGGGAATAGAGGGAGGGAGGGGAAATGCTGGAAAAATGAATACAAGGGATAATGTTATAAAAAAAGTACTCATGCATATATACTGTCAAAAAATTTATAATTATAAAATTAAAAAAAAATAAAAAAGAAACTTAGTAGTAGTGTGAGACTGAGCAAATAATTCTGTATCTCAGTTTCCCCATTTGTAAAATGGAGATAATAATAATAATAATATATCTCCCAGGCAGAAATGTTGTAAGACTAGAATGAGAAAACATGTAAAGTGCTTTATAAACCTAAAATGCTACATAAAGTTTACTATTATATCTCAGGAAATTGAGTCTCAGAAAGAAATTGTCCAACTTCAGAAGCAGATTCCAAAATCCAAAACAAATTCCACTTTATTTGTGACCTTGTCAGGCCTTTTATAAGTACTGAAACACCTCAGAGCCATCTGTCAGAAGTGACAGGACACTGAGCAATTCAGTACTCCTGGGCCAGTTGACTTAAACCACCAGTGTTTTTCTTTGTCTGTCTGGCCCTACTGAAAAGAGTCAAGGTTAATGAAAATTTTCAGATCTTGGGTCCCTCTGGACTGTATTAAATAATTTGGATTGTAGCAAATGAAAGGGAAATGTGATGCATGTGGGACCTAGATTCAGGAGTTCTGGGTTGGTACCCTAATTCTGACATGTGTAAAAAAAAAAAGCCATTTGTCCATTAAGGGTCACTACACTTAAGTGCCTTTCCTGAACCTCTCTAGTGTACATGTGAGAACTTTTTCCCTGGTGCGCATGCATGAACCTCCCTAGTGTAATAGATGAACCTTTTCCCTAGTGTGCATGTGAGAACTTCTTCCTTGGTGTGCATTTAAAGGACCTTTTCCCTGATGTGCATGCATGAACCTCTTCCTTAGTGTGCATGTGTGAGCTTTTCCCCCAGTATGCATGCATGCTGTGCATATGTGAACCTTTTCCCTGGTGTGCATGTAAAAACCTCTTCTGTGATGTGCATGCTTGAGCTTCAGACTTCACCAAGCTACATGGGTATTGGGAAGGAGGAAGCAAATAAAATTCACACTGGCAGGATTCTGTATTAGACCTAAGGGATGATGAAATATGACACCAAATTATTATTAGAAAATTCAAGGAAAATGCATCCTGTATGGAATTTCCTTTCAATCAATGACCCCCGTATATTTATAGGATATGGTCACTCAAGTCATGATAGCAATATGATTTTTTAGGCATAACAAGAATGCAAGGAAAATTGTTAAGCACTTTTAACATGAGATGCTTCAAACCAACCATATTCCACTACCCTTCTTTCCCTTGTCCTCCCAAGGTGTTATTAAAACTAAATGGTTCTCCTTAATACTGGCTCACCAACCATAGGATATTCAGTAGCTACCAGTCTGTAACCTCATATCTGAAGACTTTATTCTGATTGGGTTTTTTGTTTTTTTTCCTTTGGAGCTGGGCTATCGTGTGCTGGTTCTTACCTCTGGCTATAGATCCATATCACTTCCATGTACCGGTTTTCCCACGGAGTTTCATGGCTATAGCACTTTGGAGACAAGGGTCATAGAATTAGCAATATAGGAGCCAACCCCCTCCCCCAATTCAGCTGATGTGTATCCAACTTTCAGGTAGAGTACATAGTCTCCCTCTTGATGCTATGTTTCCCATCTCTCTCTGTGCCCTATAAATAACTGAACAGGAAGTGACTCTTAAAAGCAAAAAAGAAATTAGAATTCTAGAATCCTGAATACCCACATCCAGATCCCACCAACTTCCCCAATGTTTCACCAATCTGTTTCACCTAGACAGGAACTTTTGTAATCTCCTCTGCTCCCAACACCACTGTAAAAACACCTGGCTGCACCTGTTTGTTTTTCATGGATTTCATAAACAAGGAATCCTTAGGAAACTAATCTTATGCATTTCTGTAGTTTTCTCTTAAGTCAAGGCAAAAAAAAAAGTCTTTCTAATTTCTACTGAAATTTCTTTTCCATAATAATGGTGGGAAAATTATCAAGATCCAGGAATCAGGTTGTTGAGATGGAAGTCAGGAGTGTGCTGTTTAAAAAGTTTAACAACTAACTTTATGACTAAAAAAAGTGACATACTTATAAGTATAAACTACATTAATAATATTTTCTGCATCACTTTCTTAAATCTATACAATCCACAAAATAATAGATCAAGTCTTGCTTTCAAGTATTTTCCAATTTTCCAATAAAAATATACCTCAGAGGTCTAAAATGAGGGATATTAATAATCTGCTCCCATAAACTGGTAAAAAAAATTGCATGTAGCCAGGGGAGAGATGACATAACCAATCTGCATTAGATGGACCCTGTCAGCAAAGTTGTGTGACTTCTTTCCAGTAATAGGAATATTGAAGTAAAGACTGCAATTGATGGAAAAGTGAGGGTGGGAGGGATGGAATGATTTAGAATTATCTTTGTTTCTCTATTTCTACTTTTCTGTTTTGATTTGTTAGCTTTTTTTTCCTTAACCAGGAATAAAATGAAAACTTTGGGCTCCAATTTACAGTGTTCCCTATGGTACTTTGTGGCCTGGGGTAATAAACAAATATTTTCCTGACATTCAAGGCTCTCTACTTCTTGACCCCAATTTACTTTTTCAACCTTACTGTCTACTTCTCTTCTTTACATATGCGATATTTGACCACTTAAACTGGTCTTTATTTGCATCCTTTATGATAAGAAATGATGGGGGAAAATCCATTGGATTTGGAGTCAAAGGACCTAGGTTTAAATGGTGGCTCTTGGATTTATTATTGTGTGATCCTGGATGAATCAGTTTGCCTCCCTAGGCTTCAGTTTGCTCATCTTTAAAATGAGGGAGTTGGACTGGATGATTGATATGTTTACCCCATGCATTCTTACTCTATTTAGCAATTTCCCCCATCTAGAGCAACCTTCCATTGTAATCACTTTCTCTTAAACTCCCTTTCCCAGGAAGCTTTCCTTCATGTGTCCTCTCTCTCATTCCTCTGTAACTCTTAGAGCACTTGAGACATTTAGTATTGTGCCTGTGCTGACTTATATGTTATTTAGCTTTTCCTGTTTTCATGTGTAGTACAGCAAAAAGAACACCAGATTTACAGTCAGGAAACAGGAAATCTGACTCCTCTGTCACTTACCAAAATCAAATCATTTGACCTCTCTAAACTCGCCTTTTCTTCAACTGTATATCCAAAGGGGTAAAAATCAGCCAGCCCTTCGTTGGCCTAAGCTCTCCTGATCTGACAAGAGCATTAGCTATTTTGTATAACTGCTGATTCCACCTCACTTTCTCTTCAGTTCTGCATTGTCCAAACAGTTCCCTCTGGGGAATGTCTTCTGGCAAGCCCCGGCAGATCTTGGGCTCAATCTCCTGCTTAGAGCCCTCTTCTCCAAAGTGGGGGCCTTCCTCTCCAAGGGAGGGCTGAGGCTGCATTAAGGACTTGATTCATTGACACGGCACAGTACAAACCCGGGATGGTCCTTTGCTTCCTATATCTAAAAGGAGAGTTTCCTTGTGTTCTCTGTCTCCATCTGTCTTTCTCTTGTGTGTGTAATGTAATGTGTATGTAACATGTAACAAACGGTTCCCTCTTGAAGATTTTCATTATTCACACATGGCAGCTTAGGCCTAGAGGCTTAGCCTAGGCAGGCCATCTTTCCTAGAATATAGGGGACCTGACCTGAGAAGTGATCCTAAGATGAGTACCTCTAATCTCAGAAGCAAATGAATGAACTTGAGGATTTGGGAGGACCTGGACTTTTCACTTGGCGTTGGCTGCAATTCTTGGAGAAAGTCTAACTGACACATATTGACTGGATGACCTTTCACAAATCATTTAATTTCTCTATGCTCTAGACAATTCTTTAAGACTGTGAACTGCAGAAAAAGTGCTAGCCCTCATTGGTAGAGGAAATTTCTTCATTTGGGAATTCTCTATATCAGTGAAATCATAAATTTAGTCTCCATCCCTTAGCCCTGTAGTATTGAATACTTTTTACAAAGCAGGAAATTAGTAAATACTCATTGAGTGTAGAGGATGAGCAATGAGAAAAATACATTTTTTTCAACTACTTTGGGAAGAGGTTAGGCAACATTTGGCTTCTCTAAGACCCTACACAGCGATTTCTGGTGTCTTATGAACTAAGGTTAGCTGGAGATATGTTGAAATCTCTCACGGTTTGCAGAGCAACCCCAACATAGATCATTGGCGACATTATCCATGCCCTTTGTGGGAACCTTTTTTTAGGCTGGTGGCCCAGTGTCCACTTCTGTGAATCATCCATCAGCAGCTCTCTGATAACCATGTAACCTTTATGGTCCAATGGTATGAAGTTTGTGTTTTTTTTTTTTTTTCTTTTATTAACCAGACCTGAAAGCCAAGAAGGTTTCAGTATCTGTCATGTGGCTAGACAGGAGAGACTAAATAATATGCAAATGCAAACCCTCATGAAAAGCAGAATTGTAATATGCAAACTCTCCTGGATGCCATCTCCTAGACTCCAGGACAGCAAATACATGAAAATCACTTGATGGAAAAAAAGTAGCAGGTGGAAGACGAAAGGAATTAATGCCTGAGTGGTATGGGTAAACAGGGTCAAATCTAATCTGGTGCACAAAGGTGAGAGAATTTAAAAAATCTAATCTTTGTAAGGAAAAAGTCAAACACCCAACATTTTAAATTCATTTAGCTATAAAGTCAGTTTATAAGACATAAGCAGGCTAACAATCAGGCTTGAAATCCTAACTATGGGAAAAAAAATGAATATGGTTTGGGAATTTGTGGTTGAAACAGTATTATCTCACCTTTTATTCAAATAGTATAAAGTCCTATTGTAAAGGAGCAAGAACCCTGTTTCTGGTTGACCTGGGTTCAAAAGCTCCCTTTACTACTTAAAATATGACTCTAGACAAGCAACTTAATCTCTGTGGGTCTCAATTTACCCATTTACAAAAATTAGGGAATTGGATTAGATAATTACAAAAGTCTCTTTTTCAATTAATATTATTCTCTTCTATGTTTCAGTTCATAAGATGCTTATAGAAGAAGTAATAACACAATATAGAACCAAGACAGGAAAAGCAGTTAGTTTGGACCAAATATATAGAGGACATCCTTGCGAAAGCAAAGCAATTATGAGGGCATTGAAGTAAGATATATAAGGGGCCCTAATGGAGGAGAAAATACAGAGTGGGAAAAGTTTTGGACCTGGTAAATAATGGAAAAGAAGACTAATAAAAAAGCACTCCTCCATGGCTCTATTCTCTCATATGTACAAAATCTTTATTAAAGCCCAGCCATGGTTCATAGACTTTGGGTTGGAAGGATCCTGTACAAGCCATCTGGTCCAACTCTCATTTTACAGATGACCCAGAATGGATATGACTTCCTCAAATTCACAAAGATAATTAGTATTAGGATTGGGATTAGAACTCGTTTTCTGCCTATTTTTGGATACCTATCTTTTGATATTCCCTTCTTCATTATATCTTCTCCAGAACCATTCTTCTTCTAAGTCAGAAGTGATTCTTCCCTCCTCAAATCTGCCAGGACACTCTCTTTAGCCCTTTTTACCCTCAATAAAACATGTAATCTAATTGAGGGCAGAGTCTTACCTTTGGATCCCTCTCAGTGCCTAACACAGATAAGAGACAACAGCACTGTGTGTATGCATGTGCGTGTGTGTAGATGGATAGATATAGATATATAAATGCCAGTTACTTAAAGATATGAAAAATCCAATCTTCAAAAGGATAGTGAGGGTTTTTTTTATCCTTATCCTATCTAGATTCTACCCATTTTTTTAAAAAATTTTGCTAGTCCATCTATGTATTTTAAGATTATATCTGGTATTAGTCCATATATCTCAGTAATATAACAACAACAAAATAATAACTAACATTTATACAGCAATTACTATTACACAATTCTTTTGTTCATGAAAGCTGAATGTCTATACCATGGCCCTAGGCCATACTACATAATAGGCAGCTGGTTTGTACACTTTCCCTTTCAGCATCCTTTTCCATCCTCAAGCCCTCACAGTACTTGAGATGCTTAGCATCCTTAGGAGTCCTATGGTTTTCCAAAGATTCTCCCATGCATTCTTTAGTAACCACAAAAGTCGGCCATTTGCCATTTGCAATATGTCCTGCTCCCGATCTATCTCAAATTAAATTATGTTTGATTAGTCAGAATCTGATTAAATAAATTTAATTTCTTTGTTAGTTGTGAGAAAAAGTCCAGTTCTCGTTTCAAAATAATTCATAAGTATAGGCTTATATTTTAAAAACTGTATTGTTATTTAAAAAGAGATACCAGTGAATTGAAATGAATCACTAATCAATGGAATATGCAGAGGAGCTCTTTTGATGAGTTTTGTTAAGTGTGTGACCATTCTTGATCCAACATAAAACAGAACAAGAACACAGACCATCAATTTGGTGTTCTATTTCTGAAAAATTGGTGATGATTTCTTGATGGGATTCCAATCCCCTTCATTAGTTATTTAACAATAAATTTATATGCATATGGACAGCTAAGTCATGTAGTAGATAGAACACTGGGGCTGGAACAGGAAGACTCATCTTCCTGAATTCAAATCTGACCTCAAACATTTGCTAGCTGTGTGATCTTGGACAAGTCACCTGTTTGCCTCAGTTTCCTTATCTGTAAAATGGGCTGGTGAAGGAAATGGCAAACCACTCCAGTATCTTTGCCAAGGGAACCCCAAATGTGGTCACAAAGAGGGCTGCCCCAATAAAAGGTTTGAATCCTTTTCCTCTGCATTAAATCTCCTGTAGTCTTGAGTGTCATCAGTTTTTTTGAATGAGCAAGAAAATATGATTATAAATGAAGGGACAAACTGTGTTATGCAATCATGATGGAATATTGTGCTATAAGAAATAATGAGCAGCATGGTTTCAGAAAAACCTGTTAAGGCTTACATGAATTGATGCAAAGTGAAATGAGCATAACCAGGAGAATACTATGCACAGTAATAGCAATACTGCATAATGATTAACTTTGAACTTAGCTATTCCTGGTAATGCAATGATTCAAGACAATTCTGAAGGACTTGTGATAAAAGAAATGCTATCCATTTCCATCCAAAAAAAGAACTGATGGAGTCTAAATATAGGTGCAGCATAACTTGGAAGCTTATCAGAATCACAAAGATTTTAAGGACATATCTACTATGGGATCCTGCCTTTGGATTGGGGAATGGTCAAACCAATGACTAATATACTTGGAACATCCTTTTTGGTTCCTTTGACTTTTATTATTATTATTATTATTTAATATTTACCTCATTCACAAAGTGCCATATGGCCTGTATTTATAGCCTATCAGGAGAAGTAACTCAATGTAGTACGAAAAGGACCTCAGATACCTTCCCTTCACAATGGTCCCTTGTTGCCCTTTCAGGTCCTATAGGATAAAAGGCCTAGAGTTGTAAAGGACACTTAAGGTCATTTAGTCCAATCCCTTGATTTTATGGCTAAGGCACCAGAAGCTGAGAGATTTAATGATTTGCTGACATCATACAAATAGTTAAATATCAGAATTGTAATTTGAAACTGCATTTATTGACTCCAAATTTCTCCTTCGTTGTTGTTTACACTTTTCCTTTTTGCCTCGTGTTTTTAGTTTTTGGAGGATTTGGTCTTTTTTGTCCCTTAAGTTCTATTTTGAACTCTATAAACAACTCAAACTTCTGGAGTCATACTTCACAGATATAAGCTTGTGAAGTCAGCATTCAAAAAGTTCTCTCTTTCTAGAGACTTCACCTGCAATGAGGATATCTTATCATTACAACAGCCATGGCCTTGATTAATAATAATTAGCATTCATGTAACTTTACAGGAGTTAGATGATATGGTGGATAGAGTACAGAGCCAAGACTTCCTGAGTTCAAATCTAGTCTCAGACACTTCCTGTCCAGTTGTGTGACCTGGGCAAGCCACCCTATTTGCCTCAGTTTCATCATCTGTAAAATGAGCTGGGAAAGAAAATGGCAAACCATTCCACTCATCTATGGAGAAATATCCAAATGGGGCCAGGAAGTCAGATATTACTGAAAACTGAACAATACTTTACAAATATCTTATTTTATCCTTCAAATAACTCTTGAGAGTTGGTACTATTATTTTCCTCAATTTACAAATAAGGAAATGAAGGCAGAAAGAAGTTAAATGACTTGTCTAGGTTCACACAGCTAGAGAATGGGTTTGAACTCAAGATTTCTGGACTTTAAATCCTGTGCTCTTCCAAGGTACCACCTCGCTTCCTCTAGATTATGGCCCAATGCTCCAACTTTAATATAAGAATGATTCACTTCTGAAAAATGTGTCTGCTTTCCCATTCAATTATCCTGTTTCAAGATTTTAAAAAAAGTTTTGTTTTTTTTTAAACATTTATAAAAATGGTTAGGAATGTGTTTGTGAGGAGACGAATCACTTCAGCTCTCTGGTTCTCAGTTTCTATATCTGTAAAAAAGTGGGGATTAGATTAGATCTCAACTTCTTAAACTGTAGATCATGACTCCATCATAACTGGATGAAATTATGATTAACAGTAAATGTTGATTATTTAACATATATGGGACTACCTGCCATCTAGGGAAGGGGGTTGGGGGAAGGAAGGGAAAAGTTGGAACAGAAGATTTTGCAAGGGTCAGTGTTGAAAAATTACCCGTGTATATGTTTTGTATATAAAAGGCTATAATAAAAAATAAAATAAAAAAACCCAGTAAATGTTGATTTGTATACTTATTTTACATACGAATATACCTGGGTCATGTAAAAGTTTCTCAGGTGAACAGTGATCATGAGTGGAAAAAGTTTTAAGAAACCCTGGACTATAAGACCTTAGGCTCCTTTCAGTTTGAAATCTGTGATCCTATGAAAAATGGAGCTAGGGAGAATTGTTGCATCATTTCTATGTAAGAAGTTGATTAGTAATCAAGATAAGGTTGATAGCAGGGAAATAAACGATGATGGAAGACCATTTTAGAGGAACACTCAGTCAGGATACTGTCAGAATCAGCTATTAGGACAGCTAAATGCATAAAAGGGATGAAGGAGAGAGAAAAGTCAAAAATGAGGGGAAAGTTTTGAGTCTAGGCAACTGGGAAGAAGGATTATATCACTGATGAATTGGGATGAAAAGCAGCAGCAAATAGTGAGACTATCAGTTCCTTCATCTAGGATAGGAGGCTGCTTTAAATGCTGCCAAAGATCGCCCTAGGTGTTTTTTGGCTACTTTTGTCACATTTTGACTAAGTCTGTAGTTCCCCAAAATCCCCACTTTCATGTAAACTTAAGGCATTTCTTCTCCATTAAATCCTTATGAAAATGATTTTTTGAACACTGAGCTTCAAATTGAACACTAAGCCTGGAAAACCCAAGTTCAAATCCAGCCTTAGTCACTAGTTGTATGATCTTGGCTAAGTCAACCTATTTGCCACAATTTGTTCATCTGTAAAATAGGGGTGAAAATAGCACCTACTTCCCAGGGTTATTATGAGGAGTAGTTGGGATATTTGTAAAGTACTTAATGTTATTATTATAAAAAGCCAGGTCATGGTTTTATTGTAAATAAATCTGGGAGATTGTACAAATAGATCTCCAGTATTACAATGAAGAATATAAATTGACTATAGCCTCTCAAAAAAAATTTGATATGGCAATGAAAAGAACTAATGTGTTGATAGAATACATTAATAGAATTATGGTCTCCAGAGCAAAGTGGGCAGATGGAGTGTTCCATTGTCTTCTGTGTGTCAAATCACATCAGGAACAGTGTGGTTTTAAAAAAATCATTTAACATTAAATTAAAACAAAAATTTTTGAGTTCCAAATTGTTGTCTTCCCTCCAGCCCCTCCTTCACCTACTGAAAAGGCAAGCAATTTGATACTTATTTTACATGAGAAATCATGCAAAACATATTTCTATATTAGTCATGTTGCAAAAGGAAGAAAGGAAGGGAAAGAAGGAAGGAAAAAAAAGAAGAAAGGAAGAAAGGAAGGGAGGGAGGAGTGGGAGAGGAAGGCAAGGAAAGGAAAGAGGGAAGAAGGGAGGGGGAAGGGAGGAAAGAAAGAAGGAAAAGTGAAAAAATATTTTAATTTTTTCTCAAGTTTATCTGTTCTCTCTCTAGAAATGAGTTACACTTTTCATCATTAGTCCTTTGCAATTATCTTGGATCATTGTCTTTTTTTTTTTTTTTTTTAAATGAAAGCTTTTTATTTTCAAAACATATACATGGATACTTTTTCAACAATGACCCTTGTATAACCTTGGGCTCCAAATTTTTCCCTGACTTTTTCCAACCCCCTCCTCCAGATGACAAACAATCCAACATATGTCAAACATGTTAAAATATGTTAAATCTAATATGTGTATATATATTTCTACAATTATCATGCTACACAAATCAGAGAAAAAAGGAAAAAAAATAAGAAAACAAAAAGCAAACCACAACAAAAAGAATGAAAATGCTATCTTGTAATCCACTCAGTTCCCACAATCTTCTCTGAATGCAGATGGCTTTCTTCATCACAAGATCATTGGAAATAAGCTTGAATCACCTCATTGTTGAAGAGAGCCACATCCATCCGAATTGATCATCATATAGTCTTGCTGTTGCCATGTATAGTAATCTCCTGGTTCTACTCTTTCACTCCAGTTCATATTAATCTCTCCAATCCTCTCTGAAATCATACTGCTGATTGTTTCTTATAGAATGATATTTCATAACATTCATATACCATAACTTATTCAGCCATTCTCCAACTGATAGAAATTGGATCATTGTCTTGATCAGAGGAGTTGAGTCTTCCATAGTTGATCATCATACAATATTATTATGTACGTGTTCTCTTGATTCTGCTCACTTCACTTTGCATTGATTCATAGAAGTCTTTTCTGGGTCACATTTTATGAGTGATATTTACAAGCTGGAAAGTTTTCAGAAAAGGGAGAAAAGGATGAGAGAATGAGGGACTGGAAACGATGCTATACAGGAAACAGAGAAACCTGGGATGTTTCATATGGACAATGTAAGAGTTAGGAACAATATAGTCATGCTGCTGGGCCCATAGCCTCCCCCCTTTTACTCATCTACCTTTGGTATTCCCTTTTCATCCAACTTTCACCTTTGGCTCCAAGAAGCTATAGCACGTACAGTAATCATGATCTGATAAAACTATCTTGGCAAACAACCTAAATCAGACTGAGGGCAACCAAAACACCTCAGTGAGTCAGGAGAATATCTATTTGTTATGACAGTCATGAAGATGGTTGACGCTGGTGTTGAGGAACACTTGGTCATTAGCTACATCCTAGGCCCTTTCCAGCCATCCTGACTTCTGTCTTGCCACACAGGGCTTCTATACTCTGCAAAAGACTTACATATGAATTGGACTGAAGTGAGACAGAATTGCACAAAATTGTCAGCTTCACTCTCTCTTCCAGAATCATTGAGTTCAGTGGCAAGACAAATGTGATTTGTCCCCAAGTAAATTCTCTATAGAAGTAGTTGTCCTTTGCCAGTTCTTCTTAGACAAATATTCCAATTAATTCAGTTGTTGAGTAAGTTACACAATATTGACCACTTTTGAAAGAAGTCTGCTGAGGTCTGTGAGACCTAACCTGTCTAGGTCTCAGGTTCCTCACCTATAAAAAGAGATGCTGGGACTACAAAGTCTCTCAGGTTCCTTCTAGCTCTCAATCTTAGAATGCAATAAAATACATTTGATTCATGGAGGTTACCTTAAAGACCAGAGCAAAAGTCTAGTTTCAACTGTATCTCATTACCTTTTTTGAGGGGTAGGGGGGAGAGACAGGTGACAATGATCAGGAAACATTTAGCATCTTAGACTGCTGCAAAGGTCTTATTAAAATCATTATTACATGGATTTGTATGTGCCAGTCAAGGGCATTATCTTATATCTGGAATGATACGTAATGTTCTTGTTTGGTTTTCTGAAGGTCTCTGGACCAGCCTTCTTTCAGTAATCACCACAAGAATAGCCAGGTGTTAAAGTCCAAATCTTTTATTATCTCCTTCAAAGTCTTGTCTCCTTGCCTGGGGATTCAGCTAGCTTTCTGGAGGTCCTTCAGGAGTCTTGGTTTCAGTGGAGAAATTCAGGAGGCCAGGCCAGCCACCACAAGGCTGATGAAGATGGAATAAATCTCTCTTGAGTCTGAGGGCTTGTGCTTCAGCCTCCAGCCACCACAAAGATGGATGATGGAAATGAATTTGTCTCTCAGTCCTTGCTGTATGTTATGCACTCTATTATAATTACATCGTCATAGGTGTGAATCTTGTAGAACTATATTAAGTACTAAGTACATGTACTGAACTAGAGAACTATTAATCACCATGCTAAACTAGACAACCATTGTCTTATCAATTCCACTGAATTAGCATCTTGTAAGAATCCTTGTTTTAAGTACAAAGTTCTGGCCCATAACAATGATAGATAAAAATATATGCAACACCAACTACCAATGGTGAACATGTAACTATTTATTAAGCACTTTCATAGGTGCTGGATTAAGCACTGGGGATATAAAGAAATGCAAAACTAGTCTCTTCTATCAAGAAGATAGTCTATTATTCTATCAAGAAGATAGTCTATTGGGGGAGAGAACACTCAAATAACTATATACAAACAAGATATAAATATGATAAATCAGAATAGTCAACTGAGGAAAGGCATTATAGGGGACTGGGAAAGGCTTCTTGCAGAGGGTGAAGTTTTAGCTAGAACTTGAGAGAAAGCAAAGAAATGAGAAGGTGAAGAAGAGGGAGAGAATTCCAGGTATGGGGGAGAACCAGTGAAAATGTCCAGAATTGGGAGGTAAAGTATCTTATATGAAGAACAACAAGAAGGCTAGAGTTACTAGATCACAGAGTATATGGAATAGAATACTACGTAAGGAACTTGGAAATGTGGGAAGGAGCCTGGTTATGGGGGATTCTAAGAGTCAAAAGCTTTGATAGCCACTGGAGTTGATTGGGCAGGAAAGGGGCTGACATGGTCAGACCAGTGCTTTAGGAAGAATAGTTTGCCACTACTTAGTCTGTATCACAAAGACACACACACACACACACACACACACACAAAAAAAAAAAAAAAAAGGAAAAGGACTCACTTGTACAAATATATATATATCTCAGTATTTTTAGTGGCAAGAATTGGAAATTGAGGGGAAGGACATTGGGGATTGGCTGAACAAGTTATGGTATATGATTGTGATGGAATGCTATTTGTTATAAGAAAGGATGAGCAGATGTTCTTAGAAAAATCTGGTAAGACTTAAATGAACTGATGCTAAGTAAAATAAGCAAAATTGGGAGAATACAATATTGTATGATCAATTGTGAATGACTTAGCTATTCTCAGCAATACAAAGTTCCAAGACAATTCCAAAGGATTTATAATGAAAAATACTATCCATTTCTAGAGAAACAATTGAGTCAGAATGCATATTGAAGAATACTTTTTTAACTTAATTTTTCTTCATGTGTTTTCTTTTACAACAGGATTAATATGGAAATATGCTTTGCGTGACTGATCATGTATAACCTATATTATATTTCTTGTCTTCTCAATTGGGAGGATAGAAAGGTGGGAATAAGAGAAATTGGAACTCAAAACATTTTAAAAAAAGGTTTAAATTGTTTTTACATATGATCAGGGAAAAATAAATTTTTTTTTTTAAAAAAGAAAAGAAAGGAAGAGCAATATGAAAGCTGAGTGGAGGGTGGACTGGAGTAGGGAGAGACTTGTGGCAGGAAGACCAACTAGCAGATTATTGTAACAGTCTAGATATGAGGTGATGAGGGCCTGTTTCATGGAGGTGGAAGTGTCCAAGTACGAGAGAGAAAATTGATCAATATTAAATAGGGTGAGGCAAGAGAGTGAGGAGTTAAAGTTGTGACTCTGAGAGACTGGGAGGATGATGGTACCATCCTCCAGTTGGGTGGAAGAGGGACGATTTTGGAGTTACAATAATGAGTTCAGCTTTGCATATTTTGAGTTGAAGATATCTATAGGATATCCAGTTTGAGATGTCTAATAAACAGATGGAGATTTGAAAGTATATGTGAAGAAAGAGTTTCAGGTAGAAAAAATAGATCCAAGAATCATATGTATAGAGGAATCTTTTGAAGCTGATGATCTCATTCAATGTATCCAAGGGATATATTAAATAAGGAGAGCAGGGAGTACAGAGGATAAGAATTGAGAAAGGCCATTAGAGTTTTGTAGATTTTAGGGAATCAGCTAGTAGAGAGAAAGTAACTGAACATTAATGACAGAGAGGGAAATCTGCTGTAGAATATGGGATGGAATAGGAATGCTTGGGCATGAAAAAAGATTAGCTTTGGCAAGAAGAGCCACCTTTTTGAGTGAGACAGGTGAAGCAAGAAATAGTGGCAGAAGTCATTTGAGTGTCAAGAGATGATAAGAAGATAAGGAGCTTGGTAAATATCCTCAGTTTTTTTTCAGTAAAATACTAGGCAAAGTTCTGAGCTGAGAAGGTGAAGGGCAGAGATACAGAGGAGGTTTGAGGTAAAATAAAAAGGTTTGGAAAAGCTGCTGAGAGGATCCAGTTAAGAATATATAATATAAATTGGTAAAGGACCTAGGTGGCATGTTTTCATAATTTTCTCCAGCTCTGTTAAGCATCACGTTGAATAGGAGTAAAAGCAGAGAGGATAGTGGGAGAGCAAGATCTTTAGTAGCATAAGGGGTAAAGTGGTTGGGAGAAATGGACAGTGTAGAAAAGAAATGGGTCACCAAGGGGTCAAGATATGAAGGGCAAGAGAGAATAGTCAGCATAGAGTTATGAAAAGAATTGTGGGGATGAGGGATTAGAGGTCACAATGCAATCTATATACTAAATATTTTGAAATACAAAAAGCCATTTATGTGAATGTCTACATCTTTTGAAAAATTCACCAGATAAGAAAATTATAGAGAAAAAAGTTTATTTAACAAAGTTTTAAAGGGGAAAAATTTAAAGAAAGTTGTTACTTGGCAGTTAAAATGCTTTTGATTATGTTTGAAATCTGTAATTTTATCTGCAAATGAAATAAACAATCTGTTCTAATCAGCTTACAAAAAGCAAGTGATTTCAATAAACACTGATGGACCTTCTTTCCTAAATGAGAACACATGAGCTGTAGACATCTGCATTGTCTCTATTTGTTCTGACTGTCGGCCATTCTTCTGTGGTTTTCGATGGCTCTTCTGAGTACTACATCTTGCACAAGATCTGTCAGCTTTACATCTGCATGACTACAACCAACTTTGGGGCAGCTGTCAGAGGAAAAACAACAACAAATCTAATTAATCCAGAGGTTCTATACTCTGTATTAACATCATTAATAGCAATGTCACATATGTAATAGAGGCAAACAGTATTTCTATTTTAAACTTAATTAATGTTTAAAATTTTAAATGGAAACATATTGACAAAAGAAGTTTTTAGTCTTTAAAAACAGGAAAGACACCCATCTGCCTGGTAATTCTAAAAGCAGAGGGCTGTTCTTTTCATCCTTATGACTAATATCAACTGTCTTCATATGGCATTATGTTTTACAACAGTCTATTATGCTTATTATAAATAATGCATACTAAAAGTTATATCTACTAGTCTGTAAATTCCATAAGGGCAGAAGCTGCTTGTCTTATCTCACTTTGAGTTTCTTCCATAGTACAGCACAGTTCTCTTCACAGAGTATTTAGTGATAGATTTTATCCCTAGATCAACATATTTTTGATCATCCATAATAATCTGGTTTTCATTTCTAAAAATTTGGTAGAGAGAAAATCCAAAAGCTAAAAGGTTTCTTTTTAGGTATTCAATTCAAGAAGCTTTTATTAAAGAGTAATTGCATGAAATGCCTTGTGCTAGGTGAGATGGAAAGATAAAACAAGATTCCATCTCTGCTCTTAAAGGAGGCTAAAATAAGTACATAAATACTATAACAGGAACTCTAAGGTACCTAAAAATGTCCAGTCAGAGAAGTTTGGGAAATTTAGAAAGGCAGAGTGACTGAATGGCTTTATCAGTACAACAAATCCTAAGTTCCCACTGATTAATATGTTGGCAAAGTGAAATACCAAAGTGTACGAATTAATTTTTTAGATTAGGACACGAAGGAACTTAAGGAAATCCCTGTTATAATGCATACTAGAAGGAACACATTTCATAAAGTAACCTAGATCTAGCTCCTGGGGATCAAAAGAGACAAGTATCTATTTGCCTCACAGTGTGAGTAATGGAAAAAACTAGGGACTTGAGGTCAGAAATGTCTCTCTTCTAGTCCCAGTTCTGTAATTTAGTACATGCTTGACCTTAAATTCATCATATGCAAAATGAAAATAATAATACTATTACTATTTCACAAAATTGTGAGAAAAGTTCTCTCTAAATAGAAATGTGATAGTTACATATGAGCTTATTCTTCTTTCTCCTACATATACCATGGTGTATAAACCTCAATGATCCAGACAATGAGTAATATTTTGGATAGGGAAGTGGATTGTGAGGTGGTGAAGACCTCCTGATGACATAATATGGTTTCAATTAGTGAAACAACAGACCTTCTGAGAACAACTTATGGATTCAACCACACAGAAAATTAGTTTCAGTTTGGCTAAATAAAGAAGTATACTTATTAGGGGGAAAAAAAGTCATAATACATAAGAAGAAACTCTCAGAACTTGGGGCAAAAAAGATTTTGATGTTACTTTAGTTACACAATTCAACTAAGTTATCTTCTCAGGAAACTGAAAAACAAAACCCAATAAAGCATGGAAGAAACAACTCTCAGAAGGTGTTTTTTGCCAAACAAAATCACACACACACGAAAACTTAATGACACCATCATATTATGGACAAGGGCACTCCCACCTCCAGAGTAACAGCATGGAGAACATTTTATAGGCATTACTCGATTAATCCCTGGTGAGCCAGTCAGGTGTGCCAGTTCTTACCTTAAGCCTGCATGTCATCATGGTTTAGGACTCAGGGACTACTGGCTTTGGAGGAGAGCTTGGTTTTTGACCTTTGTCACTAAAGAGGACAGAACATTCCTTTTGGCAGAGAGCTGTTATAGAGAGTTTGTGAGCCTTAAGTAATGCCCAGGTGAGAGACAACCTGGGCATCAGGATCTAGCTGAGCAGCTAGAAGCTCCTGAAGCATTTAGGGTTTAAATGTATTATCTATAAAGCAACAAAAAGAAAGAGATAGAAATGTAGGATTACCTACTGAGATCAGATGCCTCATGATAAGCATAATGAGTTACCTTATTATTTTTACTCTCAAATAATGATCAATTCATGATTAATAAAATAACTAAAAATATCATTTTCTCTCTATTGTAATTAATCAAATATGCATAAAAAGGGACAACTGGTTCTGAAATAATATGTTCCCTTTATAAAAACAAAAGTGGGGTGGAGGTTGGGAGAGGAAAAAATTTTTAAAACCTTTCTTGGAAGGAAGTAATGAATATTTCTCATTTTACAAATAAGGAAACTGAGTTTTAGAGGTTAAGTTACTTAGCTGTGTTTAAGGACTAGTCATCAAGTAAAGACTCAAACTCAGGTTCTCTAACTCAAAATCCACTGTTTTTTTCAGGGTACTACTCTTTCCCCATCTTCTCAGAAGAAGGCTTCAAATAATACTTACCTATAAAAACTGAGGCCATCTGTAATGAGCTTGCTCCTTTCTGCAAAGGTATCCTTAAATCTTCTCTATCACTCCCCTTTCTCCTTATCAAGGAGCAGCTCTCTATTTGTGTCTTTAGTTCTATACTCTCCTGTTTCTTTTTGAAGATTTGCTTTCTAACCACTCCACTTTCTGTCAAACTCAATCTGTCTTTAAAACATTAGCTTCTGTCCTGCTACTACAAATGTTTCAATTTCCTGTATTTTAAAAAAGCTCTCTATTTGACCATGACATTCCTTCTATATCTATCCTCCCTTTCATATGTGCTGTTTCCATTTCCTCACTTTCCACTCATTTTCAGCTTAATATAAGCTGACTTTTGTTATTATTATTCACTGAAACTGTCTCAATAAGGTCATCAACCATCTGTTAATCGAACTTTTCTCAGTCTTCATCCTTCTTGGCACCTCTGAAGCTTATTATATTGTTGACCATCCTCTCTTTCTGGATATCTTTTTTCTCTTTAGGTTTTTATGACCCTGCTTCTGTCCTGATTCATCCTATATCTACACCATCACTTGCATTTTTTGTCATTTCTTTAGGCAGACATCAAGCTGCTAGCTCCAGCATTCATCTTTTAACTGAACAATTGTAACACTATCCTAATTGGCCTTCTTGCTTCCAATATCAGCTAAAATGACACTCATAAAGCACAGTTCTGACCATGTCATTCTCTTGAGAAACTTCAATAGCATCCTTTAATGGCTTCTCTAGAATAAAATACAAACCATTCAGTCAAGAATTTAATGTACTTCACAATCTGGTTCCATCCTGTCTTTTCCAGAGTTATTTCTCATTCGTCTATTGCTGTACTCTACAATCCTTCTAATTGGTGTACTCGTTATTCCCTATACATGACATTCCATCCTTGGCCTTTAGTCTTTGTTGAAGTTGTCCCCCATGCCAGGAAGTCTTTCCTCATCTCTCTAACAGCTACCACTCTATTCCCAAATTTACTTTGGATATATTTTGTACTATCTGTGTACATATTGTTTTCCACTTTTTCTCTTTCTCTCCCTGCTTACCTCCCTCCCACCGCCATATAAGAATTTAAACTCCTTGATAGAATGGACAATTTTATTTTTATTTTTGTTTTTGGTCAAGAACCATACTTAATATGAACTTTGCATAGCAGGAGTGACAGATACAAGGCTCTGCACATACCAGGTACTTAATTTTTGTGGAATCAAAATGAAAATTCCATTAGAATTAGAGCTGCCATCTCAAATACTTTTCTCCAAAGCCACTGCAGAGTATCAAAAAGATGTCAGAAATTGAACCTATAAACCTAATGTACCTGTCACTCTAATTCATCAATGTTTAATTAGAACATCGTTAGGAAAAAAAAATAAGACATCCTGAATTGGGTACTGGTCAGTTCAAACACGGAGAACACAACTTCTCATCATGACTACATAACTGGCCATATAATTATCAAGTTAAAAGTGACACCCTAATAATGATTTTTTAAAGAAGAAATCCTGCAGAGATTTTTGACTTTCCAATGAAATTTAATATGGTTACCAACTTCATCAAAAATGCTGTTTCCCCCTCAATATCATATGGAAACATGAGTATTTTTGTATAATAACATTAGTAAATTTAAATTTTATAGTGCTTATTTTGGTTACAAAGTACTTCTTACAAAATATTTCTACGTAGGTTTTTCTCTCATTTGAGTTCTGTAAAATCCACTCTGGGCATTTTGCCTGTATTTCAAACTCAACTTCCTCTCAAATTCAATCAATTGTCAAATCTGGCTATTTCTTTCTCTAATATCTTGTCCATTTGGTTCCATGTATCTATTCACAGTTGTCATCTTATTTCAAATCCTGTCCCTTTCATCATTTGTTCTATCATAAATCATCGCATTCACACACTATAATTTGTTCAGCAATTCCCTAAAAGATAGACACTTCCTTAGTTGGAGTTCTTTGTTATGACAAAAAGAGCTGCTACAAATAGGATTGTTTATATGGGTCTCTTTCCTCCTTCTTTGATCTCTTTGGGACATAAGCCTCAGAGTGGCATTGCACAGTTTAGCAACTTTGGTGGAGGGAGGCATCATTTCAAATGAGTTTCCAGATTCACCAGAATAATTCAGAATTCCACCAATAGTGTACTAATGTTCTGATTTTCCTTCAGCCTCCACAAAATGGTTACCTTTCTTTTTAGCCATCTCTGACAACCTGATGGGCGGGAAGTAAAACCTAATTTGTTTTAATTTATACCCCTCTAATTATTAATGATTAGTAAACGGTTTAGTTCCTTTATGACATGTTCACTTTCTCTGTTTGGAATATTTAAAATCTGTTTCTCATGTTAATGTAAGTTTTTCATAGTTTTATAAGTATTAATCTATTTAAGTAATCAGTTTTGTTGGCATAAAATTGGACAAAATGTTTTTAAATAATTTACTTTATTTCCACTTCATTTGTTGCGAATCCTCCTCTAATTTTTTTTATATTGGCAATTAGATTTGTCTATATTTAAAGTCAGATGGGCTTAATCATTTTATTAGCTAAAAAAAAGCTCCTAGTGTTATTTGTTAAATTATTTTTGTTTTTGATTTTACTTCTTTGATTTTCACCATTTGTTTTTGTGTTTAGTTGAAGATTTCTAATTTTTTGTCCTTTATAACCTAATCCCTTCCGGCCTTTCCAATTTTCTTACACCTTGCTCCTTGACATATTGCACTTTTCAATCCTGTGGCAAAGAAGATACTCTCAAGTTATGAATAGCCATATGAAAAAATGGTCCATACCACTAATAAACAGAAAATACCTCAGATCTATTATACTCACAAGGTTGACAAAAAGGGAAAATGATCATGGTTGCAGAAGCTGCAGGAAAGCAGGCAAATTATTAATGCACTATTAGTGGAGCTGTAAATGAATACAGTCATTTTAGAAAGCAAGTTAGGACTATGCTCCCAAATTACTAAAATTGTACATTTCTGGTGATACTACTACTAGGCTTATAAAGAGATCAAAGAATGATCAGAATGACTCATATTTGCAAAAAATGATGATTAGCAGCTCCTTTTTAATGCCAGGAAGTAGAAACTATCTGCCTATCAGGGAAAGAGATATAATTTTTTTTTTTTTGGAGGGGGATGGTGGAACACAGACAATATAGGAATTTATTTTGATTCTGCACATTTGTTAAAAGAATTTTATTTTACTTTCTGCTCACTCTCTCCATCTCACTGAGGTTTGGGAGGAGATGAAAGGGAAAGAAAATAGATTTATGTAAATTGAAAAAAAAAGAAAATTTAAAAAAAGTTAGGGTTAGAAAAAGAAGGAAAATTAGAAGAGAGTGATTTCTTCAAAGGAGGAAAAATAATCTTGCAAGAGATTGTGGTTAACAGCATTAACAAATTAAGGGGAGAATCATAAAGATCGAAAAAAACACTGTTGTTTTGATGATTACATCACTGATCAAAGGTTTTTGGGAGATGTTTCAGCAGAGTGATACAAGCAGAAGTCAAATTGTAAAGGTTTAAGGAAATGGAGGGTGATATAGAAGTGACATCAAAGACAGAAGCTGGATAACACTTAAAAATTTCCAAAAAAGTTTTTTTGATTGGGGAACTAGAGCACATTTGTAGGTAGATGAGGAGTTAGTGGAAAGTAAGAGTTTGAAGATACTGAGAGGCCAAAGGGGATATCCATCTATTTGAGAATGGCTGAACAATTTGTAGTATATGAATGTAATGGAATACTACTATGTAATGGTTTGAGAGAAACCTGAGAAGATTTATAAGAACTTAGTGAAGTAAGCAGAACCATGGGGAAACTCTTAACATTAACATATTTAAGAACTCTAATCTATAGAAAGATTAATCATGATTTGAGGGGGCTGATGATAAAGAATGCTGCTCCTCTTTCAGATAGGAAGACTAACAGTGAGAAACAGATTAAAAAAAAAACACCTTTTTTTTTCAATCAGCAAAAAGCTATCTTTACTCTCTTTTACCACTCTTCTCATGTAAAATGAAAACAAAATCCTTGTTATGAATGTGTATAGTCAAGCAAAACGAGGTTGCATTCTCCTTGGACTTCTCTATCATGCCCCTAATTGTATTTTTTTAAATTTTCAGCTTCTTTTTGCATGTAATATTTCCATGTTAGAATGTAAATTCCTTCTACATTATCTTCTTTTGATTTTGGGTCTTGAACCTCCTTGTCACTACTGTATGGAGTATAGGGTGTGTTCTTCCACTTTTCTCCACTGATAGCCCATTTGATTCACCCAACTCTCCCCTGTGTCTCCAAGAAACTCTGGCATGTCACAGTGGCCGCAATCTGGTAAACCATTTTGGTAGATGGACTAACCCAGGTTGAGGGGAACAGAGGGGTCTTAAACCCTTCAATGAATTGGGGGGGTTCTCTCTCCCAAGGATGTGGAGTGTTTCTCCTGGCTGAATAGGAGAATTAGAACAATTTGTTCCCAATAGCCATGATGGCAGCTGAAGCAGGAGCTTAGTCAGACATATACCAAGATCACCCTTGCATCCCAAGCCATCCCCAGTCATCGTGACTTTGTCTTTCCACAGGATTCCAGGGACTCTGGAAAAAAGAGTGAGGCTGACAACTCTGCTAGGTCTGCCTCATTTAATTTCAATTTACAAATGAATTAAAAGATATCACCCATACCATTTTACCATTTTTTCCCTACTTCAAGGTCCTGTGGTGATAAATGATGAAGCAGTAGGTAGAGATACAAGGGGAGCTGTAATTACCACACAGACAGTCCAGGTCACAAGGTCATCTGCTCACTGGACTAAAGCAGCAGCAGGATTCAGCTGCCCTTCCGGTCTGAGCAGCTTTTATAAAAGATGGCCTGCTCACCTCTTAGTGTGAAAAGGTGTGTGTTTCATCCAAGACTGGCCTGCTTACTGTGGCATTTGAATTGTCTAAGATTCTGAAGATCATCTGGCAAGATAAAGTACAGACACTGTGGTCCTTCCTATAGCTTACACTGCCAAATATCTAAACTGTACTGCAGAGAGCACAACTGTGATGGGCTGGTTCTGCTGTTCAAATGCCAAACGTATATTTGCCTAAAAGAACTATTTTATGGAAAACTCACATAAAGTAAACACTCAGGTCAGAAGAAGCAATATAAGGACACTCTCAAGGTCTTCTGAAGAACTCTGGATCAATTGCATGTCAGTGAGATAGTAGCAAAGGATTTCCCAGAATGTTTGTACCTGCATCAAAAAAGGCACTGTGCTCTATGAGCAAAGCAGAATTGCAAGAGTGCAAAAGAAATGAAAGATGCACAAGTTTAGAGAGATCTCCACTCCAAATATTTATGTAGAGTATTTGTGCCCAACCTGTGCTAGAGTCTTCTAAGCTCATACTGGTCTGATCAGTCAGTCAAACACACTGTACCTTGATTCCAACACAGTGATGTCATTTTGTCCTCTTGGAGAACAAAGGACAACTACCACAATTATAATATGTTAAGGGCTGAAACTCTTAAAAGGTGTGCTTAAATCAGACAACTGAGCACATAAGGTTAATTACTTATTCATTGTGACTCTATTAGCATATGTTTGGAAAAATGGTCCTTCTCATTCTGTGCTGGCTCAATGTTTGGGGTGTGTGTGTGTGTGTGTGTGTGTGTGTGTGTGTGTGTGTACACAGTATGTAGGAGGGATTGGAGGGTGGAGCCAGACTCACTTTTCCACAGATCTAGGAGGAGAAAGATTGGTGGAGAGCTTGTGGCAGTTTGTCTGTCTCCTTCAATTCTCCCGCTAAAGACCAAGGACTTTTACTCATCCTGACTCTGGCTGTTCTTAAGGCCTCCAGGGAGCTAGCCTGGATTTAACAATAACATTTATAGCAACATTCTTTTTTTTGTTTGTTAATTCTTCCAGAATATTTCCTGACTTTGGACTTCTCCCTTGGTCTGGGCTCTACATGTTCTTGACCTGTGTTTGGGTTTAACAATAAGCCTTAGAGCTTGCCCTGCATGGAGTTTCAATAAATTACTGTTAGACTTGATTACTATGGAGAACTCTGCAGGTTCTGACAGAATTGAGGGCTTTTGTCTGGCTCGATATTCCTGCCCTAGTTATTGCTCAAATTGGGCTTGAAGTTGGAACTGAGACCCCACTCTGCTACTTGGGCCCATTCTACAAACCTGTCAAATTGTTTCTGAAGTTGTTTCTCTCTTAGTACTCAGTCTAGGGAACCATAATTGCTACACCTAAAGTACCCTGGGGGTATACAGATTCCTACTGAGTAGGGATTGATGACCTCAAACTGGTTCCTAAGTAATAGAGTTGCCAGCTGGCACCTGTTTTTGTACTCCACATAAGTTTAGATCCTGCTATGCCTTCTTCTAGAACCTCTTCCATCCCAGGCACATAAACAAGAAAGGGTCATTGTAGAAAAAGATTATTCATGTAAGTTAAAAACCACAACATTATGTATATTGCTATCCACTTCAACTATCTACCACATTTAAGTCCTTATTTGCATTAAAACTTCAGTGGTTTCCTATTACCCTAGGATCATCCTTTGATTTGTCATATTGAACTTTTCACAAGCTATTTGCTTCTTACTTTTGTAGACTCCCTTCACATCATTTCCCTCCTGACATTTCCACTTGACATAACACTTTCAAGTCCTCTCTCTGTATTTCTTGAGTGGCTGTCTTCCATACTGGGAAAACTTTCCCTCCTCACTTTGGCCTCTTGGAATTCTTGTCTTCCTCAAAGACTCAGCTCAAGTATTATCTCATAAACAAAACTTCTTCTGATCCTATCAGCTGTTAGTAATCCTCACCCAAAACTAAGTTGTATGTATTCTGCAAGTCTAGGTGCTATATCTCCAATTAGAATGTAGGCTCTTTGAAGGCAGGAATTATTTCACTTTTGTCTTTATATTTCCAGCGACTAGAATACGAGAGGCACTTAAAAAAAAAAATCATTGCTGATTGTTAAAAAAAAATACTGAATAAGCAGCAGAATATACTGTTTCAGAATCTTCCTCCTATTCGTAAATTCATTAAGAAACTGAGTACAGGCAGATTCTCCTCTTATTTATAGGCCCTAGTAGAAGAATACATTCAAGGGATAAAGATCAGAATTGTATTGAATTCAATTTGACTATGCCCATTCTTTCCTGGGACTAAATTAGTAACAAGAAATTCAACTCCTTTAACATCATTTTAAAGTTTAAAATGCACTTTCCTTACAATTCTTATTTTCTTCTTTATGTAGTTGACATATCAATTTAAATTTTACCTCTATCATTTACTCTGTGACTTTGGGCAATCATTTACCACCTTGGATATGTTTCCTTATTTGTAAAATCAGGGAATTAGACTACAGATAGTCTCTGAGATCCCTTATACCTCTAGAGCTAGATCATAAAAGTGAGTTTAAATTTCAAAAAGGTCTCGGAGAATATCCATTCAACCCCTTCTCATTTCAGATATAAGAAAATGGAGGCTCATAAAAAGAAAATTATTTCCTTTACTGGATAAGAAGTTTATAGATATGAATACGGGTCTTCTGATGCTC
The DNA here is from genome assembly GCF_048593235.1 of Sminthopsis crassicaudata. Classification (NCBI taxonomy): domain Eukaryota; kingdom Metazoa; phylum Chordata; class Mammalia; order Dasyuromorphia; family Dasyuridae; genus Sminthopsis; species Sminthopsis crassicaudata. Next base: position 107,747,440 of record NC_133617.1, read on the forward strand.
TGTCCAATGCTCTTTACACTACATAATGCTGCTCTGCTTTCTAAATAACTTGTTCTTTTTCCACACCCTTCCTGAGCAATTTATAAAATTTCCCCTCACGTATTATTTTTACAGAGTTAGCTTTCATGTTTATGCAGCTATTGAGCTGAATATGATTGAGAATGGACATTTAAGTATTCCTTCCTTCTGACTCTGCCAAGTTCAAAATATTTGCTTGACCAAAATGTTTTGGGTTTACTATGGTAAAGGAAAGAGCTATAGCTTTTTTTCTTCCTTGTGAACTTACCATGCTTTTTTCTTTCTTTTGTGTTTCGACTCAATGATTCTTCTAATGGCTTCCTCTTCATAGGTGTGTCCGCATACTTTATTTTTCACTGGATTCTTCATTTCCAACTGTAATCAAGAAGATTAGGCTTACAGGAATGATGACTACCACCTTCCAGTCAGCTCACTAAATTACTATTGTCAGGAGTTGGGATTTCAAACACTAGTCTTTTTTATGTTTAATTTTCCATTCGTGCAGGGTAAGATAACAACCCACCAACACTGGACAACGCAGAACTGTTTCTAGACTTTTTGACTGACTATTCCTATACTCCTATTTGAGCTTCTGTCTTATTATTCAATTTCCTCCACTTACTATTCTAAATATGAAATCAAATCACTTTTTTGATTGGGTGGGCAAATCAGTAAGCATCTTGTCTATCAAAAATTTTTTTGAGGCAAAGTACCTGAGTAATGGGACAAATGAAGTTGGTCTGACTTTGGGTCACAATCATATCTTCATCTATTTGTTCTTCTGAATCATCATCTGTTGGGTCTACAAGGAGTCCACCTGTGACAAAAATACAAACAAAAATGTTTTCATTGGTTAAAAAGTCACAAGTTCTATACACTTAAAAAAAGTGTAATTTAAACTACTTATAAAATATGTTCTATTATATATAACAATATTTTATATTGTTCTACAGAAATATTCTAATATTACATGCTTAAAAGATCATGATTATATATAAATTCTGAAGAAGAAATCTTAAAAAAAATACCACTTCACATTTATATAGACATTTATAATTGTAAAGTATTTATGAACATTAGCTCATTTAATCCTCACTACAACTTTGTGAGATAAATAGAACTATTATATTCATTTTATATCTGAGGAAATTGAGTTTATTGAGGTGAAGGAACCAAGGTCTCTGTGGCTGGCATGTGGCAGAACTGAGAAATGACACTGGCTGTTCTAAAACCAAGGTCAGTGAGCTGTCCACTCCATCAGCTGACCTCTCCCTTTTGAAGGCAGCCTTGCTTTTTTTTTCTATTTAATATCTAGTACCAGAAGTAGCACCACACCAAAAAGATGAAGAAGTATACCTTCAGGGTTTTATTATAGCTTTTTATTGACATGTTATACATGTCATACATGTTAAGGCATATCTTAAATACAATATATGTGTACATATTTGTACAGTTATCTTGTTGCAAAAGAAAAATTGGTTTCAGAAAGGTAAAAATAACCTGAGAAGAAAAACAGAAATGCAAGCAGTCCACACTCATTTCCCAGTGTTCCTTCTCTGGGTATAACTGGTTCTGTCCATCATTGATCAATTAGAACTGAATTGGATCTTCTCATTGCCAAAGATATCCATTTCCATCAGAATTTATCCTCATATAGTATTGTTGAAGTATATAATGATCTCCTGGTTCTGCTCATTTCATATAGCATCAGTTCATGTAAGTCTCTCTAAGCCTCTCTGTATTTACATCCAGCTGGTCATTTCTTACAGAACAATAATATTCCATAATATTCATATACCACAATATACCCAAATATTCTCCAATTGATGGGCATCCATTCAGTTTCCAGTTTCTGGCCACTACAAAAAGGGCTGCCACAAACATTCTTGCACATATAGGTCCCTTTCCCTCCTTTAAGATCTCTCTGGGATATAAGCCCAGTGGTAGCACTGCTGGGTCAAAGGGTATGCACAGTTTGATAACTTTTTGAGCATAGTTCCAAATCACTCTCCAGAATGGCTGGATGTATTCACAGTTCCACTAACAATGTATCAGTGTCCCAGTTTTCCTGCATCCCCTCCAACACTCGTCATTATCTTTTCCTGTTATTTTAGCCAATCTGAGAGACATGTGTCTGAGAGATGGTGTCTCAGAATTCTTAATTTGCATTTCTCTGATCAACAGTGATTTGGAATGCCCTTTCATATGAGTGGAAATAGTTTTAATTTCATCATCTGAAAATTGTCTGTTCATATCCTTTGACCATTTATCAATTGGAGAATGGCTGATTTCTTATAAATTAGACTCAACTCTTGTAGAGAGTTTCAATGTGATGTCAAACTTTTGATTTTCTATCATGTTAACTTAAATGCAGGAAAATCAAAGGAGTATAGATCAAGTTGGTTAGTCAACTAGCATTTAGTTATTATGTACCAGGCATTATTCCAAGCACGAGATACAAAGAAGGCAAAAACATAGTCCCTGTCCTCAAGGAGATTACATTCTAATGTAGGCAAGAATATGCAAAACATTATACATATACAAGATCTATATAGTATAAATGGAAGGTAATCTCAAAGGGAAGGCACTAGATGGGCGAGACAGGCTGAGAAGAGCCTGTGGCAGAGATCTAGCTGATCTGTAAGAAACCTAAGAGCCCATCTAATCCCATTACCTCATTTTACAGATGAGGAAACTGTGTCCTGAATAGGTTATGTAACTTGAACTTGTCCAAGTTTACATAGCTAAGAATCAGAAGCAAAATCTGAAACAGGGTCCTCTGATTCCAGAGCTTGATATTCTTCTATTCTACCACACTGGGAAGTATAATCATAAATGGAAAACATATACCAAGGCCAATAAAATCAGCCTTAGGCTTTTTTTTTTTCTGAATTTCAGAATGTTGAGGAAGCAAGCAAGGACAACTCAAATGTGATACCCATGAAGAGGGAAGAATGAGTAGGGAACTTGAAAACTATAAGTGATGACTGACATCAGTGATCATGAAAGGAGAAGGTGAGCAACACTGAGAATGAGGAAGAGTGTCAATGGTGACTAATAGCTCAAGGATTGGGACTAAAACACAGAGGACTTTGCAAAGCTAAAAGTCTCTTAGAGACACATTTTCTTCAGTTCAAAGCTATGTTTATTTAAAATGATATAAAAAGAATTCTACCAACATTTTTGTCCATTTGGAAAAAAATTACAAAACCAGAATGGTAATTCCCAAAACAGTGGGGAAGAAATTATAGAAAGACAAGAGAAAAAATGTAAAAGACAAGGCATAAACTCAGAGATTCTAAAATGTTTTATAAACAAAAACATCTGCCTCTGTCAGTTGTTTATGTACAATAACTCAGGTGACCTCAAAACATTAAAAGAACATGAAAATAACGGAAACACATCAAAAGACAGGTGGGGGGGGCACAGAGCTACTACAAAAATGGTCCAGTCTGGGGGAGCTAGAAAGGATTTTAGAATTCAGTCAAACCACCAAGATCTTTCTTATATAAATAAGGAAACATTCAGAGAGGGGAAATAGATGTATTTGCTCAAGATCACACAATGAGTTGTTACCTCTTCCTTGGCTGAGTATGTTTTTTGATTCACTGTTGCTTAATAAATGGTTTCATTTTAAGCAGGAGTTCTTAATCTTGGGCTCATGAATTAAGCTTTTAAAAATATTTTGAAGACTCTGTTTCTACATAATTGATTTCCCTTGTAATTTCATGTAATTTATTTCATTCATTGAAAACATTATTCTGAGGATGACTCCAAACATTCCACTAGATTGCCAAAAGGGTCCATGACACAAAAAAGATTTAGGACCCCTGATCTAAATAATAAAAACTGTTAATTGCCTAACCTGAATGTAGAAAGCTGGGACAAAGTATTTATTTAAAACATATATATATATATATATATATATATATATATATATATATATATATATATACGTACACATACATAACACAATTATATCCAAATATGCACCCCATTCATTGGATAATGCCAAATTTTAGGAAGATCACCTTGAGATCTACATTTCCAGTTCAGTTCAGATTCTTGGACACAACTACACAGCAAAGGCAGGAAGTAAATATATGTCTTACAATTACAGTAGGCTATGCGGTAATTACAAAGGAGAATCCAGACATGGTCTTGTGGTCAGAAAATACATTTGGTCATGGCCACACACAGACCTAGTATTAGTCAGTAAGTAGTCTGTCCTCAGGCAACCTAAATTTGGCTACCATGTTAGTCAGTTTGTTGTATGAAAGCCAGGAATAAAAGTTGATTACTATGTACTTTTTCAATTAGGCATGCACACATTTTTAAAAAAGCATCTCTTTCCTGTAAATTAGTAGCACATGAAGGAAATACTTTACAAATCCTTCCTGTATAGTGTAAAATGTTTATTGAACTTGTGGTCACATATAATTTTACTTTTACTACTCAAAGATGCTGTATTTTAGGATAAATAGTTACTCTTTTGTGGCTCTCAGGATCCACTGACGTAGAAAAACAAAATAATAATCACGGAATTGGAATTTTTTGAAGGAATATCAGCCATCAAGTCTATTCCAAAGAGAACATATTTAACAAATAGTTATCTTGAAAACTGACAATGAGGGGGAATCCATCACCTCCCAAAGTAGTCTAATCCACTTTTGGACAGCTGTACTTATTAGGAAAATTTTCCTAATATCAAACCTAAATTTGTATTTTGGTAACATCTATCTATTGCTCATGGTCTGTCCCTTCAACTCCAGGAAGTAACATCTAATCTCTCCTCCATCTGACAGTCTTCAAATACTTGAAGACAATTATCTATTGTGTCTCTACCCAGTCTTCACTTTTTCTAGGCTAAATACTTCCCATTTCCTTCACCTGATGATCATGGATCTTAGATTCAAAAGTGATCATCAGGATGTCCTCCTCTGGATATTTTTCAGCTTATCAATAACATCTTTCTAGAACACAGTGCCTGAACTTGAATACAATACTTCAGATAATTTCTTCTAAGGACAGAGTCCAAGAGAGTTATTACTTCTCTGCTGAAGTTATACCTTTCAAAGCATCCTAAGAAATTCTTAGTTTTTGTGTCAGCCATATCACACTCTTGATTCATATCGAACTTGCAATACACTAGAACATCCAGATCTTACTCAGGCAAACTGCTGCCTAATGATGCCTCCCTTTTTAGAAATTATTAAGTTGATTTTGGACACCTAAGTATAAGATTTTTATCCCTACTGAGTTTCATCTCAGAATTTGCCCAAAGCTCTAAATTATCTTACCTAGGTCATTCACGATTCTCCCACATTTGGATGAATATACTATTTTTTGTTTTTATTCAAGTCATTCATAAAAAGTCAAACACCATAAGGTGATGGCACTAATCCCACTAATCTTTCTCTTTTAACAAGTCTGTTGAAATAGTTTTGCATCCATCTGCTAGAATTATTATCTAAACCGCATCTTTACTCCTCCTCCTTGTCCTCCTCCTCCACTTTCTCCACCACCTCCATTTCCTCCACCATCTCCACTTCCTCCATCACTTTCACCTCCTCCATCACTTCTACCATCTCTTCTTCCTCCCCTTCGTCCTCCTCCTCCTCCTCATCTAGCATCTCCTCCCCCATCATTTCCTTTTCCTCTTCCTCCACCTTCATCACCACCTCCTAAGATACCATTCCCTCCCCACTAAGTACAACCCCCCCCAAACAAACAAACAAAAAAACTGGATTACAACAGAAATTTCAGGAAAAATATAGGTTTGGTAGCCTCAGCAAAGTTTAATTTATTCCCAGTTTTTTAAAAAAGGAAGTACATTGAATATTGCTTAGCAATAGTATACCAAGAGTACATTATAGTGGAATTTCCCTTTGAAATTATATGGCTTAACGAATTGGGCTTACAACTAAAATTGCTAGAAAAGGAACAAATTAAAAACCCCCACACAAACACAAAACTTGAAATTCTAAAAATAAAAGGTGAGATTAATAAAATTGAAAGTAAAAAAACTATTGAATTAATTAATAAAACTAAGAGTTGGTTCTATGAAAAAACCAACAAAATAGACAAACCCTTAGTAAACCTGATTAAAAAAAGGAAAGAGAAAAAGCAAATTGTTAGTCTTGAAAATGAAAAGGGAGAACTCACCACTAATGAAGAGGAAATTAGAACAATAGTTAGGAGCTACTTTGCTCAACTTTATGCCAATAAATTTGATAACTTAAATGAAATGGAAGAATACCTTAAAAAATATAGCTTGCCCAGATTAACAGAGGAAGAAGTAAGTAAGACTACTTATATATAAATATAAATATAAATAGTCTCATCTCAGAAAAAGAAATAGTTTACTTCCTAAGAAAAAGTCCCCAGGACCAGATGGATTTACATGTGAACTCTACCAAACATTTAAAGAACAACTAACTCCAATGCTATATAAACTATTTGAAAAAATAGGGATTGAAGGAGTCCTACCAAACTCCTTTTATGACACAGACATGGTACTGATACCTAAACCAGGTAGATCAAAAACTGAAAAAGAAAACTATAGACCAATCTCCCTAATGAATATTGATGCTAAAATCTTAAATAAGATATTAGCAAAAAGACTTCAGAAAATCATCCCCAGGATAATACACTATGACCAAGTAGGATTTATACCAGGAATGCAGGGCTGGTTTAATATTAGGAAAACTATCAGTATAATTGACCATATTAATAATCAAATTAATAAAAACCATATGATCATCTCAATAGATGCAGAAAAAGCATTTGATAAAATCCAACATCCATTCCTACTAAAAACGCTTGAGAGTATAGGAATAAATGGACTATTCCTTAAAATAATAACGAGCATATATTTAAAACCGTCAGTAAACATCACATGTAATGGCGATAAACTAGAACCTTTCCCTGTAAGATCAGGAGTGAAACAAGGTTGCCCACTATCACCATTACTTTTCAGTATAGTACTAGAAACGCTAGCCTCGGCAATAAGAGCTGAGAAAGAGATTCAAGGAATTAGAGTAGGAAATGAGGAAATCAAACTATCACTCTTTGCAGATGACATGATGGTATACTTACAGAACCCCAAAGACTGCTAAAAAGCTATTAGAAATAATTCAGAATTTTAGCAAAGTTGCAGGATACAAAATAAATCCACATAAATCCTCAGCATTTTTATACATTACCAACACAATCCGACAGCAAGAGATACAAAGAGAAATTCCATTCAAAATAATGGTCGATAGTATAAACTATTTGGGAATATATCTACCAAAGGAGAGTCAGGAATTATATGAGCAAAATTACAAAACACTTGCCACAAAAATAAAGTCAGATTTAAATAATTGGAAAGACATTCAGTGCTCTTGGATAGGCCGAGCAAATATAATTAAGATGATAATACTCCCTAAACTAATCTATTTATTTAGTGCTATACCAATCAGACTCCCAAGAAACTATTTTAAAGACATAGAAAAAATAACAACAGAATTCATATGGAACAACAAAAGGTCGAGAATTTCAAGAGAAGTAATGAAAAAAAAATTAAATGAAGGTGGTCTGGCTGTACCTGATCTAGAACTATATTATAAAGCAAGTCACCAAAACCATTTGGTATTGGCTAAGAAATAGACTAGTTGATCAGTGGCATAGGTTAGGTTCACAGGGCAAGATAGTGAATAAAAATAGCAATCTAGTGTTTGACAAACCCAAAGATCCCAAATTTTGGGATAAGAATTCATTATTTGACAAAAACTGCTGGGAAAACTGGAAATTAGTATGGCAGAAACTAGGCATGGACCCACATTTAACACCACATACTAAGATAAGATCAAAATGGGTCCAAAGATTTAGGCATAAAGAACGAAATCATAAATAAATTGGAGGAACATGGGATGGTTTACCTCTCAGACTTGTGGAGGAGGAAGAAGTTTGTGTCTAAGGGAGAACTAGAGACCATTATTGATCACAAAATAGAACATTTTGATTACACCAAATTAAAAAGTTTCTGTACAAACAAAACTAATGCAAACAAGATTAGAAGGGAAGTAACAAATTGGGAAAACATTTTTACAGTTAAAGGTTCTGATAAAGGCCTCATCTCCAAAATATACAGAGAATTGACTTTAATACAGAGAATTGATAAGAAATCAAGCCATTCTCCAATTGATAAATGGTCAAAGGATATGAACAATTTTCAGATGATTAAATTTAGACTATTTCCACTCATATGAAAGAGTGTTCCAAATCACTATTAATCAGAGAAATGCAAATTAAGACAACTCTGAGATATCATTACACACCTGTTAGATTGGCTGAGATGACAGGAACAAATAACGATGAATGTTGGAGGGGCTGTGGGAAAACTGGGACACTGCTGCATTGTTGGTGGAGTTGTGAAAGAATCCAACCATTCTGGAGATCAAACTGGAATTATGCTCAAAAAGTTATCAAAATGTGCATACCCTTTGACCCAGCCATACTACTACTGGGCTTATACCCCAAGGAAATACTAAAGAAGGGAAAGAGACTTGTATGTGCCAAAATGTTTGTGACAGCCCTTTTCATAGTGGCTAGAAACTGGAAAATGAATGGATGTCCATCAACTGGAGAATGGTTGGGTAAATTATGGTATATGAATGTTATGGAATATTATTGTTCTGTAAGAAATGACCAACAGAAGAAATACAGAGAGGCCTGGAGAGACTTACATCAACTGATGCTGAGTGAAACGAGCAGAACCAGAAGATCATTATACACTTCAACAATGATACTGTTATGAGGATGTATTCTGATGGAAGTGGATATCTTCAACATAGAGAAGAGCTAATCCAATTCCAATTGATCAATGATGGACAGAATCAGCTACATCCAGAAAAGGAACACTGGGAAATGAGTATAAACTGTGAGCACTGTTTTGTTTTGTTTTGTTTTTCTTCCCAAATTATTAGCTTCCGAATACAATCCTTCCTTTGCATCAACAACAAAATTCAGTTCTGCACATATATATTGTACCTAGGATATACTATAAGATATTTAATATGTATGGGAATGCCCGACATCCAGGGGAGGGGGTGGAAGGAAGGAGGGGAAAAATTTGGAACAGAAGGGAGTACAAGGGATAATGTTGTAAAAAAAATTACCTATGAAATGTACTGTCAAAGAAAATGTTATAATTATAAAAATTTAAAAAAAAATTTAAAAAAATTATATGGTTTAGATTAGATTGGAGCTTAGTAAAGGTTGAAGTGGCTATTAATTTTGAAATAGGAATATATATCTAATATAAAGCCAAAGGTTACTGAAAAACCATACAGATTTATTTAACATCATGGGAAGGGATACTTTAGCTTTTAATTCAATAATCAATTTTGTAAAAAGACAACCAATTTATGGGACCCAACATTTCATATACCTGCTCATCCTGAACTCCCTTTGGATGAGAAAGACAAATGAGAAGAAAGAAAGTAAATATAATTTGTGCTTTGTGATGAGGTTCAACTCTGAGAGAGAGAGAGGGGAGAGAGAGAGGGGGGGGGAAGAGAGAGAGAGAGAGAGAGAGAGAGAGAGAGAGAGAGAGAGAGAGAGAGAGAGAGAGTTTGCCATTTTTACTTTTACAACAGCTCTTGTACCCAACCTTTTCTTTCTACTCATACAACTATCACTTTAGTTCAGGCTCTTATCATCTCTTGCCTAGATTTCTGCCTTGCCAAACCTTGCCAATCTATTTTATACCCTATTGCCAAAGTTGTTGCCAAAGACTATGCGACTCTTCTTCAGTCAATTCAAGTAGCTTCCTATAGCCTTTGGGATAAAAACATGAACTCCTGATTTAGATTTTAAGTCTGTCACAATCTGGCCCCAATTTATCTTTCTTGCCTCATTGCATGTAATTCCCCTTACTATATTTTGCAGCCACACAGGCCTTATTTCCCATTTCTGGGACTCTTCCTTTATGACTTATTCAAACACCGTCTTCTGTCTTCAGTCTATCCCAACCCTCCCAACTCCTACTGTCTTCTTATAAATTTCCTTACATTTAACTACTGTGTATATATTTGTATTTATTGTATATATTATGCATGTAATTTTATATATGTTCATTGTCTTCTCCATTAGAATATAGGGATTGTTTCATACTTTGTACTTGTATCTAACACAACATCTAGTTACACAACAGCATTGTGAGAGATTCTTCAGAGAAGAGAGAAAGATCATACTAACTTCATCAAAAAATGATATTTGGGATCACAGTTTTAGAGCTGGGAAGAAACTTAGAAGTCATTCAATCCAATCCCTACTAGTTAACTATAAAATAGCTGAAGCCAAGGAGATCAAGGGACATGTCCAAGGTCACAAAGACAGAGATCTGAGCACAAATCCTCCAATGATTCAAATCAGTGCTTGTTCCATAGGACTACCACAATCACTTTCTCTGGCAATAAGCAATCTTTACATGTAGATAAAAATGACAAGAAATACTTTTAGCATAACCATAGAATCAGAGAATGTTGATACTATCCATTCACAGAAGTGTAGAACTGATGCGCAGAAACTATTTGATTCAACTCAATCAAATTGGAAGAGAACACAAAACCAAGAGGAATTGCTGAGGAAAAAAAAAATAGATGAGAGAGTCAAGATCCAAAAAAGATCTTGTTGGATAGATTACTAGAATGAAAGAAAAATCTTATACTTAGGGTCAGGAAGCCTACTTCACAAGAACAAGATAACAAATGCATACTTAGAGATCAGTTTATATAAAAGATATTAAGTCATAGTTGATTGCAAACTTAGTGAGTCAACAAATATTATATAGCACCCAAAGAAACAAATGCAATTTTATACATATCTTCTAGAGCTGAGGAATAATATTCCACTGATCAGAACACATCCAAAATACTATCTTCAATTCTCCAGGCACTGCATTTTAGTAAGAACATAAGTAAGCTAGTGAGAGTCCAGAAAGGGGCAACCAAAATGGGGAAGGGCTACAAGGCTATGCCATAGAAGGATTAGCTGAAGGAAGTGGAGATGTTTAGCCTAGAGAAGAGAAGACAGGGCTCCTCCTCTTGATATCTGTTACCAAGTATTTGGAAGGCTATCATGTAGAAGAGGGATCAGACTTATTCTGTTTAATCCCAGAAGGCAGAAACAGAAATAATAGGAAGAAATTGTAAAAAAGCAAATTAAGGTTTAACATAAACAAACATAAACACCTTATTGGGTTGAGCTATTCTAAAAGAAATAGGCTGCTTCAGGATTAATAGGTTTTCTTTTCCTGGAATTCTTCAATCAAAGGCCAGATAATTACTTGGAATGCTGTAGTTGAGATTTCTTAAAGAAGGAAAATGGTAAGGAAAGATGGCCTTTATAGTCCTTTCCAACTCTGACATTCTTTGATTTTGATAGATGAAAATATCAAGGCATAGAAAGTTAATTGCCTATGGCTGATACAATGAGTCAATTAATTGTAATGTTCTCTTTCTTGGTTCAGTTTCCTGGAGGTTTCTGGGAGCAGCCTTCCTTTCAATTCAGTAATCACCACACGAATAAGTCCAAATCCTTTATTACCTCTTTCTAAGTCTTGTCTCCTTTCCTGGGGCCTGGTTAGCTTTCTTAGAGGACTATCTCTTTCCTTGGTTCCAAGAACATGAGCTTCTGCCGCCAGTCCTTTGTTTTCTCTGCTTCTGCCAGCTTCATGAAGTCCTCTTGAATGTGTCTTGGTTTCTGTAGGGGAAGCAGGAGGACGACCACCATGGTCTCTGTTTTCCAGTTCTGATTCTGGCTGAGTTGGTTCGAGCTTATATGCTTTTATCATAAGTATGAATCTTATGGGACTATATTACGTACTAAGTACATGTACTGAACTAGAGAACTGTTAAGCACCATGTCTAAATTGTCTCTATCAATTCCACTGACTTAGCATCTTATGAAAATCCTATGTTTTAAGTTCAGAGTTCTGGCCTGTAACAATCAATGGCAAAGACAAAACTAAAACCCAAGTCTCCTCATGATCAGCCTAGTGTTTTTTACATTTTGATAAGAAATTTTAAAAATTTGCTAAAAAAAAAAAACACCACACACACACACGTTTATTGTTATTCTGTCTTAGAAAGTTTCTCAAAATTAAGTTTGTTTTGTTTGTTTTTTTAATCATCAAATGATTTGAGGAGGTAGTGAACAACTAATATATCTATTTGGAAATAAACAGGCAAAAAGAGAAAGTACTTATGGTCATTAAATGAATGGTAGTATAGTATAGTGGGAAACAACATTTCTAAGTCATGATCACTGGTGTGTTACAATTATTAGACCACATTTGTTCCCACTGACCAAAAAATTCAATTATATTCATTACTCTGTTTTAATTACTTGACACTGTAATTTAAAAAAATGCTACAGAATTGCCTTTATTCATTTTTTCTGCCTTACTTTTTAAACTTTCAATACAATGAATCAAAATTTGTTTTTAAACTGTTTAAAAATATCCTATTACAGTGACTATGTGCCGTACAGGAGGACATCCTCAAAAATGCATTCAAATTTGGAATGAAAAAAGTTCATATCCCAATGCCATAATCTAATAAAGCTTAACTATCACACCAAACAATAATTTTGAAGCAGCTATTCAAAATTTAAGCTCCAAATTTTAATGTATAATTAAGGCCAATCAGTGGTCAGAGCTCCTGCGGACTCCCAAGAATACATGAGTTATCAGATTTGCTCTTGTGGCCTTGTCATGTTTTAATTTTTCAGTATTTTCTATGAAGTAAAACCAATACATAACATAAAGCAAAAAATCTTGCCAGACTTGGAAAGTGAAAAAGGAAAAAACCTCAAGGGGCCCCAGAATGAAGGAAGAGCCATGGCAATGCAACAGGACTAAAGGGATACATTATTAAAAGCCACAGAACCAAGTCTCCAAGGAAATACTACCTTTATTTCTCTCCTTTTTTCTTTTAGAATTTTCATTATATACAAAGGCAGACTTACTAATAAGAACTTAGGACACTATTTCTTGCCAATTGTGTGCACTGGGTCAGTCACTGTTGAGCATTTGTAAACTTTGAGGAACCATGCTAAAAAAACTTCCTCCTTGATATGAACAATGCTTGACAATATAGTTCCTGTGGGATACATTCTCTTCCGTTACCCACACCCAAAGATGTTCAGAACTGCAGTGTTTTCCTTTTCTAAGCATATACTCCTGGGAATAACTGACAAGTTGTAGCAGGAATAACTGACATTGTATTTAGGATTTAATGGGAGGAAGAAACACAGTGAAATCTAAATAATATTGAACGTGTATTAGCCTAGATCTTAATTCATAGCTTTCTAGAGTGTTTTGTTTACCCAAGGTTCCAAAAAGCCTGTCTTATAGGGTTCCTTGAAACAATAAATTTTCCCTTATTGTTATCATCAATCTCTGATGAAAACATGAAGTTCTGGGACACTTGAACCATAAAGAAGAAACTTCTGGAGAAAAAAGAAATAACCTAGTAATAACAAAAATCTGGTTTTGTTTCTAATGTGAGATCAGAGAAAAAAATTTTAAACTTTTCATATTTTATGTTGGAAGATGAATAAACTGAGGCTAAAAAAAATTCAATGACTTTTCTATGATCTAACAGATAGTATTAGAATTACACTTTGTATTTTGACCTTCTGACTTCAATTTTTTCCTCCCTCCATCACGTTGCCAGTGGGTCAGTCATGTGTCTTCTAGTAAAGTAAATGTAATATTACAGGTAAAATCTTCTGTTATGGATATAGCAACTAGTTCAACTAATGATGAAATGTCACTAATAATAGGCAGGAAGCTATCAATATCTTCAGAGAAGGAATGCTGCTCCATTGTGTCTGCCACACAATTTTTCTTTTAATACAATTTTTTATCTTAACAGGAAAAGCATTTAAGTCAAAAGGGAAATAAAAATAGATATAAAACTAATGAAGAAACAACTATCTTGGCAAAACTGGATCAATTATGTGAATCCCTATTTTATAGCTTTGTATGAGAAATTCCATTATTATCACTTTATGTGTTACAATGAGGATAGAGCTATAGGTTTTTAATAAGAGAATAAGGAGGTGGTCTAAAAATAAATGAAGGGTAAACATCAAGGAGGCAGAAAAATTATAAGGGATGTAATCATCAGGCTAATTATAGGGATATAATTAGGAGCTATGGAATGAAATTAAAAATAGGAAAAAAAACCTATCAGGAATTACATTAGATTGCAGCAGTAGCTTCTGAGGGAGTATGAGTTTTTAATACAGAATTTTAAAAAAATAAACTAAATCCAAAAAGAATTATGTTGTTGTTTTATGGGGAATTCCCCCACTATTTTTGTTTTAAAATTTTAACTAACAAACATACAGTTAATTCTTTCTGTTCTCTCTAAGCAGTGATTCAGTAGATTGTCAGATATCCACATCTGCTTAGGTACATTTTCCATTCCTCCTCTCCATCTCCCTCCCCCAACAAGATTGATGCTGAAGACAAATGTTATCACTAGATTTAACCCCTAAAGACAATGATAACCTACTGGAAATATTTTTAAAATTTTATTATAGCTTTTTATTTATAAAACATATGCATGGATAATTTTTCAACATTGACTCTTGCAAAACCTTCTGTTCCAAATTTTCCCCTCCTTCCCCCCACCCCTCCCTGCATGGCAGGTAGTCCAATACATGTTAAAATATATGTTAAATCCAATATATGTATACATATCTATATAGTTATCTTGCAGCACAAAAAAAAATCAGGTCTAAAAAGAAAAAAAAAAAACCTGAGAAGGAAAACAAAAATGCAAGCAAACAACAACAGAAAGAGTGAAAATGCTATGTTGTGGCCCACATTCAGTTCCCACAGTCTTCTCCCTGGGTATAGCTGACTCTCTTCATTTCTGAACAATTAAAAACTGGTCTGAATCAATTCATTGTTGAAGAGAGCCACGTCCATCAAAATTGATCACTGTTATAGTCTTGCTGTTGCCATGTATAATGATCTCCTGGTTCTGCTCATTCCATTTAGCATCAGTTCATATAAGTCTCTACAAGCCTCTCTGAAATCATTATGTTGGTCATTTCTTACAGAACACTAGTATTCCACGGCATTCATATACTATATATCATAACTTATTTAGCCTTCAATCTCCAATTGATGGGCATCCATTCAGTTTCCAGTTTCTTGCCACAATGAAAAGACCTGACACAAACATTCTTGCATTTGTGGGTCCCCTTTCCTCTTTTAAGATCTCTTTGGGATATAAGCCCAGTAGAAATACTGATGGGTCAAAGGGTATGCACAGTTTGATAACTTTTTGAGTATAGCTCCAAATTGTTCTCCACAATGGTTGGATTCATTCACAGTTCCACCAACAATGTATCAGTGTCCCAGTTTTCCCACATCCCCTCCAACATTTGTCATTATCTTTTCCTGTCATCTTCAGCAATCTGACAAGTATATAGTGGTATCTCAGAATTGTCTTAATTTGCATTTTTCTGATCAATAGTGATTTGGAGCACCTTTTCATATGACTAGAAATAATTTCAATTTCTTCATCTGAAAATTGTTCATATCCTTTGACCCTTTATCAATTGGAGAATGGCTTGATTTCTTATATATCTGAGTCAATTCTCTATATATTTTGGAAATGAAGCCCTTATCAGAATTTTTGAATGTAAAAATGTTTTCCCAGTTTATTGCTTTCCTTTTAACTTTGTCTACATTAGTTTTGTTTGTACAAAAACTTTTTAACTTAATATAATCAAAATTATCTATTTTGTGATCAATAATGATCTCTAGTTATTCTTTGGTCACAAATTCCTTCCTCCCCCACAGGTCTGAGAGGTAAACTATCCTATGATCTTCTAATTTATTTATAATCTCATTCTTTATCTAGATCATGAGCCCATTTTTTAAAATTCATTTTTCCAAATTATCCCCTCCCTCCCTCCACTCCCTCCCCCCGATGGCAGGTAATCCCATACATTTTACATGTGTTACAATATAACCTAGATACAATATATGTGTGTAAATACCATTTTCTTGTTGCACATTAATTATTAGCTTCCGAAGGTATAAGTAACCTGGGTAGATAGACAGTAGTGCTAACAATTTACATTCGCTTCCCAGCGTTCCTTCTCTGGGTATAGTTATTTCTGTCCATCATGATCATGAGCCCATTTTGATATTATCTTGGTATATGGTGTTATGTATGGGTCAATGCCTAGTTTCTGCTATACTAGTTTCTAATTAGAAATGATTTTTTTTTTTAATGATTATTAAGATACTCTCACTCCATTTTTCTCTCCTTACTCCCAGTGATCCTGAATCTTGGCTGCCACTGTTCAAACCCAGTACTCTAGACTTCTCCCTTCAATCCAACATCAGCAATGTCTCACTCTAAAGTTCCCTATACCTTCTACCGTGCTCTGTAGAACGCCCCTCTACCCCAGGTAACATATTAGCTTTCATTTTAAACCTTTCCTTTTCTTGATCCCTCTATAACACAGGTTTTAGTTACATAATTTATATTATGTTAGAATGAAATTTTGTGACTTTATGTTGGGATTTATATGTGATGTGTTAGTAATGTTATTGTGAAATGATGTTGGTGAAACCAAACTTAAGCAGGATATGTCTATAGCTTTTCCTTTACTATAATTTTCATGGTATTTCCAAGTGTGAGAATTTCAAATTAACTGTATACTTCTAACACTGATAATATAATAATTTTGAAAAAATTCCCATTTTATAAGCTGATATATTGCTGCTGAATTTTTACAATACTCATTATTTTGTAAATCAGTATTTAGTCTTAGATACTGTTAACTCTGTGGCCCCCATGTGTTTTTGTTTTAGGTGGGTTTTTTTAACTAATGAAATTATGATGAAATGTTTGCTGCAGTTACTAAAGAAATTCAGATTGAAACCACTGGTTTTCATATATACACTTGGGAATTTTGATGAAATTGTAAAATTGTATAAATTTGAAACTTGCCCTGCTGATATATTTTAGAAACAATTTTTAATCAAGAAACATTGATGATCCTTGAAGATTTGATATACTAAAAATGTACAAATGTAGCATGTTAGGCATTAAACAGTACATGTGTGAAGTGAATGAGAATATAAAATATTGACAGAATCTTCTTGAGTAAAATGAAGGGGTTGTATTGAATAATTTTTAAGGTTCCTTCCAGCTTTAAAATTCTGTTGTTGTCAGGAAGAAAAAAACCCAACACCTAAGACTCACTATTACTGCTATACAAAAGAACATTGCTTTTTTAAGAAATAGCTATCTATAAGTGGGTTAGATGTTAAAGAAAATTCAACTAATGGGCAATTTGTAAAATTTTGAATAGAATCTTTTGCTAATCATTATAAATTAACTTCAAATATTAGTACTCATGTACGATGAAGATATTTTCACAGTAAAATATTTATTTATAGAAGTATGCACCAAACAGGTATATACATATAGCAATAAGGATCAAATATTTGCAAAGAAATATGACACAGTAGAAAGTATTTTGGATTGAAATTCAGGAAACTTGTACCCTAATACTGACTCTACCATTAGTTAAATGTGTGACATAAAGTCAATCGTTTAAACTTATTAGACTTCAACTTCCACATATACAAAATGAGGAGATCAGACTAGATAATCTTTAAGGTTCTTTTCAAATTTAATGCTAACATACATAATTAAAATAGTATTTACTTATTAAAGTTCAATGCTCACTAAAATGGTTTAAAATGAGGTATAAAAGATCAAGGCAACTTGAATAAAAGCATGAAATTATTTTTCACAAAATTTAAGAAAATAACTGAAATGGCATATCCCAATCTCATTGTAAACACATGGTCTTGAGAAAACTCAAGCCTATTTACCACTTGCAAAATATACCAATTTATGTTGCTGACATAAATGGTATTAATAACCTAGCAAATAAAACTTGGATTTCAAGTGATGAAAACATGTTTCATTATGACCAATATCAGTATGATGATAAGTTGTGCAATAGAGGTAGAAGCAATGTAGTTATTACTAACATTTTAAAAATTGTATTTAGGAAACCTTATAATCACAGCATTATTTTACAAGAGTCAATGTACTACAAAGAAGGAATATGTTCAGACCTGTTATATGTTTGGAGGAATGGGAAGGTTTAAGTCAGCAACTAAAATTAAATAAACTTAAATAGATAGAAAAGGTCTTCACAGTAAGATTAATCCCAACTTTCCTTAAAAATGAGGAAGAGGAGCCCTAAGGGGATGAGGAAAGGGAGAAGAGAGGAGAAAGCCAGCTTGTTTTTATAGCAAGATATCCCCTCCTCTTTTATATCCCAAACTATAATATTAAAAAGTCAAAGCAGGAATATATTGCAGTTTCCAGTTAGATTTGCTAGTTTAAAGAATTTGCCCAATTAGTTGCACTGTACCCAAGGACATACTCATGTACCTAAATTAATTTATGTGCATGAAAATACATATACATACTCAATGTTTAAAAGAGCAAGAAAATGATCTCATCAAAGAATATCCCTGCTTACATGATACATTCTGATTGGAAAGGACAATCATTGAATCTAAATCTTTTGTTGGGGTGTGGTGGCTATATGCCAATGGGAACTATTAGAGTTGGCACTTGAGAAAAATACACACCAGCTCAAAACTTCATTCATGTGACTTTTACAATTTTAAAGTGAACAAATTTGAAACTCTTGCCCTGTTGATGTATTTTACAATTTTTAACCAAGAAACATTGATGATTCTTGAAGATTTGATGTACCAAAAATGTACAAATGTAGCATGCTAAGTAGTAAACAGCACATGGGTGAAGTGAAATGAGAATATAAAATATTGACAGAATCCTCTTGAGTAAAATGAAGGGGTTGTATTGGATAATTTTTAAGGTTCCAGCCTTAAAATTCTGTGATTCTGGTACATACCTCCTGGCTTTTACCAAGTACTTATATATTATTTACTTCATATACTTCTTCAAGTACATGAAAAAGCATGCCAGTTTCTCTCAGTGTTGTGAATTTTAGTTTTCTCTTAAGGGGCAAAATCCGTTATCTGCTTTACTTACTTGGGTAAGGAACTTAAACAATGGTACTTATATAGATAATCAATACTCTTGAATGATGAAACTGTACCCAAATGGTAACAACAACCATGCCTAAGCAAATCAAAATTTCCTTTCTGAGTACTTAATCTACATCTTTTTTTTTTTTTTTTAAAGTTGTCTATAGTGTAGATTCTGAAAAAGGGACTCAAAAAATTGTATGTCCACTTACTAGCTCAACTTTGCACTGTGCTATTGTATTCTGGTCAAACCATAGCTGGAGGATAATATTCAGTTCAGGAAGCCACAATTTAAGGACATTGATAGGCAGGGGAGTGTCCAAAGGATGGTGCCATGTGAAGTTCAGGTAAAGGGACCTGGGAAAACAAAGACTTCTGTTTCTGTCACAGTGGAAGAGAAATTACACTTATTCTGCTTGGCCCCAGAAAGCACAACTTAGGAGCATGGGAAGGAAACTGCCAAGAAGAAAATTTAGATTAACATAAGGAAACTTTCTAGCAATTAGAGTTCTTGCAAAGTGGAAAGGGAAGCCTCTGAAGGGAAAGACTTCCCCCATTGGAGACTTTCAAATTGAGGCTGGCTTTCTTCTTGGGCAGGTTTTAGCAGGAACTCTTTTGCAGACATGCATCTGACTGGAAGATCATGATGGTCTCTTGCAAGTGTAAATTGCTGTAAATTTATTTTTTCTATGGTCAAGCATTATATTGATTTTTTTGGCAGGGAAATATGAAATTATTTTCCTCAATAACAGCGAGAGGAACAGAAAAGAAATTGCAGAGGCAGTAAGTATGGAACTTTGGGCTGAGAATGAGAAGACTAGATGACTGGGTTACTAAATAGCTACATGTACATAAGAAGACAAATCACTTCACGTCTTTCTGGATCTTAATTTCTTCCTCTGTAAAATGAAGAGGGTGGATTAAGGCATTGCTAAACCAGCTTTCAACTCTCAAATTCTCTGATTCCCAATGACCAAGTTAGTGTCATATTCAGACTAAGCCATCTCTTTAAAGTCTCAAGTCCATTAGGTCATATTTCCAAATAGATTGCATGATGGCTTACTGTACATTAGAAACCCAAGAATTTTGAAATGAAAGATTGGTTCATATAACTAAATAATTTCTCACAGAGTGAAATAAAGAGGTAACCTTGTTTTGAAAGAAATTCAAACAAAACTACACAAATTCCCAAGATTACTTCCTCACTATGAAACTCTGAAGAAAAAAGGGAAAGAAAAGCAAGAATGCAACTTCTCAGGTTTAAAAAACAATCATAATGATAGTTCACACTGAGCAAATGCTTTTTAAAAGTTTGCAAAGCACTTCACAAATAATATCTTACTGAATGTACACTGAGTAATAATGATGATGATGATAGCTAACATTTTTGTAATGTTTACTATATACCAGTCACTGTGCTAAGAACTTTACAAATTTCTCATTTGATCCTTATAACAAATCTCATAAATATCTGCTAATTATTTTCCCCACTTTGCAGATGAGAAACTGAGGCAAATAGAAGTTACTTGACTTGTCTAGGATTACACTGCTACTAACTGTCTGAGGCCAAATTTGAACTTAGTTCTTCCTGACTCCAGGGCGAGTACTTTGCTCACTGTGCCACCTAGCAAAGGACACATAAAAATTTCTTTAAAAAGGAAAAATTATTTTTTAAAAAAGAGAAAAAAAACCTATAAAATATAGAGCTATATATTATAACATAACATACCAAATAAAAGTTTGAAATAGCAAAATGTTTACATAGTGCTTTATGGTTATAGTAATTTTTTGTTTGATATTTATAAAAATCCCATGAATTAAGCAATACAGGTACCTTCCCATTTTAATCAATGAGGAAACTTGTATATGGAAAGATTCAGTAAGTTACTCAAAGCCCACAATCCTGAAGTAATGGAGCAGGGCCAAGAACTGGATCTTTGACTCCAAAGCCAATACTCTTTCTATTAAAAATCTACTGGCTCTGAAGAAATGATTCTGTGTTCATATGTAGTTCTAAAGAAACACACCCAAATTTCTAGAATCTCCAAAATGTAATAGAAAAGAATTAAAACAACAACAACAACAACAATAACCTGCTTGCTTCCTAAGGCAGAGGGTTCTTTAGGTTTTTACCAAATCGAGGAATGAATTTATTCTTTATTTGCAGGATTTGGGCTAATGAGAAATTTTGTTTATTGTGATAGCCCTTTATAACAACAGAAGCCTCGTTGCAAGTACATATCTCATTTGAGGAGAAGAATGAGTAAATGAAATGAATGAACACAAAAGAATTTATTAAGGATTTTCTATACAGAAAACACAATGAGATAAAGAAGGTGTACTATCCCTAACTGGGAAGTGGAAAGCTAAGTTCTATTTCCATTTCAGCAACTAAACTACTACTTGGGCACTTCATAATCCAGTTATCCTATCTGGGCCTGAATACATTATCTATAGAGTAGATATGATAGCAAAGATACCAAGAAACTATTTAAATTCTTTAGAACAACTTAGGTGTCTCCGGAGAAAGTAGTTATATAAATTAGGCATGCAACTATTATTTGCCCTTGCTGTGGCCAAATTTGAAGCTTAACAAGAGCTTTGAAGACTAGCCTTCCTATATTGTTGATTCATATCCTTATTTATCATTTGCAGGTAAATTCAATTTCTGATACTTATGGGTTGTCTTAATTTACCATCTCTAAATGGGGATCATGATATTTGTTGTACTTATCTCACAGATTTGTGAGGACAAATGAGAGGGTTATTATAAAATGCTTTTTAATTTTAAATGATTATATAAATGTCTATGATATTTGTAGAAAGCTCATATATATATATATGTATGTATATATATATAAATCTTGGCAAAAATTTATTAAGTACTTTCTGGGGAACACAGACCTGTGTCAGGTAGTAGGGCAGAGAAGTACATGGTTTCAAACTTCAAGGAGCTTATGAAAGACTAGTAGATAAGCTAAGTACATAATAATACAAAGTATATGTGATTAGATCAATTTATTCATTAAGAACAATTTGTTTAGCAAGGCACTGTGCCAGACATTAGAGAAATACAAAGATAATTAAGACAGAAGTCCTATCCTCAAGAAACTTATAATCTATATATCATGGAGATCATGACATATACACTAGTTTAAAATAACAAAAGACGATACAACAATAATGAAGAATAAAGTGGAAAAGAACAAAGCCTTAGGAAGGAAATATGTAGAAATGAGAGGTTCTCAAGACGATGGAATTTTAAAAAAGGACCTCTTTCTCTTTCACAATGAAAAGAAGAAAGCAGACTGAAAAAAAAAAGGCCATGAGTTTAGAAATTACTTATAACACGAGCTAAGCATATATGCCGGTAAAATGGATGAATCAGGATCTTCTTCACTTTTCTGCCTCTACTTTGTTTTACTCCATTCCCCAGGTCTAGAACACTCCACCTATTCAACCTCATTTGGAATTTACTAAAGTTTTGAGACATAACTCAAATGTCACCTCTTCCCTGAAACTTTCTGATCCTTCAGCTGTAAAGATTCTCTTTTCTTCCTTCTCCAAAGTCTCTTCCTCCTTTTATGTTCATGAGATCACACTGTTAGTTGTTGCTTCTCTCTGAATATGCTTTCTTTGGCTCCTTCTCTGTCTTTTTTTCTTCTTTCCAACACCTTAACTTTTTTTCATCTTTCTTACTTTTCTTTGGGACACCTTATTTACACATATTACTTAAACTAATATTTCTATTCAGAAGGAGTCCCACATTTTTATCCACAGTCCTGACTTCTCTTTCTAATTCCACACTTATATTTTCAACTCAATTCAATGAACATTTATTAGGTACCAATGATGTGTAAGGCATCTATTGGCATTGGGTAAAATTTTTTTAAAAAGTCCTTGTTCTCAAGCAGCTTACATTCTGCTGGAAGAATAAAATATGTACACAACTAATATGAAGTACATGTAATTAATTTCAAAAAGGAGAAAGTGATAGCTGGCAATAATAAAAAAAGGTCTCATGTCAGAAGCAGCATCTGAAAAGTACTCCGAAAAAATTTATAAAGTATAAAAAACTGATTGAAAATCACTCCTAACTGTAGCTGTCTCTCAAGATTCTGTCCTTAATCTTCTTTTCTCTCTCTATCCTACTTTACCTGGTGATCTGTTCCCATGGATTCAATTACTAATTATTAATCACAATCTTTCTGCATGCCTCTATCAACCAAATCAGAACCAGCCTCTAACCTGTGGGGGGACCGGAGCCAAACAGAGCAGGCTAAAAACAGGAGAGTCAGGAATCAAACAAGTTTAATTAATTTCAGAGTGAAGTTGGGAATCCTTGCTGATTATGAGGGATTATGAGCATGGCAAGAGAAGTAATAGATGACTTTTGGTTGCAGTATATTGGTTCTCAGGCCCCTAGGAAATAAAGGGTATAAATTCCCCAGTGAACACCTGGTGCTGGTCAAATCAATGCATTTACAAGTGATGAGAGCATCCAGAGAGCTAAGGATTATTGTTATGCCAAGCTCAGGGCACAACTTGCTTGCTGAACTTTAGTTCTGGGAAACAAGGCAACTCCAAAATATCATGACACCTCCAATCGCCTTTCAGATTTCTCAAACTGGATGTCCAGAAGATATTTCAAACTCATTTATGTCCAAAACAGAACTCATCATTTTAGAGGGGAACACCATCATCCCAGCTCACAACCCAGGAGTCATCCTGCACTCCTTACTCTCTCGTCCCTCATATCAAAGCTGTTGTCAAAGGTCTGTCCATTTTGCCTTTCCAGCATCTCCTGAATATGCCCCCTTTTCTCCGCTGACATACTGCCACTCCTCTATGCAGGCAGATCTCATCACCTCTTCCTGGGTAGCTACTTGTCTTTCTGCCTCAAGCTCTCCCCACTCCAATCCAGTCACTAATGTGACTACTTCACTTGGCCCAGCCTGCCCCACTCACCCAAATAAACTCCAGAGGTCTCCTATTACTTCTAGGAGCAAAAATAAAATATGAGTTTGGTATTCATGTTTTATGCCATATTTTTATTCTCTTGTATAATGATGGTAACCTACTATATACTCTTCATAACTTCAATGAATCTCTACTGCCTTTTAGAAAATTTGCAACTTTAATTCTTCCTTTGAAAGAAAAAAAGTAAATGTATACATACATACATACACAGAGGAAAATCATTATTCAAAATCAGCAATTCCAAATATATTTATTGTGCAAGTTTGTTTTTTTCCATTTCAATCAAAATGCTATTCATTTTTATTGTCACTACTCTGCCATGTTTGTTATTTATTTATTTACTTATTTCTACTATCTAAACACGTCATTGATTATAAGAATACACATGTGTATAGGGACAGAAAATCTCTGGGGGGAAAATTATCTTATAAAAAACCAACCATTCAAACAGAGAAAAATGATCAATGCTGTTTCTTCTAAAATAAAATTATTACTGATGCAGGCAAATTATGAAATATGTTTCTTCAGGCTTAGAATCTTACTCATAATTGTAATATCCTAGAAGCTGGAAATCATTTTGCTAAGGAAGAACCTTTTAATAGATACTAATTTCAGAACATTTAAAAGATGTTCCCAGAATGCCAATTTCAAAAACCCATCTAACCATATAGAACCCATGGATCTTTTTCATGCATGTTTATAAATCCTTTTAACTAAATAGTGACATGAACTTTGTCTCCTTACACCACTTGAAGAAGGGCTCAATATCAATATTAAATAAGCCATGAGAAAAATGTAGCCCATTTAAGTGTCTTCTAATGTGACTACAAAAATCTTGCAATGACATTTTGAGAGTAGTTTAATTTCTTATTCTCAACTATATTTGTCTCATGGCTTATTTAATACTGAAATCGAGCCAGTTTTCAAGTAGTGTAAGGAGACGCTTTTTCCTTTTTTGTCATCTTGGCCAATCTGATAGGCGTGACTATTCACATTTTCTAATTTGCATAGAAATTATCTGTATATATTTCTCACTACCCCCTAAGGAGGTTACTGTCTTAAGGTCAATGTCTTATGTTCTCAAATTTTTGCACTGATTATATATTTACTGAAATGAGACTTATTCAAATTCCCTCCTCATAGAAAAATCTCTTATTAAGTTAGAACACTGTTTATGACACAGTCTATAATAATTACTTTATTATTTCTATACAAAATTTGTTATAATGCACTTCTCTAAGAATCATATTCTCTTACAATAAAAGTAAACACAAAGTAAAGTCAGAATGGCAAATTATAGATTTCAAGAAGTCAGTGAATTTGGATGAGAAAAAGTTACATCTTTAATTTTCACCAATATCTTATTGAAATTTGGTTTTCATTCAATTGTGATTTTTGAAAAAATCATTACCTTGGAAATAGGGACCACAAACTTCCCCAGACTGGAAAAAAGATCTTGAACATGCAGAAAAGATTAAGAATGTCTGCTCTATCAAAAAGGTGGATTCTTAACAGATCATGTTTTCTTAGCATATTTATTTTATTATAAATCATTAAGCACCAAAAAAACTATGAAACATCAATATGTTCTTACGTTTTCCTGAACTTTAAATTTAAAATACCACTTTATTTGAGTTATTGAACTCAGAATAATGGAAACAAAAGTATAGCTGAAAGGCCAGATGGTCACAATCCCACTTGAAGGGTGCAAGGATGTCCCATTTGTATAATGTCTTCTTTGCTGTTTTGAAAACAGTCAGCTGACTAAATACAAGATTGCTTAAAATGAACCTGTAAGTAAAAAATCATATATAACAAGCCTTATATGATTTTGGAAAAAGTCACTTTTCTTTGGGCCTCAGTTACTTCATTGACAGAATAAGAAGGCTAAATAAGATGGCTTAACATTCTACAATTTTATTATTTTCACAAGCTTATATAAGTAGTGATAATTAACTTGCAGTCTGGCATCAATAGGAAAACTTTGGATCATGAAACTTTCCCATCCTATTAAGAATTTGCAGATTGAGGTCCCCATGATATCAGGAGTCCCTTTAAGTTATATGGTGGTTTTATTTTTATTTTTGTTTTACCAGCTGTTTGTTATATTGCTATAAATACACAAGTATATGTACATGTATGTATGTATGTATGTATGTATGTATGCAACTGTGTTGGGAGGTAGGAAGAAATATAGGTTAGTCCCCAGAGCAAGGCTTCTTAAACTTTTTCTACTAACAATCCTTTTCTGCCCAAGAAATTTCTATGTGATGCTGGCTATATAGGTATATAAAATAAATATACAAATCAAACATTTGCTGATAACAAATTATAATTTCATAACCCCTTTGAGGCTCCATATGGAGCTCCATATGAACCATAGTTTAAGAAGCTGAGCCCTAAAACACTAAATAATCAAACAACTCAGTACAGAGGCAGATTGGTAGGATCCATAACACTTGAGTTTCCCTCCACAAAACTGAACAGATCAAGAAAAATCTCTATACCAAATTCTAATAAGAAAAATCCAAAAAAAGTAAGAGGAAGTCATTTATTCAACTCAGGTTGGCATAGGGGGAAAGAAAGAAGTATTGGACTATGGATATTGAGGTCAAGCTAGGAACATGTTGGAGGACATCTGCACCCACTGAAAAGCTGTGTATCAGGGTAAAAGGAGGTCTTAGATATAACCCCATGCTCCACAAGATCCATTTTAGGGCAATATCCGGGACAGATATCAATTGGCAGCTTTATTGTCCATTACAAAGTTTCATATCAAAAACTCAGGGTAGACAATATGGCTGACACTCCATACAATACACAGACCAGTATCTTATTTCTACTATTTAGGCCAGTGAAGAGGATTAACTGGGACAGGAATCACAAATCCAAAAAGGAATCTACAATTCTGATTGAGAAACAAAAGAACTTTCCAGATGGTTAAGGACTAAGTCCAGTAGCAGTTTACTCTTTCTTCTCTTGGGGGATATACATATATATATATATATATATATATATATATATATATATATATATAAAATTTATTTAAAGCATTCCTATCTTTTTGAATTTTAAGGTCCACTTTTATCTAATTCAGTTCCAATTGATCAGTGATGATTTTCTTCTGTTTATTCTTATCTCTCATTTTTCACCCTATCCTTCCTCAAAAGCTTATTTTACTTCTGACAAATGCTTTCCTTGATTTACCTTCCATTTTATCATCTTCCTCTACCTCACCTTTTATTTGAGGAAAAAAAATGTAAATTAAATAAAAACTTTAGAAGAAAGGACTTCAAAAGGAATTACCAGGTTGGCAAGACCTTGTCCAACTCTCTAAAAATCAGAATGGACCAAAAAGAAGCCAATGATTCTACTATGCAACAAGAAATATAGAAACAAAGTCAAAAGACTGAAAAAGAAATAGAAGACTTTAAAGTATCTCATGACAAACAACTGACTAGGAAAAGAAACTGAAGAGAAAAAATTTAGAACGATGACACTATTTGAAATCTATGATCAAAATAATAGCCTACACATCATATTTCAAGAAATCTTGAAAGAGAACTGTCCATAGATTTTTAGAGCCAGAGGACAAAGGAGAAACAGAAAGAATTGGTTACCTCTTGAAAGAAACCCCAAAATAAAAATTCCTGGGACTATAATAATCAAACCCCAGAGTTTCCAAGTCAAATAAAAAAAGTATTTTAAGGCAGAAAGTAAAAAAATTCAAGTACCAGGGAGTCAGGATCACACATGATTTAGCAGTTACCACCATAATAAAGTGGAAAATTTGGAATACAATATGCTAGAAGACATAGGAGATAGGCTTATAGCCAAGTATAACTCATGCAGCAAAACTGAATATAATGCTACAGAGGAAAAATTCACCTTTAATGAAATAATAGAAAACTTCCAAGCATTCCTGATGAAAAGAGCAGAGTTACACAGAAATTTTGAAGTTTAAATAAGGGAGTTAAGAAAGATATAAAAAGGTAAACATAAATGAGCAATGATAAAAAAAAAAACACTACAAAAGAACAAACTGCTTACATTTATATATGGGGAGATGATATATACAGGATCTGAGGCAAGGTCTAAGTGATTCTGTTATATCTTGTTGATCTTAAGAAGAGAAATAGATACTCTCTTCTGATGGATACAATACAGATACACATGGGTAGGTTTTAGGGAGAGGAAGGAAAAGTTAGGGGAAATGGTCTCATAATCAGGGAACACCAATAATATTTGTACAAACAAGAAAGAGATGGAGGGGACAATTGGTATCTGAACTTCATTCTGACTAGAACTGGTCAAAAGAAGAAACACACACATACATACACCTGTCAGGACAAAATAGATATTATTGAACAGAGAAATAGGAGGGGCAATTTGAAGGAAGGTAGATTAAGGAAAGTATAAGGATGCATAAAGATGTTTATAGCTTTTTAAGGTGACAAAAATGGAATCTGAGGAGATATCCATAAAACTGGAGAATGGATAAACTACTTATGGCATGTAAATCTGCTGGAATACTGCTGTGCTTACCTCTTCTGAACATAACTACCCATCACAACCATAAGGCTAATAATGAAACAAGCTACCTATCTTGACACAGAAGTGAAGGACTCAAAATGTAAAATGAAACAAATATCTTTTCAGACATGATCAATGTGGAAATTTGTTTTTGTTGACTATTCATATTTGTAGTAAGTTTTGTTTTTCTTGTGTTCTTATTTGAAGAGGAGTGGTAGGGTAAAAGGTGGAGTTGGCATTATTTGTTTCGACCTTGTTCCCCAGGATTATTACTGGGGAGAGAAAGGAGAAGGAAAAATAAAGGAAGGGAAAGAAAAAGAAAGAGAGAGAGAGATGGAGGGAGGGAGGGAAGAAGGGAAGGAGGGAAGAAGGATGAGAGAGAGAGAGAGAGAGAGAAAGACAGAGACAGAGACAGAGAGACAGAGACAGAAAACAGAGACATAGAGAGATAGACAGAAAGAGACAGATTTTATATATATATATATATATATATATATATATATATATATATATATATATATATATATATATATATATATACACATACACACACCCACACACACCCACAGAAAGAGAGGGAGAATACAGAAAAATATAGCTTTCAGGAAAACTGGATTTGGAATCTGGAGTCAAAGTCTTTGTCTGTCCTTTGCTCTGTTCCTTACTTGATGTTGAACTTTGGGTGTGTCACTTAACCCTCATTGCCTAGGCCTCAGTTTCTTTTTCTATAAAATGAGGGCTTTTCAGATGAGTTCCAAGGATGCTGAGATACTTTTCAAAAAATCAACAGCAAGCAAAAAAATAAAAAATAAAACAAAACAAACAAACAAACAAAAACACAAAAAAACCCACCTTAATCATGTTTTCCCCTTTGGCAAGCTGATAAAAGAAAAGAGCCACAAAAACTGTAAACTAAAAAAACATTTCCCAAGTAACACATTAAATCCTTCAGACTGCTTAACAAGTAGGAAGTTTCAGAAGATGAACAAAGTTGAGAGTTTTTCTCTCTGTTGGAAAAATCACTGGGAATGTAAACAAGAGGGGCCTAATTTGTGAAATCTCTTTCTAAGGAGTTACCATTAAAAGTAGGACCCATGTGTCTCAGACTTAAATATATGCCCTAAAGCTGATTAAAACTTGGCACACCGATGCTCACTTTACTTTTAAGTATTTTTCACGTGCCAGTTTTGGAAAAGAACAAGGATAATTCTGAAACACAGAACTTCAAATTTCATTAATTAGAAAATAACTACATATATTTTAGCACATGACTTTAATCATAAATAGTCCAATTACAAGGAAACATATAAAGAATTTAGTAAAACAAAAACAAAAAAATACTCATAGTGTGCCCTGGAGTAAGGACAGGTTTTTACCAAATCTCCCACACCATCTACATCTACATCTTTGTAAAATTAAAATTCATGTTCTGAATGATAGCTCGGAGGCACTGGAAAGTCCTCAATCATCAAGTAAAGATTTAATTATATTCACCACATTCTACTTCCCAAGAAAGAGGAGTAGGTTAATATATTTTATAACATTATTTCAACAATAAAAGTTGAAACAAAAAGGTTTCTAATTAAGGTTTAATAAACTGGAAAAGTCAGTTGACTAGATAAGTCTGCTACTTCCTATGCATCTGAGATTTTTCTACTGAATGGAATTTTAAATCAACAACTAAAATGTTAAAAAGAAAAAAATTTGAAATTTTTGATGAAAGTATTAGGTGAAATGTAAGAATATATTCAAAGTCAGGAAGATGGACTTTCCTGTCTTCAGGAAACTGTAGAGTTCCTTTTTATCGCACAGATCTATCTTAAACCCCAATATTTCTATATGACAATAAGATGTGGAATACAACGTCTTTGAAAAATTAAAAATGCATGTACCGTGGAAAGCAATTAAGAGATATGAGTGTAATATAAGCAACTCATCAAGAGAACATTATTATACAAAGAGAAGTAGAGCTAGTCATGCAGCAAGAGTGAGAGGTGATAGGTGGACAGCAGGAATACTCCACAAGTACATTCAAAATGTTAAAAGATGAGAAAAGCCTCTCATTACTTAGACAGACCTCCTCAGCTGAACTTATAGAAAGGCAGGCTGTGACAAGAGTCACACTGGATGAGCAAACAAACATCTCTGGAGGGAACTTCCAAATTAATGAGATCACAGATATATTTGAGAGAAAGTAGATGAAGGTCCTAGAGCATTTCCAAGAGTATTAAATATAAATTAATATTGCTAAACTTTGTGATTTCTTTGATTCTATGAATTTCTGATTCCCAAGAAAAGCCTTTTCTTGATCCCATTTCATCATTAAAATTTATATTTTAAAAAAAAATTAGATTTCACAATTTCTCAAGTAACACATTAAATCCTTAAGATTTCTTCCAAAAACTATGATAGGGAAATCCCTGATGACTTCAGCAGGCAATCCCTTAATCAGAAAAAAATTTCTAATGCCAATCACAAGAAACATTACAATTTACAAGAAAGGGGAACTACTGACATATTACATAACATGCTGTGAATAAAGTATGCTTTAATTAACCAAATAAAAAAATTCATGTTGAAATTTTTATGAAGAATTTCTGATTTCCTCAGAGATAGCTTTGTCAAAGCAGATGATTCTACATATTAGTGTAGAGGTGAAACTAGCCCCTAAGTCTTTTAGTTTTTAATAACAACAACAAAAAACTAAAAAAAAATCACTGATTTAGGCTTTTTTGAATATTTAAATTTTTTAGTACTTAACATTTATTTTAATGATTCAAAACAGATTTTTTTTTATTTCTATTTTTTTATTCTCTTTAGCACCTCACTCAGTACAGCACTACTGACAAAAGATGAGGATAATTTCCTGGTCTTTTTATTATACACAGGTCTTCTGCTAGTTAATGAGAAATTATTAAATAATAATAAATAATAAACTAATAATAAGTTAAAATATTAAAATAAAATAAATGACACTAAAATACCTAAAACAAAATAGTTCCCAAATTAAAGAAATAGAACTGTTTCTAATTGTACATTTTTGTATATTTATATATCCGCAAGAAATACAGCAAATGTGTGAATCTGATGCACAAATAATCTAATGTTATCACTGAAAAATAAAGTGGCAAGTATTATTAAGGGGTACTCTTTTTTTTTTTTTCAGATGAAGCAGAAAGGAGAAACAGAGTGACTCCACTTAGGTTCAAAATTCAGTTCAGACTCGTAGCTGAATGTTCTTTCCTTTATTAGACTGGTGTTTGCCAAGGAGCTACAAATTATTATCAAACAAATTAAGTACTAGTGGATATGTAAGAAATGAAACATAAAAAGGCATGTAGGAATTTTTGTGAGGCTAAAAAGTAAATTAATATAACAGAGAAAAACTAGCATGAGATGAATGGGGATTTGTAAGATTTAATAAGATGCTTAAAATTTGCATTAGGAAATTATTTTTATTTTCTATTTTATTTTTTAGATAATAGCCCTTTTAAAGTGGTTAATACTGATCTGTATAGTAATGAATACTTTTAACTACTGAATTTACTAACAAATTAGAAATACTCTGACAAACATTTTCTAAAAGTATATCCAGGCTAAATTTGATCATTGAAACAATTTAGTTAACTAAGTTGATGCTTTCTTAGAAATGTCAACTAGATCATTTATTAATATAGTAATAAGGAACTTGACTAATTTTAAATCTGAAAATCACATACTGATTTATTAATGCAAAAATAAAAGTATCATATCTACAAACTTGTAAAGCAATGATGTATCTTTATTTTAGTTACTGTGAATTATTTCAAAGTACTCTAGAGATTTAACCAATATGCTTCAAGTAATTTCTGATGCTTCATTCTACTAATCACACAAATATTTAAAGTTTCTCAATATACAGGTAGTATTTATTACTTCTGTTTAATCATATCTCATATAGCTTCTGTATCGGCTTAGATGGGTTGAGTGTGCTATATATTACTCTGGAAATTAAAAAGAAAGCTGGCTGCCAGCCCACATGCCTTACTATCTAAGTTCTCACAGCCCTAATTTAACATTTGCTTCTTAACAACCTTTTAAACACATCCTGGTGCTTTTTGTTTTGACAATCCAATCTTATTAGATCATGTTCTAGCTAAGTATGGTCCTTGCTCAATATTCTGTAATCTCAGGACTTCAGAAGCCACTGCAAACTTCTTGACTGAGAACTACTTAAGTCAGTGACCCCAAGTGAAACTAGGGCCAAGGGAATTCAACTGAATACACTAATAAACATTTCTATGGTAGAGTGAAACAATGATGACAATGGAATGAATGACTAATATTCATATATGACCTTTTATCCAAAGCTCCCAAATACTTAGTAAATTTTTGTGAACTGATTATGACTTCTGGACAACAACAGTCTGTCTGTATTTCTATGCCATAGCTCTTTCAAAAGCTTCTGAGTACTTGACTAACATTATCATATTCAAATTACCTGCTGGTGGGTGGTGGCAGAAAAGCATTTCCATTTTAAGAAGACAAAAACTGGGGGACGAAATATGATTAACTTGGCCAAGATTGTTATGTAGGCTAAATCTCACTACTAAAACACTAAAGATGGCATTCACTGAGGATGGCATTCCTTAACTACAGGAATATGCCAAAGGTTTGCCATCAACTATACTATCTGCAAAGTGCAACTATGAGGATAATGTTTAACTCCAGGGAAGATAATGTAAATATAGACACTTCAGTGCATACTAGAGTTCTCTATCCTATTTTTCAAAGTTGTTTCCCCACAATCTTTGATTTTATCATTTGTCTAAAACTGATATCTCCTTACCTTAAGACTTATAAGAGAGACAATGGATTATGATGGAGTGAAGAGTGCCAGGCTGGGAGTGGGGAAGATTTAGTTTCAAATCATGCTTTAGATAATTATGAAGTGTGTGGCTGGGGGCTAGTCACTTCCCTTTTCCTTACTTCAGGCAATTCTCTAAGATGTCGCAGAATAGCCACCAATAGGCTTTTGAAGAGGGAAATTCCTCACTGTAAGTTCTGATTAGTAGTAAAATCCAGGTCAGATGAAATGGGTTACAATGAGCTTAACTCAATACAAGTTGTCTTTCAATCTTTGATGGAGGACTAGCTTTCTGCAGGGGAACAGAATAGGAGGCAAAGGACACTAAGAATAATTAGTCAATTAGCATTTGTTAATAATTTTTCAATTGTTTAAAATAGAGTTTTTCTGATCTGGGGAAATAAATTCCTCTGACCTTTACTACAGTCCTATTTTATGATGATTTTTAAAATTTTCTTCTTACCATTTCACATACAGGCCAAAAACCAAACCTAAACTTAATCTTCCCAGCTTTCTTTTTCTCATCTATTGTAGGGATTACCACAACTTTAGAACTGAAAGGGAAATCAAAAGCTGTCTTATCTATCTATCCTTACACATTTTACAATTGAGGAAACTAAGGCCCTGAAAGACTATTTAAAGACTTAAGAGTCATACCAGGTGTTGTGATTCAACTTAGTTTTTCTACTTAAGCAGAAAGTCAACAATCATTTATTAAATATTATTAAATTTATTAAATGACTGTACTAATCTCTAGAGATACAAAGAATGACCCCCCCCCAAAAAAAATTCCCTGCTCTCAAGGACAGAATTTCATGGTCTACTGAGAAACAACTGTACCAGAGGAGGACTCAAATCCCTGGCAGAGAAGCTGCTTCTTCACATACTCTGTGTGTTCTTTCACACTCTGATTAGGAGTCATAAAAACACCAGGAGTGGAAGGGGGACTTGTCTTCCTGAGGGAGACACTACTTCCCATATATTGTTTGTAGTCTTCTCTTTTCAATATCTTCTTCAGATACTGAATGCCACGAGTCCTCTTTATCTGGGTAATTCAGTTGATGACCAGAAAGACTGAGATTAGTGGCTAGAATATGAATATTAGCGGAAAAATGTATGAATGTTGATGGGATTTGATATTGTGGCAAAAAGAAAAGGAATGTGAGTTTTTCATGAATTGAATCATCTATTTAACAAATAACTAAATGCCTATTATATATTATCAATACAGGTCTCCAGCCGATGGGTGGCTGAGGGCCAAACAGAACAGAGTCAGGAATCAAACAGAAGCTTAATATCAAAATGAGGCAAATAATGATGAATGTGGGAGGGGATGTGGGAAAACTGGGACACTGATACATTGTTGGTGGAGTTGTGAATGAATCCAACCATTCTGGAGAGCAATCTGGAATTATGCCCAGAAAGTTGTCAAACTGTGCATACCCTTTGACCCAGCAGTGCTACTACTGGGCTTATATCCCAAGGAAATACTAAAGAAGGGAAAGGGACCTGTATGTGCCAAAATGTTTGTGGCAGCTCTTTTCATAGTGGCTAGAAGCTGGAAGATGAATGGATGTCCATCAGTTGGAGAATGGCTGAATAAATTGTGGTACATGAAGGTTATGGAATACTATTGTTCTGTAAGAAATGACCAGCAGGAGGAATACAGAGAGGCTTGGAGAAATTTACATCAACTGATGCTGAGTGAAACAAGCAGAACTAGGAGATCATTATACACTTCAACAATGATACTGTATGAGGATGTATTCTGATGGAAGTGGATATCTTCAACATAGAGAAGAGCTAATCCAATTCCAATTGATCAATGATGGACAGAATCAGCTACACCCAGAAAAGGAACACTGGGAAATGAGTGTAAACTGTTTGCATTTTTGTCTTTCTTCTCAGGTTATTTTTACCTTCTGAATCCAATTCTTCCTTTGCAACAACAACAACAACAACAACAACAAAATTCAGTTCTGCACATATATATTGTACCTAGGATATACTATAACATATTTAATATGTATGGGAATGCCTGCGATCTAGGGGAGGGGGTGGAGGAAAGGAGGGGAAAATTCAGAACAGAAGGGAGCACAAGGGATAATGTAAAAAATTACCTATGTATATGTACTGTCAAAAATGTTATAATTATAAAATTAATAAAAAAATATCAAAGTGAGGGTGAGCTCTTCCACCCAGCATGCCCCTGCCTCCAGGTGCAGCACCACCTCCTCTCTCTCTTAAAGGTTTAAAGTTGCCACTTCAAAGTTTGCCATGGATAATGGTATTGTTGCCTCATTGTTGACAATGGCTCTGCAATGTGCAAAGCTGGCTTTGCAGGAGACAATACCCCTTGGACTGTGTTCCCTTCCATTGTTGGCTGCCCCAGACATCAGGGTGTGACGGTGGGCATGGGCCAGAAAGATAGCTATGTGGGGGGATGAGGCCCAGAGCAAGAGAGGTATTCTGACCCTGACGTATCCCATTGAACATGGTATTGTCACCAACTGGGATGCCATGGAGAAGATCTGGCATCACACTTTCTACAATGAGCACTGTGTGGCTCCTGAGGAGCACCCTGTGCTGCTCACAGAAGCTCATCTGAACCCCAAAGCCAACAAAGAAAAGATGACTCAGATTATGTTTGACACCTTCAACACCCCAACCATGTACGTTGCCATCCAGGCTGTGCTGTCCCTGTATGTCTCTGGGCGTACTACTGGTATTGCCAAGCTCAAGGCACAGCCTGCTTCCTGAACCTTAACTCTGAAAAAACAAGATGTCTCCTAATATCTTGATAAAACAATGCACTGGTTGAGGCATTCTGATTTTTTTTCTATAGGAGCCTTTCCAGTAAAAGAAGGTAACACATCTACTATTTCAAAGGGAAAGTTCAAAGGTATGGCAAAGGGAACCTAAATAGATTAATTTCTACTCTGTGTACCTTCCTCTCCTACAGAGCTGAAGCTTATAACAAAGAATATTTAAAAATAAGAAAAAAATTCACCAAGACTGATACATAAAAATTTGATATTACATGTAATAGTCTATATCTGTGTATCCCTTACCTCTGCAAAGGAATGAGGGGTAGATAGATATCTCCTCAAGATTACTTCTTTGGTGCTAAGTTTATTTTTTATAATTTTGCAAGATTTATTTTTTTATTGTTGTGGGTATTATATTACACTATTGTAGTTATTATGTAAATTGTTTTCCTGGCCATATACTCTACTTTGAATCAATTCATGTAAGTTTTCCCATAGTTTTTTGTATTCATTACATTTGTTGTTTCTTAGAACATAGTAAGATCCATTATATTCATGAACTAAAATTAATTTAGCCATTTCCCAATCAATGAGCACCTACTTTATTTCTTGTTCTTTATTATTACAAAAAAAAGTGTTATTATGATTATCTTGGTAATTCTGCTCATGCTTAGTTCTCCTTTTAAACATCTGACCACTTTTAAAATCTCATTTGTTGGATCCATGTCTCACCCACTAATCATAGATTGTCAAGGCTCTCTCCTTCTCTTTCATCTCTATACTCACTCATTTGTGAGTTCAACTACAATCTCTATGCAGATATCCATGTCAATAGACCCAGACTTAGTCTCTTTTATTAATAATTTGGAACTGGATGTCCTATAAACATCTCAAACTCGCAGTACTCATTATCTTTCTAACATAACCTTCTGATGAATTTCCTTACTACTGCTGAGGGCACCATCATATTCCCAATCACTCAGTCTTGCAAACTCATAGTGTCATCCTTAACTTTTCACTTGTTTCTTTCATCTTGTTTTTTTCTCTACACCATATTTCCAATATATTCCTTTCTCTCCTCTTACACTGACCAAAGCCTTTATCACTTCTACTACTGCAACAGCTTCTTAACTGTATCTCCCCTCACATGTTTCTCCCCACTCCAAACCATCTTTCACAAAGCCACAAAAGATTTCCTTTAAGTGGAGATATAACTCTATCACAGACTTCCTCTTCCCACTATCATCTTAATGAACTTCAAGGCTATCATCTCTAGTATCACATGTACCCTTCTCTTTTGGCCTTTAGAATTCTTCTTGACTCTTATCTTTCTAGCTTTATTATAAAGTACTCTCCTCAACATATTCTCCAGTCTAATTTACTCCCTTCTCTTCTTCCGACATACTTGATATTGGGATAAATTGTAACAAAAAGATTAGAAACTTTTAGGTTTCACTATACTCAGATTTAAAAGCATAGTATGTTTATAGGTGATATTATCAATATTTAAAGGATTATTTTCTGAATGCTCCATGATACACATTATGGTAGCTATTAAAGACATGAAAAAATAATTCTTATTCCATTCACTAGTATCAGCTATTTATGAAACGTCCTACTTCTGGCATGCTTTAAAATAAATACTTCAAAAATAAGACAA
The DNA here is from genome assembly GCF_048593235.1 of Sminthopsis crassicaudata. NCBI lineage: Eukaryota > Metazoa > Chordata > Mammalia > Dasyuromorphia > Dasyuridae > Sminthopsis > Sminthopsis crassicaudata. The sequence goes on from NC_133617.1 coordinate 107,785,368, forward strand.
GAAGAAAAGTACACTTTTGATTATCTGAAGAATAGTCCCCATGGAATTTTGAAGTAAGATTTTTTAAAGCCAACTCAAATATAACTTTATCATTTTCACTGCCATTCTAATTTGTGGTTACAAAATAGAAAGATGGGGGCAGCTAGGTGGCGCAGTGGATAGAGCACCAGCCTTGAATTCAGGAGGACCCGAGTTCAGATGTGGTCTCAGACACTTAACACTTCCTAGCTGTGTGACCCTGGGCAAATCACTTAATCCCAGCTTCAGGGGAAAAAAAATAGAAAGATGAAATTTTTTTTCACATTCATTCTATAAAGCAATATTGGTATGCATCCCTTATATATGTATTTTTGTTGTTCAGTCATTTCAGTCATGTCAGGCTCCTTGTCACCCCATTGGGTTTTCTTGGCAGAGAAACTGGAGTGGTTTGCCATTTCCATCTTCAGGTTATTTTATAGATGAGAAAACTGAGGCAGAGTTAAGTGACTTGCCCAGGATCACACAGCTACTAAGGCCTGGGCCTAGGGCCAGATTCCAGACTTCAGGTCTGGCACTTTATGCATTATACCACCTAGCTGTATAATTCTACGTAATTATAATGCTATATAACTGTGAAATGATTACTTGGTTTTAATTCAGTCATGTCATGAAGAATGTTGATATATCTATATATACATGCATATATATGGCTATTGCAAAATAATGAAAATTAATGTCTTTCTACATTGTTCAGTAAAAGTACAGTAGAAATAGGACTGACACGAAATCAGACAATCTGGGTTTAAAATTTTAATTTAAAAATTTAAATCTGATTTAAAAATCTTAGCTCTGAAATGTAAACATGTACAACTATCTACTTTCATTTAACTTTCCGAGGCTCAGATTCCATATCTGTAAAGTAAGTAAAATAAACTTGTTCTCTATTTCACAGTATATACAGATCCAATAATAAAATGATATTAATATTATATTATTGTGTACTATTAATCTAATTCTACATGTCTTTTTTAAATAACAACATATTTATTTTCCTTTAGGGCAAAGTAAACCTTTTTACATCTCTAATTTTTATCAAAATTAATAAGCCTAATATTTTATTTCACTTATATTCTGCCAAAGAACTTTTTAAAGTTATGAAAAGCCTTGGACTATCTTCCTTTAACATTATTACCTTATCCTAGAGTATTGAGGTACTATAGTCACATATCAAAAATAGAAGTCTTATAAAGATTTTTCTAAGAATGACAACAGATTATTAGGAAAGGCATTTTAGTTCCCTTTTTGAAATAAGTTTACTGCCAAAAAAACCCAAAACCCAAAATAAAAAAAAACAACCCTCCATTACGTGGTATGGTGAGGCAAAAGTGACAATTTGGCTGGCTGTCATCTATTATTTACATGTATACACACATACATATACACATATGTAGTTTTTAAAGAATTAGCAGTATATAACACATTTAACATTAACACAATAAAGGTTATAATCTAATTCTTTTTTGATGTTTCAGAAGGCATCTCAGGATCCTAAAATGAGTAAGAGTCACCATCACAGTAGCTATCACTTTATTGTAGATGTACAAAAGTATCTATCAATAGAAAATTCTAGTTAATTAACTTCTAGATAGCAGAATTTACTGTACTTTCAGAAAAGCAACAGAATCAAAACTGTTATGGACATAAGGCCAAATAATAATCTCTGCTCTGTCCATCAGTGTGTTGTCTCCCAGTGCATCCCTTAAGGGGAACAACTGGTTTGGCTGTTGTATTTGCATCTGCAGTGCTTGGCATATAGTAAGCCATCAATATATGTTTTTGTGTTTTGTTTTGTTTTTAACAAACTAATTCACTCATTCATTTCTATTCCCATAGAGACAAAAGAAAAAAAGAATAACTGCTAATAGTTAGAAGAATTATAGAACAGTATAGGGATTGGCAAACAATAGCCACCAAATTCTACCAAATCCTGCTTTTGAAATTTCCAGTTAAGAATTATTTTCAAATTAAGTTTTTTTTATTGTTCTTAAAATATAAAAATAATTATTAGCTTTAAGGTGTACAAAAGCATGCAGATGCAGGATTTCCAGACACCTGGTACAGAGAATTGCATTAATTGTAGTAAGTCAAGAGACCATGTCCTAATAATGAACCTCTTGCTATTTAGGGGAAGGAGCCCTAGGTTCTTATAGTTAGTCCCTGGTCTATCACTGCCATGAACATGTAGATGTACAAAAATACCTATCAACAGAAAATTCCAGTTAACTAACTTCCAGATAGAATTTATTACACCTTCAAAATTTATTACACCATTACGAATGAAAACTGTTATATATGTAAGGTCAAATAATAATCTCTGCTCCTTCACTGTGTTGTAGATATATAAAATGAAAGGTTGGACTAAATTTTCTTTAAGGACCATCAGATACCTAACATTGTTATTACTCTATAAAGAAAAAAGTCACATGAATACAACTTTAAAAATCAGATTAAGGCAAAAATAAAGCAATCAACTTTGTTGCAATAACTGATTTTTGCAGGTTTGGTTAAGACTGAATATTAAACTAACTAAAGCAGAAATAACAGAAATAGTGATTTTTATTTAAAAGAAAAAAATACATATTTATATCATTAGCTTTGTAGCAAGACATCAAAAGATAAGAGGGAAAGTGAGAGGTATATTCTTTTACAGTAAAGAATTGATCTAGGATAGGGATGAAGAGAAGACTAGTCTTCAGGATGAAGTTATCATCTATCTGGAGGATTACTGAATATTTTCAGGTTATACTTTCTACAGATAATCTTTAATGCTCGTCCTAGTTAGCATTCTCTTCTCCCTCAAATTATACAAATGTTCATCTGTTATATGTTATAACCCACCAGTAGAATGGATATAAGTCAAGAATGATTAAATTAGCCTCAAAGTGCTCTCAGAAGAAGCTGGTATCATTTTTTCTTTAGTCTTTTTATTCCCAGAACCTAGCACAGTGTTCTGTATGTAGTAGGCATGTTGTTGTATTGGATTAGATTGGAAGAATATGACATGGCAACTAAAAAAGTCAATGCTAACAGTCTAAGTAATATACAGAATAAAGGAAGTGATAGCTTTTTTGTGTACTCTGCTCTGAGCTGATGTCTTCTAGAATACTACATTTCTTTTAGAGAACCAAAATTTATCTTGACACACTGAAGTAGTTCAAAAGAGGGAGACCAGAATAATGAGAAAACTGCATAAAATGCCATATCAGACTCACCTGTAAGAACTAAGGAGATTTAGCTGAAAGAAGAGAAAAGTTAAAAGATCCCTAAAAGCTATCTTCAATTAATTTAAGAGTTATCAGTCAAAAGATGGTCTGGAGTTATTTGTTTAGAATTAGATGGCTGAACTGATGATAGTTCTATGTCCAAAGAGCCTAAAATTAGACCTTATTCCCTTGGGAGACAGTGAAGAGATTCTTTTACTAAAAATCTTAGAGTAAAAGCTGGACAACCATTTTTCAAGAATTATGAATATAGGATTTGTTGTTATTGTCCAGTTGTTTCAGTCATGTCAGACACTTTGTCACCACATTTAGAATTTATATGGCAAAGATACTTAAGTGGTTTGCTACAGTTCATTTTATAGATGAGAAAACAGAAGCAAACAGGATAATGGGACTTGCCCAGGGTCACAAAGTTAGTAAATGTTGGAGGTCACATTTGAACTCGGGACAATATCTTCCTGATTTCAGGACTGGTACTTTATCCTGGCACTTAGTTATTCCAAAGATAGGATATCTATTATAAATTGGATTGGATGATCTCTAAGATTCCTTAGAACTCAGAGATTTTGCAGTATGACAATGTCATATTTTCTGGTATATTTCATACTTATTCAAGCAAAAGGCTGCTTTCTTAAAAAATTCTAAAAATCTAAAAATAATATAATCATAGAGGTTCTTCTTGTACTGATTGAGAATCTTATATTTTCAGGGATCAGGAGGACTCTTTAAACAATGAATCTCCATTGGACCTAGTTCTCTTCTTCCCTGTCCATATGAATTGCAGTTTTTTTTTTCCATTCTGCTCCCCCCACCTACCCACACACTGTAAGTGTGTGTATGTGTGTATGTGTGTGTGTGTGGGTGGGTGGGGGGGAGTTCTGCTTCCTAGGATATCAATTTAAATTTAACTCAAACAACAATCCATTTTCTCAGAGGGCTTTTGGATTTTTTTTTTGGACAAGAATAGATTTTGAAGAACAATGGTAAAATGTCTGCTTCTACCATACCTACAAAAAAATGCTTAACAGTTGAAGCAGCAAAGATTTTGCCAATGAAAATAAATTAAATCTTTAGTGGAGCTAAAGTGACATTGTCATACTGCTGGATACTAGCAATACTAAGGCAACATAAAAAGTTGCTTTTCTTTGCCTGTTGCCAAAATACAATATCATCACAGATTTGCAAAAAAGCCCAACCAATTTCAGATAATCTCAGTGGACATTATTGGCTCATAATGCTGACCATAATCTTAGAGAATACCTAGGAGAATCTTTCCTGTTATGCCTGGAAGAAGCATGAATCTTCACTCCAAGTTTCTACTTAATGATATCACACAGTAAATTTGATCACTATTCAGTCTGGAAATTCTAGCAAATCATTCAAAATAAAATTTAAAGAGTACAGGCAGAACACTCTGAATACTAAGCGTTAGTTCACACTGCAAAATAAATTATCAAGGTGGATGCATTTTTTTTCCTACTGCCAAATTAATATCCTCGGTATTCTCACTTTATTTTTCTTCAGGAGTAGACAGATTACAAATAGCATTTAGCCTGTATAATGCTGAGTATACTAATTTTTAAGCCCTTATCACACAAAGGATGGGGAGGGTGATAATAAAGGTATTCGTGTTATTAACATTAATCACTCTGGCATCTTTTAACAATTGATTTATCTATAAAACTTTAGATGAAATTGATGTCAAAAAATAAATACTTCATGGAACTCTCTTTCCAGGTTATCTTAATCAGCTTTTTAGTGAAAGGTTTTATTTAGGGAAAGAGAGAGAGAGAGAGAGAGAGAGAGAGAGAGAGAGAGAGAGAGAGAGAGAGAGAGAGAGAGAGAGAGAGAGAGAGCGAGCAGGCTAAACATCATAATCATTACTTCTTTTCTCAAATTATATTATTCTCTCAATTGAAATTAATGCTAGAGTTGATTTATTTTGATGAGTCCTTAGTTTATCAGATATGGTTAACATACAGATATCCAACTCTAATAATATACTTCATTGATTCTTTCTATTTTATCTTTCTTCCAGTATTATGAAGATTACTAGTTTACTTAGTGGTTTCTATGATTACCAAATACATTTCCTGTTCTATAATATTTTATTCATACTGACAAAGCGAATAGACTCAGCAAAAGTCCGTGTCCCTGGCAGCAACCCAGTGTTTAGATGGGCCCTTGTTGAATTTCTGGCTTTGACGGGATTGAGCTAGTTACTGTATACAGTCAGGAAGCAAAGCTATAGATGTCAACTTCCAGGGTTATTTTGTATAAACATTCCTTAATTACCAGTTGACTTTTCACAGTATTTGTTGCTTTGAGTCTTTTCCTATAAAAGGTCCTATCTTCCCCCTTGTAAATTTCGAGTTCTACTAGCAGCAAAGGAGACAATTTCCTTGGGAGAAGTGAAGAGATTCTTTTACTTAAGATCTCAGAGTAAAAGCTGGATAACCATTTTCCAGGAATTCTGCCTGCCAACAAAGCTTCTGTCCCTTGACTCAAAGATGGCCTGGGTCTGTGAATTCTTCTTTATGACTTGTGATTTCATCATTTTGGTGTCCTGTGTGAGGAAAGGTTGTTCACTCAAACTCTCTCCCAGGCAAGGCAAGACTCCTGTCTCCCTCCTGATACCCTGTAGTTGGGTCATCCCTTCAAGTACCTAGTAAGGCTTGTTGCATCTCTATGTTGAGCCTATCAAGTCACAGGCTCTAGCAGAAATCCCTCTCACCAAAGGACATGCAGTCTGGGAATATCTGTTTCTCCCTCTCTGGGAAGCTGGCAGAGGAGAGTGAGTACCGGAGCTTTTGGCTTCCTCCTTCCTTCTCCTCATATAGCTAATGGCAAAAATAGGCCAGTCTCCTCCACCCCAGGATTTGCCCTTAGGCTATCTCTTGAGACTCAAAGAAGCTCAGTCTTTAAGACTTCAAAAAAGGGACATCTTGCATTTTCTTTTATAACAAGGCTGGGCCTCAGTATACCCTGAAGGTTCAGGAAAAGTGGTCTCATCAAATGAGATCTCTCAAGTTTTTCTTCTTAAAAATTAACATTTTAATTGCATACTTTGTTGTTTTATCTATGTCTGTGGCTTTATGTTTGCAGAATGTCTATGTCATGTTTGTGCTACGAACTAGATTCTATTACCTTCATAGATTTAAAATACAGCCAGCCAAGGAGAAAACCAAATGTCTAAGGGTTGTAGTTAGAAAGCAAAAATGGTCTTTTTTATCATAGCCTTAAATGTAATCATTTTAGGATTTCAGTAATTTATTTAAAATGTATATTAACATCATAAAAGCTGTTTTTCTTTAATAAGTATTATCGGTGAAAATTTCGAGAGAGATACAGCATTAACTTCAAATTCTAAAAGGTAATGAGAAGCAAGACAAAAAGGAGGGTAAGTATGAATTTTAATCTGGAAAAATATTTTTAAAAATATTAAGTAGGCAGTCAAGCCTTTTGTAATCTCTTAATGGGATTTGGGAATAACTAGAACCCCACTCTTTATGTTCCAATAGGAATACAAGCCACTGCATTCTGTAAGAGGATAATAATTCAACCCACTTCCCAGGGTTGTTGTGAGGATTCCATGATTGTAAAAATGCCTGGCATAAGACAAATGTTAGATGAATGTTAACAATTTTATTATCTCTTTTATTAAATGTAACAGCTTGATAACTTTATATGGATTTTTAGATGTAACATATAATCCAATGTTGAGATAAATCATTTTCTGTGTAAAGAGATTATTTAGACAGGCATTCAACTAACTTAAGGTTATCTGATTAGTAATAAATGGGATCCCAAAAACCCGGGCTCCTGAGGAATAGGAGGATAGTGCACAGAGAAGAGAATCTCTGGGGACAGGAAAAAGAAAGAAAATGAAGAGGCAGGATTGGGGATTTTTGTCAGTGAAAATTCCAGGATGAAGGTCTGCACTCTGAGAAAACAGCCACTTAAATTTTTTCCTGGTTCACAAAAAAAGAAAAAGTCTATGTGAATTGGGAAATAACTAAAAGATAATTGAGTTTGACTGGAACTTTAGCTAGAATTTAAGAGTTTTACGAACCAAAGTTAAGGGATGGTCACTTGTATTGTAACCTTTTAAATTGGTGTATTTGTGTTAAAATTGGAAATTTGATTTTAAATTATATGATTCCTACCCATTTTTGTAATTAATAGATTATGTTTTATCTTAATTTTAAGAATTGTCTTGTTTTCTCCCTGAAACAAAAGGTAAGCTTAACTAAAAGAACTGGAGAGGGAAGCCCAACCTTTGCTGAGAACTCTTAGAGCTGTGATAGCTTGGGAAAAAGAAAAACATCTCACCAGTTAGGGCTACTACTGAATGATGAGGCTTATAGAACCCAGATTTGGCTTGTTATCCAGCAACTTGAATGTCATTAACTGAATAAGCAAAAGAAGGTAGAAATTTTGTTTAAAACCAATTGTGTTATTTTATCTGCCCTGCTAACCCTGTTTTATACTATTTTATAAATACAATTTAGGAAATTGGATATTTTCACCTTTGCTTGTAAGTTTAGCTAGTAGCTTAGACAATTTGGGTATCACTTAGGAAAATTGTAGGATTGATAATTAAATTATTTGAAATTATTGACATAATATTAAAATCTAAAATTTGTGATTACTTCTTATTCAAAGAATTTTGCCTTACATTATGATGGTATACCACAAAATTAGTCTATTTCCTCTTCACAAGGTGGGGGAGATGTTAGAGAACATAGCCCACAGCAGCTCTAATAAATAGGTGGAATGGGCAGGCAGGAGCAGCAAGCTCAACCCCTTCTCTGGGGTCCCAGTCAACTCCCTTTAATTTATAAATTTGTCAAGCTTCTTATGGACAGGTTCCTAGAAGGATCTCCAAAAACAGCTGCACAAACCTTCTGAAACTTGAGACAATGTACCCTCCACCTGGAAACAGAGCCCTATTTTTAACAAAGGGTTAAAAACAGAGTAATAGGCTAAGAAAATGAGCAGACAACAAAAAAAGTTTATGATCATAGGAAGTTATTATGGTGACAAGGAATATCAAAACACACAGCTCCTACTTGCAAAGCCTCCAAGAAAAATAAGAACTGGGCTCAGGCCATGGAAGAACTCAAAAGAGATTTTGAAAACCAAGTAAGAAAGATAGAAGAAAAATTAGGAAAATAATTGAGAGTAGTGCATAAAGAAAAAAAATCTAATGAGGAGAAGAATGTTTTTAAAAGCAAAGTTGGCTAAATGAGAAAGGAGATACAAAACCTCAGTGAGGAAAATAATTCCTTAAAAATTAGAATTGGGCAAATGAAAGCTAATGACTTTATGAGAAATCAAGATACAACAAAGCCAAACCCAAAAACTGAAAAAATAGAAAAAATGTGAAATATTTAATTGGAAAAACAAATGGCCTGGAATATAGATCCAGGAGAGATGATTTAAAAACTATTGTTATCTAAAAGACATGATCAAAAAGAGAGCCTGGACTTCATCTTCCAATAAATTATCAAGGAAAATAGTCCTGATATTCTAGGGCCAGAGGATAAAATAGAAACTAAAACAACTCATCAATCACCTACTGAAAGAGAACCCAAAATGAAAATTCCCAGGAATTTTATAGCCAAATTCCAGAACTCCAGGTCAAAGAGAAAATATTGTAAGCATCCAGAAAGAAAGAAAGAATTCAAGTATCCACACAAGATTTAGCAGCTTTTTACATTAAAGGACCAAAGGACTTGGAATATGATATTCCAGAAAGCAATTGTAGGATTACAATCAAGAATCATCTATCCAGCAAAACTGAGTATAATCCTTTAAGTTTAAAGGTGTACATTCAATGAAATAGAAGATTTTCAAGCATTTGTGATAAAAAGAGCAGAACTGATTATTAGATACAGGACTCAGAAGAAGCATAAGGAGGTAATCAGGAAAGACATATCATAAGGGACTTAATATGTTTTATCTGTTTACATTCCTATATGAGAGGATGACACTTGTAACTCATTAGAATATTCTTATTATTATGGCAATTAGAAAGAGTATATATATAGACAGAGGGCACGTGTGTGAGTTGAATATGAAGGGATAATATCTTTTTTTAAAAAATGATGAAATTAAGAGGTGAAAAGGAATGTACTAGAAGAAAGGAAAGGGAGAAATGGAATGGTGCAAATTATTTGCCATAAAAAAAGAAGCAGGACTCAGAGAGAGAACTGTAGGAATTGAGTGTGGATCACAAAATAGTATTTTCACTTTTTGTTATTGTTTGTTTGCATTTTATTTTCTTTCTCATTGTTTGCTTTTTGATCTGATTTTTCTTGTGCAGCACGATAACTGTGGAAATATGTATAGAAGAACTGCACATGTTTAACACATACTAGATTACCTGCTGTCTAGGAGAGGGGGTGAGTGGAAGACAAGGAGAAAAAACTTGGAACACAAGGTTTTACCCTGGATAAATGTTGAAAACTATCTATGCCTATGTTTTGAAAATAAAAAGCTTTAAAAAAGAAATTTAAAAAGATAAGAAAAAGCTTGTACAGTGGAGAAGAAGAGGGAGAGGAAAGGGAGAGTGAGTGAACTTTACTCTCATCAGAACTGTCTTAAAGAAGAAATAACATATACTCAATATGAGCAAAGAAATCTATTTTATTTTTCATGAAAATAGGAGGGGAATGAAATATGGGAAGAGCAAGAAACTGGAAATTGAGGGGATGTCCATAAATTGGGGAATGGTTAAATAAATTGTGGTATGTGATTATGATGGAATATTACTGTTCTATGATAAATGATGAGCAGAATGTTCTCAGAAATACCTGGAAAATCTTGCATGAACTCAAGCAAAGTGAAATATATTATGTACAAACTATTAACAATGTTGTGGGATGACCATCAGTGAAAGACTTTTCTATTCTCAGCAATACAATGATCCATGACTACTCTGAAGGACTTATGATGAAAAATCCAATCCATATGCAGAGAAGGAACTGATTATATCTGAATACAGATTAAAGCATTCTCTGTCTCTATCTCTTTTTCAACATGACTTTTATTGAAATGTTTTGCATAGCTTCACAAGTGCTTTCTAAATGGGAGACAGGGTTGGGAATTAGGGAGAGAATCTAGAACTCAAAAGTTTTAAAAAATAAATGTAAAAAATTGTTTTAAATGTAACTGGGGAAAATATTAAATAAATAAATAAATTTAAAAGAAAGAAAGTGCTTCACAACAGTCTTCCAGCATACTGATTGAAGAGGAAGTTAATGCCTGTGTACTAAAATCTGGTGAAATTCAGAGAACAGGAGCAGGAGCCAAAAGGCAGCTCTGTCATTCATATCTCAGAACTGAACCCAAGATTACGTATATCTTGAGAAGATCTGTAGCTACACGTGGAAGATTTATAGTTGCTTCCCAAAAGAGTGGTCATGAGCCCAAAGCTGTATAGTGTGCACAAAGTAGGAAGAAAAGTAAGGAGCAACAGTATAGTTCTGACCATGGAATGTGGCATTAGATTCAGTCTCTATCTCGGTCTGAAGGCTGGGAGCCCAGATCAAGGAGGAACCTGCCTTTTCTATGCTCTTTGTTACTGAACCCATCAATCTTTCCAACAAGCTGACAAGTAGTGAAACTACCAGCAGTCTCCTGGGACTCCAAATAGGAGCAAGCTCACAATACTGGTGCTTAGATTTTAAGTGGAGTCAGGAGCATGCAAGACTTAAATCAGAAGTACAGCAATCAAACTTCACTTGAGACAAAATCATGTTGAACACATGAAAAATTCCTGGCCTGAGTTGACCCTGAGATACTTAAAGAACTTAGGATTTAATCAGCAGAGGAACCCAAGAAAACAGAAGTCAAAATCAAAAAAGGCCCAAACATTCTCTCCAGAAAAGCACAAAGCCAGACTCTAACTCAAACTTGTAGTTGAAAAAGTTAGACTAGAAAGATATTTAATTAAAAAAAAAAAAAAAAAAAAAAAAAAAAGATTATTGTGTTGACAAGAATACTCAAGACACAAACCCAAAGGAGAATGACTCCAAAACATCTACAAGCAAAGTCTTAAAGAAAAACATAGCTTGGATACAAGTTCAACTAAAACTCTGGAAGAAATGATGAGTTAAAAAAAGATTTCATATATGAAATGAAAATATTAAAAGAATAAATTAGAAAATAAATGAGAGCTTTAGAGTTAAGAGTTGGAAAGAAAATTAATAATTTAGAAATGAGGTACAACATCTTACCTAAAGAACTGATGCCTTAAAAATTAAAATGGACTAAGTAGAAGTAATGATTAACCAAAACAAGAAATATTAAAGTCAAGTCAAAAAGTCAAAAAGCTGGGGGGAAGGAGAGTAGGAAAGGGAGGAAATTTACTATATTATATATTTGAAAAGAAAACTGCTCAGATCTTAGAACCAGAGGATGAAGTAAAAACAGAAAAGTCTACCACTCACTTCCTGAAAGAAATCTTGAGAAGAAAACTTTCAGAAACTTCATAGCAAAAACAAGACCTTTTAGATCAAAGAAAAAATATTATAAGCAGCCAGAAATAATTTAAGAACCAAGGAGCCACAGACAAGACCACACTAATTATAATATCTTGAAAGGCAAAAGATATATATCTACAACAAGGAATAACAGAGAAATTGAGTACAGGGGAAAAACAGATCTGTATTGAAATAAATATTTCCAACCAGTGCTAATGAAAAGGCTAAAGCTTATTAAAAACTTCATATTAAAAATGTGGGAATCAAGAGAAACATAAGGCCATAACAATCTGGATGAAATGAAAAAAGAGGAAAGAGCTTAAATTCTAATAAAGAAAGATGATATAACTATCTCCTCATAACCCTAGGGTTATTAGTAGCTCAGACAAGTGTCAAGCAGAGGACTTGGGAGCTGTTTTGATATATTTAGATGATTTCAAAAGAAGAATTAAAAAAAGGTACATATATACATATAAAAAAAAAGAGGAAGGATGAAATAAATTATCTTACACAACTAAAATCTCAAGAAGAAGAGTACCCCAAAAAATGAAGATGGGGGAGTGGGTAATACTTGAATCTTACTTTCATATAAACTGATCAAAGAAGTGTGGAATAAATATATACATAGAGTTCCTTATAGAAATATAGGAAAATAGCATGGAACCATGGAGAAAAGAAGAAATAAGAAAGAGGGTAAATTATGAAACAGCAAAACAAATTCTAATTACAAAGGGTGAATTGTGATGAGAATTTTAAAAGAAAACAAAAGAATCTATGATAGAATTTAAGGAAGAAAAATTAAAGAGGGAAAGGGAGAAAATAGAATGCATAAAAGTACTATTGCTCAATGTACCAATCTTTCTTACGATTCTTTTCCTTGAGAATAAGAAGCAAAGAAGAAAAAATATATAAAAACAGGATGGAGAAAAATAAATAATTATTGATGATAACTGTGAATGGAAGGGGACAACAGAATATATAACAAAGGAGAACCCAATAATTCACTGTTTATTTAAAAAAAAAAAAAAGACTTGAAGGGCAGCTAAAATGGTGCAGTGGATACAGCACCAACCCAGGAGTCAGGAGGACCTAAGTTCAAAACTAATCTTAAACATTTGATATTAACTAGCTGCATGACCCAAGACAAATCACTTAACCCCAATTACCTCGCAAATAACAACAGCAACAAAAAAAAGATTTGAAACATAAAAGATTCATAAAGAATTTACACAAAATCTATTGTTTCAGCTGAAGTACAGAAAGCACAGATAACTATCATGCTCTCACATAAAGCAATAGCAAAAACAGACCTGATTAGTAGGGATAAACATGGAAACTACATAATGCTGAATGGTATCACAGGCAATAAATTATATAATTAACACATATTCAATGATTTTTTTTTTTTTTGCTGAGACAATTGGGGTTGTGACTTGCATTGGGTCACACAGCGAGAAAGTGATATTTAATGAATTCTATAACAATTAAATATTAAAGAAAAAATTGGATGAATTTCAGGAAAAAATAGGCAGTAAAGTTCTAATATTGTGGGATCTCAATGTATCCAAACAAATTTAATAAATAACAACAACAAAAATTAAGGGCCAGAATAGAATTTTAGAAAAGTTAGATATGATCTGTGGAGATTACTGAATGGAAATAAAAAGCAAAGATTATTCCTAATATTGAATGGGAATAGAAAAGATATTTCTCAACTGGCACCAACTAGTCACCAAAGAAGATCTTTTATGTGAATATCTGGCAACAAATACAAGAGGTGCTAAAATATTCAAGTGTAAATGACTTTTTTGAATCTTACGGTTTATCTTGGAACAAGTATGTTGACATTTTCAGTGACAGTGCAAAAGTTATAGGTGGGTAAAACTTCTGGCACCTTAGAATGAATCAAGGTAGTCATACCAAACTGTAGTAATAATTTTACTACCACCGCAATTCTAAGTTAAAAAAAAAAAAAGTCTTGGGATGGAAAATGCCATTGGCATCAAGAGAGAGAATAGTAGAGACTGAATATGGATTGAAGCATAGCACTTTCACCTTTTTGTTTGTTTTCTGTCTCATGTTCCCCCCCCCCTTATTGTTTCAAAAGACAAACATGGAAATATGTTTTAAAGAATTGTACATATTTTGCCCATACCAGATTACTTGCTGCCTTGGGGAAGGGAAAAGAAAAATTTAAAATAAACTCTTACAAAAATTAATGTTGAAAACTATCTTTACATGCATTTGGAAAAATGAAATACTATTAAAAAGTTTTTTTTAAAAGTCAGTTCAACCTGAGGATGAAGCAATATTTATGATTTTGTAAAATCTCAACCCAAGTACAAAACTTTTAAATATTTTGTGATGAAATAGGAAATATGCATAAAGTACTTCTGCTGCACACTGAAGTATAATTTTTTTTCCCCCTCAAGGAAATCACTTGTGTTAATGAGTTGAGTTTGTAACAGACTGATTGTAAATGTAGATAATGAGGATATCTAATATTAAATCTATATTTGTATAATGGGAGGAATTTTTTAAGGACTCTCCCCTTTTTCCAGTTTTTGAAAACAGAGTATTTTGAAACTAGAATAAAAGAATGAATTGATTTTTGGCTGTTTCATAGAATTCACTTTTAAATTCATCTGACTCCAGGGTATTTTTCTTAAAGCTTCTTCAGTTTCTTTTTTCTGAGATTAGTTTATTTATATTCCTTATTTTTTCCTATTAATCTGATTTTTTTTGTATTTTGTAGGTATTCATCCATTTCATTTAAAGTATTCACTTAATTGCAATATAATCAAGCAAAAGTTTTAATTATGTCCTTTATGTGTTCTCCTAATTTTTTTATTTCTTATATTTACAATTTAGTGTTTCTCATTTTAAAAATCACACCAGCAAATAATCAGTTACTTTTTTAAAGACTCAAATATTTATCAATTCATTTGTTTGAGTTTTTGTTTTGTTGTTAAAAATATCTAATTTCTTTTTTCATTTTCACATTTCCATTCTGGCATTTAGTTGGGGATTTTAATTTGTTGGTTTTCTACTGGTTTTTTTTTTTTTCCCCATTAATCTATTCTTTCTCCTTTTCTTGGCAAAAATATTTCAAAATGTAAAAATTCCTTTCAGGTTTGCTTTAGTCATGTCCTAAAAATTTTAGCATGTTATCTCATTGCTGCTATTTTCCTTAATGAAATTTTTTTTACTGCTTCTCTGATTTCTTTTTAATTCGTTAGGGTTGCTATTTAGTCTTCACAATGAAATTTTAAAACTTTCATCAAAGTCCCTTTTAGTATAATTTTATTGAACTGTGGTCAATAAAGAATGTGTTTGGTATTTTAGTTTTTATGAATTGGTTTGTGAGGTATTTATACTTTAGTAAATATAAATATTTGTAAAGATACTATGTGAAGTTGTAAAGATACAACTGAGAAATGTACAGTTTTGTTTCCATTCACTAATTAGACCTTTATCATATCTAACTTTTCCAAAATTCTATTCAAGAACTTAAATTTATTTCTTGTTTATCTTATAATTATATAAGATTATGTGTGAAGGGTTATAAATGGAAATTTCCACAATTAAGTTTTTCTGCTATGGTGAATATATTAAACACTGATTAAAAATGTATTTTATGGTACCATTAAGCACAATATAACTTCCCAATTTTTCTTTTAATCAGGTTCATTATATTTGTTAATTAATTTATTTTTGTCTTTCTTTTCATCCCTAGTGCCTGGCACATCATAGGCATTAAATGTTTGTTGACTTAACTGCTATTCACTTGTCAGAGAGCAGAATTGCTATCCTTGTTTTTCGAGTTCCAGTCTCTTATTTAAACTCTCCATAAGTTTTTTCCCTGACTTTCAAATGAAGCTTAAAAACACATTGTTAAATTCTGCTTTCTAATTCATTCTGCTACCCTCCTGTTTTATGGGTAACTTCATCCCATTCATGTGTTCACACTTGCAGTTGTTAATTGCAGTTATTAATTTATAAAAATAAAGAGGGTATGGAGATGAATGTGTTTAATACTAGTCATCTATGTTTGATGTCATCTGCTTTCATTTTACTATTCCTATTCTATTCTTCTTCATGTTGTCCCTCTTATAAGTTCTTGTACCCTTTCTTTTCTTTCTTTCTTTTCTTCATGTTCCACGCTTTAAAAATAGATTTTATTACTTATGATTAATTTCTCCTTGAATCTAACTTTTCTATTAATCCCCTTCTTTAATATTTAATGATGACCTTTAACCAAAATCCTGAGTATCTTCAACCCTTTACTTATCCATTTCAGATAAAAGTGAGATTCATGCATACCCTGCTCCTCTGACTATGTGAAATAATTAATTCTATCTTCTTTTCTTCAGCTTTAAATGTATATTAATATCCTGATAGAAAGTTTATGTCTTGTCCTCCCAAATACAATATAAATGTAAATATCCTCATATCGTCCTTTCCAATTATTCATATGTGGTTATTTTCCTATATTTTTCTTAATTCTTCTCTTTTCATTTAAAAATATCTACTGAGGTCTGATCTCTTCCTTAGGAATTCTTGGAAGCCCTCTATTCTATTAAAGGTCTTGTCCCCTCTTCCATGAGACTACATTTATCTTTGCCAAATAAATGGTTATCTTGAGCTTGTTCCTAAGTATGGTTCTTTGGTACTGGAACTTTCTAGATGCCTTCAATATTTTCTCTTTTATTTTCTTTGACTGGATTTTTGCTATATCATTCTTGAATGTGTTCATTTTGGGATTTCCTTTAGGAGATTTGACAGATTCTATTTTCATTTTGCATTCTGGTTTAAAATATAATAATAAAAATATCATATTTAAGCTTTTCATAGTTGATATTTTCAGGTATCCTAATGATTCTGAAATTCTATCTTCTTGGCTTATTTCCAAGTTAGTTGCTTTGCTTTATTTATTTATTCATTTATTAAACATTATATAAATATTTATTTATTGCTTGTTTATTTATTTATTTTGTAAGAGATGCATGACATTTTATATGTTTTTTCAGTCTCCTGATTTAGTGCTATAATTTTTTTGTTGCCTCAATGGAACTATTTAGCTTCCATATAATTCAGCCCTTTTAAAAAGGTCTTCTCCCCTTCTTGTACTCTTAAGTGAAGTAGTTGGCCTTGTTATGTCATTTCCTTAATTATCTGGTATCCATCTACTGAATTCCATGTCCCCTGATATGGCTAGAATCACAACTTTAGTATATTA
The DNA here is from genome assembly GCF_048593235.1 of Sminthopsis crassicaudata. NCBI lineage: Eukaryota > Metazoa > Chordata > Mammalia > Dasyuromorphia > Dasyuridae > Sminthopsis > Sminthopsis crassicaudata. Next base: position 107,802,356 of record NC_133617.1, read on the forward strand.
CAGGAACTCTTGGATTCTCTGGGTTTAGAAGGCTGTAACCTATAGCAGAGGTGTCAAACACACAGTCCAAAACACTCCTGAATGCAGCCTGAACCAGATTAAAATGCCATTAGGAAATAATTCACAAAATAATAAAAATATAATAGAACACAGATGATGTTAATATGTGGATTTCTAAATCAATATAAGGCTCACAAAAATCTTTATTTATGATCAAGTGGCCACAGCACAGAGTGTCATGAAATTCTGATGTCTCTGAATCTTTTAGTTTTTAGCAGGGCAACCCCCTTCACACACCCACACAGGAGACCACCTGGAGAAAAGCAGAGCACTCCAGATTTTGGAGCTCCCTGAGACTTATCTATTTATTAGGTGAATCAGCAGCACATAAAAGTGACTCTAATATGCACCATGATCAGGTCAACCTGGATGACCCTTAAATAAGCTTTGTGTTTCCTTGCCCCCTTTTTTCTGTTATGTTCTTTTCTATCCTTGAAATTCCTTATCCTTCTATCTTTCAAGACCCATAAGATAAACATTCTTACTATATGAAATTTTCTTTGATCTCCCCAGAGAAAAATGATCTTTCCTTTTCTGGGTTCAGACACTTCATAGCTTTGTGACTACAGACAAGTCACTTAACCTCTCTCAAGATGCTTTCTGCATCTGTAATATAAGAATAAGGACAGCATCTACCTCAAGATGCTTGTGAGAGCCAAATGAGATGACAATATAAAATGATTTGTTAATCAATAAACATCTATTAAAGCACTATTTTATCAAGCACTGTGCTAAGCTCTGGAGATATACAGAAATGCAAAACACAATTCCTGTCCTCAGGAATTTATAATCTAGTGGGTGAGACAAAATTCAAACAAAAAAGCTGTACACAGAATAAACAGGAAATAATCAGGAGAGAAGGTACTAGAATCAAAGGAATCAAGAAAGGCTTCTTGTAAAATTTGGGATTTTAGCTGGGCCTTTGAAAAAGTCAAGGAAGCCAAAAGGTAGAAAAGAGGAGGGAGAGCATTCCAAACTTAAGAAACAGAGTACATACCCAGAAATGAGAGATGAACTGTCCTGCTCTGGAACAGTCTTTGCAAACCTTAAAGGGTTTCATAAATGCTAGCTAGAATTATGTTGTTATTATTAAAGAACAGAGACAGCACAGAAGAACTTTGGGATATGTTAATATTTAGATAGGAAGAAAAGCTAATGAATGATATAGAACAATGTCACAGTGAAATCAAGTTATATATAAGCAAAAGGATATCCCCCCCCCTCCCCAGGCTACTGGGGTTAAGTGGCTTGCCCAGGGTCACACAGCTAAGATGTGTTAAGTGCCTGAGACCAGATTTGAACTCAAATCAGGTGATTTATCATTTTTTTCAGTTCAAAACAAAAAGACACTAAACTTAATGTGATAAGCTTCTTTCAAAATGAAATTTTCTTTGAACTGTACTTTGATATTACTATATCTTTTGCCTCTCATCTATTACTTTTCTTTAGCCGGCAAAGAAGGGAAATGGATCAGCTACACTTCTAATGTGTTACCAAATATTGCTTAGGGTAAATGTTTGTTGCATTCAGAAGTAAACCATGTCATGTAAAATTGAAGGGATTTTAAAGAAAGACTTCTAATCTGGTTCAATTGACATTTTCTGGAATACTATGAAATCTACTGAGTCGAATTTCAGATATTTTTAGAGTCTTTTTTTTCATGCTGGATCACTGAAACAGATGTGTTAACAGCTGCTGCCATAACTTCCTAGAATTTCAGTAAGATGTAGATTTCAGTGAGATTTTAAAAATAAATCATGCAGGTGTTAGTTGAGCCAATTAGCACATTAGATATAAAAAGTAGGTTTACAAATTAAACACTCCTTCTTCAAACACTGGTGGGAAATAGGCTTTTCACTGTTTTGATGGGTTTATCTTTATTTTCCTTACAGATAATTAATCTTTCTGGACTGTGGTACTATATGCAATTTTAGATTTTTTTGGGAAGTTAAGTTCTACTCAGTATTTTCCTGAATCACTATATTACTTATACACTCTAAAAGAAAATGTATCAATGGAATATTCAATTTGCTTGCAGGCCATTTAAAGTTACAGGAAAAATTAAATAGAATAACTTCAATAAATTGGAAGCTAGAAAAACAAGAGGGTAAGTCATATGGCTGAATTTTTACTATTAAATTATAATTGCTCTATGGGTAGGGTCAATTCCTCTCTGATGACTCCACAACACCCAATAAATATTTGTTAAATTAAATAATTTGCTGAAATCAATTTTTAAAAATTATTAATTTTTTAATTAGGCTAGGCAGAATAATTAAGAAAGATCTCTGCCTTCATAGAATTTGTAAACTAGAAGGAGAGATAACAAATATAAATAAAATGTAGAATGCAGTCATTGCATATAGAGGCATAAATATGTTGCCAGGAAAGTGTAAAAGGAGGAAGATCACTTCTAGCTAAGATTTCATGGAAAGCTATTCATAAAGGAGATAGTACCTAAGCTGGACCTTGAGGTATAATTGAATATTAAGTTAGAGGTGGACATTAGGATAGATAAAATGGACTGAAGGGAGTGAGAAAAATGAGGGGATTTTAAAGTCAATAATTGTAATAATTCTGAAGAAAAAAAAAAAAAGAATGTCAGCCAAAACAATAAACTAAACATTGGATACAGAATTAGAAATGGAGATGCTCAAGATTCAGAGGTCAAAATGACAGCACTCAGGAAAGGTTTGGCTATGGGGCTAAGGAAGAAAGAAAAATTTAAAATATCAGGTAAGTGTAAAAACAGTAGCAGCATTAGCAAAAATTAATCAATTTAGAAAAGTATTTTCTTTCCCTTGGGAAAGTCAATTTGGTAATGATAAATTTGAGTTGCTATAAGTAGAAAGAAGATCTAAATGAAGATGCTTGAATTGAAGTTGAAAACTGAAGTCTGCATCTTGGGAGAACACTAACATAACCATAAACCTTGAGATAGAAGAGGCTTCAGAGGCCACTAGTCAGTTAAATTATACCTGAATAAGAATCTTCTTTATACTATACTTGTCAAGTGTTATCCAGTCCTTTTTTTTTTTTTCTTTTTTGAAGACTCAAGTTAGGAACCAATTCTTTATGGGGCTCATTCTATTTCTGCAATTATTAGAAAGTTTGCCCTTAAATCAAACCAAAACTTTTCTGGTGACTTCATCTATTTTTCTTACATACGCACTCTGGAGACAAGCAGAACACATTTAGTATCTCTTCAATCTAGAAAGTTAAGTGAAGACACCTAACATATCTACCCTAAGTCTTCTCTTAATGATCTATCTTCCTTCTCAAAATCTATTTTGCATACAAATAACTTGTATTTTTGATAGATACATATGCATATATGTATATATATATATGCGCACACATACATATAGATAGATTGATAGCCATATATACACTTGTATATACACTGGATATGTAAAGTATTCACACACATAAAATATATGTGTATGTTATTTTCCAGCTATACTGTAAATTCCTTGAAGATCAATTTTGCTTTTGTCTTTTGTATCCCTAGCATAAGGTATAGCATCTGGCAACATCGTAGCTAATTAATAGCTGAAGTTTCTTTGACAATTCCTCATTTGGCATGAGACCTTTTTCCATCTTGGTTGCCCTTCTCTGGATGACCTATAGCTTAAAATGTGGTATCCAGAGCTAATCAGTATTTTGGATGTTGTGTGCCCAGTGTGGAGTACATTTAAAACTATCACTTTCCATTCTTCTGAACATGATACTTCTCTTAATGCAACCTTCTATCTCATGAACTGTTGAAGTAGTACACAAAATGGCTCATACTGAAATTGAAGTCCACTAAATGCCTTGCATATTGTTTAAGAGATGTTTATTGATTGATTTTTTCAGATGAACTTTTATTTAACTATGCCTCCTCCATTATGTGCATAAAAATTGATTTTTTAAACCCAACTATAGTATTTTATATTTATTACTATTACATTTAAACTTATAATATTTATCCTAACGTCCCAATTTCTTAAGATGTTTTTAGATACAGTCTTGCAATATATTAGCTCTCTCTTCCAGCTTTCTAACATTCAAAAATTTAATCAGAAGCTAATAAGCAGATTTCTACAACAGGTTCCTTAAGTTAAAATCATCTTTAACTAAAAGTACCTTAGATTCACAAAATGATTTTTAAATCTTAGAAAATAAGATTTAAAAAGGAGTTTAAAATCAATATTTTTTTCTCTACTGATAGATGCCAAAGTGAACAGCCTCATCCTCATCAATGAAACACACTATTACCTCCCACCTCTTCTTCAAACATTCAAGTCTGAAATGGAGATAGAAATTTGAGAAAAATCCATCCAGGGGTGATCAATGAAGCAATTTTTGTAAATAATATTTCTAAAGAAAATATAAAATGAGAAGAGACAAGGAGAGATTCTTAGAGTCACTGGTATTTATAATGCATAAGGCAGAAAAGAACCCAGAAAAGCAGCAAAGAAGTCAAAGGAAGGAGGGAGGGTACCAAAGAGCTTGACGGAGAAAAAAACATCAAAGGAGGCCATAAATAATGTCAAATAGATCTAGGACCAATGAAAAGACCTCTTCTCTATTCACTTTGATTTATTTAGGATAATGAAGGTCTCTTAACAAAAAAATAACATTCTTTGAGACATGTTATCTAATTTCTACATAATCATCTGATTAGAGATGAAGAATTTGATTTTATTTCCAGCTCTGTATACCTCTAGCCATACAATCCTGAGCAAATAACAAATTTTCTGGACTCAAATTTTATCATCTGTAAAATTAGGAGGCTAGATAGTTTACAAAGTTCATGGTAGATTTAATATTCCAAGACTTTATAATCTAAATTTTATTCATGAATTTACATCTATGTAATTCTCTGCTTTAGTTTTTCTTCTTTTAAAAAAATAGACAAAGTTATTTTGAGGGAAACTTTGAAGAATGATTAGATGATATTATAAAAAAATAGGGATCAGGGAAAACATAATTTTTAGATTAAACTTTGCTGACAGTGGAATTTGAAAATCATCCAAAAGTGGAAGGATTGAGGAGTTGGGAAGAAAGCATAGGAAGCTCCCATATCTCCTGAAATCATTAGGATAAATTTTCTTCTTTATCAGCTAATTCCAAACCACTGAAATTTATTTTCATTCAGTTGCTATGCTTCTTTTCTTTCAATTGAGATTTTTTTTAATGCTTCAAAAATGAAACTTCTTCATTATGAAAGGGTGACCTTCTAAATTATATTGATTCCTACTGAGTTTAAGTTAATTAACTCATATTATATCTTTTCAGTACTATACCTCTTCCAGAAAAAAAACAACAACACACAAAACCCCCCAAAACTAGCTCAGTAACTCACACATGTGCTTCAGAAGTCCTTAATAAAGGTTGACTAGCAATTCTGATGCATTTTCCAAAGAAATCTTTATTTGCTCAATTATCACATAGTTTGGAATATTTACCTTCCTTTAAAAAAACTTACTTATGAACTAATTAGCTAATTCTAGGTAAGTGAGAAGGGATTGTCTTACTGAAAATATTTATTGTCTCCGCAGCTATACTATTTTTAAAAACCTAGGTTTCTGTAGGCTAGTGTCAGAAAAGTGAATATGAGTTTGAAAAAGTCTTAAAGTGATAAAATGAAGGCATTTATTTAATTCAAATATAAAAACAAGTAAACCACACTGGTTCACAACTTTATCTTATCAAATTCTAGAGTTATGATGCTATAAATTATTTCCTCAACTAACCACGAAATTGTTAAGACCGGTTATTTATAAAAATATGCAGATATCTAAGAAATTTTCTTTCTTGATTCCCAAAAGATCCAAAAGCTTCTGATTAAAAAATACTACCAGCATTACACATCTTGTATCATTTTATCCTATGAATAGCTATACTTCAAATAGATATTACTTTTTTAACTGCATGAAGTTGAGTAGGATCACTTATGTAGGCCATTTAAAAATTTTATATAATAACATATAATGTGTACTTTCTATAATTGTTAAAAGTCCTTGCTTGTTTCAAAGTCTTCAGTCAACTGAGCTTTATTTTTTTTCAAATAAGCAGTTTGTACACAATACAATAAAGCCTTTTATTATAATAAATATAATAATACATGCAGCAAATGTTATAGTTACGCCTTCGTAAAAGATCAACTAGTTTAGGAATCCTATCAGGAAAATCAAATTTAATTACCAAATGTATAAAAAGACTTTTTTCTATTGGGTCCATTTCTCTCTTGAGTACCTCAGAATAAGCTCAGAAGGAACTAATTTATAGATATGGGGTTTTATTTTATTTTGCTTGTGTTCTTTGTAAAGAAGTATTCAGTAATCTCAAGAAAAATCAACTTAAATTTCCTGCACAAGGATATATATTAGTCTTTTAAAGAAAAATTTTAATTTCTTAGCCATAATCCAATTTCACACTGGTGTGTGGGGAAAGTAAGCTCTATACCTATAGAGTAAATTAACCTATATTATTCAGTTGCTTTTAGTCATTTCTGACTCTGACTCTTCGTGACTCCATTCTGTTTTTTTCTCATCAGATACAGAAGTGGTTTGCCATTTCCTTCTCCAGCTCATTTTACAGATAAGGAAATAGAGGCAAACAATTGAGAGACTTGTTCAGTCTCACACAGCTAGTAAGTGTCTGAGGCCAGATTTGAACTTAGGAAGATGAGTATTCCTGATCCACTGCGCCACCTAGCAGCCCTTAATATAATGAATATTCTGGTGCTATCAAGCCATTTCTCAGATGTGAAGACAGAATGAAAACTAGTCAACTCTCATAAACTAATTAAACATTTGAACATTACATTTAGTGTTAAGATAAGAGTCTTATAAAAACAAGAAAAATCCATGTCTTTATTTTGAAATGTAGTATGAACAAGCTGTATAATGAAAAGATATAGAAATACCAAGTTTGCATAATTTAAATTATTTTCTTATTAGTTTATAAATACAATACAATATTCTATTCAAAATTAGATTATGATTTCTTTTTTTTTTTTTCTTTTTTTCTGAGGCTGGGGTTAAGTGACTTGCCCAGGGTCACACAGCTAGGAAGTGTTAAGTGTCTGAGACCACATTTGAACTCCGGTCCTCCTGAATTCAGGGCTGGTGCTCTATCCACTGCGCCACCTAGCTGCCCCTAGATTATGATTCAAACTTTTGTGATCAAATAATATGTTAAGAGCTTTGAAAACTATTTGAGGTACTCCTCCATCTCTTTTTATAATCCAACTTCTATAACAGGGAAGCCCCCTCACCTATAGAACAACTCATTCTTGTTGCATATATACTTTGCCATTTAGTCAGCAAATTATTTAATAACAAGTACTTTTCAAATTACTTAACGGATAACAAAGATAATTTTTAAATGTTGAGTTTCATTTATTCTAGTCTAATAAGTTCAAAAAAATACTCCTATAATCAAGAATCATGGAATCTTAGCATAGTGGCAATTTTAAGACTTCTCAGGACTAATACAATCATTACTCTTACCAAGTTTTATAATACTTCTTTTTTATAGTAGCATATAAATATTACTGTTCACATTGCTACAATGAAAGTGTTCACAGGACTTCAGAACGAGTAAAACATAATATTCTGTACCTCTATCTTTGCTGTCTAGGGCTCATCAAAGTTTCTGCTCCTGGATGCACTGAACTATATTTCTCAAAATCTATCCTTATAACAATTTTGTAATAAGAGTGGGATGTACTTTTTGATGAGTTACTTTGAAAAATCTCATCATAAAACTGTGATAATCTTAAATGCTTGTAGATAGATTTTAAAATATATATATATATATATGTATATATATATATATATATATATATCTCACAGCTTATTATTAACATTTATTTACAATAACATTACATATTTAGTTCACATTATATTATCAGACATTAGGATTCGGCTTTATTAACTTCTGGCCAAATGTTCATAAATTCAAGTTGCATACTAGATTCTCAAAGTGAAATAAATAACACTCTTCTCATAAGATATAATATAAAACTTCAGCAGCAATGTCATACTAAAATTACATTTATCCAATGAAGCTTATTTTGTTTGCTGCAGTTTTTGTATGGGACAGAAACAGCTTTGTGCCATTCAAAACTTTAGAGAGAGAAGTTTCAACTTTGTGAAGTAGCTAGACTGCAAGTAGTTGCTTGTCAGCAACAAGCATAGAGATTTTAAAATAGGTGTTGGGTTATGAAAAGAAATATAAATATGGCACAAGTAGAGAGGATGATGTTTTTAAGGAGAGAGCCCACCTCTATGAGACTAGAGCAAAGGAAGAGAGACAGGTAGATGAGATAGTGACTTCCTTAAAAAAGGAGTTGGGGGAAAAAAGACATCTCACTTTTTTAAATAATAAAGGAGTTGGTGTTCTCTTGATGTAGAGAGGGAAGGAAGTAAATTGCATAAGGAGGTAAAGATGAGACAAGAAATTTGGAAGGAGAGGAAAGAGACTATGGAGCAATAAGGGAGCAGTTGAGATTACCTAGTAGAAATCTGTAGAAGTGGCTATCATCTGGATGGCTATGTAACAAATTACTCCTTTTGGTGTTCAGAGGTGTCCCCAAACTGTTACTTAACCTCATACCTGGTCTTCACCTTCAGTCCTGGAATGGTGCTGACTAGGGGAGTCCTGCTCTAAATATCAAAGTCCAGTCATTCCATCAGCCTTTTTATTTTTTGCCATCCTACTATGAATAAATCCTCCTCTTCCCTATATATAATTCCTTCCTTCCCCTTGATCTGGGAATAATAATCAACGAACATAAACACTGTTCCTGAAAAAGTGCTGATTAGTCAATTGCCCTATCATTATCCTCCTGACATCACCCTTTTCCTTCTATGTGTAGTCTCTATCAGAATTTAAACTTTCTGAAAGGAGAGACTGACTCTCTATTGTTTTTGTATTCCTGGCACTTACCACAGGCCTTAGAACACAGTGAGAACTTAATACACTTTTTTTTTAACCCATCCATTCATCTATATAGAAACAGAGTAGGTGAGACTCCATAGTAGGGACTCTAGAAAATGATGAGCAACAACAGGACAAGGTGGTAAGGGAATTCAGGGTAGAGGACAATGTAAAGTCAAAGTGGTTACCTACAGATTCAAGATTTTAAATAGAAGAAAGAAAGTGATGGCTTGAGAAAACAGGAAGGGGATAGAGTGACTGAAAGTTGCAGAGAATATATTTAGGAGGGGTGAGGCAGAGGGAGAGATGAAAGGATAAAATACCTGCTCCATAATTAACTAACTTGCTTTCTTCTTAAATCTCTTCCTTTCTTATTCTTTCCATCTTCTAGCACTCTCAAAAACCTGGCTCCCTCCTAATGACACTATTTCTCTGGCTACCCACTCCAATACTGATTATACATTCTCTCATGTCTCATTTCTTCCTTCTTTGCCTTTGTCTATTTCCTCTGAGCCCCATGATGGAAGAGTCAGAATACTTTGGGCTCCATGTCCTGTACACTTTCAGACCCTCCCTTTATCATCATGCATCGTCAATCCCTCTTTCAAGTTCATATTAACCAAATTAATTACCCAACTAAATTCTGTTGATGATTATCTAATGATACTTTCCTCACTTCTACTCCCAAGGTCATTCTTCTTCCTTCTCAATGAGTTCGGAGAAAATCATAGAACCATGATGACTGGGTCCACTATAAACTCATGTTATCTAATCTCAAATGGAACCACATTATAACGAGGAAATCATTTTAGTTTTGATTTGCTTACCACATCTATTCCAAATTTTTTATTCTCAAGATTCCCAAAAAATTCTCTCCAGCCCTCTTTGATGAGAACCTTGTGTCAAATTTGACTCAAAAAACTATGGCCATTCATCAAGAGCATTCTCTTCTCCCCTCCTCATCTCACAGCTCAGATATCTCCTCCTTTTATTTTGCCTCTGATGTCCTTTTCTTTGACAAAACAAAAAATTAGTAACAATAATAGCTAGCATTTTAAAAATGCGACATGCAAGGTTTACAAAGTACTATACATATGAATCTCACTTGATCCTTACAACAACACTGGGAGATAGATGTTATAATTCTCATTTTACAAATTAAGAAATTGAGTTTGAAAGAAGCTAAGTAACTTGTCTGGGTCACAGAGTAGAGGGGTTAACTATTCCACATGCATCACTCATCCAATTTCCTTTGTCTCCTCCAAAGAAGTTTGTCTCCACTTCATCCCTACTTTCTCTAATCTAATCTACCCAACCTTAAAATATCCTTACTTGATACAACCCTACTAGTTATAATTCTCAATCTCTCCTTTCCTTGATTAAGCTCTCTGAGAAAACCATCTATGCTTGTTGCCTCTACTGCCTCTTCTCTCACTTATTTCTAAATTCTTTGCAATCTGGCTTCCAAATCCCATTTAACTGAAATTTCTATCTTCAAAATTATAAAAGATCTTTTAATTGTTGAATTCAATGGTCTTTTCCCAATCCTCCTATGTCCTGATCTCTCTGTAGGTGTTGATACTGTTGATTACTCTCTCCTCTCTAGAAACTGATGATGTTCTCATAGTTCTCTTACCTGTCTGAACATTCCTTCTCAGTGTCTTTTTCTACATTTTTTGTATGTCTGGAACACTGATAGTGGGTTTCTTCTCCAGGATCCTCTTAACTTTTACTTCTATACTACATCTCACTTGGTGATCTCATTAATTCCCATGTTTTCAATTATCATATTTTTAATGATTCCTAGATCTACCAAAGTTGTTACCTCTTGCCTGAAGTCCAATCCCACATTACCAACAATCTTTTAGACAAGGAGTCCCACAAGAGGGCCAGAAGAAAAAAGAGGTTTAGAGCAGTAGTAGTAAATAGAGTAGAGAGTCATTAAGGGAAGAATAAAAGTTCTGCATTGAGGACACAGCTGAGATCTGAAACATAAATCTGTAGTGTACTCAGTAAGCCCAGTTTTGTGACTTCCTCTAACTTTGTTCAATAGTGTGTAAGTGAGAGCTAAGGAAACATATAATGGGAGTAATGTGGGATTGGAGCGTGCCAAGGTGTGACTACTATACAAAATCAGCAAATTACAACATATAGGCCCCAGTGAGAGCTAAAATTGGTCTTTACATTTTTTTAAAAAAAGTTTTATTGTATATAAAAGTGTAAGAACCATTCTTAGCTATCTGGCCATGCAAATACTGGCTGGTTGGCCCAATTTTTCCTTTGGGCAATAAGTCTTCCAAACCTTGGAAATGCAGGTAGAGAATGCAAGTCCCTGGTCTGGAATGATGGACAAAAGCAAGGATCAGAGGAAGTTTAATGAATCTGAGTCCAGAGAATGGCCTCTAATCATCATTGAGGGAAACACTGTCCTAAGGCTACTCCATTGTTAAATGGATTGTCTTTCTCAGGTCTCGGGTAGTAGATCTAGGGAGAGTCTTCAAAAAAAAAAAAAAAATTTTTTTTAACATTTTAATCTGAACTTAAAGACAAAAAAGAGCATTTCATCCATAGAAAACAAAGAGGTTATTAAAACACAAACCTACATTTAACATCATTTGCTTTTTTTAAAAAAAACATAATAAATTTTGCATATTACATTCAAAATTTCCTGCTTGTCTCATTTGATTCTTTCTGTTTTCTTCTGTTAATTTAAAAAGCATGTTACAATGGCTTTTGGGGGTGGAAGAGGTTTCATTACTGTAACCTGACTACCTCTAATAAACAGGGGGAAAAAAAGACACTTTGCAATGAGCATGTCTTTGCATCTTGTGGCCATCACCTTTCCAACAGGAGGTAGTTAATATGACTCACTAGAGGTTCTCTAGAAACATGGTAGGTCATTGGTTTGATTAGCTTTCTTTTTTTTAAAAAAATTATTCATTGTAAACTTAAATTACAAAACAAGAAAAAAAAAAGGAACATTTCCATATACAGAAAAGAACATAGAGGATTCAATATAAAACAAATTTCCATTTCAAACCGTGTTGATTAGATTTCTTAAGTCTCTCAAAGCTATTTTTCTTTACTATGTTGCTCTCCTTACATAAACTGTCCTCTTGGTTCTGTTCATTTTAATGTGTTCATAATTTCAAGTATTCTCTATATATCATTATTTGATGGTGAAGGACTTGGGGAGTCAGGAAGATCTGAATTCAAATCCAGAAAGTCATTCAAACCCTCTCAGCTTCAATGTCCTTTTCTGTAAAATTAAGTTAATAGTATCACCTCCCTTTCAGGGCTGCTGTAAGGATCTAATAAGATAAAATATGTAAAGTGTTTTGCAAACCTTAAAGCATTATATAAATCCTAATTATTTTTATTTCCTATGGTATCAACAACATTCCATTCCATTCACATATCACAAAGTGCAAAACCATTCCTCAAAACTTTAAAAGATTATCTAAGAAACCTTCTTAAGTTCTAGTTATCTCCTTTTCTTTTGTTTTCTTTTTAATCTCCCTTTCTTCACCCTCTTCCACTCTTCCTTTCATTAGGAAGTATGTTTTACTTATGAAAATTCTCTCTCTCTTAACTTTTCCCTTTCCCGTCTCAGTCTATTTCCCACTGTATTTGATGTATTTGTAAGGCAAACTATTTGTATTTTTTTTCCTCCTTTTTACTGCTTCAGATAAAAATGAAGCTTATCTGATACCCACCTCAAATCCCCCAAACCCTTTGAAAATCATCACTTAACACTTTCCAATTGGGTAAATAAATGAATATTTCTAAGCTTCTCTAAGTTTTTGTATTTGTATTTCAAAGCTCCTATTCTGCGTGCTCTCTCTCTCTCTCTCTCTCTCTCTCTCTCTCTCTCTCTCTCTCTCTCTCTCTCTCTCTCTTTTGTTAATGGAATAACTGAAAGTCCTCTATTCCATTAAAGATACATCTCACAACTGCAAGATTATACTCAGTTTTGGAAGGTACATTGTTATTAGTCATAAGGCCTATATCTCTTTTACCCTCTATATTAAGCTATCTCTTCTTGCTCTTTGGGTGATTTTATAATAAAAGTTGCTAGAGCTTATGTGATTATGTCTCTAGTTCCTTGGTATCTGAACTTCTTTGTGAATGTTTGTAGGCTATTTTTATTTGACACAGGAACTCTAGATTTTGGCTATGATCTTTACGGGATTTTTCTCCTGGGATCTTCTTTCAGGAGGTGATGAATAAATTCTGTATCTACTCTCTCCTTCTGATATCCTTGGGAAATTTCCAATTATAATTTCTTGAAATATAGTGTCCAGGCTTCTATTGTTATATTATAGTTTCAGGGAATCTAATGATTCTTAAATGATCTCTTTGGGGGAGGGGGATTTCCAATTCCTCTCTTTCCCTCTAGGCCCTTCCACATCCACTGAGAAGGCAATTTGGCAGGGGGGGAACAAGAAACATAAAGGAAAAAAAAGATTTGTTTCAATATGCACTCTGAATCTATTAATTCTCTATCTAAAGGTGGCAGTTTTTTTTATCCCGAGTTCTTTGGAATTGTGGTGAATCACTGTATCAATCAAAACTACTAAATTTTTCTTGATCAACTTTACAATGTAACTGTTACTATGAACTTTATTCTCCTGGTTCTGCTTACTTTACTTTGTATCAATTCATATCATTCATTCCAGGTTTTTCTGTAGCATCCCTTTCATCATTTCTTCCAACACAGTAGTATTCCCTCACATTCATGTATCATAACATGTTTAACCATCCCCAAATAACATCTGCTCAGTTTTCAATTCTTTTTAATTTAAAAAAGAGCTGCTACAAATAGTTTTGTACATAGGGTCTTTTCCTTTTATCTTCTCGGGTTATAAAGATCTAGTAGTAATACTGCTGGGTCAGAAGGTATGCATAATTTTCTAGCACTTTGGGCAGAGTTCCAAAGTGTTCTCCACAATGGTTTCTCTATCAACACTGCATCACTATGCCTATTTTCCCCACATCCTCTTCAATATTTATTATTATTTCCCTTTTCTTTCATGTTAACCAATCTGATGGGTATGAGGTCGTATCTCAGAACTGTTTTACTTTGCATTTCTATTAGTGATTTACAGCATTTTTTTCATGACTGTTGACAGCTTTGATTTTTTTTCTTTGAAAACTGACTATTCATATCCCTTAATCATTTATCAACTGGAGAATGACTCCTATTTTTATAAATTTGATTCAGTTATGTATATATTTGAGAAATGAGACCTTTATCAGAGAAACTTGTTATAAAAAAAATTTCCTCCAATTTCTACTTCTAATTTTGGCTGTAGCGGTTTTATATATGCAAAATATTTTTAATTTTATGTAATAAAAATATTCATTTTAACACCTGTGGACCTCTCTATCTATTGTTTGGTCATAAATTCTTCCCTTATCTATAGATCTGGAAGGTAATTTCTTCAATGCTTCCCTAATTTGCTTATGATATCAATTTATCTAAATAATGTATCTATGTTGATGATTTGAGATATTGGTCTATGCCTAGTTTCTGCCAGACATCTTTCCAGTTTTCCTAGCAACTTCTTTGAGTAAATTTTTGATCTAATCATTAGGATTTGGAGGTTTACCAAAAACTAGTCTACTGTACTCATTTACTTCTGTATATTGTATATTTATCTAGTCTATTGATTAACTCCTCTATATCTCATCCAAAGTACTTTATAATATATATTTGATAATTAATATTTTTAAATATATTTTAAATTCTGGTACTACTAAGTTCCCTTCCTTTAGTTCCCCCCCCCCACATATTTTCCTCATTGTCTTGACCTACAAATTTTATTAATTTTTTCTAGCTCTACAAAGTAATCCTTTGGTAGTTTGATTGATGTGGCACTGAATAAGTAAATGAACCTAGCAAGTACTATAATTTTTATTATACTGGCTCAGCCTACCTATGACTAATTAATTAATACTTTAATTACTTATATTACCTCATCATGACAGGTTTTCCAGATCAGTTATTTTTGATATCAGATCTTACATTTACTCTAATTTTTTTTTCAGTCTTTTGAATTTGTTTTAATGTCTCTTGCCTTATCATAGTCATTGATTTTTATTCCAAGTTGGGTCCATTCTAATTTTCTGAAATTCCATTTTTTGGGTAAGATTAACTATTTCCTCTTTTAGCGATTTTCCTAATTCTTCTTTAAGAGCATTTCCCCCCCCTCATTTATCTCCTGCTTCATTTCTTCTATTCATGTTGTCCCAAATGCATTTTGTCCTTTGAGTCTCTGCTCATAGTTGTTATCAATTAAATGTGAAAATTTTTTTATGCTGGTTAATGGTTTTTGTTTGGAAGTCTTCTGGTTTGCTTTTTTTTTTGTTTGTTTGTTTGTTTTGTTTTTAATTCATCTATTCTGATTTATTTTCTGAACTGAGGGGTTTGTTTCAGGTTTCACTCTGTTACACTTTTGAGTGTGACAGCTGACCTTACCATGTTTCTGACTGAATGCTTTGGATTCTTATTCTGACCTCCATGTCACAAGTTTAGTCCTCCTCCTGAATCTTTGAGATTCTGAGCACTATATCTTTAGAACCCTCTCTTTTATCTTAGGACAATCATCTTGAGAAAAAGGTGGTTTTTCTCAGTTCATACTCTTGAACCATGTTTTCCAACATATATTTTGCCATCTTCCTCTATAACTAAATTTGCCTTACAATTACTTTATGTTAAAGCATATGTTGATTTAAATTAGAAGGCCTACTGAGTTCTACATAATATTTCTTTAAATTCTCAAATTGTGCACTATTTTTTGATGTATAAAATGTAAGCACCATCATGGTGATCTCTTTATTATAAGATAAAGTAACCACACAACCTATGAAATTATATTTCATATTGTTTTGGGATTTAAATAACCAATTCTTTCAGCTCCTTTATTTTCCTTTCAAAAGAGAAAATGAGTTATCCTTCCACTTGGATGCAACTTCCTTTTATCTCTTTTATCTATCAAATCAGTGATGTAAAAATTGATATGGTATTATATCCATTGGTTTGGTCAATAGCTAAGCTAACATTTCTAGACAACATCAAAATCCTGATAGACTCCTAGCACCCTCTGCCCCTTCCACCTACCTTTTATTTTACTACTTTGCCACAAATTCTGAGAAAAAGAAGGGAGTCTCATAGACTGATGCCCACAATATATTTTTTTAAGTTGGATGCCACGGCCAAAAAAATTCATCATCAAGTTACTAGCCTACTGATAACAAGCCACTCAATTTTAGCTAAGTTGATTGGCTCTTGGCAAGAAGTAGCTTACTGCTAGAATCATTCCTGAAGTCTTTATGACATGATGGAACTTGCTATAGTTTATGTTAATGTTGGCATAGCCTTTATAAACCCATCAAATTGAGAGTAAGGACTGTCTTTTGCCTACCTTTGGATTCTCAGTACTTAGCACAGTTCCTGGAACTACAGGCATTTAATAAATGCTTACTGAATGATTCTGTGACATTATGAGACATCACAACAGGACATGACATTTATTTTTACTACAAATATATTTAGATATAGATAAATAAATAGATATAGATGCATATAGTATATGTTATTAGCTAACTTCTGAAAAAACATGACAAAGTCTCTCATGCAAATTCTCTCTTACAAATAAGATGGAAAAAATATGAGCCAAAAGATAGTACAGGTAGGAAGATTATTCAGAACTTGTTAAATTACCTGAAGTGTGTTCACTTAAGAAAACTGACTCCAATGTAGTGTCCTAGGAATTTGTTCCTTAACATTTTTATCAATGAGTAGAATAAATTTAAATGGCATGTTTACAAAATTTTCAAATGATACAAAGTTGAAAGGTACAGACACCATATTAGATGAAAGAATAAAGATCCAAAAAGATTCTGACAAATCAGAAATGAATCTAAGATTATAAAATTAATTCCAGATACATTTAAAATTATATACACAGGGCTAACAAAATTAACTTCACAACTTCACAATATGAAGGAGGCATGGAAAAAAAATGTTTTACTTGGGGGAAAAAAAGATTTAGGATTTTAATGCATTACATAATTGATTATATACCAGAGTAGTACAATAGCTACCCAAAGCTGAAGTGATCCTAGCCTTTAAAAGAAAAAATAATGTTGCAGAATGATGGTCCTCATCTATTTTGCTCTAGTCTGACCACATCTGAAATATTATGTTTAATTTTGGGCTTTAGAAAGGATTTGGATAATTTAGAAAGAGGGTGGTCAAGATGATTGAGGATAGTGGTTCTTAAATTTTTGTCACTCATAGCAGATATTGCCATGATGAACCATGGCATTCTGAATGTTTAGGCTGAAAAGGAGTTACAAGGCAGTTTGGAGTTCAGACATCAGGACCTTAGGATTCCTTCATCTCATCTTTTATCTCCACTCAAACCCCTCACTTTCCAGAGCTCCTTTAAGAAGGAAACCAAACTCCTTTCTAAACTAAACCAAGAAGAGCAAGCAACAACTAGAGAGAGGAGCTGGGAAATATATCTCAGAGCTTGGAAGTTTTGCTGCACACCCAGTGGGGATGAAAAGAAAAAGAAATTGGTGGGGGGGAGTTCATGGCATATGTATTGAAAACACATCCTTTGAGAGCCACTGCTGTATGACTTCGAGACTTTGCTATATGAGGATAGGAAAAAGGAACAAATGATGCTTAATCTGGAGAAGAAAAGATGCATTAGAAGTGATTATTATCTAGGCATTTAAAGGGAAATCAAATGGAAGCATTGGTCCCAGGAGTAGAAAGAGCTAAGAGTGGGAAGAGATGCAAAGAAGCTTATTTTGTCTCAAACTTTTCTAACAATTAAGTTTTCCAAGAGTGACATGTGCTGCCTTGGAAAATGATGGATTCTTTTTCACTGAAAGTCTTCAAGCAAAAGTTTGATAACTACTTGATGGGTATGTTACAGAGTACATTTCTGTTAAGGAACAAATGTTTCCAACTCTAAGATACTATAGTTTTAATTTTCTAACAATGCCCTGAAGTACCTAGATCAGGTGATATTGGTCCTAATATTGAGATGAGGAAATTAAAGCTCAGAAGGTCAAACAATAAAGATGAGTCTAGGTCTTCTGAATCTTAGTGTAGTATGCTATATGATTTTTATTGATTATTTTATTTATTTTACTTTATTTTTGTTAATTTTGCTAGTGCACTATTAGAATAGTTGGCTCCCTATGCAATCTAGGCTCCACTATGCCAAACGTTCCTAAGGGAGTTAAGTGATTAAAAACACACACACACACACACACACACACACACACACACACACACACACACACACACACACAAACACACACATTGAGGGTTTAGTTAACTGACTAAAGGTTCCTGTGTATATAAAAAGTAGCTTCAATGATTTTAGGGAACAAGAGAAATTACAGAAAGATAGTTGCAACTGGAGGGGAAACATATCAAATTTGAGATATTGCAGGTAGAATTTTAATGATAGAGACAAAGTAGAGAAAGTAGATGTATATAGGTGGATAGGAAGAAAAGTTAGTTGATATGGAATAAAAATGAAAGCCAGCAGAATCCATGCTGACAAGAAAGACTAATGTCTATATATTAGAAAAGAAACAGTATTTAAGAGTTAGAAGAGATATCGGTGACCCATAATTCTAACCAATATATGAAAATACTTTCATTTTACAACATACCTGACAACTCATCCATTCAGTCTTTCCTTGGAAAAACGCCACTGAGGGAAAAAACCCACCACCCATTGAATTAGTGCATTGTATTTGGTAAGCTCTCAATTTTTAAGCTTTTCCTTATTCCAAGCTAAAATTGGTATATTTGTAACTTTGAATAACTGCTGCTCCTAAGCAGAACAAAAACAATTTTGCTTTCACTTGACAGCTCTTCAAATATTTGAAGACAGTTATGTCTCTAAAGCCCAACTTTTCTTAAGGCTGAAAACATCTCTAGTTCTTTCAATTGATCCTTATTTGGAATGAACTCAAAATTGTGTGTGTTTTTTTTGTTTGTTTTTTTTACTATTGGTGGGTTGCCCTATTTTAAATTAGGGTTTTTTAACATTTCTGTGTGACAGACCCTTCTGGCAATCTGATGAAACTTCTGGATATCTTCTCAGAATCATGTTTTTAATTGCATGAAATAAAATACATAGCATTAGAAAGTCAAGTAATTATACTGAATACAGTTCTCAAACTATTTTAAAAACTTAAGTTACAACTTCCTGGTTTAGATACGGTCCAGTTTATCATAGTAATTCCTAAAATGTTGCCTTCAGAACTGTACCCAATAATTCAGATGTGGTCTGGTTAGGGTAAAGTACAGTGGGACCACTGACCTAGACATTTTGGCTTTCTCAATGCATCCCAGGATCAAATTTTCTTTTCTGGCTGTTACATCATACCACAGATTCATGCTGAGTTGGCAGTCCCCTACAATTCCAGGATTTCTTAAAAGATCAATTGCCATCAAACAATACCTTCCCCATATTATATTTAGGAAGCTGATTTTTGGTATTCAAGAGTAAGGCTTAAGGATAAATCTAATAAGATGAAACTGAATGAAGTCTTATCTTACTCTTGAATACCAAGATACGGGCCATACTTAAGGCTTTCTTTTACCCACAGCTTTAGTTATTCCTCCCAGGCTTCCTATCATCTATAAATCTGATAAGCATGTTTTTAACTAAGTTATCAACAAATGATATTAAGGTCAGGAAGTATGTTAATAAAGATTGAGGAAGAAAGGAAAAACATGAGTAATTCACTAAAGTAATCCAGGAAATTTCAAATATCATCTTCAGATTAGCAGCTGGCAATTAAATTAAACAACAGTCTTAGACCATCTAAGACTGCTCTGATTCTTAGTAGGAAAAATTATATTGTGGGCTATAAAAAAGAATATGTATTAAGTAATTAAACATCAAAACCACACAACACAAGAACATTTATAATCCACATGCAAAATATAGCTCATCTGAAAAATTGCATATGCCATTTGTTCAACAATAGAAAACAATTAAATTAACTTAAAATTATTGTTGAAGTAAAAAAAGGCAAACAATTATGTAGTTAAAATCAAGTAGTAAAAAAAAAATATTATTTTGTCATACAGTTCTGAAAAACTTAATAAAATGTGAAGTAAATTTTTTCTAACATTTAAACTAAAAGCATCTATCCAGAAAGTGTAGAGATCATGGTGTACAATAAATTTTATAACAAACACTTTTTAACATCAAGATTCTAACAATACAATCTTAGGTGGATTTATAGAAGAGATACAAATAACACTAAAGAGAATAGTCATGGACAGATACTACAAATGAACAATGAATTGGACCCAGAATTAAACAAGGGAAGTAACAGGCTAGATTGCCAATAGGAAATTACAGAGCTCCTCAAAGATCCCCACAAGTCTCACTAACATAAAGGCACCAAATTTTAATAACAATATTTTTCTGATATTATAGGATTCTGAGTCACACAATTACTGAAAAATTGAAACCAATTATTATTTATACCAAAGACAACAGAAGGAAGCATGTTAGGTATGAGCAGAAGAGAAAAAAGGAATTCAAAAGAAGAATTAAAGATTATTATTATAAAAATGTATTATCCAAAAAGTCAAACTGTTACAATTAAAAGACAGGCTGTATGTTTCATTGACATCTTTGTGATATGTCATGAAAAAGCAAGAAAGACCTTTATTTGGGGAGAAACCTTATAGCAGTCTTATGTGTAAACATGTACAATCTGGGCAGGAATGGATGGGCTATATTTAGCATCACTGGATAGAATATCCACATTGATGAGATCATAGCTCCACAGTATTCTAGTAATAGCAGATATCTAAGTAGTTCTTTAAGGTTTGCAAATAATTTAATATCCATCATCTCATTTAAATATCACAATTACCTAAGAGCCAGGTGATATAGGGATATTATCCCCATTTTACAGATGAAGAAAATAAGCTTTAGAGCAGTTAAGTAACTTATTCATAGTAGCAGAGCTAATAAGCATCAAAGATAACATCTTGAACCCATGTTTTCCTGACTTCAAGTTAAGTACTCTCTCCACTAAACCACTTGACCTTCAGTATACAGCTAAGTGCCTGTCATCTAAGTGACAGTATATTTGCAAATGAAGTGAGTGGCTCATCCTTAAAAAGCTGCTTTTTTTCTTTTTTCCTTCAATTACAACATATGAAACAATTAGCTAAGGAATAAGGTCTACTAACAACTCTCTGTTGGTAGAGTGTTCACCCACACTGCTGAAATCACAAATCCCAGAAGAATTTAGTTCTATGAGCCTAAATATAGTATCGATCTGTGAGCTCAATGAAAAACAATAACCAAACTATATCTGCAGTAAGAGGACTTTGATTTGAGTCCTGTTTTTGTTATGTATTATATGATCTTGGGCAAATCACTTAAACTCCTCTGGCTTCATTTTCAACAACTGTGAAATTTGAATAATGAATGTTACACTATCTTCCAGGTTGTGGTGAGGCCCAAATGAAAAAAAGTACACCAAATAAATAGTAGTCTGCAAAACACTTTATAAAGGTAAACAACAAGGAATCAACAAGTTGTGTAAAAGTAGTAGTTCCAGATCCTGTGTGATAAATCTAAATAATAATGTTACTTCTCCTTTGGTTTCCAACACACTATATTCTTCTTTACATCTTTTGCCAGTTCCAGTTGCTTCTTTTCTACTTCTTTTTCTGATTCTAAATATGCATGTCCAATTGTACACATCAATTCCAATAGGATAATCTACCAGTTCTTCAAATTCAACATCCAAAACCTGCCTCTTTTGACTGATTTTTGCCAGTGGTGCAGCCATTCATTCAATCTCCTATAACCCTGGAGTTAATTTTGATTCTGCCCTTCCCCTCATCTCTCAATTACAAGTCCTGATTAATGAATAACAAAACATTTTTAAATGCTATGTGTCAGGCATTGTGATAAACAGTGAGCATACAAAGAGGCAAAAATACAATCCTTGCTCTGAAAGAACTCACATTCTAATGGCATAAGACAACACAGAAGAGTAAATTGAAAGAGAGGGTGGTAAAGGGGATGGTTTGTTGTATAAATGGCTAGGAAGTGACTAGGAAGCCTGATAATTAATATAGTCTAGTAGAAAAAACACTGTCCTTGCAGTCAAAAGACCTGGGTTTGCACGCTGCCTCAAACATTATCCATAGGTGATATTATGTAAGTTGCTATCAGAGTCACAGTTTCCTCATCTGTAAAATGGGAACAGTACTTGCCCACCTAAAGGTTGCTTTGCAAACCTTAAAAGTGATATGTAAATTTGAGTTATTGTTATCAGCATCATCATTATTATTCTCCAATATTTCTCTCTATTTCTATTGTCTTGACACTGGTACAGGCCTTCATTGCCATCTATCTTGCTTTTATTGCCTTTGTCTGAAATGACTTCCCGTTTTCTTTTTTCCTATTCTTTAAAGTCATGAACTGCTACATTCTGTACGAAACCTTCCTTCAAAAAGAACTTTGTTTGTATTTCTCCATGTAATAAATAATAGGCGACAAGGACATCAGTTATTTTTATATATGTCCTATTTATATATGACCCTATTAGAGGGTCTTATTTAAACTTTTCACTCATCTAGGACCCAACATAACAATTTGTACACAATAGGAGCTTAATAAATGTCTGTAATATTTTAGTAACAAAAAGTTGACTCATTCATTTAGTTTCAATTTATAATATGGCTATTCCTCTTTACAGGTAAGGAAATCAAGAAACAAGGAAACCAATAACTAATTCCAAATCATAAAGTGAAACAATGAAATAGTCAGAATTTAGAAATCAGAATCTTTAACTTCACACAATTCATTTTTGGGCTTTCTAAATTGAATTATAATAAATGTCTGGGGTGAGACAACTTGATAGATGGAGTATCATAAAGTGCAGGATAAACCATGAATTAAAGAAAATCAGCTACAATCTCATATATGTTTATAAACAATATGCTGGAAAGGAAGTTTAGGAACAGACGTCTCAAATCTTTTGAACTAAAAACAAATTTAGGCCATTGTATGAGGAAAGTTCCCACAAAAGCTAATTTTGTTTAATGAACTAACCATGAAGGCATTGTGAAAGTATTGTGCAACTAAATGCTTAGCTAATTACTGTGAGATCAAATAACTGTTGCCATAGTTACTATACACTGTTTTCCACAATAACTTTTATCGCTTCAATAAATCTTTGTGATGCAACAAATATAAAAAGTTTACTGTAACATGACTATAATGTTTTGGAAGACATTTACTTATGACTGACCTGCTGAAATTATGATATTCCCATATTTGCCAGGGAACAATGAATGCAATGTCAAGATGCATTTGAGGTTTCTTTGCCCAATCAGAAATCCTCAAAAACTAAATTTATCTAGAAACATCATTCAGTAAGAAAGGCAATGACACTCTAGTACAGACACACTAAAAAATTTCATCAGCATATAAATTTTTAGCCATATACTAGGATACTAACTAAAATCTTCCCTAACAAAAATTTAGTTTCATTTAATGAGTTCATTATACCACTGGCCAATTAACTGCTGGTTCCTTGGGATACTAGGTACTGATATCTGGCTGTGTACAAAGAAAGCCTGAAGACCCCTAACTTCAGAAGGATCTTAGAATAAGATCATTTCAGAAATGGAATGGAACACAGACAAGATGTAGCACCACAGCCATGGCTTGGCATGTTTTCAGAGTTGAGATTTATAGACATACAAATTCTATGATGCAAAAATCACAACACAGATAAGTCATGACCAGCAACAGATCACTAGCCTATGTTGTCAGTCATCAGATACAAGAAAACATAAGGAAACTGTGGGAGCTAAGCCATGGGAATCTGAAGTGTAATCTCAATCCTTCCAATGAGTATCTACATGACTTTTCCTCATCTATAAAAGAAGGCAATAATTTCCACCTACCACACAGGAATGTTGCTCAGATTAATTATTGAATGTTTGTCAAGTTCTCTTAAGATACAAAAGTGCTAAGCATTATTACCATTAAGCTGAAATCAAAACAAAGATCTGGTTCACACAGCTGTTAATCCAGCAAAGCTGAAAGCTAATATCAAAAAAAAGACTATACTTTATTATAATAATAGAAAGTATATTTTACCTTCTTAATACTGATGTAGTACTGAAATATATGCACAATAGCTGATTCATATCTAATTCGTATTTTTTTTAAAAGGGAAAAGAGTCAAATTATTTTTTAAGAGTGAACTTTCAAGGCATGATGTCTAAGTTCAATAAGCACTATACTGTTTCTAAGCATTGTGGCACAATGAATAATTCTGGTTTTGGTGAATGAATCAAACTTGGAAAACCTGCTTAGTTGTCTATAATCTCCCTTTTGTTGAAGATAGTCATGCCCTAAATTGCAAGCCTCCAGAAGGCATCTTTGTCCATTGGTTTGGAAAAGCATCCAGCATAATTCAATTCAGATAACTAAATTAATCATCAGTCAAGGCAAGATAAATGAACTAAAAGTTAATTAACTAACTCTTTTTCATGTGGATATTGTTGATTTTGGATGTCTTGTTAATAAGCCTTTAACCAACTGCTGATATAATATGAAGTCTATGTAAAGTAATTACTATTTTCAATTAGTTTTCTAAGAAACTGATTTAGTTTGTAAAGCTTTTAAACCCAAGCAGACTAGGAAATGTTGCCAAGATGTATTATGCAGAAAAAGAATCATGATGAATTTGTTGAGAGTTAGATGATCACTGAATCTTTTTATTTTGGGGCCCCTTGCCCTGAAGAAAGTTCATTTCATCAGTTATGACAATTAAAGGAATCAAATAAATTATGTGAAGAGAGAACTATATTAAGAACAGAATTAGCCAATCTGACTTTAGGTATCCCAAAATCCCATATATAAAGAAAAAACCCCACACATTTCACCTTTTTAATTCAGAGTCAGTCATGGGATACTATTGAATAACAAACTAAGTCATTTATGGCAGAACTAGTCTCTCCTGAAGAAAAAAAAAAAAAACAGTACTTGAAAATGTGTAATCTGATTTGGGGCAATGACAGAGAATAGATTTGAGAAGTACAAAATTAAAACTTAAAATGTGGAAGAGAACAGGTAAGAACTAAAGCATAGTAAAAGCATGTGCATATAAATCATCATCATAAACAAAGCCTATGACTGAAATGATTGCCTATGACCATCACTTCAGCTTAACAGCTCTGTAACAGAAACTACCATAGCTATCCTTCTCACTTTGGTTCCCTGTTGTACTTTCCTATAGATACTGCATTTTATTTTCCTAAACTCAATGACACTTTGGCTATTATGACTCATTACTGACTCTTTACAGCATGTGGTCTTATGGATACCTCTGCTCTTTTACAAGTGTCACAACACCTTTCCTATAATTTTTTTTCTTCCTTGATATTTTGCAAAATCTCATTTTTCTGCCTACTTCACTTGGTAGTCCAGATCCAAAATGGGCTTGTTTAATGACTGTTCCGCATATCTGCATTTCTCCTTAGCTTCCCTGACTTTGAATCTCAGCTCAAAATCTCACTGAAGCCTTACTAGTTCCCTTTACTGCCAATACCTTCTCTTTGAGATTATTTATGAATCTTGTATACATCTTATTTTCCCTATTATATTATAAGCTCCTTGCTCTTTGCCTTATTGACTTCATCCAAGTGTTCTTGCAATAGAATATCCTTCATGGTTTGAATTTACTTTCCTTTTAAATATAATAATCTTATATAATTTTATTTTAGGGCAGTTAGGTGGTATGATAGATAGTATGGTAGATAGAGCACCAGGTCTATAGTCAGGAATATTGCATATCTCAAAGTGCTATATAAATCTTCACTATGACTATGATTATTCAAAGGTCACAAACCATACCAGTAGACTAAGAAAAATAATGTCACCAACAAAAGAGGTGGAGCCAAAAAAACCAGAAAGATAGTTTCCTAAGATCCTAGAATGCTTGATATTTTGACTACTTCTCTGTCCCTTTCCCAGAATCTTCTGGCTTTGAGAATGATGCATAATGACTGAGGTCAGTATGGTACTCCTGGCACTTGGGGCTGCAGCACACACAAAAATAAATAAATAAATAAACAAGAAAATATCAGGGAAGTCAATTGGACAGCAGTACATTTTAGTGGTTAATGAGTTGAGAAAATTTGATGTCAATAATCATGGAATTGAGAAGAAGAACAAAGGTTCCCCAATCATTAAAAAATTTCATTCACTTTTCTTGATTTCAATAGAGAATGTTTTCCCTTTGGAAACATTAGATCTATTAGTGTTATTTTCCAGTGTGTTAATAGAATCAATGAGAATCACAAAATTACTGAACTTCAGCATTGGAAGGAAGCTTTGAGACCATTTAATCTCCTGATTTTACAGATGAAGGAAAGTAGCCTGCCACTTCATTTGCAATAAAACTTGGATAAGAATTTCTATCTATTGACTTTAATCCTATGAATGAATTTGCACTACAAATTATACTATAGGTTATTACTGCCCACAGCACACAGCTGGAGTTCAATAAAAATTGCTAAAGAAAACATGAATTAATATTATTAGTGGGTGATTTGTTAATTTTAGTTTTTCATCCAATATGTAAGAATGCACTAATTTTCCTACTGTCTTAAAATCTCTTCACATAAGGTGAATTCATATAATTGCCAACAAACTGATCAAATAGGTTGAAGATGAAAAGTAGGGAAACTAGCAAAATCTCAATTACTTTTTAAATGCATAACTGCATTTTTTTTCTTCCTTTCCAAAAAATTTCACTTTCATGTTGGTTATGTCTTATATCCAGTCTGTAGTCTATTCTGACAAATATTTTAGTTGATTGGTACCTGTGTTATATTTACAGAACACTCTTTAAATCATTATATAAATGTGATCTTGTAAATACATTTCAAAACATCTAAATTGCTCCCCTTTATTTCCTTAACTGATTAGCTTTTAACAAACGCAGATCTTTTTTCACTGACTCATTTTCAAAACTAATCTTTAAATCCCCTGGTTATACAATCTTGAAGGATTAAGTATTTATTCTGAGGGGGAAAAAATTCGTATAATACAAGTATGTAGATTAATTTAAAATTAAAATTATAAAATTAAGAATAGTAAAGGATCTTGGACTTATATATTAAGTTTGGGTAAAGGGTGAGCTTTCTAGAATAAGAATAAAGTTGCTGATATTTGAAGTTTTGAGGGAAAACTATTCTAAAACCACAATTTTAATCCACTGACAGCTATTAATAAGAATGCATAAAAGCAAACTAGAAATTGTAAAGAATGTTTTCACATACATTCTGTGTTCTCTTTCTAACAGAATATCTGTGATGAATCTGAACATATATAATTAATTTTCAAATCCAGAATAAGAAGCTTAGAATTTTCAATCCATTGAATTGGATCCTTTTTCTTTCCTTACCTAGATTAGCAATACTGAGGTTAAGCTTGCATATAAACTTGTTCTATACAGCATCTATCACACTGGTAATGCTTAATAAGTGTTAAACAATGAACTTTAGATAACTAGAAGAAAAAGAAAATCACAGGTAATTACATAATTCTCTGACGAGAAGGGGAATGTAGCTGATTCATGAAACTGTGACCATTTTTCCCCCTTTCTCTGTGAAGAGATTTTAAGACAGTAGGAAAATTAGTGCATTCTTACATATTGGATGAAAAACTAAAATTAACAAATCACCCACTAAAAACAACATGGTTTCTTTTTCTTAGCTGCCAAACCACTTGTTCTTTTAAGTTACTAAGTTTTCCCACAGGCATGGCCTTTATATATAAGCTTTAACACAATTCACTCCCCTGTAATATGGGATAGATATAATTCTTTTATTCTATCTTAGTTATAAACTAAAGTACATATTTTAACCTAAAAAAACCTCCTAGTATAGATGTCAAAGGAAAAAAAAAAGAAAAAATGCACATTTATCCCCAAAGAATAAAAATAGACTCTTCCAAACCTTATCAAGAGATCTGCTGCATAAGATTATTCTTGCTCTTCTCAACCTGATAATATGAATATTTCCCAAAATTGTATCTTTGACCATGTTCTTTCCATATATTTTCAATGAGCAATCATTCATAAATCAAGCTTTGACTATCAGTTCTATGTAGATAACTTCCAAATCTCTATGTCTAAATTTTATCTTTCTTCTGAACTATAGATTCATCTTCTCAAATACTTGGATATTCACCTAGATGTTACACAAACACCTCAATTAGTCTTTTTTGAATTTCATTCTTCTGATTTTACTATTTATCTCAGTGGCACTACTATTCTTCTAGTTGCTCATCTTCTTAGCTTGAATATTTTTTTAAACTTTTCCTTCCCCCCACCCCCCATATATAATTAGTTATCTATTCCTGTCCATTCTAACTTAAATATACATATAAAATATGGTGTTTAAAAGGACTTTACGTCAATTGGTTTAACTCTATTTTTAATTTTATTTTTAACAGATGAATAAAATAAGCCCCAGAAAAGAGGAGGAGACCCTCCAAAGGTAAAATAATTTGGTGGCTCAGGTCTTAATACGAAGATCCTCAACATAAATTCAGTTCTTCTATTGTGTTCCATGCAAAACTGAGCTCTCCTTATCATGTTTCATATTAATCTGTCAATTAATTATCTATTAGACATTAGACATTGTGGTAGGCACTAAGAATATGCTGACAAAAGACAGTTCCTATGGCTAAGTGGTAGGCATGTAGAGTTCCTATCTTAAGAAACACACATTCTAGTGGAAGTAATAATATTCCAAAAGATAGGCACATATATAAGATAAATACAAAGTAGATGGAAGGAAAAGACTGGAGCAACAAGCAGAATTAGCAAAGGCTTCCAACAGAAGATGGGGTTTGAACTGAGTCTTGAAGCAAGCCAAGATCATCTTCTGGATTCACTCTAGCCTGTCAAAACTTCTTAGTATATTAATTCTATCATCCAACACATAACTCTCATTGATAAAAATGTTGAATAAAATAGGTCACTGAGATTTTCTGCTAGAAAGATATTCATCCAGGGAGGGACTGATCCATTAATCATTACTATCTGGGTCTGGTCAGTTACTCAGTTTTTAATCTTCCAGAAATAAAAACATTAGTACTAAAGGAATTTATTTTAAAATAGATTCTCACTACTTAACAGAAATGATTAGCATAAAAATATGCAGATCATTTACAAGCAAGGTATTCATTTAATGGGAATTTTTCTCTTAGGCATCTTGAAGAAAAAAAAAACCTAACACTTCAATAAGTATATAATAAGAATAAGTCACTAGAGTTTATTTATTTCAAGAGAAAATCTAAGAAGGTAACTTATAGCATTATTGCTCCTTTTTTCCTGGAAACTTATTTTTTAAAATTTCATTTTAATAGTGTATTATTTTTCCAATTACATATAATGATGGTTTTCAACATTCATTTATCCTGAGTTCAAATTTTTTTTCTTCCTCCCTTCCTTCTCACCAAGCTAGCAAACAATGTGATACAGGTTATGCATGGACATTGATTTTTAACATAGTTCCATATAAGTCATGCTGGGAAAGAAAAATCTGAGCAAAAGGGAAAAAAACAAAAAACAAAAAAACATGAGAAAGAAGGAAACAAAGTGAAATAAAACAAAAAAGTATGTTACAATCTGCATTTAGTCTCCATAATTCTTTCTATGGATATGAATGGCATTTTCTATTCAACATTTATTGGAATTGCCTTAGATCATTGTATTGCTAAAAAGAGCTAAGTCTATCATAGTTGATCATCATATAATCTTCCTGTTACAATGTACAATGTTCTCTTGGTTCTGTTCACTTCACTCAGCATCAGTTCATGTAAAGTCTTTCCAGGCTTTTCTGAAATCACTCTATCATTTTTTATAGAAAAATAGTATTCCATTACATTCAAATTTAACTTATCCAGTCATTTCCCCAACTGATAGGCATCTCCTCAATTTCCAATTCTTTGCCCCCACAAAAAGAACTGCTACAAATATTTTTGCACACACGGATCCTTTTTCTTCTTTTGTGATCTCTGTGGGATACAGACCCAATAGTGGCTCTACTGGATTAAATAGTATGAAGTATTATAGCCCTTTGGAGCATACTTCCAAATTGTTATCCTGAAAACTTTATGCAATGTCACTTGCTCCTTTAAAACTACAAAATTCCCTACAACAAATAATTTAAAGAAGAAAGTCACCAATCCTTTTGACTCATAGCACAAAAATTCCCCAAAAGATCCACTCTAAAGACTACATTTTTCATGATCAGATTGTCTCTGAGGTCTAAGCATCAATTAGTAAAAATTTATGCAACTTCTACTATATTCAAGGTGTCCTTAGGCAGAGTGCTATCAGATTTTGGAATGGATGCATTCCCACTAGTTAAAATTCTTTATCAGATATTACACTTCAAAACCCTTCAGTAATAGAGTGCCATGCAGCTCAACAATCCAAAATAATAGTATTCTCAATAAACATTTATTATTATTATACTATGTGCCAGGTACTATGCTAAGCAATGGGGATATTTAAAAAAGCAAATAGCAGTCCCTTTCTTCAAGGAGTTCACCATTTAACGGATAGGTAGAAGTATATACTCACAGATATGGAGACAGCCAATAAGCATTTATTAAGTACCTACTATGTATTGTGTTTAGGTCTAAGAGTTAATTATCATCTCTTATAGTAATTCAGAAATCTATATATTCAGCCTCAATCTCTCTCCTAAGTTATTCTCCCAAATCACCAATTATCTGTCTATTAGTATATTTCACACATATCCCCAAAAACATCTTTTTCTAAAATAGTATGCATTCTTTCCCCCAAAACTCTGCTGAATTTTCCTATTTCTCTTTGCGATATCACCATTCTTCCATTCTTCTGAGTTCTTACAGGTTCCAATCTTCCAGTATCTTTGACTCTATATGTCCAATACAATGAAAAATGTCATTTCCCTCTCCCCACCCAATCTCTCAATTCTTTTGGCTTTTTCTCCATGCCAAAGTCACTGTCTCCATTCAGGTACTAATCACATTTTACCTAGACTGACTCAATCACCTCCACCTTAGTCTTCCTGAATGTTTCTCTTCACTCCAAACCCTCCTTCACATGGCTGATTAAATAATTTTCCATAAGTACGGATCTAACCATGTCACATTATAACAAACAAAACTGGTATCTTAGTTAGATTCTCTATCTGTAGTCTCAGGATTTTTTAAATATGTGGACTTTTTAGATGTTTTTGCAAAGTGACATATTTTTTATATTTTAGCACTGTTTTGGTTTTTTAAAAAAAGATCTTTGGCAAAAAAAAAGACTCACCATCCTATGACAATGTGCCGTAGTAGACAAAAGGGAAGTCTTGGAATCAAGAAGATCTATGTTCAAACCCTCCTGTCTCACATTAACTCAAACCAGCAATTCAATCTTTAAGTCCTACAGGCAACTAAGAATTGTTGTTGTTAAATAATTTCATCATACCCAACTCTTTGTGACTCCATTTAAGGTTTTCTTGGCAAGGATACTAGAGTGGCTACCATTTCCTTTTCCAGTTCATTTTTACACAAAAGGAAATTGAAACAAACAGTGTTAAAAGACCCACTCAAGATCATTTGCTAATAATTGTCTGGGGCCACATTTGAACTTGGGAAGATAAGTCTTCTTGACTCTAGGCATTCTATTCACTGAGTCACCTAATGGCTACTTTTCTTAGTGTGCATGTACTTAAAAATATTAATCAATCAGCTATCATTTCTTAAGTGTCCATGTACTGTCTTGTGTTAGGTGCTAGGGATTCAGAGACTGAAATGGAATAGCTTCTTGCTTCAAGAAGCATTTATCAAGGGGAACTATGTATAAATATGAGTATATAGAAAACATAGTGATAGAAAGGGACTGGACTTATATTTTATTGGCAAAAGAAACTCTCCATGGAAAAATACAATGCAAATCAGAACCTATTCTTCAATTTATAGTTGTAAGAGGGTTATTTAGGGTCCTGAGAAATTATGATTTGTCAAAGGTCATAGAAACAGAATGTATGACAGACAACATTTGAATCTAAATCTTCCTGACTCCAAGGCCTGCTCTCTATCTACAGCGTTATGTTGTATCCTAAGGAAAACATTCATAGGCAATAAATAGGAGATCATTTCAGGGAGAGGGGAGATCAGGAAAATCCTTAGGCAGGAGGTGGTACTTGAGTTGATTCTAGAAGGAAGTGAGGAGATTTAAAAGACAGGGAAAGGAGTGCATTCCAAGGGGGAGGGGGACAGCCTCTGCAAAGGCACCAAGACAGAAAATGAAATGTCATGTATGGAGAATACATGAAGAAAATACAAGGAGACTTGTTTGGTGAACTGCGGGGTGTTAAAGGTAGAGTAAGGTAGTGAGGGGATTTAAACATTAAACAGTCGAGTCTGTATCTTGTCTTAGAAGTAATAGGGAACTACTGGATTTTATGAGTTGGAAAGTGATGTACCTATGCTGTAAGTCATAACTATATTTAAAACTATAATTTTGAGAGCTATGTGGAAAATGGATGGGAAAAGAGGAAAGATTTTGGGCAATGGAAGCCAATGTAACAGTATAATAGGAGAGGGTAGGGGGGTTATACAAAAATACAGAGGACTGCAGATACTAGAACTTCTATGCAGTTAGAAAAAATAAGATTTGGCAACCACCTGGATATGAGAATAAAGAAGAAAAGTGAAGAGTTAAGGAGGACTCCAAAGTTGCAAAATTGGGTAACCAAAAGGTTAGTGATGCTCCTTTATGGAAAAAGGGAAGGCTTGGAAGATAAGATCATGAGGGTTTTTTTTTTAAATTTAATATTTTTGTTTTCCTCAGTTACATGTAAAACATTTATTTACATTTGTTTTTAAAACTTTGAGCTCCAGAATCTCCTACTTTCTTCCCACTCCCACCCCTTTTAAGAAGACACCTGTGAAGTCATACAAAACATTTCTATAGAAGTAATATTGTGAAACATAGATCTCCCCCTCAAATAAAAAAAAAGACAAACCTTCAACAAAAATAAAGTTAATTTAAAAAAAAAAGAGTATTCTCCAATCTGTATTCAATCATAATCAGTTTTTTTCTATAAGTATGGATAGCGTTTTTCCTCATAAGTACTTCAGGGTAGTCATGGTTTATAGTATTACTGAGAATAGCAAAGTCATTCATACCTGATTATCTCATAACATTGCTATGACTTTAAATACAGTATTTTTCATTTTGGTCAAACTCGTGGAGGACTTTCCAGATTTTCCTAAAAGCACCCCAGTCACCATTTCCCATAGAACAATAGTATTCCATTATAAATCACATACCACACTTTATTCAGCCATTCTCTAATTCATGAGCATCCCCTCAATTTCCAATTCTTTGCCCTAAGAATTGCTATAAATATTTTTGTACATATAGATTGTTTCCCTTTTTTAATCTCTTTTGTGATTCATGCCTAGTACTTAGTATTATTAAGGATTATTAAGGATATTGCACAATTTTATAGCCTGTTGGGCATAGATCATATCTTTTGAATATTAATCAATTAGGGAATAGGTCGTTTTAAAAAATCAATCTGACTGATTTCCATTCACATTTGAAAAATCAGGCTTTCATCAAAGAAACTTGTTAGAAAATTCTTTTTACAATTACTATTGCTGTTTATTCTATTCTCTCTTCTTTCATCTTGACCCTCTCTCCTCAATAATGTTTTGCTATATCTACTTCCTCCCCCAATACACATTCTCTTCTATCATTTTCCCTCTTCCAGTATCTTTCTTCCCTTCCTACTTTCCTGAAGGGTAAGATATATTTAATGTGTATGTTATTTCCTCTTTGAGCCAGGGCTGATGAAAGTAAGGTTCACTCATTGCTCTACCCTCTCCCCATTTCCCCTCCAATGTAAAAGCTTTTTCTTATCTCTTTTAGATAATTTATACCATTTTATCTCTCCCTTTCTCTTTCTTCCAGCACATTCCTCTCACACCCCTTAATTTTATTTTTTTACATAATATCTCTTCATATTCAACTCACACCTCTTCCCTCGGTCTATACACACTCCCTCTAACTGCCACAATAATGAGAAAGTTCTAATGAGTTACAAGTAGCATCTTCACATGCAGGAATATAAACAGATAAACTTTATGATATCCCTTTCCTGATGACTTTTTTAGGCTTCTTCGGAGTCCTGTAGTTCAAAAATCCAATTTTTTATTCAGCTCTTGTCTTTTCAATAAGAATTCTTGAAATTCCTCTATTTCAACAAATTTCACTCTTTCCCCTAAAGGATTATACTCAGTTTTGTTGAGTAGATGATTTTTGGTTGTAATTCTAGTTCCACTGACTCTCCATAATATCACATTCCAAGTCCACTGTGGAAACTGCTAAATCTATACTAACTTGATTCTGGCTCCACCATACTTAAATTGTTTCTTTTTGGATGTCTGCAAGGTTTGCTTCTTCACCTGGAAATTCCAGAATTTGGTTATAGTGTTCCTGGGAGTTTTCATTTTGGCTTCTCTATCAAGAGGTGATCAATGGATTCTTTCAATTTTTATTTTACCTTATGATTTTAGAACATCAGGGCAGTTTTCTTTGATAATTTCAGAAGATGATATTTGGGCTCTTTTTTTTTTTTTTTTGATCATGGCTTTCAGGTAGGCCAATAATTTTTAAATCATCTATCCTGGATCTATTTCCAGGTCAGTTGTTTTTCCCATGAGATATTTCACACTTTTTTTTTTAAAATTTTTATTCTTTTGGTTTTGTTTTATTGTTTCTTGATTTCTCATAAAGGTATTAGCTTCCATTTACTGAATCCCAATTTTCAAGGAATTGTTTTCTTCAGTGAGCTTTTGTCCCTCCTTTCCCATTTGGCCAAATTTGCTTTTTAAGGGATTCTTCTCATTAGCTTTTTGTATTATTTTTTGACAACTCTTCAATTCTCTTCCCAATTTTTCCTCAGTTTTACTTGATTTTCAAAATCCCTTTTGAGCTCTTTTATGGCTTGAGACCAATTCTTATTTTTCTTGGGAGGCTTCGAATGTAGGAGCTTTTACTTTTTTATCTTCTTCAGATTGTGTGTTTTGATCTCTTTTGCCACCATATTAATTTTCTATGGTCAGAATATTTTTTGGTTTTCTGCTCATTTTCACAGCTTTTTTTTTTTTTTTTAACTTGGCTTTTAACTCTTTGTTAAAGTAGGGTTCCGTTTCTAGGGTGGAGGGGGGCACTGTCCCAAGCTGTTTTCAGAGATACTTCCAGGGACCTGACCACAAGCATTCTTTTCTGCTTTGGAATTGTGAGAAATATCCCCACTCAATTGTGGCTGTAAGTTCTAGCGTGCTACAGCCACAGAGTCTTCCCTCAGAGTGGAATATTTTTCAGTCAAGGACAACTTAGAAGGTCAGCAAGAAAGTTGTCCTCAGTTAGAAAATATTCTACTCTGTTTTTTTAACGTGTTCTGACACATTAAAATTTGTTTAGAGTCACTATTTAAAAGAATTTGGAGTAGTTTGGCGGAGAGTGATTCAGTAAGAGAGACTAAGAGAGACAAGATTTTAGGAGTGACCTGTATAGAGATAATGATAGAACCAGCTGATATGACACTCCCTACCCCCAAGAGACTATAGAGACAAAAAAGAGGGGCCAGGAAAAAGTTTTGGGTAAATTATAGGGTATGATATGATTTTTCATGTATTGATTTTTATCAGGATATCTGCTCAATTTTATGTAACATTTTATGGTTTATAAAACACTGTCTATACATTGTAATTAAAGAAGAAAGAATAACATTGGAACATGGGATACTTAGGAAGACAAGCATTAGAAAGTCTCATTTCTTGAGCAGGACCAGGAGATCATTATATACTTCAACAACAATACTATATGAGGATCAATTCTGATGGATGTGGCCATTTTCAACAATGAGATGAACCAAATCAGTTCCAATAGAGCAGTAATGAACTGAACCAGTTACACCCAGCGAAAGAACTCTGGGAGATGACTATGAACGACTACATAGAATTCCCAATATCCCTATTTTTTGTCTGCCTACATTTTTGATTTCCTTCACAGGTTAATTGTACACTATTTCAAAGTCCAATTCTTTTTGTACAGCAAAATAACTTTTTGGACATGTATACATATATTGTATTTAATTTGTACTTTAACATATGTAACATATATTGGTCAACCTGCCATCTGGGGGAGGGGGTGGGGGGAAGGAGGGGAAAAATTGGAACAAAAGGCTTTGCAATTGTCAGTGCTGTAAAATTACCCATGCATATATCTTGTAAATAAAAAGTTATAATAAAAAAAAAGAAAAAAAAAGAAAATCTCATTTCTTTAGGCTAGACAGTGAGGCACGGAAATACTAGATACCTAGAAGTTAGAAGTATTAAAAAAAAATTCAATGTTTAAGGTAGAAAAAAGATGGAGAATGGGAAGGTGAGATGCCAAAGAAAATCTTCTTATATTTGCCTTTAGACCTTATTATTGTATATTTGCCACTGAAAATTACTTTGTTAACTTGATCATACATGGCCAAATAGTCAGTACCAGAGATAGCTGTTTAGTCTGGAAAACTGTAAGCCATGGCCTTCCTCAGTTCTGCTCAATTTCTGAACCTCAACTAATCCATTCTCTAGCAAGTCTAAACTGATGTTAATTTCATGTATTTCCCTCCTCAATCACTTCTTCCCTTCCCCTAATATAAAGGATAATAAGTAAATGGAAAAGAAAAAAAGATAAATAAATAAAAGATTTCAACATGTGGACAATGAAAGATGATGATTATAGTTAGCATTCATATGATGGTCTAAGATTTGCAAAGCATTTACGTATTTTACCTCATTTGATCCTCATAACAACACTGTGAAATAACTTGGTGCTATTATTACTTATTTTCCTTTTATAGCTGAGGAAACTGAGTCTAAAGGAGGTTAAGTAACTTGAACAGGAATACATGACAGAGGGTCTCAGAATTTAAATATAGGTCTTCAGGACTCCAAATTCAACCCTCTACTCATTGGGCCATCTATTGCTTATATGAAGCAAGTGAAATTAGATTTTCCTACAATTTTTCTTTCTTTTACTCTCCTCATATTCCACATTATTCTTCCCTAAAAACTCTCACTATTGATAATACCGTAGTTTTGAATTTCCTTATTCTCAGACAACTTTAGAACAAATATTCCTTATATGATGAGAAAACTGTATAAACAAACACTTTTAGGTAATTTGCATTTTTATAAATTTATCTATAAATGTCTTTTCAATTAACATTTTGCAGCATCACTTGACTCTGTTCTCTACTTACATAGCCATCACCTCAGTGTAAGTCAACATCATCTCTTACATAAATGAATGTAACAGACTCATAATTGTTCCCCCTATCTCAAGTATCTTTTTAATCTAAAAGTAACTCCTCAGGGCTCCTAATTTTCTCTAAGTAAAGATCTGATCATGTTGCTATACTCCTCAATAAACTTCAGTAGTTTCTTATTACATCTAGGATAAAATATTCATTCCTCTGTTTAGCTTTGAAAGAATTACACAACTTAGTCTTATTTCCAGACTTATAACATATCACTCTCTTTAATATACCAAATCACTCTCTCTCTTTAATTCTCTACATTTCTTTCTTCCATCAAGATGCAGCTCAAGCACCAGATTGTATACTTGTACATTCAGAATAAATATAAAAATGTGTCTTCCAATTAGAATTTAAGTTCTGGGAGACTAGGAATCCTTTCATATTACTGCCAACTAGCACAGTGCTTAGCATATACATAGTTGTAAAAGCTTGTTGATAGAGTAAGAACATAATGTAGTAGATAAGGTACTGACTAGATTTTAAATCAGTCAGTAAAGATTTGAGTTCAAATCCCATTTAAGATGCTTAACTGTGATGTGACTGTACAAGTTACTATATGTCTTCTATAAAATGGGGCTAGAAAGTAGCTACCTCACTATATTACTCTGTAAATCTCAAAATGCTAAACAACTATGACCTATTATTTCATTATTATTTATTACTTAGATCCAAAAAATGATTGTCTAGTCCTGGCACAGAGATGTTCAAGGAGAACAAATCTACCACCTCTCCAAGAAGCTCATTCTGCTTTTAGATACCTAATTGTGAAGATTTTTTCCTGACTTCAAACCTAAATTTGCCTCTTTGTCATTTCTACCCACTGTTCTCAATTCTGCTCTGAAGGGCCACACAGTACAAGTCTAATAACTATTTTTCAGGATAGCTTTTCCAACTCTTGAAGAAGTTCTCACATTGCTCCTTTAAAGATCTCCTTTTCTCCAGGCTAAATGTACTCAGTTGTTTCAGTGGATCCTAACAGGTCATGGACTCAAGGCCTTCATAATCCTCACTAGTCTCCTCTAGACACTCATCAGTGTGTCAAGTGTCTTTCTTAAACTATGATGCTCAGAAATAAACTTAATCTTTAGTTAGGGCTAAGCTTACTGGGACTCTCATCTGTACTCCTGGAATTTGTGCCCCTCTCAAAGTAGTACAAGATCATGTCAGCTGATTTGGCTCTTACATCACACCACTGACTCATACTGAATTTGCAAGCTTCAAAAAAATCCATATCTTTTTTTCAGACTTGCTATCTATCCATGGCTCCCTCTTCTAATTGTAAAATTGAATTTTTATACTCAAAATAAAAGACTTTCTATTTGTCCCTAGAGAATTTCATCTCACTTACTTCAGTCCAATATTCTAGCTTTCTAAGATCCTTTCAGATTCTTGGGCTATTCCTTCCAGCCTTGTTTCAGCTGCCAATCTGATGAGCATACCACCCATGCTTTTCTTCAAGTCTCTGGCAAAAATGCTTAAAAGAGGGGGCAGCTAGGTGGCGCAGTGGATAGAGCACCAGCCTTGAATTCAGGAGGACCCAAGTTCAAATCTGCTCTCAGACACTTAACACTTCCTAGCTGTGTGACCCTGGGCAAGTCACTTAACCCCAGCCTCCAAAAAAAAAAAAAAAATGTTTAAAAGAAAAGAGCCAACAACAAGTACTTGGAGTTCTCCACTGGAGACATTTTGCACAAAACTATTAACAATTAGAATGTATATTTTTTGGTTTAACTGCTTTAGGGAAGTTCCAAATGAACTTATGATACAATATAAATACTGTTTGTTCTTGGTTTAAATTGGTTAAAATTTTCATTGAATAAAAATGTTTAACAAAGCAATACTTCAGTGAGAGAGAGGTCACTAGTATGGTAAAGATGTGCTCCCCCATCATTATTAAGAAGCCTGTTTTTTAGTGATGAGCCTTCCCAAACTTAGCTAGGTTAGTTAACTATAATCTATTATTCATCTCTTACCTGAGTGAGACCTTTCTAATGAGATAAAACCCTCTTTTATCATGCTGGCATAAAAATGACTCACATTTCTATGACACTTTAAAGATTTCAAAAGTACTTTCTGACTTATAGGAACTGATACAAAATGAAATAAACAACCGGGAAAAGAGTGTTCACAATATCAGTCACATTGTGTCATGATAATCAACTATGAATGACAGCTCTTCTCAGCAACACAATGATCCGATACAAATGCAAAGGACCTATGAAGAAAAATGCTATTTACATCCTGATTAAAAACTGATGGATTCTGCATCCCCCAATTGATAAATTGGATATAGACAATTTTCAGATGATGAAATTAAAAGCCATTTATAGTCATATGAAAAAAATGCTCCATGTTCACTATTAATTAGGAAAAGGCAAATTTGGATAATTCTAAGTTACTTCATACCTATCTGATTGGCAAAGATGACAGGAAAAGAGAATGATAAATGTTGGAAGGGATGTGCATTGCTGGTAGAGTTGTGAAATGATCCAACCATTCTGGAGAGCAATCAGGAAGTACGCTCAAAGAACTATAAAACTACACATACCCTTTGATCCAGCAGTGTCACTACTAGAGCTAAACCCCAAAGAAATCATAAAAGAGAGGCAAGGACCAACATGTGCAAAAATGTTTATAGTAGTTTGTTTGTTTTTTTATAGTGGCAACGAATTGGAAATTGATATTAAAAAAAAAAAAAAGAATTGGAAATTGAGTGTATGCCCATCAATTGGGGAAGGGCTGAATAAATTATGGTATAAAAAATGTAATAGAATATTATTGTTTTATAAGAAACAAAAAACAGGCTGATTTTTGAGAAAATCTGGAAAGATTTTTATGAACTGATGCTGACTGAAGTAAGCAGAATCAGGAAGTCCTTGTACACAATAAGAGCAAGATTATGTGATGATCAGATATGACAAACTTAGCTCTTCTCAGCAAGAGTGATCCAAGACAATTCCAATAAAGCTGGAATGGAAGATATCATCTGCAGAGAGAGAACTATGTGGATCGAAGAACAGTATTTTCATCTTTTTTTGTTTTGTTTTATTTACTTTGTCTTTCTCATGATTTTTTTCTTTTAGTCTTATTTTCCTTGCACAACATGGCAAATATGGAAATATGTTTTTAAAATATTATACATGCATAACCTATATCAGATTGTTTGCTATCTTGGAGAGGGTTAAAGGTGGGAAAAGGAGAAAAAAATCTGGAACACAAAATCTTACAAAAATGAATGTTGAAAATTATCTTTACATGTATTTGGAAAAATAAAATACAACTGATAAAAAATAAAAAAATAAAAACTGATGAACTCTGAATGAAGGTTGAGGCATAGGTTTTTCACTTTATTTTTCTTTTGATCTGTTATTTCTTTCACAATTTTTTTCACACAACTTTGTAACTGTAACAACTTTCCCAACTGATTAAGATGATAATGTTTTATATTATATCACATATATAAGACATATGAAACTCCCTATTATCTGCCAAAGAGGAGTGAAGAGAAAAGAAGGGAGAAAAATTTCAATCTCAAAATCTTATAAAAATGAATATTAAAAATGTTCTTAATATTTAAAATGGGGATATTTATTTATTATCAAATATTATTAAAGATAAATAAAAAAGTACTTTACTAACAACACCCCCGTGAGGAAAGTATTATTCCTATTTAATAGTAATAAGGCTGAGAGACATGAATGTAATTCCTTTTGGTCACATAGTCAATTAGTGTTTTC
Source organism: Sminthopsis crassicaudata (assembly GCF_048593235.1). Taxonomy (NCBI): domain Eukaryota; kingdom Metazoa; phylum Chordata; class Mammalia; order Dasyuromorphia; family Dasyuridae; genus Sminthopsis; species Sminthopsis crassicaudata. The sequence goes on from NC_133617.1 coordinate 107,843,570, forward strand.
TGATTCCAAGTCTGTCAGCCTTTCAACTACAGCACCTCAAAGAGGTTGTCTCATACTACAAAGATAACCATCAACAGTTCTGTTATATCATACACAGGCTTCAAGAATCCAGGACTACCTTCAAGGCACAATACTAATCACTATCCTATACACTGGTAGCTATAGATGAAACATAATAAATGCTTGATGCCATTTTGTCACTCTCTCTCATCAAGCAAAAAACATCCTACTCCTCCTGAGAGTCAGTATAGTATAGACATAGACTTTGGTACATAGTGTCTAAAATGTACTAGCAAAAAGATATTAACCTCGATAGTCTCATCTATACAATTGGAAAAAGGAATTGTAAAACTGTATAAATATGAATAAATATTAAAGGCAAGAAAATCTTTAAAACAAATGAACTAAAAATCTAACAGCATAAAGTTTTTATTTTAACCATTAAGGGCAAAATTATAATTCCATAAAATTTAAGCAAATAAACAATTATGAAAATAATGTAAACAATTTCTGCTCTACTATTTCTCTGAAATAACAGTTGATTTTTAAATTTTAAGTTACATGTTAACAAACTTGGCCTTTGAGTGCTGAAGCAGTGTTTTAGTTTTTATAGCACTCCAACTGTCATAGGAAAAGTTGACTTATATAGTACAGACTACCTGGCCAATGAACCAAAAAACTGATAAACAAATGACAGTCATTATGTGTTCAAGGTCTAAATTTCTGAAAACAGAAATGCAATTTTTATCTTCTTAGGACTCCTTTTCTAAATAAGTTCCCTGTACTATGGTAGATGACAGAATAAGCAATTGTGCAATGAAAGCCTCCAGAACCTGGTTGCAACTTTTGGAATGTGACCATTGTTTTGCAATGGAGTTTGTCACCATCATATGAAAAAAATCATTGGGAAATAAAATATCTTGTTTACCTGCTAGTTACTGATATAGAACTACTCATCACAAAGGCAACAATCTAATTCAAGGAATTAAATCTTTCAATGTTTATGATGTTAAGTCTTTAAAATTTTTAAAAACATTTTCTTGAGCCTAAATGTATACTCTAAACTGAAAAAGATATTTGTTTGTAATATAACTAATAGTACTTTATTATATGGAGTATCTTTGGACTAGTGAATTATTTTCTTATAGTGCTTCTGTTCTTATAGGGTGTTTTTTTATCTAATATTTTCAGTTATTACATGGCATTTTATTGTTGTTGAGGAATTATTTTATTGTATATCAATGGTGGCACAATGGATACAGCACCAGGCTTGGAGTCAGATAGACTGATTTTTCAGAGTTCAAATCTCACCTCAGACACTCACTAGTTGTGTGATCCTGGTCAAGTCACTTACCCCTATTTGTCTGTTTCCTCATCTGTAAAAGGAGTTAGAGAAGGAAATGGCAAATCACTCTAGTATCTTTGCCAAGAAAACTCCAAATGTGGTCACAAAGAATTGAACTTGACTGAACAACAACAAAGCAAAAACAAAATCTGAATAAAAACAATATGAAATGATAAATAACAATAGAACAATGTCATACTATAATTGGGGATAAAGTAGTAATTAATAAGTGATAGCAGGGCAGCCAAAATAGGACTATGGCATCATACATTTAGAGCTCCAAGGAACCTTGAAGACCATCTAATCCAATCCCTTTTTTTTACAATGGAGAAACTGGAGGTTAGAGAAGTAACAGCACTTACTTTGGGTCAAATAGCTAGTTAATGTGATACTGTACTTGAACCCAGGTCTTTTTGACTCTTAAATCTAATATTCTTATTCACCATCTTCAGCTACCCGTGAAAGTTAACACATCTTTCCATAGAACAATAAAAAATCAATATTACTATATTTGAGGTTACTGTATAAGATTTTCTCCATGAGAGAATATTTAGTGTTCTTGCCCTAACAAAATTCCTCAAAAGAAACATTTATTTTCCAATAATTATAACTATTAAAAGGAAATCCTGGAAATCATACTTTAGGATTAACAGGCATCCTAACTTTGTCAACATCATGCCTGTTAAAATTTTGATGTACTAATACTTTGCCTCAATGTCTCAGATTTGTGCCAGGTTAACAGGAATATTGCTAATATAGATTTTATTGTAAAAGGCTGCCATTATCACTTCTTAAAAGAGAAAAGCAGGGTATAGAAAATGCTACTTTCTGCAACTTGTACTTATATACCCCATGCTACTGCCCCCTACTGACCAAGAAGGGAAAAGTCCCAATTTATTATTTACAATTTAAACCATCCATCTTTTTTCAAACATTCCTTTTCCCACTTTCCTCCAAGAGAAACAACTTAGTCTATGTACTTTTTCAAGTGACCTATTGAATACACAGAATCACAGAATTTTAGAATTGGAAGAGAATATAATCATCAACCAATATAACAGCAGAAAGGGGTCTACAATGTAGAGGACAAATGATCACGTTGCCTCTGCTTAAAAACTTCAAGTTTTAGGAGGTAGCCCATTCTACTTTTCAATTCTACCTCTGATAGCAACTTTTATTGACTTTAAGACTAAATATGCTTCTTTATAACTTCCAAACACTTCTAAGTCTTTCCTCTGGAGCCAAAACCAAACAAAAACAACACACCATCTAATCCTTTCTTCCACAAGACATTTCTTCAAATACTTGAATGTGACTTTCATTTTCATGTCCCATGTCTAGTACCCTGCCCTCAACATCAGTCTTCTTTTATGGTCTAAGCATCTGCATTTCCTGTAACCAATCTTCAAATGGATTACATTTAAGGCTCTTTATTATCCCGGAACCACATTCTAGACACTCTAAATTTCTTCAAATGTGACAGAATACAATAGAAATGGTAAGATGAAGGTAGAAGAAGGTAGTACTGCTACGTCTTCATTTCTGTATGTGAGGTTTTTTGGAATGAACTTTAAGATTACATTAGCTTTTCTGACAGCTTTATCACACTTTGGATTCACACTAAGCTTGCATACCACTGAAGAAATGCTCAGATCTTCAGATCAGCTTCAGATCAACTACCATTTAGTCATATTTTTCCCTATTAAATTTTCATCTTACTTTATTTTGCTCAATAGTATTGATAAAGTTTAGATTTAGGGAACCAAAATAAAATTAGGGTTTCTGATGGGAGTTAAATAATAAGGTCTAGTGGCAGATTCGGGTTCAGGGAACCAAAAAAAGAGGTTTAATTTCCCTGTACCCCCTTGGCATTTGGCACAAGGATAGGGAGTTTTGGGGACTCCCTTCTGGCGGTGCAGTGGTTCTCTGTAAAGGAAATTACAGACCCCAAAACCTAGATTGATAAAAGAGGTTTATTATGGGGATTGGAAGTAAGGTTAGAAATCCTGACAGAGAGGCATAAAGTCTGGTTAGGGAAACAGGTGAGGGTAAAGAGAGGGTGGCACTGGAAAAGAATATTCCAGTGGACAGATCTATGGAAAATGGAGTTTTGCACTGAGAATGTAGTTCTCAGTGGACAGAACGTCCTGGCAACAAAGGGAGCTGCCAAGATCCATCTGCAAAGACCTTAGTTGATGGAAGCTTATTATATTGGGTGTCTTAGTGGGGGCTGGGACAAGCCCAGATCTCCTATTGGAATTCAAAGGGATGCTTTTTGACTAGGATTTGTAATTGAATCAAAGGCTCTGCAATCCTACAAAGACAACTTGTCTGGGGAGGATGTCTCAGCCAGGAAGGGCTGGGAATCTGAAAGGAATCACAGATTAATAGGAAATACAGTTTCTTAAAGGGACCACAATCCACTTCAGTATAGCCTTTCAATATGCAGCCAGTCAATAAGCATTTGATATTTAATATATGCCTGATCCTGTGTTAAGTGCTGGTGATATAAAGTTGGAATTTTAATGTATTCTGCATTTCTCTCTCTACCTCATTTTACAGATAAGGAAACTGAGGCAAACTGGGTTAAATGACTTGTTTAGAGTCACATAACTAGTAAATGTCAGAGGCCATATTTGAACTCAGGAAAGCGTCTTTCTGGTTTCAGACTCAGCATTCTACCCATTGTGTTCCCTAGCTACCCTGATACAAAAAAAGGTAAGGACAATTTTTGCCCTCAAGGAGTTCACATTCTAATTGGGAGTCAACATGTAAATAATAAAGTCTTTTAAAATTCTGATCCTGTCACCCAGTCTGTTGTTATCCCTCACATTTTTGTGTCTACAAAAATTTGATATACAAGCTGGCTGTGTTTTTATTTAAGTTACTGATAAAAGTTAAAGTGCACTAGACCAAGCATAGATCTGTCAGGTATTCTATCTGTGACCTTTTTTCCTTCATGACTATTTTCTAGATCTATTTAGTCATTAGGCACTGATCTACTTAATTGTACTAATATACTCAAGCCCATATCTCTCCATCTGTAGTCTTAGACTAGCAAAACAGATTATCATGTACTTTGCTAAGATATAGATCAAACCATAAATACAGCATTTCTCTGATCACCCATTTCAATAACTCTGTCAAAAAAGAAAACAAGGTGTGTCCTGGTCTGAAGCCATGCTGATTCCTTTTGATCACTTCTCTCTGATCTATCTCTTTAATAATCCATTGTCAGAAAGTGAAGTAAGTAGCACTAAGAAAACAATGTAAACAATGACTTTAATAATAATGTAAATGGAAAGAACAATAACTACAAACACTGAAAATGAATGTTGAAAGATTACAAAGAACAAGTTTGATTCTAAAGAAGAAATACTAAGACACATAATCTTCCATTCCTTTGCCTATACCTCTTTCAAAACTTGTAGACAGTGTCTCAGCAATTACAATTTTGCCAATCCTTTTGGTACCCAAGGCTGCACTTCATGGAAGCTAGATGGCTAGATGATTTGAAATCATCAAAGGAAATCAGCACATTTTCATAATCTACATATTTATTTAGACTGCAGTAGTCCTCAAACTTTTTAAATAGGGGGCCAGTTCACTGTCCCTCAGACTGTTGGAGGGCCGGGCTGTAGTAAAAACAACAGCTCACACTCTGTCTCCGCCCCTCGGCTCATTTGCCATAACCCCATGGTTATGGCAAACGGTCTCAGCAGGCTGCACGTGGCCCTCGGGCCATAGTTTGAGAACCACTGATTTAGAATATTGCTTCTTCTTTGGTCATTTTGGTTCACTTCTTTTCAATCCAAATATTCTCCTTGGCAAAGAAAACAGAAGCAAAAATATTAAACAGATCAACTCATCCCACTGTTGTCAGGTACCTCAACACATCAAGAAAACTACAATAAACACATCTTTTTTAACAGCCTCAACTCATTAGTTAATCAAGCAGTTAAAAGATATTTGTATTCAGTATGGGAAATTAAAATATGAAAGACAGACAGTCCCTGTATTCAAAAAGCTAACATTCTAATGCTGAAGATAATACATAAGAAGAAACTGAAGAGAGTAGGAGAGAATGAACTCTATTAAAGAGAATGAAGCTTGGTAAGAAATAGAGCTATAGCTGGGCTGGGTGCCCTTCTTAACTGGAGGGCCTGAAAGAAGGCATATCTTTCCAATCAGGAGGACCTTGGGGGCCCAAGGTACTTCTGAGGACCTAAGACTAAAGTGACCTTCTGGAATGAAGACCTGATTTCCAAGCATGATGGAAAAATCCACAGGAGTTCAGTTTGGTGGGAAGTGAAGAGATGGGCTGAGTGAAATCCTTATATGGAAGTTCTGGAAGAAGCCTTCCACTCTCCAATCAGAGCACTCCTAATAGTATTTTTAGAAAACGATACCATTTTTTTATTCATTTGCATCACTGACTGCTGAGATTTTGAGTTAATCAAGGAGCCTCTCTCTGCTTCTTATCCACATGTCAATAGAACATAGAAAAAGTCTTTTTCCTATATTTATATGTGATTTGTTATATAACTGCTCACAAATATTCATTTGGGCTAATGATACTAATGCCATAGATAAAAACAAAAACAAATTAAAAAATGAAGAGATTTCATGAGACAGAATAAAGTTAAAGCTGTTTTTAATTCTTTCCTCTCCCCCCAAAGAAGTCTTTATAGAGTTTAGAATACATGAAAGGATTATTTTAGAATATATGAAAGGATTATTTTAGGAATATCTATCATATGATTTAGACTACTAAAGATTACATTTTCATTTTCTTTTTAAATTTTAGATGAGGCTTCCCTATCTTGTCCAGGCTGGAAGTACAATGGCCTCTCATGGACTTGATCTCAACCATGATTAATGAAAATGTTTTAAAATGACTCCCAAGCTGGGCTAGTTGTCGCTTCCTTTAAAAAACCATAAGAGGACAACCTCTCAAATCACCTCAAGTCTGACCACAGCTCAGAACTTTGAACTCAAGTGATCCATTAGCCTCAGCATTATGCGGTAGCAGAGATTCTAAGTGTGTGTCATTTTTTCCAAACAAATTTGTGAAATGATGAAATGAAGAACCTGATTACAAAAAGCAATAGATTCTTCTATATAATGTCACCAAGAAAGTGTTAGGGAAAAAAATTACTGAGAACCAGAGAGAAGAAATCACAGACTTAGGGAACAGACGTCAGAAAGGCTGTAGTTCAATCCTTCTACTTATCATACAAAGAGATTAAGGACTGACAAACTGAAATGATTTGTAGTAACACAGTAAAGTCAGTGTGATCTAGATGGCAAATGGAATGAGCTAGTTCTCCTGATTCCATGGGCAGTCCAGATCCAGGGACAGTCTAGTGGGGGAAAAAAAAGGAAAAAAAGAAAAGAAAAGAAAAGAAAAGAAAAGAAAAGAAAAGAAAAGAAAAGAAAAGAAAAGAAAAGAAAAGAAAAGAAAAGAAAAGAAAAGAAAAGAAAAGAAAAGAAAAGAAAAGAAAAGAAAAGAAAAGAAAAGAAAAGAAAAGAAAAGAAAAGAAAAGAAAAGAAAAGAAAAGAAAAGAAAAGAAAAGAAAAAAGAAAAGAAAAGAAAAGAAAAGAAAAGAAAAGAAAAGAAAAGAAAAGAAAAGAAAAGCAGTTCATGTTGACACCACCCTATGTTAGAAGTTGATCAAGTCTCTCGCACCTGGAAGCTAGACAATTATAACAGCTTCTAACTGGAGGCTATATTCTAACTAGAAGTCATTCAGTCTCTCCCTCCAAATAGTGATTTGCACAGCTGTGAAAATATGTTCTTAATACACAGTTCTAACATCGTTATTCCTCTACAAAAATCACAAAAAGTTCCTTAAAATTTTAGAGGTTCTCTGTTGCTTTTTCAGGATACAAACCCTTCAGCTAGTATTTTTGCATCTCCAAAATGAGACTCCAGAATACTTTAACAGTCTTATTTCACATCAAACTTGATGTTAGAGTCAAACTCCACTACTAACTCAACTAGAATTTGTCTTGTGTGAACCTGACCTACTTTTGCCCCAGGGCACTCCCCTGGTTTCATGACACTTCTCCTTCAGGGCTCAGCATAAACATCACTCTCTTTGTGAAGAATATACACTGATTCTCTTCATTGAAAGAGTTCTTGTCCTTCCCAAGTTTTCCTAAATCACTTTCCATAAATCTCTCCTTATTATCTGTCCTCCACATTATTTAAAATTACATTTATTTGGATACCTGCCATAACCCAATATAATGTCCTTGAGGATAATGATTTTTTTAAAAAAAATCACTGTGTTCCCAGCACAGTGTTTTATACATAGTAGGTATTTAATAAATGTTGAAAAGAGAAAGGTAATGAGCTAAGTAAGACACAAAGAAAGAGATATGGCTAAGTTCTAGGTCTCTGAAGAGATTCAATGTGCTCATTTTAAATAAACAGACTTAAGAAATTTCCATATGTCCCTGTACCCCCCAACTCAATCTAACCTACTCTACTCTCTTGTAACTGAATACTTCTCCCGTTATTTTTTTTTACTCTCTCCTACTATCTCTCATTATTATCATAATCAAAAGGACCGCCTACAACCATTAGCACCTATCCTCTAATTATGTCACTGAATAAAAATGTTGAGAATTACTGATCAAGAGTGTTCAATAATTCCTGAACCAGTCACTAAACTAGGTAGCTAACTGGTGGAATGAATAGACCATAGAGCTTAGAATTAGGAAGACCTGAGTTCAGATTTGATCAAACATATTTTATTAGTTATGTGACCCCTGAATGTGTGACTCTGCCTCAGTTTTTTGATCTATAAAATGAGGATAATTCATATCACTTACTTCCTAGGTTTGTTATGATAAAATGAGATAATACTTGTAACACATTTTGCAAACTTTAAAGCACCATATAAATATTAGCTATCTTCCTCCTTTTCTTCTTTCCAATATCTCTAGAATGGAAATAATGAAAACTACAAGGATAACAGATGTTAATCAATTTTCTATTCAACAAAATCTCATTCCATGTCATTTATATCAACTTCAATTACAAAAGATGCTCTGTCTTCAGTTACAAAAGACCCATGTGAATATCCTATGATTAAAATCTATCTTTTGATAGTTGTGCAATTACCTTTTTTGGTGAATGTATAAAATGTGATTTAAAAATATGACAATCTGACATGCTTAAAAATAAGTGAACAGTGTCTACCAATTAAAAAACTTTATAATGCCTATGAGCAATAATGCATATATGTCTCTATTGCAACATCTTAATTCTTAGATATGTTAATTTCATGGGCCAAGAAAAAGCTTGAGGTAAGACATCTTACTGCCGGTTACCTTGAAGGATTTTTTTTTGCAAACAGATTTAAGAAGTTGTGGTGAGCCAAACAATAAAAAAGCCTAATTGTTAAATATGAGGTGACTAGTTTCAATCCAGGTTGTATTGCCATAAAAATACAATAAGTATACTTAAATTTTATCCATATTTAGAAAACAAGAAAAAGTTAAAAGACTTAAACTTGGCAAATTCTCAGTACAAGTGTATAATTCTATACTTTATCAAAGAGTTTGGCAATTATCTACAATTACCATTGAATGAAACCATATAGACCACCTAATTTTCTAAACCTTATAGATAAGCTGTATTCTTTTGTATGTGTGACATTGCCTAATGTCACAGTTAAAAAGCAAAACAGACAATAATGAAAATAAATGGTATAGTCCATAAAATATTTGATGTTCCCAGACCGATAGAAGTTTTCTTGCCAAATATACTGAAAACTAACTAGAAAACTTTATGGAAAATAGCAAAAGTAACCAAAAATGCAATCTAAACTACAGAGGTCATCTGCTCCTCTTCCTCATGCTGATAATGTTTAATGCATCCATAGATCATTTCCTCAAGAGGATGGCAGTAAAGAATAGACTATGAAAATGAAGCAGGTTCACTCTTTCTACCTACATGGCTCTTTCTTCAACATCCTCCCATATCCTAGTCCTTACTATCTGCAGAAAAACAAAAACAAACAAACAAACATAATCCAGGGCTCATAACAGTTATTTATTAGAGATGCCTGCTAAAAGAAGTGTTGTTTGAAAGAAGTAAGGAGGAGAGACACAATATCCAAAATAGGATCTTAGGATTACCTAGTGGAGTTAGAAGATAAAAAAGTTTAAGGGCTCCTATTGCCTAGTGCTAAATCCTCTCTATCCCCTGTGGCAAAAAAAAAAAAAAAAAAAAAAAAAAAAAAAATTTCCTAACTGTTGTTGAAAGTGATTTGTTCCTAGACACTGCTTTATATGTATCTATCTGAATTTCAGAACTGGTCACTGACATAAGAGCTGATTTTAGTATATGAGGTAATGTGTTAGAACATGAAGTTCTCAGATAGCTTATTTCAGGGATTAACACATATGATCCAAGAAAGATACTCTAGTTATGTGGTAAAGCTCTCTCAACTTTAGCTCATTTAATGCAATGACTTTTGTTTTAGTAACACAGTACTTCAATGGAGGAGGAGAGGAGAGAGGGAATCTCCAAAATGGTCATTAATACTTACTTAGTAGAAATGTGATAATTAAAGTCTCCCAAAGTAGTCACCACTATAAAAATACTTTAATCTCCAATAAAAAGTGGAAATATTTTCTAGTAGGAAACAACTTCCAAAAGCTATCTATTGCTTATCAGATTAAAGTGATTTTGGCATTGAAGACTTTCTCCTATATGTCTAATTGGCTATGTGGATAGATTGGCTGGGCCCAGAGTCTGAAGGATTTGAGTTAAATCAGATCTCAGCCACATATAAGCTGTGTGACCCTGGACAAATCATTTAACTTCTGTGTACCTTAATCCATTGGAAAAAGAAATGATCAACCACTCCAGTACCTTTGCCAAGAAAAGGATTGGCATGCTCTGAGCCATGGGGTCATGAAGAGTTGGACATGACTTAACAATAGAACCACCATCAGCACCTGCTCTAATCTAGATCTTCCTCCTCCTGCTCTTCATCTATAATAGTTTCAATATAATGGCACTATTTTACATATTTCATTCTTGCTCTGCTCTATGTCATCCTGGTTCCTTTATGGTACTCCCTACAACTGGAATTAACTCTCCTCATTGCTGTATGTACCTCATTTCAAGTCTCAATTGAGATGGGTAGAATACAGACTTGAAAACAGGAAATACTAAGTTCAAATCCTCTCTGACTCTCTGAGCCTTAGCATCTTCACCTAAAATACTTAAATAATAACAATAGTACTGCTACCTCCTAGAGCTGCTGTGAAAATCAAACGAGATAACATTTGTAAAGTATTTTATACATACTGTAACTACATATCAATTATGATGACTATATTTCCTCTATGAGGCCTTTTAAGTGATATAACATCAAATTTGCTTTTAAATTGATATAACATCAAATTTGTCAATGCCCTCACCTATACTACTTCTTTGCACACATCTCACTCTCCTTTATATTACAGTTATTTGAATACTTGTTCTTTCCTCCCATTTGACTGAAAATTCCTTGAGGGCACAGTTTGTAATTTATCTATTTCAACATCTTCCACACTAGGCATAGTAATTTGCACATGGCTACCATTAAAAATTTACTCTTTTCCTTTAAGAGAGTGATTATTTTTTTTAACTGATTTCATTCACAAGATCACAGGATTTAGTGATAGAAAGTTCCTTATCTCTTAGCTATCTAGTCCAATACCATCATCTTACAGAAGAACCTGAGGTCAAGAAATTATGATTGTCTCAAAGTCAAACAAGGTAGGTACTACAGACAAAAGATTTAACTCTAAGCCCTTAAACTTCAAATTCCCAACTCTATCCTAGCACAGTTACTGCTACAATATAAATGAAGAGTTCTACAAGAATAGTCTAAGAGAAGGGGTGTAGTCAAGGCATTAGAGGCAGAACCAGGAGCCTCACTTCTACACCGAGTAATTTTGTTACCATCCAATTATCAGCACATACCCTAACAAGGATTTTATTGGCCAAAAGAAAAGAACAAAACCAAACTATGGTTGTGCCTAATAGGCCTTTAAAGTCTAGCTGCAAAAGGTAACTGGAACAGGCATTTGGCTACAGGTCCAAGCAAAGAAGAATATGAAAATGGGAAAAAAGCTAAAATGGCAAACAGCTAGTACCTTTAAAGATATTTATAAGCATAGCATCCATGTAGACCACAGTACCTAGGCTAGGAAATACTTCCCTAAACATGTTTGCCAATATTAATAAAGTTTGATAAGTAATTAATTTCCAAATAATTGATAATGTTGTATAATTTTTGTGTCTGAAAGTAAATGAGTACTTGAAATAGTATATAATAGAATTTTTAAAATGGAAAACATTTATAATATGGCTTAAATTTGAATGACTCCTAGTCTTCTAAAAGGAGATTTTGGGTGTGGTTAAGATAACTAACTTTGAAAACCTAGCAACAGAGGATACATTATGAGTAAGTACTTTACAAAACCTTTTTTAAAAAAATGACGCCAATGTACTAGATCTTTTTCATTTCAATGAAGAGAAGTGGAGAATAAGTTGTAATGTGAAACATAATTTATGCAACTATGTTGAAATTCTCTGTTAAGAGAATTACAACTTTGAATGTAACCTTTTTATGGTAAAATGATTTCAAAATAATATTAAGCATAAATTTAAGATCATTTCAATGAGAGCTGATCACAAGAAAACTATTTCAATGCATGTCAATTCAACTGGAAGGCAACTTCTTATCAACAAGAAAAAAATAAAAGAATCGATGCAAAACAGTATAAGTTATATACTCTGTGGTATAATTATGGATGTTAAACATAGAAACATGTAAAAGTAGAAATTACAACACCAAGGAAAACTTGTCCTTATATATGTTTATGTATATGCTTTTATATGTATGTATTTTTAGATCCTCAGCTATTCCTGACCCTGATGAGATCAACTGATCATTTATAGACTTTCTCATAGTCAGAGAACAAGCTCTTCACTCATTCTTCAGCCACATGCCTTACTTAGGAAAAGGCAAACAATAAATTTAAAAGGCCAATAGAAACACTGTGGGCAAGTTTGCACTGCTTCTAAAAAACTAATGTAGTTCTCATTATATAATTGACATGAGAGAAGTTTACAAGTCATATACCCACTCTACTGTAAAGAAAACTATTCTCAATGTCTTACTATTATAATAAAAATGCTTTCTAAATGGTCTGATGCAGAATATAAGATTATTTCATAAGTTTTATAGGTCTTGTCAGCAAAGGCCTATTGTGTTTATATATTATATATTATGTATTTAACATCACAGGCTCTTACAACTGAAGCTGGAAGGGTTTTAAGAGACTGTCTTATACAACTCCCTCACTTAACACACAAGGAAATAGGCTGCCTAGGTAGCTAAATTAATTTGCTTATAGCTAATAGGTAGTGTCAGAGACAAGATTTAAAGCTAGGTTTTTTTGATTCCAGAGACATTGCTTTTCCCACTGTGTTATGCTTCACCCAAACATCTAAACTACAATCTCTCTGAACTTTTAGAAATTAATTCTTCATGTAATAAATTTGGTCTTATAATTGTGAAGAGAATTCTGAGAATCCAGCTTTTCCAGAAAGCCAAGAAAAATACTTCAGTTTCACCATTCTCAAATCCACTTGACTTTGAAAGCAAAATAAACATATTACTCTATTTAATATCATTGCACAAGCGAATTCACAAGAATGAAATGTGTTCAGAGTTCCTAGAAAAAATGTAGCAATACAGGCTGCCAACTTGTTCAATGTCAAGCTCTAGGCAGGATAGCAGGACTAGCAGTAAATGACTCACAGTGAGTCACGCTGAAGCTATTTTTGCTTTTAAAGTACGGCCAGGCACTGGGTTAATATTCAACCCAGAGTAAATTTAGCAACGCAAGAAAACAAGTGTTTCCATGGTTGCTTCTTCACAATGTTTATGATCTATATGCTGCCATTAGGTGTAGGAATAATAATTCCTACAGATAAATTATGTGGAAATATTTGCATTTAAGATTAGAGTTTATGTGTTGTTTTAGAAACTTGTTTTTCCCCCCAAAAAAACAGAACAAAAAAATATAAAACAGTAGCTACTAAATACTTTGTGTCTTTAAGAAGTCCTATGCCATTAAAATGCTTCAAGTCCTTTAGTAGAACAGTCTACTGATTTACAATTTAGTTGTTTGTTTGTTTTTTTGTTGTGTTGTTTTGTTTTTTAGTCCATACCCTATCTGGATTGGTCAAATCTAACCTGCAACTTGGGAAAAACCTAATTTCTCAGTAATATCTCACTTCTCTTATACGCATGTGGTGTTTTTGTGCTTGAGTGGCAGCATTACAAAGGAAGAAAAGATAAAGTAGGAACTTACTTCCCATCACTGAGTCCCTAAGTAATTCCTTAAAATTACAATTCAATCAATATTGCCATAATTATATTGTTATGTGATTAATAAATTTATCTTTTAGTTATCTTAATTTAATTTCTTCAATGGTCCTGAATTTCTGCAAGGTAGAGGCCTTATTCTTCATACTATTCTTTCTCTCTCTGTCTCTCTCTTACACACACACACACACACACACACACACACACACACACACACACACACATCCTTAATATTGTTTATCTTGCTTAAAAATCAAAATATGTCTAAGTCTAAAAGTAAAACCTCAAAAGGAAGTGTAATAGGAAAAGCTAATCAAGAAGCAATTGAAGAAGGCAGAGAAGTGGTAATCTGAGCATGGAAATTCTGAAAAAACACCCATACAAAATAATTTTGGTAGAGCTATAAGACAAATAATACAAACAACAGTTATTTCTAAAACCCAGCCTTATCCATAGGGCAGATCCATGTCTACCTAGCAAAAAGTTGAAAAATAAAACAAAACAAAAAAAGAATAAATAAATAAATGAAATAATTACCTCCTTCAAAATAAAAGTATTATAAATTTTAAAATCAATCCTTATGGATATGCAGATACCAAATATGTAGTATATGCCTATGTACATAAATGAAACTAAGACATTTTGAGGGCATGAATATTTTAGTATTGATTTTATGTAAGCAACCAGAATTTATAAAGGAAAGTAAGGATTGAGAAACAACATCAGCATAATTGCTAAAAACTACTCCGTTCTCTACTCACTACAAATAGATGATTCCATTTGTTTCCATCTGTAAGCTCAAGGCTAGTCAAACCTAGTTTCTTTCTACATAAGACTAGTTTCTTCTTACACAGATATACTTAAAAGCTCCTGAGGTGAACCCAAGAATTAAAAACAAGTGTTGTTTCCACAACTGAAATACAATTCAATAAATTCTCATCCCTATGTCATATCTGCCTACTAAAATCCTATTAATCTGTCAATACCCTGGCCCAGGTGCTACTTCCTCAGTGAAGCCTTCTCTTTTCTCCTCCTGCAGGCCCAAATTATTCTTAAAGCACTTTGTCTATAACTGTTTTGAATGAATGAAGTAATTATTAAGTGCTTATTAGCAGGAGGGAAGGGAAGAGAGCAAGCATTTTTATAGTATTAATTATATATCAGGCATTGTGCTAAGTGCTTTTTACAAACATGATTTCATTTGGTACTAATAATAGTCCTGTGAAGTAGGTACTGTTTTTATACCCATTTTTACAACTGAGAAAACTAAGGCAGAGGTTAAGTGACTTGTTCAAGATCATACATTTAGCAAACTTCTGAGCAGAATTTGACAGGCTTGGTGCTCTACCCACTATGTCACCAGCTGCTTTACTACATGCTAAATACTGGAGATACAAATAGAAAAGTCAAATAGCCCCCACTGTCAGGTAGCTACCACTCTAATGGGAAAGACACTATTTATGGAGGTTTCAGTTAGGTCAGATGGAAATGCTCATGGTCTCCTGGGTATAGCAGCAAAGTAGATAGTATTGGCTCATTTTTTTTTTAATTTAATTTTTATTTTATTTTATAATTATAACTTTTTTTTTGATAGTACATATGCATGGGTAATTTTTTACAACATTATCCCTTGCACTTACTTCTATTCAGATTTTTTCCCTTCCTCCCCCAACCCCCTCCCCCAGATGGCAGGCAGTCTTATACATGTTAAATATATTACAGTATATTCTAGATACAATATATGTGTGTAGAACCGAATTTCTTGTTGCACAGGAAGAATTGGATTCAGAAGGTAAAAATAACAGTTTACACTCATTTCCCAGTGTTCCTTTTCTGGATGTAGCTGGTTCTGTCCATCATTGATCAATTGGAATCGGATTAGCTCTTCTCTATGTTGAAGATATCCACTTCCATCAGAATACATCCTCATACAGTATCATTGTTGAAGTGTATAATGATCTTCTGGTTCTGCTCGTTTCACTCAGCATCAGTTGATGTAGGTCTCTCCAAGCCTCTCTGTATTTCTCCTGTTGTTCATTTCTTACAGAACAATAATATTCCATAACATTCATATACCATAATTTACCCAACCATTCTCCAATTGATGGACATCCATTCATCTTCCAGCTTCTAGCCACTATGAAAAGGGCTGCCACAAACATTTTGGCACATACAGATCCCTTTCCCTTCTTTAGTATTTCCTTGGGATATAAGCCCAGTAGTAGTATGGCTGGGTCAAAGGGTATGCACATTTTGATAACTTTTGGGGCATAATTCCAGATTGCTCTCCAGAATGGTTGGATTCTTTCACAACTCCACCAACAATGCATCAGTGTCCCAGTTTTCCCACATCCCCTCCAACATTCATCGTTATTTGTTCCTGTCATCTTAGCCAATCTGACAGGTGTGTAATGATATCTCAGAGTTGTCTTAATCAATAGTGATTTGGAACACTCTTTCATATGAGCGGAATATTGGCTCATTTTTAATGTCATTTCTAGTGAAAAAAAATAGTTTTTGATATTGAACCATTTCATAGTGCTTAGGACTTAGATGACAGGAACCTTCTTTTCTGGACCTTCGGTAGCTAGGAAGGGAGCACCTGCAGGTGGCAGGAGCAGTTGCCAGGCTGCATCTCCAAAGAGGCTGTTTCTCAGGATGATGGCTGAGGATACTGGGCTGGAAGCACTGCCACTCCCAAAACTCCTAAAACACTCATCTCACATGTCACTCCTCATTCAGTAAACTTAAGATAGTTTTCCCATTACCTCTAGAATCAAAACAAATTCCTTTTTTGAGGCTTTAAAGCCCTTCACAATCTGTCACAACCCAATCTTTTTAGAATCATGGTTTGTCTCCATCAGGATCTGAGGGAGATGGTGTTCAAGGTGATGTTATTGGCCTAACCTGCCTGGCTGACTGCTATGTTGCCTTCAGGGTGCCTTGCTGTTATGAGAAATGTTAATGAGGCTGGCTTCTCTGCCCTGTGTGTGGCAGCTAAATGGTGGTTGGTGGGAATGATGGACCCTTTCCTGACAGAAGCATGTTCCCCAGATAATGGTTGGGAGGACTGGACTCGAGATTCTGCTACCCCTAGGGCTCTTGCCTTTATATTTGTGCATTTAATTATAAAACAAATTAGAATACTATTTATGTATGTACAATCTCTCTTGATTAAACTGTAAGATCCTCAAGTTGACATAATTCATGTTTATATAGTGTTTGAAAATTTACAAGTCAATTTCTGCATAACATCCTTATGAAGTAGACAATACAGAATTATTTCTAATTTAAAGATGAGGAAACTATGGCAAAGAGAAGTGGTTTGCTAAAGGCTGAAAGTAAGGTTAAGCCTGCATTTCAAAATCCAAACCAATCAAGCAATCACCAAACATTTATTAAGTACCTACTACATTGTACTAGGTACATACAGAGGATACAAAGACTAGTGACTTCAAGACATGGGCCTTGTCTCATACATCTACGTAGTTCTTTATTATCTAGTATGATACCTGGCACATAAAAAAGCATTTGTGTATTCATACACCATAACTTGTTCAGTCATTTCCTAATCCATGAATACCCACTATATTTTCAAATTTTTTACCCAAAAAAGAGTTGCTATGAATATTTTAGTATATATAATGTCTTACCTTTTCTCAAATTCAATTATTTTTCAAAATGATTGCACCAACTGACAGCTCCACCAATAATTAATATCTACCTATATTTAAATATATAGAGATGGGATTATATTATGTATGCTTATCCAGTCCTAGTCTCTCTCCTGAGCTACACTGCCATTATCACCATCTGCCTACTAGACATTTTAAATTGAATGTCACATAGGCTTCTCAAATTCAGCAAATCCAACTCCACTATTTTTCTCCCTCAGCCCCAACCATTTTGGTTGAGAGTGCCACTATTTTTTCCTTTATCCAGATTTATGATCATGGAGTCATTCCTGACTCTTCATTTTCTCTCCCTTCATCCCATAAATAAGTTTCGTGAATTCTACCTCTACAATATCTATCATATCTATCCCCTTACTCTAGTTAACACCCAGTTTAGACCCTCAATTTTTCTAGCATAGCTTAGTATATTTTCTAACTTATCTTCCTACCTCAAGTCTTTCTCATCTCAAATATATCTTTCACCCAACAGCCAATACATCTGTGTATCCTAAAATACAAACCTGACCTTATCCCTCCTCCATTTGATAAACTTAAATAGTTCCCTATTATTTCTAGGATTAAATACCCCCTTCTTTGTTCAGGATTTAAACTCCTTCACCCTGTCTTTTTAGGCTCATTATATATAACTTCCTTTCACAAATACACTGATAATGCCAAGTTGTTATTGATGTTCTTTACACGTGAAATTCCATCTCTTGTCTCTGAGCTTTTATATAGATTGTCTGTACTCAATACCTGGAATGTGCTCTCTCTTCACCTCTATTCCTTAGATTTTGCAGTTTCCAATGGAAAACTGTGTATTGGACATTAAAAAAATATACCTTGGTAGTCTTAAATTGAAATTTCAACATATTACACATAGCAAAAGGTGGTAATAAAACAAAATTTGAAATTCTCAATTTGTCAGTGAAAATACACACAATTCTTGCTCTGATAACAATTGCTTAGATTAAATGACTGAAATTGCATTACTTGTGGGCACTTAAATTAGACAAGATCCAACAAGAACAATTGCATTAGAGGAAACAGTTTTTTGTGGTTGGTATTTTAGGAAAAAACTAAACCAAAAAAAAAAAAAAAAAGTGATTTTTTTTTTTGTTGTTCTTATCACAAAATATTTCCTCAATTTAAATTATCCTTCTTCTATTTCTATACTAGATAAAAAGCAAACTAAGGGTACTTCATTGCACTTTAAGGATGATTATTAAATCAAGCTAAAGAAGTTAGTTTAATAAAACTACAGAATTACTTTAAATTGCTCTTCCTTCTTTTTAACAGTTGTTTGCAATAACTAAATGGTATTAAGTAGAACAGAAAATGAAAATGCCATTTAAACTTATCAGAATTAGGACAGGAAATCCCCCTATAATATCATTCTTTCAGCCCATAAATAAATGTAATATAAACTGGTAGAAAGTTCCAGGTGAGAATTATCATGGGGATTTCCTCTATTTTGTTAAATTCAGGTCTTTATCAAAGGATATGAACAGACAATTTTCAGATGATGAAATTAAAACTATTTCCACTCATATGAAAGAGTGTTCCAAGTCACTATTGATCAGAGAAATGCAAATTAAGACAACTCTGAGATATCATTATACACCTGTCAGATTGGCTAAGATGACAGGAACAAATAATGATGAATGTTGGAGGGGCTGTGGGAAAACTAGGACACTGATGCATTGTTGGTGGAATTGTGAATGGATCCAACCATTCTGGAGAGCAATTTGGAACTATGCTCAAAAAGTTATCAAAATGTGCATACCCTTTGACCCAGCAGTGCTACTACTGGGCCTATACTCCAAGGAAATACTAAAGAAGGGAAAGGGACCTGTATGTGCCAAAATGTTTGTGTCTAGAAACTGGAAAATGAATGGATGTCCATCAATTGGAGAATGGTTGGGTAAATTATAGTATATGAATGTTATGGAATATTATTGTTCGGTAAGAAATGACCAACTGGAGGAATACAGAGAGGCTTGGAGAGACTTACATCAACTGATGCTGAGTGAAACAAGCAGAACTAGGGGATCATTATACACTTCAACAATGATACTGTGTGAGGATGTATTCTGATGGAAGTGGATATCTTCAATATAGAGAAGAGCTAATCCAATTCCAATTGACCAATGATGGACAGAATCAGCTACACCCAGAAAAGGAACACTGGGAAATGAGTGTAAACTGTGAGCATTGGTTTGTTTGTTTGTTTTTTGGGGGTTTTTTTGTTTTGTTTTATTTTTCTTCCCAGATTATTTTTACCTTGCGAATACAATCCTTCCTTTGCAATAACAACAACAAAATTCGGTTCTGCACATATATATTGTACCAAGCATATACTATAAGATATTTAATATGTATGGGAATGCCTGCCATGTAGGGGAGAGTGTGGAGGGAAGGGGGGGAAAAACAGAACAGAAGGGAGTACAAGGGATAATGTTGTAAAAAACAAACAAACAAACAAATAAACAAAAAAAACTATCTATACATATGTACTGTCAAAGAAAATGTTATAATTATAAAAATTAATTTAAAAATATTTAAAAATTAAAAATTAATTTAAATTTAAAAATTAATTTAATTAATTTTAATTTAATTAATTTAAATTTAAAAATTAAAAATTAATTTAAAATATTTAAAAAATAATTAAAAATAAATAAATAAAAAGTAAATTAAGGTCTTTATTAACAACTGGTATCCACATTTTTTTCCTAATTTTGAAGTCAACATATGACTAGCAACAAAATTTCTACTCAATGGAAATGAAACCTTGACTGTCCTTAAGAAATAAACCCATTTATTCAATTTTTATGACCAAAGAACAATTGATGGGGGTTGAGGTCCCTTTAAGATTCCTTTCTAACTGCCCAACCCATGACTGACCTTGATTCACAAATCCTGGTCAAAGGCACCCTTTGAATATCCGGGCCCAGCCCCCACCATCATCAGCTCAGCTTCCCCCAGCCCTCACCTGATCTGAGCTAACTGAAAAGCCCGCCGAGAACTTAGGGTACCACCCATCATTTTCTAGATATAAAAAGGGCCAAGCCAGAGCCCTCTTTGCAGCAACCCTCCCAGCCAACACATGGTATCCTTCCAGCCATGTAAGGGTTCTTGCCAGCGCAGCGGCCACCTCTGGCCCTGGTGTCTTTCTAACTGAGCTTTACTTCCAAATTCCTACAATAAACCTTTTTGTTTATCAATCTGGGTTTTCGGGCCTGTAAATTCATTTTACAGGGCACACTGCGCCTCATGGGATTACCTATGCACCGAGAAATGGGGTTCCCCCTTTCCTTTCCCTCATTAGTTGGTGGCCTGTACGGGGACCCTGAAAATTGTTACCCCGAAAACTAACCTTAACCTTTTCAGGTCTCTCAGAACCAACCTTCGTCCTTAGCAGTTCGAGCAGCTTCTGGGAAGAATATCTGTGTTCCTACCCTTGTCTCACTCTATCTCTAAAACATAGGGCACCCAGACCAGGTTTGGGGTGCAAACAAAGTCTCCCGTGGAGACTACTTGCATTTCAGGCAAAAGTCCTTCTTTTAGTCTCACTCTGCCTCTAGAAGCCACTTCTTCTAGAGACAAAAGACCTTTTCCAAGGCATTTCTAATCCCTTTATCTAGCCAGAAAAATCTGCCCTCAGGCTGCAACTCAGAACACAGGGGAGAGCATCTCTTCACCCCTCCCCCCACTACGTGGCCAACCCTCTTGGGTCCCAGGCCAGCAGTCTCCTTGATCTCTTCTGAGAGAGATATCTGTGTTTGAGCCCCTCTCGCACTCCACCGTAGTGGCCAGGCTGTAGCCACGAGAAAACGGTCAATGGATTGGGGTGAACTTAGAGATGTGTCTCTACCCAACTGCGTGAGCCTTCACCTTCAGCACTGGGTAAGGTAACATCTCTCCCTTCCCCCATCTTCTCTCTTTTCCAACCTCTCCCATGTGGCTTAACCTGCTCCCATCCTGTCCCCTTCTTGGGATACAGTGGGGAGATTTGGGGACTTTTCAAGATCTCTAGAAACGCCCCTCTCATAGCTTTTACCTGGCTCTTAAAGGAGCCAAGGCTTCCAGCCCTCTCAGAGAACTAGCTTGTCCCATACCTTTTAAAATGGGACTCGGTTTCCTGATTTAGTCATTCTGTATTAGAACATGCTCTCTAGGCTGGATATAGGATTTTCTAAGCCTCAGGGCATACTTACCTGCTCTCTAAAGCCTAGACAGAGAATTTAAACTGCTCAAGCCTTTTTCTGTCTCAGCTCTCTCCTATTCTTCTGGATTGGCATCCTATGCCCCCTATGCCCTCTGCTAATATTGAAAGGCTTCTCTTCTGAAGTGCAGCTTTGGCCACCCTGTCATTTCAGAAAGGACATCTTTGTAATTTTGGCTGGGAAACAAAATTCCAAATCCAGGCAAATTGTTAAGAGAGTGAATATATTTTCTTTTGATTTCTCCTTTTTTCCCCCCATCCTGACTGCAGGCAGGCAGGGGTAAATTAAAAAGAAATTCAAACTATTTAAACACTCCTTAATTACTTTTAATTTGGCGCCTCGCTAGAATCTTTTTCTGTTCTGGTATGCAACAGTTTACTCTTTTTTTTACTGCCTAAGTTTCCTTAAACTGTCTCTCTCTTGCCTCAATTTCTCTGGCTTCAGTCCCGGAATATAGAATAATAGGGATATAGAATAATAGATTCTCCCTCAAGCTGCCTTTTAGAGAATGACTAAATTAACACCTGAATTCTATGTAGAATTCCAAGCTCTCTCTACTAGCCCAACCCCCAACTTTCTTTTCAGGAGTCTCATCTCCAATTAGGGTCTGACTTTTCTAAATGCTCCAAACGCCCCACACCCTAATCACTAGAAGATGGGTGAGGTAGGACTTGAACCATTATTCTCTCCATTAAGTACTTGTAGCCTGCGAGTAAATGCTAGCTGCCTTCCCCTCCCTCTGCCTCTTCTTACAGAGTAGGGAGGGGTCATGTGGGATTTCTCTTCAGCAGAGAAAGTCTAGAGATAGGCCTGCTCTTTAAAATTGAGGGACTTGCTAAACTGTTTGACTATTGTTCTGTATGACAAAAACTTTTAACTATTGCTGTATAAACCTGTTTAACTATTGCTGCATAGACCTGTTTACTATTGCTGTTTCAGGAAATTTACTAGTCTGTTATGTATAATCTGATATTTTCTATAAACAGAGGAGGAAGGAAACTGAGATTTCAGCTGGTCAGGAAATTAGGAAAAACTGATTTTTATTTCAGTTCAGGCCGAATTGGAAACTATTTTATCTTTGCCTAAAATTTACTAGACTATGATTTGCCGAATTATGTTTTAACTTTGATATCCCTTATTCAGTCTTTGGGATTATTCTTTAGAAACAACCAAAAATCAGACACCTGTCCAAGGACTGGCAGCCTCTCTGATCTATTTCTCCACCCTTGTTAACCCAGTTCCTTTATTATTTCAGCATTTTGACATCAGGACTCTAATGGTTTGGGGTGGCCTATCTTGGTCCAATTGCATAATTTACTCAGAAATCCCTCCTCCCTAGAGAGAGAAAGAGAATGAAGCTCTCAAACTCCATTTTTTGTCTTTCTCTCGGAGCCCCAGACTTGGGGTGCTTTCTCAGAGTAGCAAGACCACCTTGAGCACTGCTACACAGCAGAGGCTGAGTTAAATGCACAAATGATTACAGACCTAAAGCCTGTCCATCTCTAGTGAGATGCCTCACAACTGCAGAGATTCAAACAGGGAGGCGTGTGTCTCTCTGAATGAGGAGTGCTGTTCTATGCTAATAATTCTGGGGTTATCGGGGAGAAACTGATCCTTGCCACAAGTTCTTGCATTTTCTAGTTTTGGTCTGGTTTATTTGTTTTATTGTCCTGACTCAGTTTCCCTAGTTATCCTGATTCAGTCCTGCCTCAGTTTCCCTGCCTCTTATTTCTGCAAAACCTCCCTCTGCCTCTTTATCAGAATACCTGATAAGATCTTATGTTTCAGAATAGCAGAATGCCTCTCCCATCCTAAGCTATGGGAATCTCTTATCAAGATGCTGTCTCCACTGACTATGTCATCTCTCTAGAGACCTACTCCAATATTACTCTTGCCTCTATTTCAGTCTTCCTGTTCATGAGGGAACACAAACCCCCCACCCTCTATCAGCAAGGTGGGACAGCTTAATTTCCTGGGACTTGGTTGACACTGTCTGGAGCTCTAAGCTCAAGCCAAGCATTGCTCATTGAGATGTCATAGCACAGCTCTGGCAAAATAAAAGTTTTTGTCATATCTCTCTCTCTCTTAGGGATGCCTAAAGGGAATGAAAGCTATAGAGTTGGGGTCCGGTTATTGCCTCTCAATAAACTCCACTGAACAGATTAACTAATCTATCTCCACCCACCTTAACAGGGCTTCCCTGCAGTTAGGGCACACCCAGCAAAGCTTCTGAGTCCTTTGAAGCAAAAAGGTTGGGAAAAGAGCAATATTCAAACTTAGCCTGGGTTTCTGTGAATGTCATCCATACTTCGGTAGGATTTATTTCTAAAAGTTTAACTGCTAACTTCTTGAATTCTCTTATGTGAAATTAGACATTCTGTATATGATTGTATTTGCATTGGGTATTTTAAAAACAAACCGATTTGTATGAGTAATTTGTATGAATATCATCTACTTGGATATGAACTCATTGGGAAAAATTCCTCATTGTTATCAATATAAGGTTATGATAAATATTTGTTTAGAATTTATGTTCTTGCATTTTTTCCTCATGTAACTGATTTTAAGATCAGAGCAATAGTCAATAGAAATTTTTAATGCAATTCAATTATGTCATACCTTGCTGTTTTTAGCCTGATTATATGTAATCACTGTATCCTAAATGCTTGGGCAAATAAGTATTTAGCCTGGTCATCTGTCTGCTACTGGACAACTAATAGAGATCTGTAAGACCAAAACTGATCTCTAACACCTGTTGGTTTCCCTTTATCTCATTAACCTGAGACTCTCAGTTCTTTTCTCAGGGTAACTCCTGCCTCCATACACTCAGAGAGAAGCAGAGGTACTCTTTTAATGCAAATCTCTTCTAGACTTAAGCCTTAGAAGACCCCAGTCTCTGCTCTGAATTCGAGCAGGAGGAGCTGCCTTCTCACCACCCCAGAACACCACAAGGGTCGAACTAGTCCCCCAGCATCCTACTCCCTGGTAGGAATTTGAGGTCTGGCCCTGTTTCCCTTTTATCTCAGGGCAGCCCAAACCAGGTAGGCTATGCTGATACTTTTCATCCCTCCCCCCATAAAGAGTGGGGAAACTAGGAAGGAAAATATTCAGGATCTTTGCTTATTGAATAACTAACTTTCTTCAAGAACAGCACAGTTTTTCCAACATTTCCAAGAGCTCTTATCTTGATCTGCAGCTCTGACAATTGGGGATACATACCCATCCCTAGACCCTGCCTTACAAAAGAGCAGTGGTTCATTAAATCTACTAGATATCAAGGCCTCTTGCCTCCCCTGATTTCTGAGTCCACACCCTTTAATCCCAATCTCAGAAGAAATTAGCTTTCCTGGAAATTAAGGATGAAAGAGCTAGGCTACAAATAATTTTCTCAGCATTTCCTCCTATTTCTCTTTGATAATTAGATGGGCTATCAGACAAGCAGCCCACAGAAGGGACCTGATGCATTTCTTGCAAAAGGCCCCATTCTCCTGAATGTCATCATCTCCACCCTGGATGACACCCCCTTTTAATCTGTTCCTGAGATCTGTTTTCTCTAGGCTTAACACTTTGGATTCTCAGCTGGCCTTTCAGCCTGGAGAACATTGGGGACAACTGACCGGGACACCTCCTTGATGCCTTGCTGCCATCCCCCACGCTTCACGCCTCACCTCCTGGCATGGAACCCCAAATCTCTATGACCCTTGTCAGCTCGAAGCAGTTAAAGAGGAGATCAATGCCCCTTTTCCCATATGCATCTGGAGGCGATGGTTTGAGGGGTGAACAAGACGAGGGGACCCCACTACTCTGCAGATCTTTGGAGAAAATCTTCAACTTTGCCTTAAATGAAGGACACTGCCCCAAATTTTCTTTTTTCTTAAATGAATTTAAGTCTCAACTGATGGGGATTGAGGTCCCTTTAAAATTCCTTTCTAATTGCCCAACCCATGGCTGACCTTGATTCACAAATCCTGGTCAAAGGCACCCTTTGAATATCTGGGCTCAGCCCCCACTATCAGCTCAGCTTCCCCCAGCCCTCACCTGATCTGAGGTAACTGAAAAGCCTGCCAAGAACTTGGGGGGTACCTCCCATCATCTTCTAGGTATAAAAGAAACGAGCTGGAGCCCTCTCTTTGCAGGGCCACCTTTGGCCCTGGCTTCTTTCTAACTGAGCTTTACTTCCAAATTTCTGCAATACACCTTTTATTTATCAATCTAGGTTTTTCAGGCCTGTAAATTCATTTACAGGGAACACTGCGCCTCATGGGATTATCTTATTATCTATGTGCCGAGAAATGGGGTTCCCCCTTTCTTTTCCCTCATTACATCAATGTATTGCATGAAAGAAAATTCCATTCTAACAACATCAGGGAAAAAATAAACAACACATCTGGCATGTCACATCCCAAGTATATTTTCTACAAATTCTCTGAATCTTATAATTTCTTTCTTTGAAGTATCCGTTACATACATAGATTCCCTCCTCTTCATTCACATAGCATTATCTTTTGCCTACATTACCAAAACTGCCTTTAATTGAATTTCTTGTCTCAAGTAGCTCCTCAATTCATTCTATCCTCCATAAAGCTATCCAAGTGCTTTTACTAAACTGTTAAGTCTGATCATGTCATCCTTGTAACTCAATAAATTCTAATGATTCTCTATTATATCTAAGATTAAGAAAGTTTTTTTTTTTTTGGCATTTTAAGCACTTTACAACCAGGCCTCATCTTCCCTTCCCAATTTTATTATATAGTGTTCCCTTTTACACACTCTATGACATTGCTGTGCTATCTAACTTCTTGTTTGCCATACAAAATGCTTCATTTCTTTTCTCCAAGTTTTGGTAGTGGCTACCCCCATACCTGCATTGCTTTCTCCCATTCCCCACTCCAAATCTTGGACTCTTAGAATGCCAGAATTCTTTTAAAACCAACCCAAGAGTTACTAAAGATATCTCTTCTTGGACTACCTGGCAGTTATTCTATATAGATCTTGTATGGACCCATTAATTTACAAAAATTCTTAAAAGGCAGGAACTGTTTTTGGTTTTTTTTTTGTTTTGTTTTTTTTTAAACATTCCCAGGATTCAGCATAGTATCCTATACATAGTAAGCGCTTGATAAATGTTGTTGAATGATCCCTTCAATTAAGAGACTGGACTAGAAATTATGATGGTATATTTAAGAAAATATAGAGAAGGCCTAGAGAAATATGACAACAATGTTAAGGTCTGTGAAGTATTTTATATCTGCCAATTTATGAATTTCCCCAATTAGAATGTAAGTATCTAGAGGGAAGGGAAGTATACCTACTAAAATGTCTGGCATACAGGAATCACTAAATAAATGCATACTAATTAATTGATACAGCATTCCCTTAGTCAGATATTAACCAAACAATTTATATCTTTTGATTCAGTGATCACATAACTAAGTATATATGATAAGGTGATCAAAGACAGAAAGACCCCAGATACTAAATATTTTTAAATTTCTTCTGGGTATGGAGAGGAGTAACAAAGAATTCAGACTCAATGGATATGTTACAATGCATCTTGAGATACTTTGCTCTTTAGAACACATAATTCCATTCTCTCTTGAAGTTTCTGGTAGATACTCTACATCATTCAAATTTCCTTTCCTTTAAATCTGTCATGTTCTTCTATGATCACTATAATATAGATTTTTTTTTCAATGCATCTTTTCTTCAAGGTCAATACGTGTAGATTTCATGGAGATTACAGGGTTTTAGTAGGCAGTTTTTTTTTTTTTAATTACTGTTTTTCTTCTAGTCTGTCATTCATTTTTGAATTCCCAGTTGTTTTCTCTTTTTTTTTCTTTGGTGAGAAATGTATTGTGCTAATTATTTTTGCTGTGCAGACTATAAATTCTGCTTATTTTTTTCTTAAATAAACTGGGAATATCCTGTTTTAGTACCATGCTCTCTTTGGAATCTATAGGGTCCACTGTGTCATCAGATGTTATTTCAATTTTCTTTTGTCTTGCAATACTTAGTAAGAGATGTGTGGACTCATTTAGGTAAACTGGAGGCCATATTCCTCTTGGTTATGAGTATCTTTCCTGTTAGTTTATCTCAAGATTTTTAACTGAGTTTTCTTTCTCCTGACATCTTAGGCAATTTTTTTCTTTTTATTCCTTTTATTTGCATATATCTCATTTTCTGACTTTGATGGCATTTCCCCTGGAGGCTAGATAGAGTTCAGTTATCTCAGCCCTCACCATGCTAAGGAATTCATATTTCATTGGGCTCAATTTCTGCCAAGTAACTTTTGGGGGACAGAAATGGTCTAATATAGATATTAGTCTCTCTTTAGGTTCAGAGGATGCCCACACACAGGCTGCTATTCTGTCCCAGTTCTCTCTTGATCAGTTGTCTGATGGGCCATTATAGTAATACAGCACACTGCCACAATTATTCCTGTCTTAGCAGAATATACTTCCTTTTTTGCTTTTTTTGGAGGGAAGGGCGGGGAAGGTGGTAGCTTCTGTTGCAAGGTCTCAGTTGATTTGGGCAATGTTGCCAGGGTGTAGGATTAGGAGGAGAAAGGATATTGGAAATTAGGGATGCCTTCTCTGCTATCATACTTTAAGTAGCTGCCTCATTAGGTTTCTTGGTTATCTTAAATCATGGAAACAAATAAAATTGATTTATCTGTTATTCACAATTTCTACTTTGTAGATATCTGAAACATCAAGAGGAAAGGAAGAGCTCTAAGTCTTCCACCTTCTTGGCCGCATAACCCAAAAGTCTCTAATGAAGTTATTATCAATTCCCTATAGGAAATATTGTAAACATTTTTCATACCTCTTTATATCTGTTATTGTACTTCTTCCCCCAACTCATTTAGTTGAGGACCTTGCCTCCTACTTCACTGAAAAAACTAATGGAATTCATGAAGAAGTCCCTTTTCTCCCGTCCTCATCAGACATCACTAAGACATTTTACTTTTTTTAGTCTCTTACATCCCAGTCCCATTTGGGGGCCCTTCTCCTTGACAAGATGAATGCTTCCAAATGCACTCATGTCTTCATTTTGTCTTTTCTAAAAGAATACCCTCATTGTCATCAACATTTTTATTGACCTCCAATCTCTCCCTTTCTAGTGGTGGCTTTCACAATAGTTAAAAGGAAGTTCATCTCCCTGCCCCTCCCGCCCTAATATTTTAAAAATAAAATAACTTAGTCAATACTATAATCCCTCTTTATCTGTTCATTTTTGCCATTAATTATCTTAAATTCTTTTTAGCTATATTCCTGGAAAACACTGTCTTCACTCCTGTCCTCTTTTATTACTCTCTATTAAATTCTCTGCCTCCTCATTCAACCAAAATTACTCTCTCCAAAGTTGCCAATAATCTTTAAACTGCCAAACTTTAATGACTTTTCCCTCAATCCCAAACCTTCTTGAACTCTTCAACCTCTAACACGGCTGATCACCTTCTTGACACCTTCTCCTCTCTAGGTTTCAGAACATCACTCTACAGGTTATCCTCCTCCCTACTTGATAGCTATTTCTCAGTTTCTTTTCCTGGGTCCTTCTCCAGGTCATGTCTATTATCTGCAGGTGTCCACCAAAGCTCTGTGTGAGGTCCTGTTATTCATTCATTCTAGGTCATTTAATGATCTCAGATGGGTTCAATAACCATTTCTATGCACATGTTTTCCAGATTTATATGTTCATCTCTATTCTCTCCTGAGTTTGGGATACCTATTACCAAATGCCTTTAAGTCATCTCAAATTGGATGTCCACTAAACATAAAATTCAAAATATAAAAAACAAAATTATCTTTTCCCCTAAACACTCCTCTTTTCTAATATTATTATTGAAGGCACTACTATCTTCTTAGTTACTCAAGTTTGAATATTTTGGTGTCACTTTCAACTTCTCTTTGTATTCATTTCATAGAACTAATTGGCTTACCAATATTATTAATTCTATTTCACAGCATCTCTCCTAATCTTCCCCTTCTCTCTACTTAAATAGCCTCCTCCTTGATTCAGGTCCTCATCATCTCTTATCTGTACAAGTAAAATAGCTTTCTGCATCAAGCCTCTCCACACTCTAATTTATTCTCCATTCAGCTATCAAGGTGATTTTCCTAAAGCACAAATCTTACCACTTCATTCTCTTACATAGTAAATTCCATTGGCTCCCCTTTTCCTCAGGGATCAAATATAAAATCCTCTATCTGGTTTTTAAAGCTCTTCACAACCTGGTCCCTTCCTACCTTTCTAGTTTTCTTATATTTTACTTGTTTCCATATATTCCATGTTCCAGAAACCTTGGCTTTTTTGCAGTTTCTTACAAAAAAATATTCCATGTTCTGCCTCTTCCTTTTTACTGGCTATCTCTTATTCTTTAGTTCTACCTCCTAGATTTCCTAGCTTTCTTTAAAATTCAGTTCCTATCCAATCTTCAGCAAGAGGATTATCTGAATTCACCCACTCCCCTGCTCCAAACCTGTTATTGATTTCTCTCTCAGATTTCCTTTTATCTATTCCATATCTATCTTGTATTTATAATTATTTGTATTTTTTCTTCTCCATTAGAACATAACTTGCTAGAGAGCAAAAACTGCACTCTTGTCTTTTTTGAATCCTCACTGTTTAAGACATCGCCAGGCACCAAATCAAGAATAAATGAATGTTTATTTACTGACTGCTGAAAAACTTTTGTCTCATCTTGCCCCAAACCAGATCTCACAAAACTTCCCAATCATTTCCTTAGCAGGCGACTTGCACTCTGGGATCATTCACAAGCCTCCTCATCACCATAATCTTAAAGTCTGTTTCTGAATCCCCTTGGTTTAGAGAGGTCAATTGTCCAGCTATTTCTTCACCATTCAGGTCATCTCTATACCATGTCACCAAGAAACCAAACTCCCTTTCCAGCTTTTCTGTATGTATAAAAATGCAAAATCCTTATGGGAACTTGAGTAGATGCCCATCAGTTGGGGGATGGTTGAATAGGTTACGGTATATAAATGTAATGGAATAGTATTGTTCTGTAACAAACGATAAGCAGGCTGGTTTCATAAAAGCCTGGTAAGACTTACATGAACTGATGCTGAGTGGAGTGAGCAGAACCAAAAGAACACTGTACACTTTAACAACAATATGGAGAAGAGGAAGCATAGCTCCCCCACACCAAGTAGTCTCCACAAAGACTTAGAAATTGCAACAGACCAAGTTCTGACCACGAAAGCCAAGAAAAAAGTCACTGTGCTTCATTTTTCTAGCGTAGCTTAGAAAGACAGAGAGAGATATCTATGAACAATGGGAAAGGGGTCTGACCAAAAGCAAATAGCACTAATAGATATATTTTTATCTATTTGCAAGCTAGATACAGAATATTTTCCAAAGTAGATGTGACAGGATTTGGTGATGAAATGGATAAAAAATGGAAGTAAAAAAAAACAACAAAAAAAAAAACCAACCTGATACATAGATTTGGTGTCAAAGCCATAGTGACCATAGTCACAGACAAGGAAGGTGGGAAGGAAAAATAGAAGTGGACAAGAAAATTTGGCTTTTGGAGACAGTCCCTTAAACAAAGGTAGAACATTTAAGTTGAAAAACATTTATTAAGCTCCCACTCTGAATGTGCCACCCACTGTGCAAAGTGCTAGAAATACAAAGAAAGGTAAAAGATGCTCCTCTTTCTCAAGAAGTTCACAGTCTAACTGTGAAGACAACATTAAAATAAATGCAAACATACAAATATACATGTGTGTATACAAATATGACATATTGCTACATATGTGAACATATATATTGATAAACTATAGTTAATCAACAGAGGGAAGGCACAAAGATCAAGGAAAACTAGAAAAGTCTTCAAGTAGAAGATGAAACTTTAAGAAAAGCCAGAAGGTAGAGATAGAAGGGAGAGAATTCTAAGTACAGAGGAGAGGCAATAAAAATGTTTGGAGTCAATAGATGGGAGTGTCATGTTCAAAGAACAGCGAGGACAATAGTGTTGCTGGACTACAGAATAAGGCAGAAGGCAGTGAGAGATAGAGGACAGAGTACAGAATTATAGGGATAGAGGGGGTATGACGGGGTGAGAGATTGTTAGTATTTCAGGAATGAGTTCAGGTGGCCTAATCACAAGACGTTCAATATTACAGTAGAATCCTCTCAGGGGATTAAGGAGTACAGACCATGAGTCCAATAGCGGGGGAAAATTAATGGAATGTCATTTCTTTCCTTTCCCTTTAAACAGGCTAGAAATAGGTGGAGGGAAGCAAATGGAATGGCATGTTTCCAAACAGCTGGAAACAGGATGGGACCATGCTAGAAGCCTGGCACTAAAGGGAAATATCTAGTAAACAAGTTGGAAAAAAAATCACACTGTAGCTCCATTCATATAGAAGTCACAATAGAAATTAGGAGATGGAGGAACACTCTTTAAAGCATTATCACTAAAATGTATTCAAATTATGCTACCTAAAATTTCTAGAATTTACTTAACAATGTTCTTCACTTACTTTCTGAGCTCCACATTTTATGAAAATCATTAAAAAGAATATGTCCTTGAGCAGTTGATCAGGATGAAAGAATTTAAAATGTGCCATTTGATAACAATTTAAAGAAATGATAGGTATTTTCTTTTAAGAAGGGAAATGAAAGGAAAATGACTGATTTCTTCAAATATGTATTCTAGTTAAAAACAACAAAGTACAAAAGATGGAGTCTAAAGGAACAGAATTCATCTCAATATAAGGAAGAGCTTTGTGATAAGTTCTTCAAAAAGTATCCTATCACTGAATGTTTGTTAAGTAAAGGCTACACAATCACTTCATGAGAATACTATAGAGGAGATTCTGGCTTCAAGCATCATCCCTTAGATGTCTTCCACCTGTAAGATTCTATAAGTTTTTTAATGAATGTATTTTTTTCCTGTTCATATTCTACCAATAAACTTAAGATTCGGCATCCAAAAATGTTTTTCATCATAGAAAATCTTCACACTTGCATATTTAAGTAAAATAATTTTCTAAAAAGCACAATGATAATTTTAAAAATGTCAACAATATCAGGATATACTTTGACAAAGTAATAAAAATAATTAAGGTGAAAATATTAGCATCAACTAACTTTGATACTATGATCATATTTTTAAGCTTTCATGTAGTACTTGTAGCCTTGAAAACATACAGACTTAGCAAAATGGTTTCAAACTTCTCTGATATTTTCAGCTTTTCTATATAGTGTTCTAATCATAAGTTACAATCCTGCTCCTATATCTAATCTATCTTGTATAAAACCTGAATGTAGTCTATAATTGAGATTACTTTTCAGTACATATTTAGATATGCTTTCTTTTTTTTAAAGGGTATAGTCCATAGTTGGACTAACAATATATTCAAAGTAATTATTGTCCCTTTCTCAACACCCCCCAACTTTTCCCATCATTTTAATTTACTGCTTTCTTTCTGAACTTCTTCACCATTCAATATTTTAGGGTTTATAATAGAAAGTTTAGAAAAGAAGTGATAGAAGTATATAAAGGAAAAAACTTACAACAGACATATTAGCAATGAAGTTTGATATCCACATCTTCTAGGACAATTAGTAGCCTTGACCCGATATGTTTGAAATCCTTCTTCACACCAATAAGCTTTATTTATCTCTGATGGCTTCATTAGGGGTTATTAGCATATCAAATTAGTGTTCTCCATTTGAAATTTGAAAAAGAAATGATTATTAGAGAACAATATATATTTAAGTAAAACTTAATATAGTTTGGGAAAGCAAAACACTCCTCCTAGCAAGAAGAGCAAATATAAGAGACACAACATAAGATAGGAGTATAGGACTCATGACTTATGTGGGTGGGATCAGGATGGGTGAGATAAAATCAATCTTGGTAGCTTAGTGTTCCTTAAACCCTCAAATACCTACTACTAGGCTAAGGATGCCTTATGTGACCAAAATTATTATGAAAATTAGAAAGCAGTTTGGCAGAAATTAGGTTTAGATAAAAACTTTATACGACATAACAAAATAAGGTCTCCAAATGGTCCTAAACATAAAAATGACAAAATATTTTAAATTATTATATTAAAAATATAAAAATGACATTTATGAGAATGAGAAGAATATAACTATGGTTAAGGAGAAAAGTCTCAGCCAAAGAGAAAATAGATGATTATACAAAATACACATTTAAGTTAAAATGTTTCAAATAATAATAATTTATATAGAGCTTTCTATATGCCAGACATTGTGCTAAAGCTTTCTATACTTATTATATCATTTGATACTCACAACAGCCCTGAGAGACAGGCAGTATTATTATCTTTGTTTTGCAATTGAGGAAACTGAGGCAAACAGAAGTTAAGTGACTTTCCAAGTCACAGCTAGTAAGAATCTGAGACTGGATTTATACTTAAATCTTCCCAACTCTAAGCTCAGCATTCTATCAACTATGCCATCTAGCTGCCTTAAAAATAACAAAAAATTAAGGGTGAAAGAATGCAAAGTTTTGATGAACGGAGGGAGGAAACTTTGAAGCAAATATCTCTTAGAAAAGTATGTTGCACAAGACATAAAGGAGATATATACAAATGTACATGTGTGTAATATGAAACATTTCTTATTAGATAAATGGTAAAAGATACGAATTGTTTTCAAAAGAATAATTTCAAGTGATCAAAAACCATGTGAAAGAATGCTCCAAATCAAATAATACGAGCAAATAAAAGGATTATATATTAAAAGCAATTTTCAGGGTTTATTTCATATTTGTAGATTGGAAATGATGACAAAAGATGAAAATGATCAACGCTGAAGGAGCTATAAGATCGACACACTAATACATTGGGGTTTTTATTAATTTTATAATTATAATTTTTTTGGCAGTACATATGCATGGGTAATTTTTTACAACATTATCCTTTGCACTCATGCCTTGCACTCACTTCTGTTCCAAATTTTCCCCTCCTTCCCTCTACCTCCTCCCATAGATGGCAGGCAGTCCCATACATGTTAAATATGTTATAGTATATCCTAGATACAATATATGTGTGCAGAACCGAATTTCTTGTTGCACAGGAAGAGTTGGATTCAGAAGGTAAAAATAACCTGGAAAGAAAAACAAAAATGCAAACAGTTTACACTCATTTCCCAGTATTCTTTCTCTGGGTGTAGCTGATTCTGTCCCTTATTGACCAATTGGAACTGAATTAGATCTTCTCTTTGTTGAAGATACCCACTTCAATCAGAATACATCCTCATACAATATCATTATTGAAATATATAATGATCTCCTGGTTCTGCTCATTTCACTCAGCATCAGTTGATGTAAGTCTCTCCAAGCCTCTCTGTATTCCTCCTGTTGGTCATTTCTTACAGAACAATAATATTCCATAACATTCATATACCATAATTTACCCAACCATTCTCCAGTTGATGGACATCCATTCATTTTCCAGTTTCTAGCCACTATGAAAAGGGCTGCCACAAACATTTTGGCACATACAGGTCCCTCTCCCTTCTTTAGTATTTCTTTGGGATATAAGCCCAGTAGTAGGATTGCTGGATCAAAGGGTATGCACATTTTGATAACTTTTGGGGCATAATTCCAGATTGCTCTCCAGAATGGTTGGATTCTTTCACAACTCCACCAACAATGCACCAATGTCCCAGTTTTCCTACATCCCCTCCAACATTCATTGTTATTTTTTTCTATCATCTTAGCCAATCTGACAGGACACTAATACATTGTTGTTGGAGGTATGAATTAGTTTAAATATTCTGGAACACAATCTGGATTTATACTAGAAAAGTCATTAAATTGTCACCCAGAAATTATTCCACTACGTAAATTCCTTAAGCTGATCAAATATGGAAAAAAAAGTTTCATACAAAAGAAAAATATTTATAGTAACTTTTTTGGGGATAATTATTGAAAAGAAAGTAGTTACCCATTTATTAGGAAAGTATGTCATTTTTTTCTATTAGAAATTGGTTAACTATAATGTACAAACATAAGAAAGTCTTCATTATATCATGAAAGACATTAATTTGGTTTCTGACTTTGCTTTCTTTCTTTTTTTTAACTTTTATTGATTTTTTGACATTAAAAATATTTACAGATTACTCTCATTTTATCAGCTGTCTCTTTGTAACAAATTAAAACAATTAATAATATAATAACTTCATCTGAAAATGTATGCAATGTTTCACACTCTAGCACTTCCTAAACACTTATTCTAAAAATATATATATAATAATAACATACTATCTATCCCAATGAAGAAAAAAATATTTTAACAAATATGCATAGACAAGCAAATCAGATAAACAGATATACACATATGTAGATGTCTCCTTCTCCCTAAATCCATTTCTCTGTGAGGGAAAGAATATTTCTTCATGAGTCCTCTGCCTCCATGAATGATCACTGTATTGATCACAGTTCTTACAGCTCTTAAACTTGCTTATTTTTAGTGTTGCTCTACAAATTGTTCTTCTGGTTTTGTTTATTTCCTTCTTCACTAGTTTAGTCCTCAAAATTGTTCATTTTGAAAATATTGCTGTAACAGTATGAATGGTTCTTCTGCTTCTGTATACCTCACTCTGAATTAGTTTATTATATCTTTCCTTATCTCTTGGAATTCATCTAATTCCTCATTTATTATAGTTCAATAGAACTTTATCACATTCCTATATCACAAGTCATTCAGCTATTTCTCAATTAATAGACATTCCCTAAATTTCCGTTTTTTGGAAAAATTGTTGCTAAAAGTTTTTTGTTTGTTTGTTTGTTTGTTTTTTTAATATAAAGGACTTTTCCCTTCTTTGCTCCCTTTGGAATATAGACCTAGCAATGGTAACTGGGTCTAAAGACATTCATTATTGAATATCTTTTTTTGATAATATTCCAAATTGCTTTCTAGAATATTTGTACTTATTCACAGGTCCATACCAGTATATCAAAATACCTATTTTCCTAAGTTTCTTCAATAATTATCATTTTCTTTCTTTCTTTCTTTCTTTTTCTTTTTTTTTTTTCTTTTTTTTTTTTTTTTGGCCATCATTGCCACTTTGATGGTTGTGAGATAGAATCACTCAGAATTATTTTAATATGCACTTCTCTAACTAATAATGCCATGAAGCACTTTTTTCCAAATTCCTATCCATGGATTTAGCTTCCTCCCTTGAAACTATTTGTTCATATTCCTAGATAACTGGGAAATAGTTCTTTTTCTCATACGTTTTATTCAGTTCCTTACATATATTAGAAATAGAGAAATGTAAACATTATTTCATTAGAAAATATAATAAGCAATAAAATGGAGAAGCATACAGAGGAATCAGGAATACTTGCATTTGAATCCTGCTTCTGACATACTAGATGTGACCATGGACAAGTTATTTAACAAACAGTCTAAGAATGTAAATTAAAGATGAGTTGATAACCTATAGTGGTAGAGGGACTATGCTGATAATCCCTCTATACTGATGAAATCTTAGGTCCAGACTAAAATAATAAAAAATAGTGACTACAAGGAATTCATAGAAATGTGTAAAGACTAATTTGAACGGATGCAAAGTGGAGTAAAGAAAACCAGACAAACATACATGATTCTAATTATAATATGATAGAAAATAACCCAAGATAGACTTCAGAATTCTGAAAGCTCTAGAAACCAATCAAGATATCCAAATGCTGACTGTAAAGCTTGACTCCCAACTCTTGTTAAAGAGGTATTGGACAAAGATGCAGAATTAGGAATATATTGCCAAAATGAGAATAATTTATTTGTTTGACTTAACTGTAACTCAATGGAAAGATGGTGGGAAGTCATTGAAATGTAATAGTGATGCAAAAGAAGGAATACTAATAAAAATTTTTAAATAAAAATTTAATTTTAAAAATAATCTCTGTGTGCCATTCCTTTGATAAATCAAACCACATATTTATTCAACTTCAAACATGTTAAGTGAAAATAATTTCTGCATAGAATCAAAGGATTGAATGCGATAGGAAGGACTTTTTTACAGCTCACCTCACTGATTCTTTTTTAAAAACGTTTTTTACAAATTCAAAAATTGAGGCACAAAAAAGGTAAAGTTAATTGGTAATTTCCCCTGTGGTATTTCTTTTGATGGAAACATCAGCCTTCCAGTTAGCTAGATTTGCAACCTCAAAGTTATCCTTAGCTATACTTTCTTATTACTCCAGTTGCCAAGTTTCATCAGTTCTACTCCCACAACTTCTTTCCTATTTAATTTTTCAATTCACAATTTTTGTTCTACTTCACTTATTCTCACCAGGGCTATTATAACAGCTCCACACAGATGCCAAACTTATACTCTTAAAATATAGTTCTGATCATATGATCATTTTACACATGCTTCACTTCCTCATCAGAAATCTTCTAGGCCTCCCTATAGTATCCAGGATAAAATTTAAAACATTCAATTTGTCATTTAAAGATCTCCACACTACAGCTGATATCCACCTTTTCAAATATTTCATCTTAAGATAACAGCTCTTAAAAGAGAATAGAGCACAAAGACTTGTAATACACCTCTCTACTTTAAAATATAAAGAAAAAAAACCCCCAAAGCCCAAGGAAATTAAATGATTTGAGCAAAGCATTCTGCTTCATACATTCATTTTTTGTTGTCACCCAGCTGGCCTGTGATCAGTTTCTATTCCAAATTCCACTTCTACATTTGCATAAATGGCTCCTTATATGTACAGTATATTCCCTGAATTCAAAACATAGCACAAATGATCCTCCCAGAAAATACTTTCTGATTCTTGTTAATACTTTTGTTCTTACTTATTTTATATTTACTTGTTTGAGTACATATTAAATAGCCTTCATTAATCACCTTACACTTTACAGTAATATTTATTCCTCTTCTCCTCTAAAATGTTTGTATATTTGAAGTTAGGAGTTTTTAAGAGAGGTTTGCTGTTTGTTAAAATGAACCTACTATCTTGGGCAGCTACGAATGTATTATCAGAGCTATTAGAAAGAGTATTTGAGAGATCAAAAATCATCAAGAAGATCTTCAGAAAGAGTCTCGATAGACCACTGCTCTTCTGATGAGATTTAGATAAAGGGTAACCCCTTTTGGTTCGGCACAAGGATACATAGTTAAATGCAGTCTAGTGACGGCACAGAGTCCCCTGTAAAGGAATTTACAGACCTGAAAACCAACATTGATAAAAAAAAAAAAAAAAAAAGGTTTATTGTAGGAGTTTGGAAGTAAGGGTAAAGGAAGAAAGATGCCAGGGCCAGGCTGGCGCCAGGTGGACAGGAATCCTTGGCATGGCCCACATAAGGGTACCATGTTTGGGGCTCCTGCAAAGAATGGGCTCCAGGGTTCTCTTTTTTATAATGAGTTTGTGGGGGTTGGGGAAACCTGAGCAGATCATTAGAGTGGGGGCTGGGAAAGCCCGGATATCACTGAAATTCAAAAGGATCTTTTGACCAGGATTTGTGAATCAAAGGTGCTAGCTTCTTCAGCCATGGGGAAGGGGGGAAGGGTTGGGAATCAGAAAGGAATCTTAAAGGGACCTCAACTCACATCACTTCTACTTACATGCTATTGAATACAAGATGCTTAGGCCCACTATAAATTTATGTTGCATAATATCAACAGGCACTCTCCAAACTCCCCTAAGTGATTCATTTTTCCACTCATTAGAGTGCCTTTTCAAAAAATATCTACCCCTTCTCAAACCTCTGATGAGAACTCTTTCATATAATGAAAAAAAATGATCACAACCAAAAACTCTCCCCTTCTCATCTAATATAAAATTTCATGTCATTAAGTTGCTTTCCAATACCATTTTCTTCTTCATTCATCTCAAATAATGAAGTATCATGCCTACCCAAGCCAACCCCTCTAAATGCACAAGTAATCCCATTGCATCATCATCTCCTCTAGTTAACTGTTCCTATTGTTCTTGCTCTCTGATTTACCTTTAATCTGTCTCTTGTCTAACTGGCTGCTTCTGTATTGTCTACATATATGTTCATGTCCCCTCCATGATCAAAATACCCTCACTTAATCTGTCCATTCTATTAGTTTTCCTACTATATCTCTCCATTCTCTTGTGCCTAATATCTTTGAGAAGGCTACATTCAATTGCTGCCTGCATTTCTGGCCTCCTGCCTCATCATTTGAACCTCCTCTCTCCAAAGTTTCTTAATTATCAAATCCAATGTCCATTTTTAAGTCCTTATCCTTCTTGACTTCTTGGCAGCCTCTGAGACTATCACCTTTTTCTTTCTCAGATTTCCTGACATTATCTCCCCTAATTATCCTCCCACTTAACTACTGTTTCTCTCCTTTAAGGATCATCATTCATGTCACACCCATTAACAGGAGACTCTCTTCTATTCTCTGTCCATATTATTTCATTCACTTGATGATCTCCTCAGCTCCTAAGACAAAAATCTTCTCTGTATCAATGATTCTCAAATCCAACTGAACAACACTAATCTCTCTCTTGATCTCAACTGTCAATTGCCTCTATTAAATTAAAGGGCCCATAAACATCTTAAAATCAACATGATGAAAACTGAGCTCACTATATTTCCCCCCCCCAAAAAAAATTTCCTTCATTCTGACTTCCCAATTACTGTCAAAGACTCTGTCTCCTTCCAGTTCCCCAGGTTTACAATCTAAGTGTCACCCTTAACTCTTCACTTTCTCACCTCTCAATATGCCAATTAGGTCTTCATAATGCTTTTTTGTTTTGGTTTTGTTGTTGTTGTTGTTTTTGTTTTTGCTGAAGCAATTGGGGTTAAGTGATTTGCCCAGGGTCACACATCTAGGAAGTGTTAAGTATTTGAGACCAGATTTAAAGTCAAGTCCAGGACTGTGCTCTAACCACTGCGTAACCTAACTACTCCCAAAATGCTTTTTGATATACCTCCTTCTCTCTCCATGAGGTAAAGTTTTCATGGGAGATTTAAAGAAGGATGAGTATTTTGAAAAAAAATTTGAAAAAAGGCACTGTGGTAAATGAAATAGTTTTTTAGAAAAGTAAAATGGGACTGCCTGTCCACAATAAAAGCTACTCAAAACTTCTCATTCTCCCCAATGCAATTTAACACTGTATACTCCTCCACTATATCTTCCTCCATACCTAGATCTAATGAAATTGAGTATAATGGTATACTTAGAGAACCCTAAAGAATCAACTAAAAAGAAAAAGTTGAAAAAAATTAACATTTAGCAAAGTTGCAGATTATAAAAGAAATCTATACGGACCATTAGCATTTCTATATATTATCAAAAAAATTAGCAGGAATATATAAAGAAATCCCATTTAAAAATAAACATAGACAATATAAAATATTTAATAATCTTCCTGCTAAGACATTCAAGAAATATATAAACACAACTACAAAACACTTTTAACACAAAGATAGATCTAAATAACTGAGTAGATATGGCCAATATAATAAAATAATAAAAATGACAACTCCACCTAAATTAATTCACTTATTCAGTAGCATATAATAAAACTAAAAAAAAAATTAAAACACTAGACAGAATAATAACAATACATTCATTGGCAAGAGCAAAGGTCAAGACTATCAAGTGAATCAAGAGGGGAAAAGAGTGAAGGAAGGTAGCTTCAAATTATATTACAAATTGGCAATCATAAAAATAAACCAGCACTGACTAAAAAAAAAAAATGATGGTTTAGTGGAATAGATCAGGAAGACAATATATAATAGGAAATAATCATGGTAAAATGGTGGTCAATAAACCCAAAAAGTCAGGCTTTTGGAGTAAAATAAAAAAATGGCAAAAAATGCTGCAAAAACTAAAAAACAGTTTGGGAGAAACAAGGGATAGACCAACAATTCACATCATATACCAACATAAGCTCAAAGGGTACATAATTTAGATATATAGGTCACATCACAAGCAAATTAGGT
Organism: Sminthopsis crassicaudata; assembly: GCF_048593235.1. Lineage (NCBI taxonomy): Eukaryota > Metazoa > Chordata > Mammalia > Dasyuromorphia > Dasyuridae > Sminthopsis > Sminthopsis crassicaudata. Next base: position 107,885,171 of record NC_133617.1, read on the forward strand.
GAGAATGGAAAATTTTAGCTGTCAGATATATGGATACAGGAAGTTTATGACTAAACAAATAATAGAGAGGATCATAGGAAGTAAAATGGATAACTTTGATTTCATGAAATTAAAAAGAAGTTGCACAAACATAACCAATATAGCTTCTAATTTGAAGAAAAGCAGGAACTGAGAGGTAATTTTTACAACAATTTTCTTTGATAAAGGAATCGTTTTTCAAACATATGGGGAACCAAGCCAAATTAATAAAAATAAGAGCCATTCACGAATTGATAAAATCATGAAAGGATAAGAACAGGCAGTTTTCAGAGAAAAAAAAAAACTAACAATAATAATGTGAAAAAAGGCTTTAAATCCTTAATAATTAGAGACATGCAAATTAAAATATTTCTGACATACTACCTCACATCTATCAGACTGGTTAATGTGACAGGAAGGGAAAATACAAAAGCTAGAGAGGATGTGGAAAATAGGGATACTAATATATTACTAGTGAAACTCTGAACTAGTTCAACCATTCTGTTGAATTATTTGCAACTATGTCCAAAGGGCTATAAAAATGTGCATACCTTTTGATCTGGCAATACCACTACTAGGTCTGGATCCCAAAGAAATCAAAGAAAAAGGAAAAAGGCCTATAAGTATAAAAATATACATAACAGCTCTTTTTGTAGTGAAAAAAAATTGTAAATTGAGGGAATTTCCATCAAGTGGGTAATGGCTGAACAAGCTGTGATGATTGTGATGGAAAGCTACTGTGCTATAAAAAATAAGGGAAATGGTTTTAGAAAAACATGGAAAGATATATGAACTGATACAAAGTCAAGTGGGTAGAATCAGAAGAACATCACACACAGTAACAGCAGTGATGTAACAATGATCAACTGGTAAAAAGACTTAGCTATTCTTATTGTAATAATGATCCAGGATAGCTTCAAAGGACTCATGATGAAAATGCTAGCCACCTTCAAAGCAGAAAGGAAAAAAATGAATTCTGAGTACGGACTGAAGCATATTTTTTTCACTTCTTTATTTTTCTTGCCGTTTTTCTTTTGCCAACATGACTGATGTGGAAATATATTTTGCATGACTTCACATGTATGACAGGTATTAAATTGCTTATTTTCTCAATATGTTGGGAAAGGGTTGGAGAATGGAGAGAATTTAGAACTCAATTTTTAAAAAAATTAATGTAATAAATAAATAAAGAAAAATTATATTTTTATGAATTCATATCCTTCATGCCTTTCATTCAGACAGTTATGCTTTCACACCTTGATTACTGCATGGGCTGGCTCTTCCCTCTGAAATTCCTACAAAGCTGTCGAAGTGATATTCCTAAAGTCCAAGTCTGACCATGTTACTTCTTCACCAGAAACAATCAGTGGCTCCCTGGTGTCAATCTAATACAAACTCTTCTTTGTTTTCTTTAAGATCATATGCAAAGTCCTCCAGCTTTTTACTTAATTTAATTTACTTACTTAATTTACTTATTTTATTCTCCCAAATAAGCTCATTCCAGATTCCAAATTTTTCCTTATACTGTTGTTATCACATGAAAGGCACATCTGAGCATCCCAATTCTAGATGACCTTCAAGAATCAGTTCACTTCTTTCATTAATCTTCTCCCAGCAATTCTAGTCCACAATTACTCTTCAATTCTCTGAATTTGTCTGCAACATTAATTCTTGGTATTTAGCTTGTACTATCTTGATATTATCTTTTTCTACTTTTCTGAGGGCACCTTGAAGATATGGAATACTCCAATAAATCAGAACTAATTGTTTATAATATTAAATTTAATCATTATATTAAATCTAGATTTTTTATACCACTCATAATGCTTGTTATTATATATATATAATAAGATAACAGTAATAAAGTTAAAAGAAAGCCTACTAAGTGCTGAGTCTATTTGATCCTCACAATAACTCTGGGAGATATGTGGTACAATTTGTCTCTCATTTCCATTTACAGAACATGAAATGAAGGCAGATGGAGGTTAAACTGCTCAGAGTCATCAAACTAGTTAAGTGTCAGACTGGGTTTGAACTCACATCTTCCTGATTCCAAGACTAACACACTAACTGCTGTGCCACCTAGCTGATGTCAATTCATTATTAAGGAAGAGATCAATAAGGACACATTAACCAAAAAGCAACGTGTTAAAGTAGTTGTAAGAAGCAATGCTTGAAGCCTGGAAGACCAGGGTTCAGGACCAGTGCTTGACACATAGTATCCCTGGGTAAATTTTAGCACTCTAGGCAACTGCATAAAGCTATTGTTTGCGAAGAAAGTGGCAGACAACATTGCTGGTAACAATTTCCTTGCTTGGTAGTTCTTTCCACTGGTCAGATCACTGGCATAGCTCCTAACCCTAGGCATATAATTGTTAGTACCCTCCTGGAATTAGAGTAAGAGTTCACAAAGCTATCTCTCCCCCCCCAACCCCCACTGAATTGAAATGAAATGAAAAATAAATTCAATAAGATACCTAAAAATTTCAGGAAATGGCATATACAAACATCAAAACCTTTTTTCTGGTCTTTGAGCAAATTTTTATAAATAGAATTAAACATGATTGGGTCCTCCCCTTCTAATCATTAAAGGGTTGTCATATAGAAGATTAAAGACCCTAGAGTACAGAACTTGAACTAATAGGTAGGATGTAGAGAATTGTAGATTCAACTTGATGTAAGGAAAAACTTCCCCAAATGATTGCTGTCCAAAAACATAATGGGATACTTTGGGATGTACTTTGTTCCGTTTACCTTGAGGCCTCCAAGCACAGACTTGTTGGGTTATAAAAGGAATTCTTATAAGGAAACAAGTTGGTCTCAACAGCCTCTGAGCTACCTTTGAGCTCTAAAATTTTTTGATTCCACATATGACTCCTTCAAATATTTGAAGAAAATTATGTTCTCCTAAGGCTTTTTTTCCCCAAATAAATGGTCTGAATTCCTTCAACTGATATATATGTTACAAAGTTTCTGAATATCTTTATTAATTCAGTCATTTTCCTCTGAATAACATTTAGCAAAATTCTTCCTAAAATGTGTATAGAACTACATATATAAATATTATGCATTTGGTCTGACCAGGACAGAGTACAATAGAAATGATCAATGATATGGTCAAAATCCTTCTTTTAATGTGAGCAAAATCAAATCAGTTTTATTTGGGGTTATTTAACACTACTGCTAATTTCTAATGCCTGGTTATCTATTTGGTATAAATTAAAGTAACTCATTTTTATTCTATTTTGAATATAGAGATGCCTTCCTTGATAATCATCTTCATAAACTATACCCTTTTATATCAGAAGTAGATCCTCATTCTTTTTTCTCTGGACTATAGAATCATACAGGATTAGAGTTGAAAGGAACTTTGTTTAAAATCTAGTCCAATTCCTTCATTTTATAAACCCGAGTAAGACTTAGAAATATGATATGATAAACTCAAAGTAACAGCTAATTTGAGGCAGAGCTAAGATTAAAGAGTCCAGGTTCTTTGCACCTGAATTCTAACACTGAAGCATACTAATTGGACTAATGTGATACAGTGGAAAATGCACTGAATCTGGAATTCAAGGACTTCAATTACAATCTTTCTTGATCTTGGGAAAATCTTGGGAAAATCTCTTCCCTTCCACAGGCCTCAGTTTTCTCATTTTCATAAAATGAAAAACTTACAAATGGATATCTCAGGTTTCTAATGGCTCTATAACTATAATCTTAAGAGTTCTGAGACATTGTTCTTTCCATTAAACTATGTTAATTTTAAAGCTTCAGTCTTTTCTTCATGTATTTTGTTTCCTAAACTTTTTATACATTTAACTTGTTTTCTGCCAGATCATGGAACATCAATAACTGGAAGACTGACACCTTCAGAAAGAAAATGCTGATTAAGAGGGAGTTATATCTTCAATGTATTATAGAAATGAAAGTTTTTCCTGCTAATGGAAATCAACAATCAATTTACATAAAAAATAAAGGACTAGACTTCATAAAAGGTGACTGATATTGATTGGCTAAGATAACAGGAAAAGCTAATGATGAATGTTGGAGGGGATGTGGGAACACTGGGACATTAATGCATTGTTGGAGTTGTGAAGGTGATATAGTCATTCTGGAGAGCAATATGGAACTATGCCCAAAGGACTTTGCACAATTGTATATATCCTTTAATCCAGCAATATCACTATTGGGTCTATACCCTAAAGAGATAACAAAAGAGGGAAAAGGACCCACATGTGCAAAAATGTTTATAGCAGCTCTTTTTGTGGTAGCAAAGAATTAGAAAATGATTGATGCCCATTATTTGGGGAATGGCTGATTAAGTTATGGTATAAGAAAGTAATGGAATATTATTGTTCTATAAGAAATGATGAGCAAGCTGATTTCAGAAAAGCCTGAAAAGATTGATATGAACTGATTCTGAGAGAAGTGAGCAGAACCAGGAGAACATTGTACAAAATAATAGCAAGATTATATAATGATCAACTATTATAGATTTGGCTCTTTCCAGCAATACATTGATCCAACACACTTCCAATAGACTTGGGATGAAAATGCCATTTGTATCCAGAGAGAGAAGAAAAGAGAGAGAGACACTTCTAGAGACTGAAGATCCTGGGCAGAAGCATATTATTTTCACCTTTTCTCTGTTTGCTTTTTCTTTCTCACAATTTTTCCTTTTTGTTCTGATTTTTCTTTCATAAAATTACTAATATGGAAATGTGTTTAACATGATATATATGTATAACCTACATCAGATTGCTTGTTGTCTTGAGGAGGCAGAAGGTAAGGAATGGAGGGAGAAAAAAAAATTTGCAACAGAAAATCTTACAAAAATGAATTCTGAAAACTAGCTTTACATGTAATTGGAAAAATAAATACTACTGAATTTTTAAAAAAGAAGAAGAAAGTAGTCTGTGCTAAAGAAAACTTCATTACAATTTTAAAATTTTTTAAATAAGTTTAAATAATCTAAATATATGCTAGATAGGACTCTAAAAGAATAATACTGTTTTGCTTGTTAATCAGTTAGAGATTCTCATTGCCTGCAGAACTGAAAAGCGCTTCCCTTCGTTTACATAACTTAAAATTTTTTCTCTTTTTAAAAAGGAGGAAGGAGAAGGAAAAGGAGGAAAAAGTAAGCAGAGATAGTGAGGAAGAAAAAAAGGGGAAAAGATGGTTGGAGAACACAAAATAAAGAGAAGGAAGAACAGAAAAAGAAGATGGAGCCCTTGGAGTAAAAATTCATGAAATTAGGGGTATTGCCTACATGTTCCACATACTTTATTTTTTTAATAGTTTTTATTTACCAAATATATGCATGGGTAATTTTACAACACTGACAATTGCCAAATCTTTTGTTTTAATTTTTCCCCTCCTTACCCCCAGATGCCAGGTTGACCAATACATGTAAAATATGTTAAAGTATAAATTAAATACAATATATGTATATATGACCAAACAGTTGTTTTGCTGTCCAAAAAGAATCGGACTTTGAAATAGTGTACAATTACCTGTGAGGGAAATAAAAAATGCAGGCAGACAAAATTAGAGATATTGGGAATTCTATGTAGTGGTTCATAGTCATCTCCCAGAGTTCTTTTGCTGGGTGTAGCTGGTTCAGTTCATTACTGCTCTATTGGAACTGACTTGGTTCACCTCATTGTTGAAAATGGCCACGTCCATCAGAATTGATCATCATATAGTATTGTTGTTAAAGTATACAACGATCTCCTGGTCCTACTCATTTCACTCAGCATCAGTTCATATAAATCTCTCCAGGCCTTTCTGAAATCATCCTGTTGGTCATTTCTTACAGAACAATAATATTCCATAATATTCATATACCACAATTTATTCAGCCAATCTCCAATTGAAGGGCATCCACATAGTTTCCAGTTTCTGGCCACCACAAAGAGGGCTGCCACAAACATTTTGGCACATACAGGTCCCTTTCCCTTCTTTAGTATCTCTTTGGGATATAAGCCCAGTAGTAGCACTGCTGGGTCAAAGGGTATGCACAGTTTGGTAACTTTTTGAGCATAGTTCCAAATTGCTCTCCAGAATGGCCGGATTCTTTCACAACTCCACCAACAATGTATCAGTGTCCCTGTTTTCCCACATCCCCTCCAACATTGTGCATTATCTTTCCCTGTCATTCTAGCCAATCTGACAGATGTGTTAGTGGTATCTCAGAGTTGTCTTAATTTGCATTTCTCTGATTAATAGTGACTTGGAGCATCTTTTCATATGGCTAGAAATAGTTTCAATTTCTTCATCTGAGAATTGTCTGTTCATATTCTTTGACCATTTATCAATTGGAAAATGCCTTGATTTCTTATAAATTAGAGTCAGTGGAAATGAGGCCTTTATCAGAACCTTTGACTGTAAAAATGTTTTTCCAGTTTATTGCTTTCCTTCTAATCTTATCTGCATTAGTTTTGTTTGTACAAAAACTTTTCAATTTGATATAATCAAAGTTTTCTACTTTGTGATCAATAATAATCTTTAGTTCTTCTTTGGACATAAATTCATTCCTCTTCCACAGGTCTGAGAGGTAAACTATCCTATATTCCTCTAATTTATTTATAATCTCATTCTCTACGCTTAGGTCATGAACCCATTTTGACCTGAGTTTGGTGTATGGTGTTAAGTGTGGGTCAATGCCTAGTTTCTGCCATATTAATTTCCAATTTTCCCAGCAGTTTTTGTCAAACATTGAGTTCTTATCCCAAAAGCTGGGGTCCTTGGGTTTGTCAAACACTAGATTATTAAAGTTATTAATTATTTTGTGCTTTGGACCTAACCTATTCCACTGGTCAACTAGTCTATTTCAGCCCTCTTTGTGGTGGCCAGAAACTGGAAACTGAGTGGATGCCCATCAATTGGAGAATGGCTGAATAAGTTATAGTATATGAATGTTATGAAATATTATTGTTCCGTAAGAAATGACCAACAGATGATTTCAGAAAGGCCTGGAGAGACTTACATGAACTGATGCTGAGTGAAATGAGCAGAGGCAAGAGATCATTGTATACTTCAACAACAATACTATATGATGATCAACTCTGATGGACATGGCCTTCATCAACGATGAAATGAAGCAAATCAGTTCCAATAGAACAGCAATGAATTGAACCAGCTACACAAAGCAAAAGAACTCTAGGAGATGACTATGAACCACTACATAGAATTCCCAATCCCTCTATTTTTGTCTGCCTGCATTTTTTATTTCCTTCACAAGATAATTGTACACTATTTCAAAGTCCAATTCTTCCTGTGCAGCAAAATAACTGTATGGATATGTATACACATATTGTATTTAATATATACTTTAACATATTTAACATGTATTGGTCTACCTGACATTTGGGGGAGGAAGTGGGGGGAAGAAGGGGAAAAACTGAAACAAAAAGTTTTGCAATTGTCAATGCTGAAAAATTACCCATGCATATATGTTGTAAATAAAAAGTATAATAAATTTTTTTTAAAAAGCAAGCAATGAAGGGAATGATAAGAAATTCCAATTTTCAGATAATCCAACCTTCAGTTTATATTACATAGCATCTGAAAATCACTAAGTAAAACTAAATGCCTTGGCCCTTGAAGTAAAACACATTATCTTTATAAACAGGAAAAAGGCAAATTCCCTAGCACATTTAAGAACCACAATTGAATTACAATAACATTGACCATCTGGGAGTAATAGATTATAGAATATTGTAACAATGAATAGAAACTAAATTTAAGAATGTACAGTTGAAAAATGCTTGTCACATAAATTTAAAGTTAAAGCAAAGGTTTCTTTAAAATTGCAAAATATTTGAAATTATGAAACTTAAGTTCTTTGTTAAATGGACAAGAGCTTCCCTAATGCTTTTTTAAGATCTCAGCATTGGTACAATAAAAATGCTTATATGTAAAAGTCCGTTTCAAAATATGAAATCATATCACAAAGTACAAATAAAGACATGGTCAATCTTTGCTTAACATTATGCATCAGCACTCTTTTTTGCAATATAAAAATAAAATAGAAAAAGAAAAAGACTTGCTTCACCTATAACCCGTAAAGAGATTTATATATGTACATACCATTATTGAGGAGGGAGTGAAGCTTCAATGAAGAGGACAGAAATAGAACTAATGATTTCATTGATTTATGGAACTCCACGGAAAGAAATTCTCTCTACAGCAAACCAGTACCCTTTCTCCATCTTAGTTCTAGAGCATTACCTTTTGCCTAGCCTACTGCAAATGTTCTAAATAGTCTTCCTTTTTCAAGTGTCTCCACACTCCTGAATTCTTCCAACTTCCTTGATTCTCCTAACTATTCCATCATGACTCAGCTGCCTAACCCTGCATCTATGGGATCCTTCTCCCCCTTCCTAGAGCCTCCATTGGTGGGGAGGAGAGAAAAAGAATTCATTTTAGTCATGCTTCATTCTCTGAACTTAGCAACCTCTAGATAGCCCCTACTTCCCACTTCAGAGCCTCATTTTTAGGCTGTCTTCCCATTGACAATGTAAGCTCCTTGAGAGCAGGAACTGTTTTTCTTTTTGCTGGTTCTTGTATCGTAGCTAAGCACAGTGTTCAACACATAGTAATCTGGGCTTAACACACACCTGGCATAAAATAAATGTTCAATAAATGTTTGTTGACTAACTACTTGGCTCCAATTCATTTTCCACCCAAATGCCAAAGTGATTTTTTTTCTTCAGTAGCTCCCTATAACTTCTCTGTTTGGCATTTAATAACTTGGTTTCATGCTCCCTTTCCAGACTTCTTACACCTTCCATTCTTTCATATACCCTAATATCTAACTACATCAGTCCACATCCTTCAAGATGCAGCTTAGACACCTTCCCCCTTATGTAGGATACCATTCTGGATTCCCTCTTCCCTCTCACCACATGATTCCTTCTGAGGTTTACCTTCCATTTACTCTGAATATAGCTCTCATGTACATACCTATTTCTATATTTTCCAACCCATTCAAACATAAGTGCTTTGAGAGCAGAGACTGTTTTTCACCTTTCTTTGTATCTCCAATACTTAGATAAGTAGTGCTAGCTATTAAAAAATGTTTATTGACTTACTACTTACTACTCAGAAACTGGAATGGAAAAAAGCAAGAAATTATTGTGGTTTTTTTTTTATTTTTTTTATTTTGCTTTTTTTTTAGATATCAATAAACTGATCTGAAATAAAAGAAAGAACAAACCAAAAAAATACAGTAAAAGAATTGGTTCAAAAGACATCAGTAAAGGCAGCTGGGTGGTGCAGTGGACAGAGCACCAGCCCTGAAGTCTGGAGGACTTGAGTTCAAATCTACCCTCAGATTCTTAACACTTCCTACCTGTGTGACTCTAAGCAAGTCACTTGACCCCAATTGTATAGGGAGGAAAGAAAAAAAGATAAATATTACAAAAGAAATCAGTAAATTGAGTAAGTAGTCTCATAAAGTCACAGAGATTTACAAATTCTGTCAACTGAGACTGATAATACTGAGCATATTCTCTTGATTATAAATCTGCATAGTAAATACAATTTCAAAGTACAGTTTTGTACTGAAAAGTTAATAAAATAACTTCAAAACACTTACATTGCTTTTTCACATCTCTCAGCTGTTTGCGAAACTCCACAAATCTGTGGTCTTTTTTCAAGTCATCTTCTTTGTTGTTACTTTTCAAAGCCACTAATTTCTCTTCAGCTAATGCTTTCAGATTTGGTGTTACATTTCGGTAATTTTTGTCTTTTACCTGAAAAAAAAAGAAGACGGTGACACATTTTGTTAAATAACCAGAACTGAAATACCCTATTACTTAGAAAACGCATTTATGGAAACTAAGTCCATTCATTCTTAAAAAAACAAAAAAACAAAAAACAAACAAATAAAACCACTTTAGTTTGATTCACAGATTTAAGAATAAGGATTTCTGGTTTTAATAGCTATCTTCTTAGACTCCATAAATATCTACCTCATCAATCAATCAATAAACATTTGAGAGATTATCAGGAGTCAGATGCGGTGCTGAGCTCATTAAGGATATGCAGAAAGGTAAAAGACAATTATAAATGACCTGCTCTTGAGGAGTTCTTATTCTAATAGGAGAGACAACATGTAAATTACTATGTACAAACAAACTATCCATATCAAATTTAAACAATTACCAGAGGGAGAGCAGTAAAAACAAGAGAGATCAAGAAAGGTTTCTGGTAGAAGGTAAGACTTCTAAACAAGGAACTGAAAGAAGGTGGAAAAGTAGAGAAGAAAATCTCAATCATGTAGGACAGACAATGAGGAGGGCACTGGACTGCAGCATATGTGGAAATTAGGGAAAGGAAAGTATAAGAAGACTGGAAAGTAGGGGAAGAGCAGATTATGAAGGGACTTGAGTACCAAATGGAAGATTTTACATTTGATCTTGGAGGTGACAGGAAGCCACTGAAATTTATCGGGGAAAGGAGAAAGTTCAGATGTAGCTGGATAGGAGATATTCTGGAGTGGAGAGAAGTTTGTTGCAACAGATTGTCTAAGTTTGAGGTGATAAGGATCTGTACTAGAGTGGTAAGGGAACAGAATAGAATATACTTAAAAGATGTTGCAAAGGTATGAAACTGATAGGGCTTAGCAACAGACTGGTTATGGTGGAGGGTGAAGGCATTGGGGATATGTGAGTAGAGGAGGAGGGAAGAAGAGAAAAGTCTTGGTGAAAGGCCTCACTTTTTTTTAGTAAAATGAAGCACAGTTCTTGCTGAGAAGGTAGCAAGAAAGAGAGCTATGGAAAGTTTAAGGAAGAGTTACTCCAAGGCATGGGATAGTGAGTCAGTTAAGGAAATGTAAAAGAATTGTCAGCCAGTGAAGGCCCTGGATGATATAAACACATTGGCAGTGACTGGATCCAGGGTTTTGTGATTTTCTCCAGCTTCATTCAGCAGCACGAGTAGGAACAAAAGCAGCAGATGGGGGAAATTATACCAGGCTAAGACTTGGCATAGTACAACTAGAAACAATAAGGAAACAAGGGAGTCAAGGGAAGAAGACACTGTAGAGTTGGCTGTTTCACTAAAGCGTCAAGGTTAGGAAGGAACAAGAGTGTAGTCAGTACAAGCGGGATGGCCTGGTCTGTGGTCGAGGCAAGGATGGAAAATAGGATTTAGTTTCAAGACATAAAGTGAGGTGACATGACAACAGAAAAAGGAATTTCTGAGTTTGTAAACACTAAAGTGAGCATTTATGGGGGGTGGTTAGAATATAAGGGCAAGAATTGAGAAGTGAGAGCCATGAACCAAACCTGAGGAAAGAGGAATATTTTAAAGAGTATAGATGACAGCTTCAAGAATTTTGATTAGATGGTAGATATGGAATGAATATGGAATGAATGAACCTGAAAGAAGAAATTGATGAAGTGATGGAGACGGAAATAGCAATGAGGAAAAAGAAGCATTCCAAATTACCTCCTTGAGCAACAAATTGAAAATAAGTGAAACTGCAACTAGTGTTGGAAAAGCTGGCCAGGGAGGTTGTCACAGGGAGGGAGGCAGTGAGAATCAAAAGATGAAAGGGGTAGGAAAGGAAAAGATTTGAGATGAAAGGAACTTTATTAATTACTGAGCATATTTTCCAAAGACTATAATGGATGGGGTGGATAGTTTTAGAGCACCTCATCTTGAGGGGATAATGGGTTGGTAAGTGGGTAATAAGGGCAACAAAAGGTTTGTGAAATGACAACCAGGGATTCAGGATAAAAATATGATGATATATAATGATGATATAAAATATGATGAGGTGGGAGTTTCTTGATGACCAAATGAGTTTAGAAAGGTTTATAACAGGGGTCCTCAAACTACGGCCCGCAGGGCCAGATGCGGCCCACTGAGGATGTTCATGCGGGTCCCCGGGTTATGGCAAGATCAGACCAGAAATAACGTTCGACCTAAACTAGTATTAACAATGCACACTTCCGGCACTGGGCTGAGGCGGCAGAGACAGAATGTGAGGCGATACCGAGGTGAGAAGAGTTCCCAGGCCGGGTGTTTGGTGTGGGGAAGGGAGAGAGATGCAGAAGAGGAGAACTGACCACCTGTGACCTTGTAAAGGAACGGAAGCCATCACAACAGACAGGCATGAGGGATGTACAGAGCATGCTGCGCATGTCACGGCTGCTGCAGGGGAATATATGGGCTGTGTCTGGTATGCAGGTATAGTGACAGTTAGTACTACAAGTCCCAGCTTGACTATCATTGTCATTATGCTGCAATGACAATGTAACGGCTTCCTCTCCAGCGCATGTTGTGGCACTGACTGCTATTGTGGCCCAGAGTGAGGCTCCTGGTACCAGGCCGTGGCCCTGTATCCATAGTGACCTCATGTCTGGCTGCTGTGGTCATCAGTTTTATCATTGTGTGTATGTTCTGTAGTTTCCTAATGAGATGGAATATTGCTAACATGTGTCATCACCTTATAATCACTGGGGGTCTGACCTTAGTGGCCCCCACTTATCCTGAGTATGAGGGGGTGCAGAGCTGCTGTACTGCTTCATCCCCCTCCAGATTCTTAAGGTCCCCATACACTTGTGCAGCTTCAAGTCACATGAGGACCTCCCCCAGAAACCCCAATGTACGATTTGTCACTGAAGCTCATTCTGTGTATACAATATATCATGCAGTTATATACACATATGCACAGTCTTTCCTGCGATTATTATAAATTCCTAGTGCAGCACATTCGATCATGCAGCGCTGGAGCATGAGAATTGATCCCAGGATTCAGAGGAAGCCAGGGCACTTGGGAGGGCAGCCTAGGCGGTGCCTCGTGTGCAGGGAAGGTCTGAAGCGGGAGAGAGAGTGCGGGAAACGGCGGCATCACAGCCCAGAGGCAGCTTGGAGGGAGTTGGGCATTGCAGTCTGTATGTCTCTGTGTGGGCAAAGTTATTGGTGGTATATTGTTTTTGTAGCACTGTGTATATATATATATATGTATTTTACTAATAGCAGTTTGGAATCCCTTAGAAATAATGATGCCAAGAAAAAGAAAAGTTGACTTGGAGTGTAGGATATTCAAAGAATAGTGGACTTATGATTACTTTTTCATGCAGTACAAGGAAAGAACTATATGTCTGATATGCCAGAATATAGTGTCTGTGTTCAAATAATATAATTTGCGTGGACACTATGAAACTCAACATAAAGATAAATATGATTGTTTGGTTGGAGAAGTGAGAAAAGATAAAATATTAAAACTGAAAAATACATTGACAACTCAGCAAAGTATTTTTGTGAAGCTGAAGCAGCTAAATATTTTATCACTACGAGCAAGTTTTCAAGTTGCCAAGCTAATAGCACGCACTGGCAGACCCTTCGTGGAAGGAGAATTTGTTCAAGAATGCCTTCTTTCTGTTGCCAAAGAGATGTGTCCATAGAAGGCTGATTTATTTAGTACAGTGAATCTTTCAGGACCTACAATTACACGGAGGAATGAAGAAATGGGGGACAATCTGCATCAGCATTTGCAAAACTCCACAAAAAATATTTCATATTTTTCCTTGGCACTTGAAGAAATCAATGATGTTCGTGAATCTGCACAACTTCTAATTTTTATTCATGGGACGAATGATTATTTTGAAGTCATAGAAGAGCTTGCTTCACTGCAAAGCATCAAAGGAACAACTACAGGAGAGGATATCTATGAAAAGGTTTGCCAAACTATGAATGGTTTGGAGCTGCACTGGGCTAAACTAGCCAGCGTGACAAGTGATGGTGCCCCTAGCATGGTGGGGTCTAAGAAAGGAGTAATTGCTCACGTTAACCAAGAGATGGACAAACATAACCATTCTCATCCAATAGCCATACACTGCCTCATGCACCAACAAGCCCTGTATAGTAAATTGTCAAGTCCAAGCTAGCTCCCTGAAGGGCTCAGAATCATTCCTAGTCAGGATAAGCAAAAGTCTTTGCCCCATGTTGTGGGCGCCAAAATAATGTCCCTGTTGTCTCTCAATTATAATCCTTCTTTGGCAGGAGGTTTCTTTTCTGTAAAATCTTTTCCTCTGTGAGCAGGTTTCTTGGGAGGCTTCTGGAGCCTCTAGCCAGAGCAAAGGTAGAATCTCGCATTCTTTTCTTCCTGAATCCTGGTTCTGAATCTCCTCTATCTTTCCTGAAGTTCTCCTGGGAAGTCTTGTCCTTCACGAAATCCAGATTCTTTGTTGCCTCTTTTTATCCTCCCAGAGAATGGGCTTGTGGGTAATCCAGGGAACTACTTACAACCAATGAACTTGCTCCTTTTAAAGGTATAAACTCTCTTTAAAGGTTTGAACTAAAGGTGTGAACTCTGAGCTAGAGAATTGTTAAGTACCGATTTATTAAGTACTGACTTAGCACCTAGTAAGAACCTAACAGTAAATCACTGAAGTGGGAATCTGTAATGAAAATTGTGGTATCTTGTATCTAGAGCTAATGCAATAAATCACAGACAATTTCAGGAATTTCTGTCTGAGCTAAATGTTGAGTATGAAGATGTTCTATATCACACAGAAGTCCATTGGCTGAGTCAAGGGAGAGTTTTGAAACGATTCTATTACTTACTTCCACAGATGACAACTTTTCTGCTTTCAAAAAACAAAGAAGCACCAGAGCTCAATGATGCAGAATGGAAATGACAACTTGCCTTTCTGACAGATGTAACAGAGCTACTCAACAACTTCAATATGCAACTTCAAGGAAAGGGGAAGCTCATCTGTGATATGCAATCACATGTCAAAGCATTTAAAGTAAAATTAGGCCTCCTCATCAAACAAGTGAAGGAGGAAAACTTCTGTCCTCTCCCCACAACTCAAAATCTGTTAGCAGAAAAACTGCTGATTGCATTCCCAAACAAAACATGTGTGGATTCATTGGAAAAATTGCAAAAGGAGTTCCAATTTAGATTTAAAGAGCTTCATCTCCATGAACAGGACATACAGCTTTTCTGCAACCATTTTCTATTGACATTGAAAATGTGGATACAATTTACCAAATGGAACTGGCTGAACTGCAGAATTTTGACTCTCTGAAAGACGCATTCAAGTCAAGCAGCCTTCATAATTTCTATGCATCTCTCCCCTCATCTCAGGAACCATGCACTCAAAATGACAACTATCTTTGGCAGCACTTATGTCTGTGAACAGACTTTTCCTAGAATGAAACATTTGAAATCTCCAACCAGATCAAGACTAATGGATGCACACTTGCATCCCTTGTTACGACTAGCAGTGACAAATGTGGAACCAGACATTAACCACCTCATTAGCCAAAAGCAGGTCCATAGTTCCCATTGAAATACTGGTAAGTTTGTTGATTTAACTTTACTTCATTTTAAATATTGTATTTGTTCCCATTTTGTTTCTTCACTTCAAAATCAGATATATGTAGCGTGCATAGGGATTTGTTCATAGTTTTTGTTTTTACTATAGTCCGGCCCTCCAACAGTCTGAGGGACAGTGAACTGGCCCCCTATTTAAAAAATTTGAGGACCATTGGTTTATAACATCTCTAGGGACTCAGTGATGAGAAGTAATGTCCCTGAAGGCAGGTCAGGCCAGGAGATACTTGTAAAGATTAAGAATAAATGTGTCTCCCTGGCTTTGTTCCTGGTAAGCAGGAAGGGACCTCTGCAAGGAGGTAGAGGACAGCCTAGGGGACTAGAACTCAATAGAATCCCATGCAGGTATGCTGGGTCTCTTACAAGCAGGAAGACACCAGCCTAAGAGAACAGTACACAGTAGAGTGGTATCTCTCTTACTCCCTATTAGAAAGAGCCTCACTTATTTCTCTTAGGTTGTATTAAAACTTTACTTTACTTTTATTAAAAATATGTTACTTTAAAATGCCTTTTAAAAATTTCTTGCTGGGGTAATTTTAGGGAAGCTGAGCTTGGTTAGAATCTTTCATATTAGCATCTTTGTCAGAAGGCTCTAACCTAAATTGTAAATACTGCCATTTTAAATGTTACTTCAATAGATAGCAATTAGTTACCCTATGTAGAAATTTTTCATCTACTTAAGGACCATTATTATATCCATGTCTATTTTCTTTTTCATACTGAACAATACTAAGTGCTTCGTGAATTAATAATCAATCCGTAAACATTTGTTAAACAACTAAACAACTATGTTCCAGCCTTGTACTAAATGCTGGGTCATCTTCTGGGGCTTAGTGGGTGAATCCTTTATCCCTAAAAAGGCTTCTTGCTAAGTCTATGCTTTCTATAGTCCTGTATAATGGAAGACTCTAGAGGTAGATTTATCTGCTCAGTTAGAGTTAATTGATATTAAGACAATAAAAAGACTGTCAGTTTCTATATTACACACTTCTGATTACCTTCTGCCTTTTTTCTGTAATTTCTACTTTTATTTAATTAAAATACAATATAGTTCTTTTCATAAAAGATAATCAAAGCAGATAAATAAGATATTTTCTTTCTATCCCACCCAAGTAGGAAATCGGACTGAGAAATCCTAAATAACTTGCCCAAAGTCACCAATAAGAACATTGTCATCTACATCATCTTAGTGATTCATTGTATGACTTTTGGCAAGTTAGCCTTTCTAGGCTGCAGTTTATCTCTAAAATAAGGAAGTTAAATAAAATGACTTTTAATGTACTCCTAATACTGATTTGGATTCTGTGATTTATTCTTTTGTTTCTTGACATCTTTCTTCCTTTTAACAATTTTCCAACCTCCTCTTGCTACTAGTTCACTCTCCAAACCCAAATTCCAGAGTTCAGACCTGGGAGGAGCTAAGCCATCTAAATTCCCAGCAGTCTGGGAACAGGAAATTCTCATTTTCATTCTAGCCACTTTCCATCTAGTTTTTTCCCTCCTCAATTCTTTCCATTTCTGGCTCTGAAACTGTACTCAAATCACTCTTCTATAAACATAATTTCCCTCTATGTGTTGTCCACTCCCACATCAGAGTGAAGATGCTTCATATTTGTGTTTGTATCTCCAGTATTTAGCACAATAGCATTCATGTAGTAAATGTTTTTATTCATTTTAAGTAAGTTTGTTAAAACTTACTTTAAAACTATTTGTTGGAATCCAGTTATTAAACATCTGAATAGGTTAGATAAAGAGGCTTTGGAATCATTTTAGGTCTTTAAAAGACTGATGTCTTACTTGAGATACCAAAAGAAGACAAAAGTGGGTTTTTTTTAAATAGTATTTCAAAGTATCCTACAATGTTGTATGCACAATTCTGGGATTATAAACAAAGGAAAAATGTAATCTGGACAAACAAAAAATAAAAGTGCCAATAAAATCAAAATTCCCTTTTTCCTTATTTAGTTTGTTTTCCCCCATCCTGGTGACCAACAAAATTTAAAGCTGTCAGGCTACAGTTGGTAAAAGAAAAGTAAAAATTCTGATTCAATACAAATTTTTTTTCAATTACCTCCAGGCAGATGATTCCCAGATCTCTATATGCAGCCTAATTTAAAAAGTCTTTCCACGCCCCCCACACACACACTACCAGTTGCTACTGCAGATTACTTTCATGTATTCCATATATATATTTTTTCATGTATCTCATTGTCTACATGTAGAGGAGACCTACATGTCTCCTCCATTAAATTGTAAGTTCTCTGAGGGCAAAGGCTGTTTTTCATTTTTCTTTATATCTCCTAATGCTCAACACATTGCCCGGTGCATGGTAAACAATTAATGGTTGAAATAGTTGAAACCAATATTCACTAGCAATCTGTCAGTGAAAGACACCAACATCTATCTTCACATACACTTCAATCCCCTAGAACTGAGTGAGAAGATGTTGGCTTTTTTTTTTTCCTTTGTTTTATATACCAACCTTTGTTAATTTCTAAAGAAGTACTAGTCTACATGAAATATGGTTAGTAATCCTAATATTCAGATTTATGAGTAATTCTGCATGATTCTTTTTTATTCCTTGGCATCAGAAAGGGCTCTTGTAAAGAATATGAACCAAATATATAGAGGAAATTTGAGAAAGACTTATGTTGTTTGGAGAAAACTTAATGTAGTCTCACTATCAAAATGACTGCATGTACCTTCCGAATACAATTCTTCCTTTGCAACAACAACAACAAAAAAATTCGGTTCTGCACATATATATTGTACCTAGGATACACTGTAAGATATTTAATATGTATGGGAATGCCTGCCATCTAGGGGAGGAGGTGGAGGGAAGGAGGGGAAAAATTCGGAACAGAAGTGAGTACAAGGGATAATGTTGTTTAAAAAAAAAAAAAATTGCCTATGCTTATGTACTGTCAAAAAAATGTTATAATTATAAAAATTAATTTAAAAATGACTGCATGGAAATTATTCAACCAAGTGTCTTATCTATATCAGTGCTACAAAATAGTGTTTCCTTTTTTTTTTTTCATTCCTTTTCAAGAATTTCATTTTTTCTCTGTTTATATCTTAAAAGACTACTAGTGAAATCCTAAAGAACAAAAGTAATTTTACTCTTGATTGAATGTCCTGCAGATCACTTAGGACTCCAAATGAGTTAAAGACCTCAAGAAGCAAATAAACAAATTTATCAGAAAAAAAAAAGACCTAAAGAAGCTTCTGATTCTGTTAACTGTTTAGAGAGACTTTTTACTTGGGTGGGGGATCAGAAGGGGAGTACTCACACGTTTATGCTCATATTAAAAATAATTTGGGATATCATAGATCATAGTTTCCATGTCATCCTGGAAATAAAGAACTATTTCAATAGTTTGATGAATTCATTATTTCAATGATGTAGGAACTCCCTCTACTGGTATAGATAAAAGCCTATTTTATTAGGCTTTTATAACACAAAAATTTGTGTTAATTTTACTCAATCCTCTTCCATAAATTCTCTGTAGACAGAAGGGCTCCAGAATACATGACAGGCTTTTTCTAATTCTTTCAACATTTCATGAATACCAAGGCAATGGGAGTTAAAAAAAAAAAATCCTACAGAAATCTTATTGCAAAATTCAAATGAGTCTAATTATCCCAAGTACTTAATTCATGGATTAAAATGGCAGGGCAATAAATAGAAGGAAAAAGGGACATAAAATTATCAGTTTGTCTATAATTTCTTTTCAATATCAGTGAGAGAGGGACCATATTTGGCATCTTGGTCCCAGAAAAGCTTCATGAGAAGAAAAAATGAAATAGAAAGTCAGAAAAAGTATATAAGAACCAGAACAAATACATACCACTTTAAATCTGTGCTAGAAAATTGTGAGGGGCTACTTTACAAGATACTCTAGACACTTAGAAGATACCCAGCAATCTTCCATGCCTGAAATGCTCTCCCTCCACATCTGTTTCCTGGCTTCTTTCAAGTCTCAGCTGAAATCCCATATTTTACAGGAAGCCTTCCTTGATCTCTTTTAATACTAGTGCTTTCTTTCTGTTGATTATTTCTATGATTTTTTTTCTTGCATATGATTTATTTTTATATAGTTATTCGCAGGTTCTCTCCTCCATCAGACTGCTAGCACCTCAAGGGCTGGGATTGTCTTTTACATTTGTTTGCATTCTCAATGCTTAGCACAGTGCTTGATACATAGTAGTTGCTTAATAAATATATAATGATTGACTGTTATCCATAGTTGTGAAAAATGCTTTTCTTTTTTTTTTTCCTCCAAATTAAATTTATTTTTTTTTAAAATTACTTTATCAATCATGTTGGGAGAGAAAAATCAAAACAAAAGGGAAAAATCATAGGAGAGGGAAAAAACAAACAAATAAACAAACAAAAACATTCCATCTTCATGGTTCTTTTTCCGGATGCTGATGGTATTTTCTGTCCAAATTCTATTAAGATTGCCCTGGATCATTGAACCACTGAGAAGAACCAAGTCTTTCGGAGTTCATACATTCTTGCTGCTATATTGGTTCTGCTTATTTCACTCAGCATCAGTACATGTAAATCTTTCCAGGCCTTTCTAAAATTAGCTTATCATTTTTTATGGAATAATATTCCATTACCTTCATTATACCACAGCTTATTCAGCCATTCCCCAATTAATGGCATCTAACTCACTTTCCAATATCTTGTTACCACAAAAAGAGCTGATACAAACATTTTTGAACATGTGGGTCCTTTTCCCTCCTTTATGATTTCCTTGGGATATAGACCCAGTAGTGGCACTGCTGGATCAAAGGGTATGCACAGTTTTATAGCCCTTTGGACATGCAGAATGGTTGGATTATTTCACAACCACACCAACAATGCATTAGTGTTCCAGTTTTTCCACATCCCGATCAAAATTTATCATCACCATTTCTTATCATTTTAGCCAATCTGAGAGGTGTGAGGTGGTACCTCAGAGTTGTTTTAATTTGCATTTCTCTAATCAATAGTAATTTAGAGCTTTTTTCATGTAACTATGGATGACTAGTTTCATCATCTGAAAACTGTTCATATCCTTTGGCCATTTATCAACTGGGGAATGACTTGTACCTTATAATCTTGATACAGTTCTTTATATATTTTAGAAATGATACCTTTCTCAAGAAACACTAGGTTTAAAGATTTTTTTTTTTTGCCCAACTTTATACTTCCCTTTTAATCTTGTTTCTGTTGATTTTGTTTGAGCAAAATCTTTTTAATTTAATGTAATCAAGGTTGTCCATTTTACCTTTCATAATGTTCTCTAGTTCTTTGGTCATAAAATCCTCCCAATCCTCCCTTCACCAAAGATCTGGTAGGTAAATTATCCCTTGCTCTCCTGTTGTAAAGCAGGAGCCACCTGAGAGTGGCTGCTGGAGATCCAACCCAGACCTGCAGAATGGATTTCCTCTTATAAGAGGATGATACAGGGAGACTGAGAGGCAGTTGCTCTTCTCTGACCTCTCTGACTGAGAGGCCATTACGTTGTCTGACCTGTCTCCTCTTCCCTCTGCCTCCAATTTATGTAATTCCCTGTCCGCAACATCTGTGTCACCAAAGGCTGCTCTGCAACTCCTTCAGAAGTTATGATCCACAACTGTGGAGGCTTTCGGAGAATTGACCTGTCTTTTAACACTCTCCTAATTTGTTTATGGTATCATCCTTTATGTCCAAATCATGAACTCATTTTGACCTTAAAAAAATTGGTTTTCTAATGGAACTTAGTCATAATTAGCAAGATCCTGAAAAGGCTCCTATTTGTGTATAATATAGAACAACTGAAACAAGACCCTAAATATTATAGAGCCTCTTAATAAGGACCATTATTACTCAAAAGAAATCAACCTAATAATCCACATAGGAAAAATAAATGGAAGAAAATATGTCTATTGTTTAGACAGTAAGAATTGCTTAAATCATTATTTAACAATATCTAACATACTGTTAAGATAGTTAAAAGAATTAATACATCAATATTATAGGCAAAGATACAAGAGAGAGAGGAGTTGGGCTGAAGGAGAATTTATTTGGAACTGTACAGTATTTTTAATGATCTAAAGCTGTTACCTATGCCAGAGACCCAATTTTTTTTTTCAATACAACTGTTCTCCTAGAAATACTGTGTGGCTGTCAATTATGGAACATCACAGGATCTCTATGGAAATACAGCTGCAAGTGGCCAAAGAGCATTTGCAGGAAGCAAGAAGAGGAAGAAACTGACAACACAAAAAGGTAACAAAACAACCAGGCTAGAGGCAGAAACCTGAAGATTGAGAGAGAGTCAAAGGTATCCCATATTGTCCTTACAATAAAAGACATCAACAAAACAAGAATTCATTGAGCATCCCAAGAGTGAGACTGCACTAAGCACACCAAAAAAATAATTTAAAAAAGAAAAAATAGTCCATTCTCTTAAGAAGTTTCCATCCTAAAACACATGGAAGAGGTTTTGGCATATTTATAATGATGGTTTATGTACATACAGTAGCATGATGGAAAATGCAAAGGAAATAAATGATTGGAAAAGAAAGTAGACTGGACCTATGGCAAGGGAAATAGATAACAGATGGGAAATCAATGTACTAATTGTTATCCATAGAACTTGACAAGATCTAAAGGAAGGTTCTTGGCATATTAAGATGAAATTTTAAAGAGAAAACAAGATTCACATAGAAGGAGAAAACAGGCTTCTTCTAGCTTGACTAGACTGCCCATACTGATGACAGCATACAATCTACTCTCAAGATTTTAATTGGGCCAGGGGCCAGAGCTTAAACCTCCAACACAGCTTCCTTTTCACCTGGGGCCATTAATGTCCAGTCTATAGTAGTCCTGAAGTTTGGTAGACTTCCCAATGCCATTCATAATATCATTTTGATTAGGCATTGCATGGGTAGATAAGATAAAAACAAAGAAAAATAGTACAAACTTAGATTATTATTGTATCCTTTCACATTTTTTTCTGTTAATTAAATTTAATTTTATTAAAATTTATATGACTGAAAAGTAAATAATTGTATTCCAATCCTGTGCCCAAAGAAGTAGCTGTCATACCTGAGCTCTCTTATCAAAGAAAGCTGCAAAAAGGGACTTTTTCAACAAGGCAATCTATCTTTATGATGACCAACTAATTATTATGCT
This sequence comes from Sminthopsis crassicaudata, assembly GCF_048593235.1. Taxonomy (NCBI): domain Eukaryota; kingdom Metazoa; phylum Chordata; class Mammalia; order Dasyuromorphia; family Dasyuridae; genus Sminthopsis; species Sminthopsis crassicaudata. The sequence continues at coordinate 107,907,721 of NC_133617.1, forward strand.
TTTGGCTATTCCCTTACTTCCTAGCTTCTGACTTCTAAGTCTTTAATCATCTTTGTTCTCTTTAATTTGGGCTGTTTTTATCAACAACTCATCCAGTTGGGTCTGGCTCCTGTCTACTCTAAAATTCAGTATTATCAGCTAACTTTCCCCACTACTGCATTTTCTGTTGCCAATAGCCTGTATGTCTATCTCCCACAAGAAGTTCTTCCACATTCTTGTTCTTTGTGCCTGCTATACACAAGTAACCCTTTATCTCCTACAATATGAGGGCAAGGGGTGGGAATGAGAATTTAAATGCTAATGATTTGATGTAAAAGGATATTGCAATGTAATATTTAACAAAATATAGTAAGCAATTAACAAAAAATCAAATCAAACAACATCAGAATAGTATAATGGGATGAAAATTATTACACTAGAAGAATACCTAGATTCACCTCCTCACTTTGCAATAGGAATACTGCTCCTTGACCAGAAGATCTTTTGAGGTCTCTTCCAGGTCTAAAATCTTTGGTCGTAGGCTATATAATTTTCTCTTTTTTACTTTCTTTCTTTTTTTTTTTTTCCCTGAGGTTGGGGTTAAGTGACTTGCCCAGGGTCACACAGTTAGGAAGTGTTAAGTGTCTGGAAACCAGATTTGAACTTGGGTCCTCTTGAATTCAGGGCTGGTGCTCTATTCACTGCGCCACCTAGCTGCCCTAATTCTTTCTTTTCTTAAAAAAAAAGGGGGGGGGGGGGAGATATAATTTTTGTGCTTTCTGAAATGCCATTTTCTTCCCTGAAGAGTACACCTACATATCGACAACAAAATCAGTGTTGCACAGTAGAAGGTAAATCTTGGAGTCAAGATCTGAATTCAAGTCTACCTATGATACATATTAGCTGTCTGATCATGGGAAAGGTATTTAATCATAGGCAACTTGCTAACACTATGTTGTAAGAACTATTTTTCTGCACTGGCAGGAGTTTCTACACTAGGAATTTCCTTCACCTATAAGATTACAAGTTCAATCAAAAGAAGCAAAAATTAAAAAACAAAACAAAATAAAACAAAAACCCCACTATTCAATTGTTGTTTGCATTTCTGTTCAGGCATCCTACTGAATATTCAAGAGGTATTCCATCTAGTGCTCAGTACATACATTATGGTACAAGAATGAAACAAAAAAAAGAAAATTCTGAGGTATCTACATGTGTGTGCATGTGGATACAAATCTTCACATACATATATACATATATAAAATATCTGTTAGATATATATGTATGTGTATATGGCATTAGTAAATTAACAAATATTAACTTACCATCAGCAAGTACAGTGTATGGTAGATTATGACTTGCTTTCCTTTCTTTTATCTACAATTCTAGGAGGAAGTAGCCATTTTCCAACAAGTTCTGAATCATTTCTACCTCAATAATCAGTTCCCCCATTAGCAAGAATTTGATCCAGTTTCTCTAGTAATAAGTTAATCTAGTAAAAAATTTTTCTTGTTCTTCCATTTTTTCAAATATAAAATTATCATTTTTGCTTTGCTTTTGGCAAAGAGAATAAGCACCAACAAATGTATAGGCAAATGAAATAATAATAGCTAACTTATCTAGCACTTTTAAGATTCGAAATGCACTTAATAAACATTGATCTTTGTCTTCCCAACTATTCAGAGGTCCCATTATTATTCTCATTTTAGTGTTAAGGAAAAAAAATGAGACAAAGGTTAAGTGATTTGCCCAAAATCACATGGTTGGAAGTATCTGAGGCCAATTTTAAACCCAGATTTTCCAGATTTAACTGCCCATAAAGTGATGAAGATGAAGTATGCCACAACTACTAGACTATGTCTCTTTGTGACTATGTTCATTTGTTTCCTCCTTTATCCAGGTGATGTAATAGTAGTCTATGATAACAAAATTACTTATGCTTCTCCCTCCATTCATTGATCCTGACTTTGATTCTTTCTATCCATGTGAGCTTAGGCAAGTTTCAAGGGCCTCAGTTTTTTCATCTATAAAATGAAATCAAAATAAATGCCTTCTAACATCCATCTCTCAATCTATGATACTACAATCTTCACCCAGATACTCTCTACTGTTTTACCTTCCCTCTTGGATTTCCTCACATGAGTATATTTTCTTAATATATCATGCTATTTATGTTCCATCAACCTTTTATATAATTGTTTTATTTGAATGAGAAACATCTATCTAGCGAAATACTCTACGTGTAAATTTTATTCCATCATTTTAAGTAATACGTTTGAGAGCAAATTTACCCCCTTTGTGTTAAAATGTATGGTCTGACTTGCTTGTTACCTATATGTAGGGCATTTATTCATAAACCTTTCATGTTATGAATTTAATACTTCTTCCTTTCTTAGATTTAGTCTCTCACAACTTCTTGGTGTTTCAATTTCAATTCTTTTGTCTTCACTGTGGCTACTCTGTATCAAACCTAGCTTGGCAAACAAACACAAATAGTTTCTTCTTTCTTCTATCTTTATTGGTTTAGAGCCATTTTGATTAGGTTTTCCAGTTACCTGGCAAATATATATATGGGGAAATAATGAAAAAAAGGGGCAGAAATGATGGTGGGGTTGACATTTCCAGATTTTAAATATTATTAAGCAAGTATTATCAAAACACTCTGGTACTAGATGACAAATAAATAAATTAAACATTAAAGTTTTGCCTATTATTGGCCAATCAGCTTGAAAGTATAGTTGCTTAAAATAATAATTACCTAAGAATTTGAGTGCTTTCCCATAATCAACATAAAATGTAATAATTTTTTTCTATTTCTGTTAAAATAATATACCTCATTTCTTAATCTTATATTTTAAACATACACAACTGCTCTAAGTATGTCACTTTACTACCGCAGGGCAAAGTCAATCCCTCCACCTTCAATTATTACTGCTTGATAACCATTATTTCGCTGGGAGGAGAGATCATAGGAGCCAAGTATATTAATGGATTGAGTCATTCACACATTCTGAATCATGTGAAGCTAGTGTATAAATTAGTCATCTCTGCAACTGAATCAATCTCTATTTTGACTTTCCCTAAAATAGTCATCTCTGTTTGTTCAATATTTGGTTCTTAATCATCAAAAAATGATGTAAAATTTATAATTTTTAAAAATCCACAGAGCTTAGAAAGTCAGATGGTCACTTAAGAGTTCAAATATGTAGGTAACATGAAAAGCAAGTTACATAGGAAGTTATTCCAGATTCAGTCTGTGAGTAGAGTATCTTCACACTAAAGCATTCTTACTCACTTCTAAAATCTTTCCCTAAAAAGAGTGACCAGAATACACCACTTATTAAACAGTGACTAAAGGCATTGTGGGAATAAAGCACCATGTTAAAGACTTGGCACATTTAATTTTTTGAAGCTGATCCACATTTATGACATCATACCAAAAGAGCTAGTCCTATAAAATGGTCCTCCTTTGAATGAACAATGTCCCATGGAATTTTTATAAGCCAAAGGTTACTGAGGTATAATTAGGCTCATTCTGGTTCCATTTGGTCTAAGTGCTATGTCTACTAAGTCTTATGTAGAATACACTATACTGGCTCTGTCTTATTTCTAAAAGGATCCTGTGCCCTTTAACAATGATCAATGTGGATTAAACTTAGCTGGATTCAGGTCTTTGTGGCTGCACTTGCTTCCTAGTGTTATCACCTACCGAGACTTTGACTTCTGAGAAAATATTCAAAGATACTTCCCTATTTCTGCATTATGAGTGGTTTGCCAACATGCTGTAATATACCCTCATCAGGCAAACATCTGTACACATATTTCTTCCTTTCTGGCTTGTGTAAAATGATTTTAGAAAAGAATTAGTTTAAACACATATTAAGGTGGTATGTTAGGATAAACTGGTACTATTAGAATATAAGCAGTTACTATTGAACAGATGACAGCTTTATGAATCAATCTACCCTTTACTTAGATTTGTTAAAGAAGAGGACCAGCATTTATTAAGTGACTACTATGTGTCAGGTTCTAAAGTGTTTTACAATTATTATCCCAAGCAATTCTCAAAACAACCCTGAGAAGTTGGTGCTATTATTATGCCCATTTTACAGGCAAAGAAACTGAGGTAAACAGAGGTTAAGTGACTAGCCCAGGACCACACAATCCATAAATATCTGAGGCCAGATTTAAATTCAAACGTTTTATTCACAGCCCAGTTGTCTATTACATCCATTTATCTGTTATAAAATTCCCATGTGATTGTCGGTTTCTACAACAAATTTATGATTATATGACTAAAATAGCATTGATATTTCCATTTTGGAAAGACCAAATTATTGATCTTATAATTTTTTTTTTTTGCTGAACCCACAGAAACTGAATAAAGAAAGCATACAATTTCTCCAATAAGTTTGATTAATTAAAGCTTTGTTGAACTGAGCATGTAACACTTTTAGTGTGAGATGATTATTGTTATCAGTAATTGTACTTGGTACTAACATACTATGATATACTACTTTTTATTTGAGCACTTCACACATACCATTAACCCAATTTTAAGATAAAGAAACATAACTACAGTAGTTAGGTGCCTTGTCCAATGTCAAAATGAGCCTAAATATAAGCTAAAATTTATGTTCCCAATTTCACCTCTAATCCATGTTTTTAACTCCCTTTGTAGCTCCCCCTCCTATTTTGTGGCCCTATAAGCTACTATTACAAGATAAGTCTCATATCCTATAATTTAATATAATTACAACAGCATGATTTTATGTCTAAAAATTCAGATTCAAAAACATTTAATAAGCACCTATTTTGAATCATGCACCATCATAGCAGAATTAAATAAATAAAATAAGCTTACACACTAATGGGAGTTTAAAGTATATATTACTAATACTTTCTATTACTACTACTATTCTATTACTTATTTCTAAGGTAGATCTATAATCTACTTGACTCTCTCCTATTGGTTTAGTGGCAGTCTTCTCACTGATTTTTCATGCTACACAGTTCTTATCTGTGTCTTCCCATAAATCCTTAATAGATATAATTTTACAAAAATCGATTCAAACTTGTTTACTCTCTCAAGGATACCATATCAACAACAGAGCTGTGTCACTCTTATTCATTCTTCCTAGATGACCAAGCCCACTTCCTTTCCAGTCAAACATTTCTGAAATTGTGATTTTAAAAAAAAATTAATTTAGTATTTTTCCCCAATCACATGTAAAAACAATTTTTAAATTGTGATTTTTTTTTTATTTATTTTTTTTGGCTAGACAAGTGGAGCTAAGTGATTTGTCCAGGGTCTCAAAGCTAGTAAATTGTATTGTAGTAATCTTAACAGTAAATGTTAAGTGTCTAAGACGAGATGTGAACTCAAGTTCCTCCTAATTCTAGGACTAGTGCTCTATCCACTATGCTACCTAGCTATACTGAAACTGTGAGTCTCTTTTTAAAATTTTTTTTGAAACTGTGATTCTTAAAAATTGTTATATTCTATAATTCAAAGTTAGATTTAGCAATGGAATATTATTGTTGAAGAAATATGCTGTTTTGCCTTTGGCTTTGGCTCACTGAAAATAATGAATAATTACTCAATTTTAATGAAGTCTAAAAATGTTTGTGGCAGCCCTTTTTTTGGTGGCTAGAAATTGGAAACTGAACAGATGCCCATCAATTGGAGAATGGCTGAATAAATTATGGTATATGAATGTTATGGAATATTATTGTTCTTTAAGAAATGAGCAGCAGGATGATTTCAGAAAGACCTGGAGAGACTTATATGAACTGATGCTGAGTGAAATGAGCAGAACCAGGAGGTCATTTTATACTTCAACAACAATACTATATGAAGATCAATTCTGATGGCTGTGGCTCTCTTCAACAATGAGATGATTCAAACCAGTTCCACTTGTTCAGTGATGAAGACAGCCATCTACACCCAGAGAAAGAACTATGGGAAATGAGTGTGGACCACAACATAGCATTTTCACTGTTTCTGTTATTGTTTGCTTGCATTTTTGTTTTCCTTCTCAGCTTTTTTTCTTTCTAGAGCTGATTTTTCTTGTGCAGCAAGATGACTGTATAAATATGTATACATATATTGCATTTAACATATATTTTAACATATTTAATATGTACTGGACTACCTGCCATCTAAAGGAGGGATGGAGGGAAGGAGGGAAAAACCAGGATGAAACATATACAAATAACTATAACAAAAAAATAACAACTAACTATAATACAAGACATACTGAGATGAAATGAAAGGTGGAAAACCGAACCAAATGTTATAAATGGTTTAAGGACAGAGTATCATTTCTATCTCTCATGAAGGGACTGAAAAAGAGAAATCAAGGGATGATAAGTACTCCAACTTGACTAAAATGTCAAATGGGAGTGGTATGAGTGGTGTGGAAATGAATGGCATTCTAACAACAGATATTTCCTCTACCACAAAAATTCTTCCCTTTCATTTCTCTTTATTTCCCCTTTACTGCCAGACCTCTTTTCAGACCCCACCACTAAGAACCCAGCTCAGCACCAGGTGAGCAGCCAGATCCTTATGGCTCCTTACCCCAACTCTCTCAGAGAGACACCAAACTGGAGATTCCCCAAGGAGCCTCAGGGCATTATCAATCTAGCAGCAGATATACTAGTACAAGAAGCCTGAGATAGTGCCCCTTCCACCCTGGGAGCAGAGCTCAAATTTTTAAAAAAGGAAAAAGATCCCCCCAAAATATGGGCGACAAAATAACAAAGAAATCTAACTCTATAAAGTTATTACAGTGACATAATCATGGTACTGAGACACAAATTCAAGAAGACAATAAAATCTAAATCCCAAAGGAAAACAGGAAGTAGTCTCAAACCTTTCAGAAAGAGCTCTTGAAAGAAATCAAAAAGGAGCTTAAAAATCATTTAAGAGAGGTGGAAGAAAAACTGGGAAAGGAAATGAGAGTAATGCAAGAGAATTAGGGGGAAAAAGAGTCAATAACATGGAAAAAGAAAACAATTGCTTAAAAAGTAGAAATAGACAAATAGAAAAGGAAATACAAAAATCCACTGAAGAAACAACTCCCTATAAAATAAAACTGGCCAAATAGAAAAAGAAGTACAAAAACTAACTGGGAAAAACAGCTCCTTAAAAGTTAGAATTAACCAAGTAGAAGCTAATGACTCTAAGAAATAGCAAGAGTCAATTAGATAAATTCAAAAGAATGAAAAAAATAGAAGAAAATGTAAAATACCTCACAGGAAAAACAACTCATCTAGGAAATAAGTCCAGGAGAGACAATATTAGAATTACTGGACACCTGAAAGTCATAATCAAAAGGAGGGTCTGAACAGCATCTTTCAAGAAATTATCAAGGAAAACAGTCCTAATATCCTGGAACCAGAGGGCAAAATAGAGAATGAAAGAATCCACCAATCACCTCAGGAAAGAGGTTCCAAAGTAAAAACTACAAGGAACATTATAGCCAAATTACAGAACTAGCAGGTCAACAAAAAAAATACTTCAAGTGGCCAGAAAGAAACAATTCAAATATCAGTGAGTTACAATCAGGATTACATAGAAGTTAGCAGCTTTTATGTTAAAAGAATTGAAGGGCTTGGATTAGGACATTCGGAAAGACAAAGGACCTAAAACCATAACAAAGAATCATCTACCAAGCAAAACTAAGTATAATACTCCAAGAGGAAAAAAATGGTCATGCAATGAAATAAAAAGATTGCAAGCTTTCATAATAGAATTGAACAAAAAATTTGATCTCTAATTTCAAGACCCAAGAGAAGGCTAAAAAGGGAAAAATGGGAAAGAAAATATAAGGGAATCAATGGAGCTGAATTGTTTACATCCCTACATGGAAAAATGATACTTTTAGTTTCTTTAAAATTTTACCACTAACAGCACAGCTAAAAGGAATATACATAGCGTATATGAGTATACAAAAAAATAATTAAAAGTTAAGAAAGAGAAGTATACTGGGTAAAGAAGGGAAAGGGTATAATGGGATAAATTATTTCACATGAAGCACAAAAGGCCTATTTCAGTGGAGAAGATGGCAGGATGGGCAATGGGCATCACTTGAACTTTATTCTTATCAGTGTCGGCTCAAAGAGGAAATAATATACACAATCAGATGCATATAGAAATCTATCTCACTGGACAAGAAAGAAGGGAGGAAATTAAGTAAAAGGGATTCATGGGGAACTAATAGAAGAGAGGGTAAACTGGGGGAGGTGGCAGAGAGAAACAAAACACTGTCAAGGAGGGAAAGAGTTAAAGGAAAGGATGAACAGGAAGAAAAACAGGAGCGAAATAAAAAAAGATTCAGTTAGTTGTCTAAGATCAATAGATAGTGTCAGGGCCAGGATGAAAACCCAGGTCATCACACTTCAAATACAGGAAGAGAACTTTTTCTGCTATACAACAGTGCTTCTCCTTAGACTGTCCTCTATCTCTTTATGATCTGCTCAATTCCTCTCCAGACTTTAAAGGTCTGAATGAAAAGCTCTTCCTCCTGTTAGCTTTTAATCACAGCTCCTCCCCTTCATGAGCGTGTGCGCACACACACACACACACACACACACACACACACACACACACAATTCCATCCCAAATGACTCTGATGTATTTATATTTATCTGTATGTGTGTGTGTGTGTGTGTGTGTGTGTGTGTGTATATATATATAGCATTCAATTCTTACATTATTAGCTCTAATGAAGGCAAGAATCATGTCTACCAAAATTTTTTATATTCCCCAACTTACCATATTAAAGTGTTCTATACATAGGTAAACAATTTTTTTATGTGCCGTAAAATAATAGAATGTCAGAGGCAAAAGGATCTTAAGAGATCATTTTACAGATGGGAAAACTGAGGCCTAGAAAAAGTAAGTGAATTGCTCAAAGGTCATCTGTTAGTGTGATTCTCAGCAATTCCTTCTCTTCAAACAATACCTAGACCAAGTTTGCTATGAGGTTTAAGTCATATGTAATATATTTTTAAATTATTCAATTAACTGTGATGTTTACAACCTTCCTGAATATTTTAATTCTCAGGAAAAGTTTTTCAATAAAAAAGAATGAGCTACCTGTGTCTCATTTCCTATTTAAGGTCCCCCCCCATTACAAAATTGGTAGTAAATTACCTTCCCTGTCTTATTTCATTCTAGTCCCCTTTACAATGTCTTTAAGTGACAATGAGCTACTTCTAGTTGTTCCTTATTCTCCTGCAATTACTAAACTTTTTTACATTCATGCAGACTGTTCCCATTTCTGGAACATACCTCCCTGTCATACTAGTTCAAAGAAATTTTCTTCTTCCCTTAAGAAATAGCTCACTTTCCTCTTCTTCAATGAAGCCTTTCATTCCTCCTTCCCCTCCCTTCCTGAGCCCATTAGCTTCCTCAGATCTCATCCAGTCACACAGGATCCAGCAGGAGCATGTGACAGGAAAGGACCCTGTCCTTGTCCCTGTTTCAATTTCTATCAGGATCTAGCGTCCCCTACCCAGCTAGATGTTGAATGTCTCCATACCAACACTGAGCCCCCCACTCTACCCCTCTTGGGCACACCATCTCTTGTTTGTAAGTATTCTATCCACTGTATCCCTTAGCTGCCCTATGTTGTTTATAGTAGATTATATACTCTTCAATGCTTACCACCTTGTACAAGCACTTACAGAATCACAGAAGTTATAATCAGATAATACCTTAGAAAACATTTAGTTCAACTCCTCTTTTCAAGATAAAAAAATTAGAACCTAGAGAGTTTAAATTACGTTTCAGTATCAAGTAGCAGACAATGGGGGTTTAAATGTAATTCCTATGACTCCAATGATCATTCTATTGCTGTCACTGCTACTCCCAAAATAAATGCTCCATGAACTAGACTTGTCCTTTGCTTTCTTCCATATGACAGGAACCTTTTTTCCCCATGCATGAGTCTCTAGAAATTAAACTTGATAACTCTTATATATGATGTGTGTGTGTGTGTGTGTGTGCGTGTGTGTGTGTGTGTGTGTGTGTATGTATACACTCTTTCTCCTTTCTCTTATGTCTTTTTCCAATAGGTGACTCTAACAAAAAATATATTCTAGCACAGTCTTATAAATTATATTATAAATTTACCAAATTTGAAATGCTTATTGAATTAAATTAAAGAATACATTTTTTCAAAACATATTAGCTTATAAAATAAAGTAGAAGTTAATCAAAGAAATTTAAAAATAAAATTTACTAAGGGGTAAAACTTTATAGTTGATTTAAAAAAAAAAAAAGGGTGGGAAGAACAGTAAAGTGATACATGGAAAAGATTTTAAATTACTTGCATGATAACAACCTCAGGTCAACTATACCTTTGACCCATTTTATTTTTTATAATATCAATTACTAGTTAGTTTAAATAACTTATGTGAAATACATTCCCTCTTTTTCAAAACTCTGACATATTGGTTTTGAAAGACAGATTAAATATTGAGGTTATCTTATCAAATAAAACACTTAGTCCATAGGACATTCCATTAAAAAATTTATTACAAATTACATGAATCAATCCATCATCTATTCATATCTCTCTGATAAAAGATAATGACCTTTCCAGACTTTTGACAGAAATTATCATATAATGCAATTATAAAACATTAAAAATGTGCTCTTTAAAGTTAAAAGTTCTTTAAAATCTTATATAATAATGGAAACATGTCATAAGCACAAAAGAGGAAGCATTAGAAAAAAGTACAGAAAAATAAATGTTTCAGATTTCAAGACAATTTAATGCATTAAGTCAGCATAAACTATACAAATAGTACAAAGTAGCTAAATGACTGTCAACTCAGATTTAAAGATGACTAAAGGTAAATGACATCACTCTTTTGCTCTCTATCCTTATTCCCCACCCTGTAATTGATCAGACCAAAGTGCTCTTCCCTATTAATTATGTGTTGTTTCATATATTAGAATGTCATCTTCTTAAAGACAAAGACTATCTTAATTTTTGTATGTGTATTCCCAGGACTGAATACAGTATTTGAGCACAAAGTAAATACCTAATAAATGATTTTTTAAAATTTATACATTAATTCATATAATAAATGGCTCTCTGAATAGGGAAAGGAAAAAGATATAATAGGAAATCAAAACAATGTAAAAATAAAAGATAATTAATAAAAATGCTTTACTATTTCTACTAAGAAAATAAGAATACCCTCATATGTAATGTATATCTTGGGACCTACTCACATGTGTACTAAAATCCTAGATTGAACTGTTAATCATAACATAATGAATTTATTTCCTGCTATGAATATTCTAAGCAATGAGTTTATCACACCTGCTTTATTAAATTCATTAGGAATGATATTTGTCATCTAATAAGTAAAAAAATTACAGATTCATCATAACATTTCCTAATACATAGTGATCTTGTTTTGAAAGTCCAATTTATCTATTTGGTTCTGGTCTTTTTATCAAGAATGTCTGAAAGTCTTTTATTTCACTAAATATTAATTTTTTCCCCCTGAAAAGACTGCTCAATTTTTGCTGGGTCATTCCTAGTTATAATCCTAATTCCTTTGCCCTCTAGGAGGTCATATTCCAAACTTTCCAATCCTTTAAATCTTGCATTATCCTGACATAGCTCCATGATACTTGAACTATTTCTTCCTGACTGTTTAATATTTCCTCCTTGACCCGGGAGCTCTGGAATTTGGCTATAAAATTCCTGTGAGTTTTCATTTGAGGATCTCTTTTAGGAGGTGATTGGTGGATTTTTTCATTTTCTATTTTACCCTCTGGTTCTAGAATATTAGGGTAATTTTCCTTGATAATTTCTTGAAAGATTTTTTTTTTCAGTTTATTTTTTTTTTAAATCACAAATTTCAGAGAGTTCAATGAATTTTAAATTCTCTCTCCTAGATCTATTTTCCTAATCAGGTCTTTTCCCAATGAGACATTTCTTAGTCTTCTTTTTTTTTTTTTATTCTTTTACTTTTGTTTTATTCTTAGTTTCTCATAAAGTTATTAACTTCCATTTCCTCAATTCTGATCTGTAAGGAATTATTTTCTTCAAGGAGCTTCTATATCTCCTTTTCTATTTGATTAATTCTACTTTTTAAGAATTTTTTTTTCCCTTGTGAATTTTTGCCCCTCTTTTTTCCATTTGGTCAACTCTGCTTTTTAAGGCATTCTTCATCTCATTGGCTTTTTAAAACTTTTACCATTTGATCTACTGTTTTTTAAAAATGTTATTTTCTTCAAATTTTTTTTTGTGTTTCCTTTACCGAGACGATGACTTTTTCCCCATGATTTTCTTGCATCACTTATTTCTCTTCCCAATTTTTCTTCTATCTCTCTTGATTTTTTAAAAATCCTTTTTGAGGTCTTCCATGTCCTGAGAACAAATTCATATTTTTGTTGAAGGCTTTGGATACTGGGGCTTTGACTTTGTTATGTTCTTCTGAGTGTTTTGATATTTTTTGTCACTATGCTAATTTTCTTTGGCCAATTTTTTTCCTGTTATTTGATCATTTTCCCAGTCTATTTCTTGATGCTAAATATTTTGTTAAACTGGAATTATGCTTTTAGAGTAGAGAGTGCATTGTCCCAAGCTTCAGAGATTTACTGCAGCTGCTGCTAGAGACCTATAAGTTTTCGGTTCTGCTGTCACCCAGCACTACAACCTAGGTCTGAGTAGGGACAAAGCAACAAACCTAAAAAAAGGTGGACAAAATAATTTTCCAGAAAAGACAACCTTCAATGTTGGAAAAAAAAGGTCTTTTATACCTAGGTCAGAGTAAACACAGTTCAGAACACCAAGCTCCAGCAAATTAGAATAGATTTTTGGGAGCCACTGAGTCAACAGCTGCTTGCGGAGATTTCAGCCCACAAACTGATGAGAAGAGGATTCTAACAGTCCCTTTTTTTAAAGCAGTAAAGCAGGACTCTGTTGTTTTGTCCCTATAAATCTACCTACTGTTCCAGCTATAGCATGGTAGCAAAAGAATTAGGATCTAAGATATATAATGGTAAAATCATTAGATTTTGACTGAGAACACTCAGGATTAAACCTTTTTTTTTTTTAACTAATTTACTACATGTTTTTTACTAAATACTTGAACATGACATTTTAATTTATCTGAGCCTCATTTTCCTCATCACTAAGAAGTGTATTTATTTCTCAGTCTAACCTCCACAGTCCCTATGATTCTTAAAAGGAGCAATTTAAGAATTAAGAGACACAAACCCCTTTAAATCCACTAATTCCTGAAGGGTTCTGTTACAAAATCTTAGATTTGCAAAAAAGCTTCAAAGTCCAATTCCTCTGTTGTAGGCCAGTGTGATACAGGCAGGTCTGATGCTTTGAGCTTGGATTGGAATGAAATAAGGTATTCAAAAACAAATAAATAACAAAAATAACAATAAAAAGGGAGATTTGCATAGTCATAGTATAAGAAGGAAACTCAGCAAGGACATAATTTTATTTGTTTGAGTGAAGTTTCCTCACCTTTTTGTTACCAATGAGGACCCCTTTTCTAGCCTGAGGAACAGCAACTTCTATATCTTCCTCAATAAGGATAGTATAATCAAGAGGGAAATATAAGCTTGTATGTGAGCAGTGAGTGGTTAAGGACAGAGTAAAGATTCATAAGAGAGAGAAGATGACAGAAGAAACAATTGGCTAGATGGAATCAAGCAAGCATACAGAAGGGTTTGCCTTGGTGAATAATAGACTACCTCTTCATATGAAATAGGTGAAGAGAGTGATAGTGAGGGAAGACATCTGAGTGATGAGAGATATAGAAAAGTAGAAAAGAGAGTGTTCTTAGTGAATAGTTTTATTATTTTTTTAATGAATTATCAAGGCAAGATACTCAGATGAAAGACTGGTGACAAGAGAGGATTAAATATGGATGAAAAGGTTTGGAATAGCTGTTGTAATATGGAGGAAGATCAATCGATTAGATAATGAGGGTCCAACTGAGGAGAATAATAAATGTTCTATGCAATCAGCATGATTTTGTAATTTTCTCCATTTCTTTTAAGCAGAATAAGGATACATGAAGACTTCAGGGAATGGGATTAAAACTCAGTTGGCACATTTTGGAAAACATTTGGTAATCACATACATAAAGGGACCCAGAGATTCCACCATTATACAGATATTTTAAAAAGTTATCAATAAGAGAAAAAAAAATCCCCATATACACCAATATATTTTTAGCAGCACTTTTTGAAGTAGCAAAGAACTGGAAACAAAGAAAGTACCCATCAATTGGGGAATAGTTAAACTATGATACATAAATACAAAGGAACATTCCTACAAGGGAAGAAACAATAAATAAGATAAACACAGAGAAGTACAGAAAGACTTATCTTTTAAAGGCTGAATAGAGGCAAGAATACAATATAAACAATGACACCAACATTAGAGAAAACACACACATAAATAAAAATGAATGCTGCAACATTAAAAAGAATAAGCAAATCCCCAAGAAAACACATTTATCTTACTCTTTTGTAGACATGAGAGATAGATTATTCAGATTTTGCAGACTTTTTTGAGGTTTTGATTGTTTTTGCTTATTTTTTTCTTTTTTCTTTAAAAAACATCACTTGTTACACTGAATGGTTCTCTGGGAGGGGAGAGGGAAAGTGATGTAAAAACGAAAAGATAACAAAAGTCTGTTTTAAAAAATCCTCAGCTAAGGTTTGATAAGGCACAATTGTCAATAGAACAAGGGAGAAAGTGACTAAAGAATAGAGTTCTCCATGCAAAGAATTCTATAAAGCACAGTCTTCACAATGTGTGGTTTAATGATATTTTTTTAAAAATGTATGTTTAAAACCAAAATGTAGTATTAGCTTCTTTTCTTCTTCTTCTTTTTTTTTTTTTTTTTTTTTTTTTTTTTTTTGCTGAGGCAACTGGAGTATAATGGCTTGCGCAGGATCACACAGTTAGGAAGTGTTAAGTGTCTCAGGGCAGAATTAAATTCAGGTCCTCCTGGCTCCAGGCTGATCCTCTATCCACTATGACACCTGACTGCTCCTATAGCATTATTTTCACAGGAAATAAAGGAATAAAGTAAAGATGTTCCCCTTTTCCCAATATTATATAACATATCCCTACAAAGGATGCTGTTAGCAATAAGACAAATAAAGAAAATTAATGACATAAAGAGGAAAAAAGGTAGAATAAATTGTATCTTATTAACAGAAGACCTGAAGTCTTACTTAGAAAGTACACCCCCAAAAAACAGCAAAAAAGAAAAAAAACCCTAATTGTTAAATTATAATAACCAAGCTAGTTAACAAAGAAAAAGATAATAAGGCATCTCTAAGAATTGGAGGACTGAGGACTGAAGTACATCTGGATGTAGAACAATATATATAACATCAGAATTTTTTAGAAGTTTATTAATTTGATAAACTTAGTTTTTTAATATTCAAAGGAGATGGTTTTCTGAGAGAAAGAGAGAACTATAACAGAAAAATGTAGATAATATAAATAAAAAGTTAAATGTGTTTTTAAAAAAGTGATATGATTACTGCTTTCAGCAAAGTAGGAGGATACAAGATAAAATCACTAGAAAACCAAAATGTTCATATAGCAATTAAAAAAAAGAAAGGATAAATTGAAAAATTCCATTTAAAATGCATAATATAACAATCAATTTACAAAGATATCCTCAACCTTTTTAAGTTTGACATCAAAATGCTTTTTAAATAAAGGAAGACTAAAATAGCTTAACAGATATTGATTGCTTAAGACTGCCATGTTAAATCATGGCAGTATGATGTAAATGATAACAGTGAATTTACTTCATAATTTAGTATTATAACCATCAAAGTACCAATGATTTACTTTGTAGAACTACAGAAATAAAGAACTAAAGATAAATAAATATATGATTTACAAATTATGTTATATTATAATATAAATATATATTATATATAAGATATGTAATACATTAAAAATAAAATAAAGAATAATAAAATACATTAAAATGTACAAAGATCTGGGGGTTTTTTTCTTTATACTCCCTCATCTGATGACATCATCAATTCCTATGGGTTCTGTCATCATTGCTAGGCAGATGACTCCCAGATGTATATACCTAGAACTAGTAACTTTCCTGTAACCTTCATTTCTTCAATATTAATGTATCTTGTTTTTTTCCAACTAGATGTACCATAGGTAACTCAAACAAATTTTCAAAATAGAAATCAATCTCTCCACAAAATCCATTCCTCTTCTGGGCTTCTCTGTTGCAGTGCAGGGCATTACAATTTTTTCAGTCATCTAAGTTCCTAATCTCAGTATCATCTTTGACTCCATCTCATCTCATCTCATAAATCCAGTCAGTTATTCCTGTCTCCACAATATCTCTTTGATCCTCCCCCTTTCCTCCACTCACAATTGCCTCCTGAGTTTAAACTGTCATTGCCTCTGGCCTGGACTCTGACAATGGCTTTCTACTGGTCTCAAAGCCTCCAGTAACTATCCACATTGGCTTTCATAAAGTAGAAATCTAGCTATGTATCCACCTCCAAACTTCATCAATTCCAGAGGCTCCTTATTTTCTATAATAATTAAAAACAAACTATGTTTAGCACTTAAAAGTTCAATTCAATCTTCTCTATAATCACACCTTCCCACACTATATTCAGCTACCTACTTGCTGTTCTCAATATGCAATAATCCAACTTCAATCTTCATGCCTCAGAGACCAATTGTCCCTTCTGCCTGAAATGTTCTCTTTCTTCAAATTAGCCTCTTTGAGGGTCCTTAGCTGTCAGCTCAAGTCTCTTCTAACTTTATCCACTATTGTCTTACCATCCAAGGTGTCATATATTATAAATGTTATGTTTGTCTTCTGGATATAATGTTCCCTTCTTCAAGACTGAAATGGTTTCATTTTGGGTTTTTGTATCTGCAGAAATAAAAACAATGATAGGCACATAATAAACACTTTTTCCCCCCCTGAGACTGGGGTTAAGTGACTTGCCCAGGGTCACACAGCTAGGAAGTGTTAAGTGCCTGAGCCCAGATTTGAATTCGGGTCCTCCTGAATTCAGGGCTGGTGCTCTATCCACTGCACCACTTAGCTGCCCCCCATAATAAACATTTAAGGCTTATTTGTCAAGAGTCTAATGAGAGAAAAAGAGACTATTGAGAAAATTATCAGGGGGGAGGAGGGAGGCAAAGGGAAGAGGGAGAGGTAGAAATGAAGTGAGTAGTCCAGATTTAAAACTTTTTTTTTGAAGCAGTAATCATCAAAACTTAGTACTGGTTCAAAAATTGCAAAGTAGGTCAGTAGAGTAGCCTAAAGAAGCAAAAACTGCGTACAGCTGAAATGGATATAGTTAAGAATTCAAGCTACTTTTAAGAAGTACTTCTTCGTCAAGAATTTCTACAAAAACTGCGAAGCATTGTGGCTAAAAAGAAGAAAAAAGTTTTAGACCAGCTTCTTATACTGTTATGCCACAGTTTTCAGTTTCCCTAAAATTATCCTGACCCAGTCCTCAGTTTCTGTAAGTGTTCTGCCTCAGTTTATAAT
Source organism: Sminthopsis crassicaudata (assembly GCF_048593235.1). Classification (NCBI taxonomy): domain Eukaryota; kingdom Metazoa; phylum Chordata; class Mammalia; order Dasyuromorphia; family Dasyuridae; genus Sminthopsis; species Sminthopsis crassicaudata. The sequence continues at coordinate 107,925,271 of NC_133617.1, forward strand.
TGTCCTGCAAAACCTCCCCTCCCTCTTTATCAGAATATTTGATAAGGATAAAAGGTCTTATGTTTTAGAGCAGTGGTCCTCAAACTTTTTAAATAGGGGGCCAGTTCACTGTTCCTCAAGACTGCTAGAGGGCCGGTCTATAGTAAAAATAAAAACTCACACTGTCTCCGCCCCTCACCCCATTTGCCATAACCTGGAGGGCCGCATAAACATCCTCAGTAGGCCACATCTGGCCCGCTGGCCATATGAAAACCCCTGTTTTAGAGTATCAGAATGCCTCTCCCCATCCCAAGCTACCAGAATGTCAGACACCATCTTATCAAGATGCCTCTCCCCATGTCAGGGATGCTTCTCCCCATGTGGGGGGTGCTTCCCCCTGATTATGTCATCCTATCTCCAGTGGCTCAGCACCCTGACTCCACCCCTGCCTTAGTCTACCCATTGCGTGTGAGCCACATGTATTTATGTCTTTGAGAACTCACATTGTTTGCTGGATTCTTGAAACAATAGTCTCATTCAGCCCTAGTACCAAACCATGGATCCATTTGATCCTAGTAAATCTCTCCCTTTCAAATAAATTATTAAATACTCTCTATTCTCTATCTTGCTAGAGTTTCTCCGGCATTACAATACAATAACCCCAAATAAATTCTGATTCCTGATGAAATGTAAATAATTATGCCACTTTTTTTCAGATAAAGAAAGATAAGAGATAGTATTCATAAATATGACTGAGGAGAACTCTGTATTAAAATAAACATCAAAGATGTAACATCAAACTTGCATGACATCTTAGACTGCTGATCCCTTCTGGAATGTAGAATTTTACACTGAAAGTCTTTCTCTGAGTTATTAAAATTCTATATTGCATATTTGAAAATTCTTAGCTTTTTTCCATTCATATAAAAATTTAATTGATTTAATTAATTTTAATCTGATTTTTTTTTCAATTAATTTAATTTTCAATTAAAAGCATTTATTTTCTCTTTACTAACCAATTCCAAAGGGGAAAAAAAAAAAGATCCTAATAACAAATATGAGAAGATATATCATGTTTAATGATCAGTCTTCTAGAATTAAGTTATTTATTCTATTGATAAGGGTTTTTCAGTCTTTCAAAGACATGACTTTAAAGTATTATTATTATAAGATAAATTATCCTTTTGGTTTTGCTTACTTTATTCTGGATCAGATCAGAGAAGTTTTCCAAAGCTTCTCTAAACTCTACTTTTTTGTATTTAAGGAACAATAATATTCCATTACACTAATATATCAAATTTTATTTTAAAATTCCCTGATAGATATCCCACTTCTTTGTCACCACAAATATTTTTGTTCATGATTCTTTTTGTAAATAACTTTGTACTTAATTCTTTCCTTGATTTTTTGTTACTTGCTTTTTCTTTTCCTTTTTGATCTGATTTTCCTTGTATAGCATGATAAACATGGAAATATATATATACATATAAAAGAATTGAACAAAACATTGTTTAACATATATTGGATTATTTGCTGTTTAGAGGAGAGGGTAAGGAGAAAGGAGGAAAAAAAATTTGGAACACAAGGTTTTGTAAGGGGGAATGTTGAAAACTATCTTTGCATATATTTTGAAAAAAAAAAGGCTATTATTTTAAAAAAGAAGAAAAAGAATAGAGAGTGCTTTAGAGTAAACAAAAGAATTTTATTTTATTACTAGATCATGCCTCTGTGCCAGCATTTTGACTTGTTGCCTGGACATATGCATTCCTTCTTTCTATCACGGTGATCTATAATTCATACTGTTGTAATTCTACATAACCACAGTATTAGAGTTAGAGTTCCTCTGTAGTATCCCACCTGTGTGGCCCTGAGAAAGTTATTTATATTCTCTGGGTGACTTTTTCAAACCTGTAAAAGCAGTAGTTTGACTTGGATAGCTTCTAAGGTCACTTCTAATTGTCGAACTATGAAAATCAGTAACCATTTACTCAACACTTCAAACACTCAGTTTCCTCAACTACAAAATAAGGATAATAGCACAGGGTGTTATTGTAACGATCAAAGTATTTAGCTCAGTGTCTAGCACACACCAAGTGTTTAATGCATGTTTACTTTATTATTTTTCTTTATTTTTACTGGCATGTAATAATAGATCTTAAAGTGTTGTATAGCTTTAAAATCTATGAAGATGAAATATTTCTCTAAAATACTCATTTTACCTAAATAATCAAATCACAAAATTTTGACCTCTTTAATACTTCATGATGGAACCACACTTTTATTACATAAGATAAAAAATTGCCTTTTTACAAACAGTCCATTTTTCCCAGTGGCATCTTGGTAATAGCTTATGTTTTCATTGGGGTTTAAATCAGTTACTAGAGTAGTGAAGCCTGTTAATCTCTTTCTGTCTTTAGGATAAATTCCTTAAACTCTGGTAACAATAAAGAGTTGCAAGGAAGTAAAAATATTTGGGAATTTCTGCTTTTTCTCAGTAAATCTATTATTTCTCAAAGTTCATCTTTCCTCAATGGGGAAAAAAAGTTCTAAGTTAATGGAAGTAAAAGAAAAATCCCCCAAACATTTTTTCTGGGTAGATAGTTTATAGAAAATCAATTCTTATTGGCTTACTAACACTTGTTCAGACATCATTCCTCCCTTCAGTGAAAAAGTTTCAACAACAACAACAATAAAACCCTTTTTCAAATCTTCAGTACTCCAGTATTTGAATTTTTTTTTTGGTCCATGACAAATTCTCTTCATGTAAACAGCTGCTTTACTTTGTTTTAAAATGGTCATCTCACTGTTCTTCCATTACCAAGAAACCTGTGCCACACTGTAGTAGGTGACTACTCCATCTTCCCATTCCTTCTGAAGGTCTTTCTTTTCTGAGTTATAGGCTTCTTCATTTTCAACTGCACTGTTGCTTGCAATCCAGTACAACTAAATTTGTTATACAACAAATGGGTTTGAATGGTCTCTGAAAACTTTAAACTTCTGCATACACAAAAACTGCCACTAAAAGTGGGATATCCTCTATAGTAAGCTTCTTAAACTTTTTTGCACTTACAACCCCTTTTCACTCAAGAATTTTTACATGACCCAGGGCATATACATATATAAACCAAACATTTACTGATATAAATCATAATTTCGTGATCTCCACATTCAGTTTCAAGACCTCCTAAAGAGTCCTAAATCACAGTTTTAAGAAGCTAAGCTATATTAGAGTTATAACTTTTTGTGTTTTCTTTGGCATCAGAATTTTATTTCTCATTTAAAAGATCGATTATTTCTGTGTGTATTTAATCTGTCCTTCCCCTTGACCCCTTGTTCATTTAAACAAGAAAAAAAAAAAAACTATCATAAACATAGTTCAGCAAACCAGAGTTTCATAATTCCCATGCCCAAAAATGTATGTCACTCTCTGCATATTAAATCAATTACTTCTCTGGTAAGGAGTTAGTGCCATGTTTCATCTTTAGTCTTCTGGATTCAAGGTATATCATTGCATTGATCAGAGTTTTAAAATCTTTTAAATGTGTTTTTTCTCTATAAAGATATATTATTGTTTACCTAGTTCTGCTCACTGTGCTCATCAGTTCATAGAGGTCTGTCTTCCCAATTTCCTTTGATATTGTCCATTTCAACATCATTTTATGAAATAAAATTATTCCATTCATTCACATACCATAACTTGTTTAGCTATTACTTAACAGGACACTCTCCAGCTTCTGGCCTCTATGAAAAGATCTGCTAAGTATATTTTTGTACATATATACTTTCTATCTTTCTTTGGTCATTCTGGGGTACAGATTCAGTAACAATAGTTAGGTCAAAGGATATTTATTAAGGAAAAGGGGAATTTACTTAAGGAAACTCAGATGGATTGCAAAGAAACTCATACACCAACTTAGTATAATAACAATGACACAGAATAAGGTTGGATCAAAGTGTAGGCAACTAAGAAAGAATAGCAAAATCTAGAAAGTCTAATAAGAATAGTATTAATATTAAAGCTCAGAATGATATGGGTTTGCTCAGGAACACAACATACATCAAAAATAATTTTTTTGCTATAATGGGGTAAAGAACAGGAAAAGGGTTAAGATAGTGCTGAAAGGACAAGGTCATATTGACTAAGAGCAGTGAATATAAGTATTATTCCATTCTTATTTTTGCTTCTGCTGAACAAAATGACATGTGGGCTGGAAAGGAAAGAACGTATAGCTAAGAGGGAGCTAAAGCATAAGGCAAGCAAAAAAAAAAAAAACAAGAGAGAACTTGGATAGCACTAAAAGAATTAAATCACTAGACTTATGACTACAGACCCATTGTGAATAACCCTTGCAGGGTCACAGGGAAAGACCACAAGAGCAACAGAGTGACATATATCACATAGAGAGACTTGGCCTTAGAGTATGGAAGACCAGAGTGCAAGTCACCACACAAACAGTACTTACTGTAACCCTGGGAAAGTCAATTAACTTACTCTAGGCAATTTTCTCGAATTATGAGCTATGATAGACAAAGCAACTTTTCTCACTGAGATTTTCATTCAGTTAAGTAATTACAGGTTCAGATAAAATTATATATATCTTAAAAGAATTAAACATTTTTCCATCTGTTAACAAAGATAGATTTCACTAAAATCTAGGTAAATTTTATAACATATCCTCAATATATCTGTAGGTAATACCATAACAAAAGGAATTAAAGGTATTCTGATATGATCGGCACTTAATAAACACATTAATTCTTTACCATTGCTTTCCTTTTCTTGATAGTTGAAAACAATCCTTTTGATGTTATATCTAGAAATCTGCCAGATAGCCCTTTTTGTAGTGGCTAGAAACTGGAAAATGAATGGATGCCCATTAACTGGAAAATGGCTGAGTAAATTGTGGTATATGAATGTTATGGAATATTATTGTTCTATAAAAAAATGACCAACAGAATGATTTCAGAAAGGGTTGGAGAGATTTACATGAACTGATGCTGAGTGAAATGAGCAGAACCAGGAGACCATCGTACATGGCAACATCAATATTATGAGGCTCAATTCTGATGCAGGTGGCTATCTTCAACAATGAGAGGATCCAAATCAGTTCAAATTGATCAGTAATGAACAGAACCAGCTACACTCAGCGAAAGAACTCTGGGAAATGAGTGTGGACTACATCATAGCATTTTCACTCTTTCTATTATCGTTTGCTTCCATTTTTGTTTTTCTTCTCAGGTTATTTTTACATTCTTTCTAAATCTGATTTTTCTTTTGCAGCAAGATAAATGTATAAATATGTGTACATATATACTTTAACATATTTAACATGTAGGGGAGGTGGTGGACAAAAAGAAGGGAAAAGTTGGAACAGAAAGTTTTGCAACAGTCAATGTTGAAAAATTACCCATGCATATGTTTTGTCAATAAAAAGCTATTTAAAAAAAAAAAAAAAAGAAAAGAAAGAAAAGAAAAGAAATCTGCCAGAAGAGTAACTTGACCATTATGCCAGTTTGGAAAGCCCACTCCCTCCTCCTCCTCTTCCTCTTCCTCCTCCTCCTCTTCCTCTTCCTCCTCCTCCTCCTCATTCTCTGTCCTGGTCTCTCTCTTTCCTTCTCCCGCCCCCCCCCATCTTGTTCTTCTCTCTCAACCTTCCCTCCCCCTTTCTCCCTCCATTACTTCATTATAATAAGCAGAAGGAATTTAGTCTAGTATAAAATAAACTAAATGCCCCTAACAATCCCTCTCAATTCCTCCCCCAAACTCCTAACTCCTCCCAAAGCATCCATATATAAATGGCTAAGAAACCCAGTGAAGTCTTCATTTCCCATTAGCTTTGATTCCTATCCACTGTCCTTATGTTCCACCTCACCCTGATTCCAGTACAGGTAATCCCAGGAAAATTCATCATTAGAATTCCCTGAGCTTTGATATTCATTATTATCAGAAGCCTCAGGTGCCTCTATCACTGTGACTGAAGGGCAGAGCAAAAACCCCCTCCCAAAAAATCTATATGAAAGGCTCAGAAATCCAAAGAGCTTTTCATTTCTTATTAGCTATACTTTTTGGATTCAAATTCACCGACATGTTCTACACCAAATATTTTCTTGTCCTCCCAGCCCCTTCGAGCTTCCTTTTATATAGTGTTTCTCTCATTAGATTGTAAGCTCCTTGAGGATAGGGTCTTTCCTTTTCTTATTTGAATCCCCACTACTTTAGAATACTGCCTGGCACATAGTAAGTGATTGATAAATGTTTACTATTATTATTCTATTGTGAATAATATTCTGTAAACAGGAAATAAAATCATAATGTATTGATCTATGTGGAATTCCTAGTTTCTTATAATGAATGTTACCCATTTAGCCAGTTTTAGTTTCTAAATACTTATGAAAATAAAAATATATAGCCATTTAATGGAACCTTAATGTTTCTATAAGATCAGCATTACAAATAAAAATGGAATTTAGTGATTTAAGCTGACTTAAAATATTTACAATTCTTTATATAAAAATAACCCCCCCAAAATGGTTAATAAAGTAATAGAAAAAGAAAAGTCAACATTAAATTCTGATGCCAAGATCTCTTTTCTTTAACTATAATTCAGAGTACATAGTAACATTTGTGCAATCATGAAAGTTAAAGAGAGCCTATCATCAAATAGCAAATGGGGACTGAAGTACCAAAGCATAAAAAGGACTCAATTCAATGCTTAGGAAATTAAGAAACCTCCTTAAAAGGAATGGCTTGTTTAATACCATTTCCTACAGTGTTTTCTTAAGTGTTTGAATTCCACACACAATGGCAATTTCACCCATTTTCCTTAAAAAATAAAAAAATAAAAAAAATCAGTAACTATCATGATGACTAAAAATTACAAGCATTAGTTAAATATTTAGAAAGTCACTGAGATTATATTAAAGAGAAAAAGTTTCAACAAGCAATGACAAAATCTAAACATTTTTACATGTTCATGTAATGAACACTTTTATTAACTTGCATTTTAAAGACATAGCTTATATTATGCTACTAAAAAAAAAAAAAAACACACACAACTTCTGTGAGGCTTAATTTATGGAGTATTTTCAGGTGCCCACTCAAAAAAATAACAAATAAGAAACCAAAAGTCAAATTATTATTTTATACAAGGGTAATAAAATCAATTTAATAAGGAACTTATACTGCTCAGAGCTGACAAAGGATTTCTGAGAAATATTACTGTAATCTGATTGCTTATTTCTTACTCAACATGGAATTGAATAGGACTTTGCTATGTTCCTAACTGCCAAATATGTTGTTCCTATGACAATAAGAGTCAACAAAATTAACTCTGGCTTCAGAAAAATCAAAAAGTCAGCCTTTTGCATTGTTAAAGTCAACCATGAATTCTTTACATTTTTACCTCAGTTTCTAGTGAATGTATAAAAGTTAAAAATGAAGAATGAGTAACCAAATTAATTCTAAGTTAAATATTTAAGAAGAGCTAACAAAGAACATTATATCAAGGTTCAAGATTTGGGAGGAAGTTGTTTCTTTAATTGTTTTTTATCATATTAGAGGAATGTACTAGAAGTAATTATAGTCTGAACACATTTAAACAAAATAATATGTGAGGCAACTAGGTGGCTCAGTGATTAGATAACCAGCTCTGAAGTGAGAAGGACCTAAATTCAAATCTGGCTTTAAGATACATAACACTTCCTACTGTGTGACCCTGGGCAAGTCACTTAACCCCAAATGTCTTAGCAAAAGCACACAACAAAATAATATGGTACAGAAGATGAAACAGAATTAGATACAAATTTATCATCTCAGATTTAACTGAGCTTGCCTCCTTCAAAAAATTTTCAAATTTCTGTCACTTGAGATTTTTAAGCAAGAAGAAAATATAAAGTAAGCGTGTACAACTATTAAACATACCTCATTTAATGTAGCTTCAACTGCCATTATATACTGGTTCATATCTCGATCCATTTCAATATATTCAACCATCAAATTTTCCATATTATAATCATCACCTGTATCAGCTGCAAGATAAAATGACAGTAGTAATTTTTTTTCTTCTCCTCAAAAACATACAACCAGAAGTAAACCAATATATTCTATGATTCTTTTTTTGGTATGTTGTCATTCTCTTCAATGAAATCATTCCTATGATTTCTTCTTTGATCCACTCATTCTGTAAGAGTAGATTATTTAGTTATCTGTTAATTATAATCTGTTTTTATAGCCCTTTATTAAATCTAATTTTATTTTATTATGATCTGAAAAAGATGTTTTTACTATTTCTCTTTTTCTTCAGTGGGTTGTAAGGTTTTTATGTCTTAATATATGAGCAGTTTTTGTGTAGATGTCTTATACTGCTGAAAACTAGGCATATTCTTTTCTATATCTGTTAATCTTTATTTTCTATATCCATTCTCAAGAAGTTTGTCATAACTAAATTTTCTAAAATTCTGTTCATCTCTTTAACCTCTTGATTATTTTTAGTTAAATGTATCTAGTTCTGAGAGAGGAAAGTTGAGGTACCCTACTACTATAGTTTTACTGTCTATTTTCTCTTATAATTTATTTAACTTTAATAATCTGGATACTAAAAAGAAAAAAGTTTAGATGCTATACAATTTTGTGAATATGTTTAGTATTGATATTAATTAATTGTCTATGATAACTCGACAAAATGTAGTTTCCCTGTTTCTCTTTTTTAATTAGACCTAATTTTTCTTTACCTATGTCTGAGATCATGACTGCTACCCATTTTTGTTTGTTTTTTTTACTTCAATTGAAGCATGATTTTGTTCCAAATCCTTTTCTTTACTCCATGTGTGTGTGTGTGTGTGTGTGTGTGTGTGAGAGAGAGAGAGAGAGAGAGAGAGAGAGAGAGAGAGAGAGAGAGAGAGAGAGAGAGAGAGAGAGAGAGAGAATCCACTTGTTTCATGGGTGAATTCATCCCATTCACATCGTATTTCTGTGTATTTCCCTCCATCCTGCTCCCCCCCCTCCATTTATCTTTCTCTCTCTCCTCATAAAAAGTATTTTGCTTCTAACCAACACCTCTCCTGATCTATCCTCGATCCTAGCAGCCATCCTTTTATCTTCTTCCCCTACATTCCTGCAATTTAAAATAGATTTTTCTTTTTTTTTTTTTGCAAACTTTATTGTTAATTTTTTTCCCCAAATACATGTAAAGACAATTTTTAACATTTTAAAAATGTTGAATTCCAAGTTCTCTTTATCCTTCATTCCTTCCTTAGATGGTAAATAGTTTGATATGGGTTATATACATGAAATGATGAAAAAATATATTTCTATATTAGTCATATTGTGAAAGACAGAAGACCCCCCCAAAAAAAGAAACTCAAGAAAAAATAAAGTGAAAACTAAAACATTTCAATCTGCATTCAACTCCATCACTTTTTTTTCTTTTTATTTACAAGACATAGGCATAGGTAATTTTTCAGCATTGACAATTGCAAAACCTGTTGTTCCAACTTTTCCCCTCCTTCCCTCCACCCCTTCCCTCAGCTGGCAGGTTGACCAATACATGTTAAATATGTTAAAGTATAAATTAAATACAATATATGTATACATGACCAAACAGTTGTTTTGCTGTCCAAAAAGAATCGGACTTTGAAATAGTATACAGTTAGCCTGTGAAGGAAATAAAAAATGCAGGCTGACAAAAATAGAGGGATGAGGAATTCTATGCAGTGGTTCATAGTCGTCTCCCAGAGTTCTTTTGCTGGGTGTAGTTGGTTCAGTTCATTATTGCTCTATTGGAACTGATTTGGTTCATCTCATTGTCAAAAAGGGCCTTGTTCATCAGAATTGATTATCATATAATATTGTTGTTGAAGTGTATAATGATCTCCTGGTCCTGCTTATTTCACTCAGCATCAGTTCATGAAAGTCTCTCCAGGCCTTTCTGTACTCATCCTGTTGGTCATTTCTTACAGAACAATAATATTCCATAATATTCATATGCCACAATTTATTCAGCCATTCTCCAATTGATGGGCATCCATTCAGTTTGTAGCTTCTTGCAACTAAGAAAAGACCTGCCACAAACATTCTTGCACATACGGGTCCCTGTTCCTCCTTTAAGATCTCTTTGGGATATAAGCCCAATAGTAACACTTCTGGATCAAAGGGTATACACAGTTTGATAACTTTTTGAGCATAGTTCCAAATCATTCTCTAGAATAGCTGGTATTCACAATTCCACTAACAATGTATCAGTGTCCCAGTTTTCCCACATTCCCTCCAACATTGTGCATTATCTTTCCCTGTCATTCTAGCCAATCTGATAGGTGTGTAGTGGTATCTCAGAGTTGTCTTAATTTGCATTTCTCTGATTATTAATGATTTGTAACATCTTTTCATATGACTAGAAATAGTTTCAATTTCTTTGTCTGAGAATTGTCTGTTTATATCCTTTGACCATTTATCAATTGGAGAATGGCTTGATTTCTTATAAATTAGAGTCAATTCTCTATACATTTTGGAAATGAGGCCTTTATCAGAACCTTTGACTATAAAAATGTTTTCCCACTTTACTGCTTCCCTTCTAATCTTATCTGCATTAGTTTTGTTTGTACAAAAACTTTTCAATTTGATATAATCAAAGTTTTCTACTTTGTGATCAATAATTATCTCTAGTTCTTCTTTGGTCATAAATTCCTTCCTCTTTCACAGGTCTAAGAGGTAAACTCTCCTATGTTCCTCTAATTTATTTATAATCTCATTCTTTATACCTAGATAAGAACCCATTTTGACCTTATGTTGGTTACGGTGTTAAGTGTGGGCCAATGCCTAGTTTTTGCCATACTAATTTCCAATTTTCCCAACAATTTTTATGAAACAATGCAACTTCATCACTTCTTTCTTTGAAATGTGGATAGCATTTTTTAGCATGAGTTTTTCAGAAATATTTTGGACTATTATATTGCTGAGAATACCTCAGTCATTCATCAGTTGATAACTGTTGCAATATTGCTATTACTCTGTACAATGTTCTCTTGGTTCTACTCATTTCACTTTGCATCTATAGGTTTTTCCAGGTTTATTTGAAATCGTCCTGCTTATCATTTCTTATAGTTCAATAGAATTATATTCCAAGTATATACCAATTCTTTAGCCATTCATTCCCCAGTTGATGGGTATCCACTCAATTTCTAATTCTTTGCACCACAAAAAGAGTTGCTACAAATATTTTTGTACAAATAGATCCTTTTCCCTTATCTTTGGGATAAAGAAGTACTTCTAGTATTGTATTCAAAGGGAATACATACTTTTATTGCCCTCTGAACACAGTTCCAAATTGCTCTCCAGAATGGTTAGATGACTTTACAATTCCACTAATAGTGCATTAGTGTAAGATGTGTTCAGGGAAGACTAGTGCCTCTTGTTATGAGAGCTGCTTATCCCCTTTTCAGGGCTGCTTTTCACCTTTAGTATGCACCTGTGCCTCCAAGAAGCAGTAGCCTGCATGGTGGCCATACCACTGGTTATTTCAGCATATGGGTTAAACCAGATTGAGGGCAACCAAGGGGTCTCAAACCCATTAGTGGTTTAAAAGTGGGTCTACCACAAACATATGAAAGCCTTCCCCTGGTGGAATGGGTAAATGAGGGTTAAGGGCCATGCCTACATGAAGGGGCAGGTCAATTCTCCGAGAGCCTCCACAGCTATGAATCATAAACTTGAAGGAGATGCAAAGCAGCCTTCTCAGATGTTCCTTGTGGATTGGGAATGAAATAAATTGGAGGCAGAGGGAAGAGGAGAGAGGTCAGAGAACACAACTGCCTCTCAGTCTCTTTGTATTATCATCATCCTCTCACATGAAGAGATCCATTCTACAGTCTGAGTTAGACCTCCAGCAGCCACTGGCAGATGGCTCCCAGATCACAACAAATGAGAACAACTTGTTACAATAGCCATGAGGGCATGTGAAGCAGGCACTGTGGAGCGCTTAGAGCTTAGTTAGACATCTCAAGCCATCACCAGTGATTTGGATTCTGTACTGCCGCTGCACTGTGATAACTGGAAGAGAGAGCAAGCCCAACAACTCTGTACAACTTTACCTCACTTAAATCCAATTTATGCATGAATCAAAAGACTTCACCCATATGAATTTACCATTTTTAGCTATCTCAAAGTCCTGTGATGATAGACAAGTGGCAAAGAAGCAGGTGCAAATAAACTGGAAGCTGTAACAACACTGCACACAGGCAGCTCTGGCTATATGATCATCTCACTAGAAACAGCAGTAGGATTCAGTAGTACCCTGGGTGACAGTGTCAGAGCAGCTTATTAAGGACCATCCTGCTTACCTCATGATGTAAGGAAAGAGCCAGAAAAGTGCCCTAAAAATTGTCTGCTTCTCCAACCTTAGCCTGATTACCATGGCAGGAAGGGTCCTACAGTTGAAACAAAAAATGTACAAAAACTTCTGCAAAAAAAAGTAAACAAAAATGTATACATTTTCATGTACACATACACTTACAGACAACACAAAGTACAATAGACCTTAATGATGAACATCTCATTGTGAGAAGAATCGGCAGGTATTAAATCCAAATAATACCCCTTTGTGAAGCAAGGCTGGCAAATGAAGGCTATTTTACTGGGAGGGCTGGATATATGTTTTTATGAAGTGGCCACAGTAATGTGGAACAATGTGAAGTTGATGTAGGTTTTGTACTCAAAACTAACCTAGTCAAGAGGCTTGTATGTCTACCAAAAGGAGTCAAAGCAGGCTCATAATAATGTGATTACCACTTACAGGAAATGCCATACTACCATTATCAGTGTTTTTGCTCCCACCATAGCAAGCCTTGATGAGGTCAAAGAAAAATTTCATGAAGACCTAGATCCTTATCATCAATGTACCAAAAAAGGGCAAAATTAAAATTCTGGGTAACTTTAATACTAGAATAGATTCAGACTACTAGACATGGCAGGGAGTCCTTGAGAGAAATGGAGGAGTGGAAAAATAGTAACATCAAAGATCTCTTACTCCTGAAGTAAGAGGACTTATGAGGACTTCACCTTATGACTGGGGCATCACCAATACTATCTTCCATTTACCTAAATGCAATTAAAACTTCACAGTTGTACAGTATTTACTGGCATTTAATAGACTATGTGATTGTAAGAAGAGACAGTATAAACTGTAAGAGTGACCAAGGCAGTGTGTGGCACAGAGTGCAGGAATGATCAGACTTATGCTTTCCAAGCTGGATATTTGAACTCAACAAAAGTGGCGACCCCAAAGCGAAATGACTACCAGAAGAATTAATGTCAACAGATTAAAGCATCTGTCTAAGTGAGAACAGTTTGTGGCCAACTGAAGAGAAAGTTGAGCCAACATACAGTTGGTAAGAGTGGAGCAATAAAGGAGTGTGCAGTTTCCATAGATATGGTGTGCAGCATTGTACTTGCTCATCTGTGTCAGAAACATCAAAACTGGTTTGACAAAAATGATAGGGAAATTCAGAAGCTGCTAAATGAAAAATGAGAGCTTCACAGGGTTTACCAGGGAGAATAGTGCTCTAACAAGGTAGCATTTAATTCCACCAAAAGTCAAGTACAAATGAAGCTTAGAGAGATGCAGAAGTCTTGACTGAGTAAGAAGACAGATGAAACTCAGTTTTATACTAATAGTAACAATCCAAAGAGCTTTTATGACACCTTGAATGCTTTTTCTAGACCAATGACTATGGTGCATCTCAACTACTCAATGCTGATGGATTCATATTGATTAGTAATAAGGACATGACCCTAGAAAGATAGGCTGAACAATTCCAAAGTGTTATTAACAGAATATCATCAATTAATGCTGAAGCTGCTGATAGTTTACCTCAGTTGAAATCAATCCCTCCCCAGCTGAAGGGGTTTTGAATGCCATCAGACTCCTTCTGTGTGGCAAAGCACCAGGTGTTGATTCTATTCCAGTTAAGATTAGATACTGTGTGACAGAAGATTGTGTGACTCTGAACAAGAACATTTAACCTCTCTGAGTATTGCTTTCCCCATCCACAAAGAGGAGATAATAATAGTAATGACTTCCCAGGGTTGTGAAAAATTAATGAAATTATTTGTGCAAAGTATTTTATAAACATTAAAACACTATAAATAATTACAATATATAGTTATAACCATATAATGTAATATAATGTAAAATAAGGAGCAGCTAGGTACAGGAAGTACCAGGCCTGGAGTCAAGGAAAGGACAAAACTCTCCCAAAAGAGAGGAACTCTTTTCCTTGGGGAACTGCTAGGCTGTGAAGATAGGATGGTCTGCCTCAGATGCACAAGTCCAAAGCAGATTATCTGGCATGTATCCCAGCTGGACAGCTTGGGATGCAAAAAAACATGTGTTATGCCAGATTAGTGAAAGAAAGGGGCTTCTTCCTTCATGTTCTGGGTCAAGTATTTCTGGAAAATATGGCAACTCAAAAAAAGACAAGTTCAGAAGGTCCTATTATTATCCCCATTTTACAAGGGAAAAAAATGAGATAGAAGTTAAGAGACTTACCCAGGGTCACACAGCTAGCAAATATCTGAAGCTACATTTGAACTCAGGTCTTCCTGATTCCAAGCCCAGTGCTTTAATATGTATATAGAACTATTTCCAAGACCAATTATTTATCCACTGATTTTCATCATAAATTTCCAAAACTTATCCTCAGAGGGAAAAATGCAGCCCCAATGTTGATTTAAAATCATACAGGAGTGGCAGCTAGGATAGAGCACCATCCCTGAAGTCAGGAGGACTTGAGTTCGAATTTGATCTCAGACACTTAACACTTGCTAGCTGTGTGACCCTGGGCAAGTCACTTAACCCCAAATGTCTCAGAAAAAAAAAAATGTATACAGGAATGCTAAAACTTAACTCAAGTAATAATCTTTCTTTAATATAGGTCCTATGTGCAGTAAAGTAGACAATTCAACCACTGCAAAAATTAATCAAATATAAGATTGGTTTATCTGATCTTTGAACACCCATTCAACCACAAATACTGAAATTCCCACATCATAAGGCAATCTAACTGACTGCTTGTGTAATTGCTTCACATTTAATGCAATCACTAGTTGAGACACGTGGAGACAGCTTTTTCAAAATAGACCTTAGACAGTACAAACAGTTCCTGATTTACACGCTAAAGTAAAACTTAGTACCCTCTCTGTGTGATAAATGCTTAATGATCTTATAATTAATTGATAACAAAGAAGTTCTTACTACCTAAAACTTCAGAAGAACTTTTGAAGTGATGATTAAATCAGATGGGACCATAAAGCTCTTTGAAGATTTTTTTTTTTTTTATCCTGAAGTTCAGGGGCAACTGCCAGAAAAACTGCTTTTGTGAACTAGAGATTAATAGTGATTTAAAGTGAAAGTCCAGATTGGAACTTGCTGATACCATTTATTGAAAGAGTAATTATAAAATCTGATAGGTGAGGTTAGCCAGTCTACTAAATTATGTGTGTGTACAATAAGGCTTCTGAATCATTAAGATATGCTTGTATCTGGGTAGGCTGCCCTGGTTGCTCACTTGTAATGGTGAGAAGTCTTTTTTCCATATCTTTGGTATTTTTTCCTTAACAATAGCAGGTCTTTTCATTGTTTACTATTGATACCAATAAACCAAATCATCAGGACCTTGGGAATGGAAATATAAGCCTTGATTAAGCTGGTAAGATTATACATTAGGTGTCTGCCATTTCTGTTGGCTTCTCTGCCTTCCTAAGTCCTTCTAGAAGTCTCCCTATCTTAGAACTAATACTAGATGGCCAGGAAACCACATTAGAGGTATAAGGCCTGATAAGTCCAGTTCTGCTACCCCTCAGGAGACCTTAATCTCTAATCCCACAACAGTTTAACAACCCAATATATTACTTCTGTCCATGAGACTGCCACCTCTGCCTGTACTCCAGATGGACATTCAGTAGCATTCAAAGAAAACAAGATGATATACCCCAGAGAGCTGGGCTTGAAATCAGAAAGATACAATTTCAAATCCAGCTTCAAATACTTGTTAACTGTGGGACCTTAAGTGAGTCACTAAACCTGTCTGCCTCAGTTACCTTATTTATAAAAATGAATATAATAGCACCTACCTTCTAGAGGTGTTATGAATATGAGATAATATTTGTAAAGAACTCTGAAAACTTCAGAAATACCATATAAAAGCTATATAGATGTTTGAAGATCATCAGTACACCATTATTATTAGCATGGTTCCTTAAGGGAATATAAACAGGTTTAGTTTTAAATGACCAGACTAAGATTTTATATTTTATATTTCTTTCTCTTTTCATCTCTTTGTTATTTGTCTTTACTCATGATACAAGAACAAGGATCTTGCATAATAGTTCTTGGCTCTATATTAGAATCACACTGAGTTATTTATGTAAAGATTGTCATTCAGTTGCATCCAAATCTTTGTGACCTCATTTGGAGTTTTCTTGGCAATTTTTTGAAATTATTTGCTATTTACTTCTCCAGCTCATTTTAGAGATAAGGCAAGTGAGAGTTAAGTGATTTGCCCAGAATCAGTTATTAAGTGTCTGAAGCTGAATTTGAATCCAGGAAGAGAATTCTTTCTGATTCTAGGACCAGTACTCGATCCACTGCACCATCTACTTGTTCTCCTGGCACATAATAGGCACTTATTTAATATTTATTGAAATAAAGAACACTAGGTATTTTTAAAAATATTCACTAGATAAGATGTGTGTTACATAGGGGTGAAATAATGACCAGTTAATAGTGGGAGGAAAGAATGGGTGCAAAAATGGTACTTACAGTGAAAAAATGTTTTCAAGGATAAATGATTGGCTATATGATAAAATTCTGCTTTCTATATCACAAAGTAAACATTTTCTGATCTCCTTAGATTACCATGTGATTCTTTTTTTTCCCTAATTTTCTTTATTATAGCTTTTTATTTACAAGATATATGCATAGGTAATTTTTCAGCATTGACAATTGCAAAACCTTTCGTTCCAACTTTTCACCTCCTTCTCCTCACCCCTTCCCCCAGATGGTAGGCTGACCAACACATATATGTGATTCCTATACATTTTGTAAATAAAAGTCACCTACAGTTTTGGAAGCTTTCAAACTACCAAAAATATACTTTTGGAGGAAAAAAATATTTTTAGATTTCCTTGGGAATATATACAGATCTATAAATATAGTCAAATATATATTTTTATATTTACATATATTTTTCAACAAATACCTAGTTATAAAACAATCCCAGAAGTTGAATTTAGTGACTCATGCCCTGAGAAATATTTCATAGAAACCTTAATGATATTTCTAACTGAACTACAGTTTAAAGCCATAATTAGTACCCCAAATAGAAATTAGTGTTACAAAATTAAAACTGAAATGGCATTTTCTAAATGTCTCTCAAGAGAAATAATAGAATAGTAAGTAGTATGAGTATAATGCTGGATGACAAAATAATGAGTTGGTTCATATTTAAATAAGGTAAATGAGGAGAAAGCTCAAGAAAAACAATCTTCAAATTCACTCTTTAATGTCACCTACATATATTACTCCTTAAGGCTATCAAAATAAGTAATTTACATTTTATAGTAGTACTTGGTCTGAATTTTATTATCATTTTGCACCTACAACCTGAATCTGAAATAGAAAATTATTCTGCTGATCCTTTCCAAAATAACACAAATTAAGTACAAATGAAATATTTTCTAGGTTTGGATACAATTCTCAAGGGGAAAGACATTAGCCACAATGTGTAGTGAGAATGCTCAATAAGAATGCAATGGGCCCTAGCAGGGTCTTTGTTGGCAACTAATTGTAGGGAACAGAAAAGCAAGATGCTGTTATTGCCTACTGGGGCAGGTAGAGGGCCTTGACTGTGGTAAACAGGATGTGGGAAGCTTAGATCATGCTACATGTTTTCAAATTTTTATTTTGGACAAGTTCTAGCCTATAGTTAAAGAGTAAACCCTCCCTTCTCCTTTCTCCCCTTTCCCCGTCCCAGAAGAAATCTCTTATCTTATTCTATAAATGCTCATCTCAAATTACCTCTTCTAACTAAGCAATCATCTGATGTTGCTTGGTTCCATTCTGCTATTAGGACAATGAAGTCCTTAGTTTGAGAAACCAGTCCAAGCTCCTGGTAATTCTTACTATTTATTAGCTCTTCCACTGCAACAAGACCTAAAATTAATAACATTACCTCTGTTCCTCACTTCTTTATGACCTTGTATAAGTATGACCAATCACAGGGGAGGTTCTGTCTATATCTCAGCTTTCTTCTCCTCTGTAAAATGAGGGCATGGGAGCAGATGATATCAAAAGTCCCTTCCAGTTCTATATATAACACCCAAGGACTGCATGAAACCCACTCGTCCTGTCTGCTGTGAAATGTTGATATTATGGTTTTATTTTTCCCTTTCTTTCACTTTTTGTTCCATTCCCAAATCTTGTCATCTTGTCTTCAGTCTTTCAGCTCTATAATTCCACCTTTATTCTCAATGTTACCAGCCTAGTGCAAGACTTCCCTTTAACTCATCTAGACTACAGAAAAAACTTCTAAAGAATTCTCACCTTCACTTTCTTTTTGCCTCATTCAAAATAATCTATTCATTAATTTGCTTTTAAAAAAAAAATCTTGAATGGTTCCCCTATTACCTACTAAAGTTAAATTCTCATTTGTCTGGCATTCAACTCTTCCAATATCATGTTACTCTCTCTACCTCATGCATTCTAAGCTACAAACTGAACCAATCACTTTATCCAGAACATGTATTCTCCTATTTTAACTCTATATCCTTTTCATATTTGCTAGTAAATTCCTACTGAGTCTAACACAAAAACTACCTCCTTATCTTCCCTATTGGTACTGATCTTGGTTCATTTACTTATCATTTGTTACTGAGTATTAAAATTAAATGAAGGGACAGCTAGTAGTGTACAGAGAACTGGCCCCGGAGTCAGAAGGATTTAAGTTCAAATCCAGCCTCAAACACTTGACATTTATTAGCTGTGTGAATCAGGATAAGTCATTTAACCCCAATTGCCTTGCCAAAAACAAAACAAAACAATGAAACCCTAAATGTATGTGTTTTTTCTTTCCTTACCACATTAAGCTTCAGTCAACCAACCAATCAATATACATTTATTAAGCACTTCTTATGTGCCTGGCACTATGTTAAACACTAGGGATACAAGAAGAGGCAAAAGACAATGAAAGAATTTATATTCTAATAAGGAAGACGCCATGCAAACAAATATATACAAAGCAAGCTATATACAAGGTAAATAGGAAATGATTAACAGAGGAAAGGCCCTAAAATTAAGACGAGTTGGGAAAATCTTTCTGTAATAGAGGGGATGTTAGCTGGGATTTAAAAGAAGTCAAGAAATGATTAGATAGAGTGGAACAGAGAAAGCATTCCAGACACAAGGAACAGTTAGAATGCCTAAACAACCTAAACTTTGTATTTTCTAGCTGGGGAAAAATTTCTGCCACATTACACCTATATACTATAAGTACTTACTATGTGTTTGCTGAATTCAAGATTCAGAATTAAATATTTTTGCTAACATAACAAACTAATTCTAAATTTTTCTAACATGCCATGTTAAAATTTGCTATGGTCTCCCCACTTTCAGCTCACTGCCCTCAGAAATGCTTTCACTTCACATCCTAAAGATACCTTTTATAAACATAAATTCCTGTGGATTACAGGATCTGCTTAACTGGTCAGTTTGCTTATTCTAGCATTTTAACAAGAAGCACACATTCAAATGCATAAATATTTTCCTTTGCTTCCACAATGTTGAATTAAATTATAGAAACAGGAAGAAAAATATCTTGGACATAACAAATGTCAAATTCAAGCAAAAGTCAAAAATAGAGCATATGAAACATTTAATAATTTGTTTCTCTATTCAAGTGTATTTCCTGAATACAATTGGTCCAACTAGGAAAAAATTCTTCTATGTCTAGTAGGAAAGATCTAATATTTCTAATTTTGAAATAATTCCAACATAATGAATTATGTCCATTAACGACAAACACACACACACACACACACACACACACACACACACACACACACACACTCTTTGTATCTTATCAATGACTTAACTGGTATATTGACTTCTTGATGGCTACACAGTCTAAGAGACTTGAGGTTTCAATTATGAATCTAGCAAAAAGACAGTTGATTTTCAGAGAAAGAGTATGTATAACTAAGTACAATATCATCTTACCTCTATACTCATTTTTGCCCTCATTGTCTATGAATTTCCACTTAGTCCAAGTCAAATGTCATATTCTACACAAAATTTTCTCTAATCCCCCTCCCATTATGATAATGGTATTGGCTACCTGTTTATAATGTATTATTGTGTACAATAAGTATCCAGAATATTTATTGCTCTTGGTAAGAAATTCTTTGGCAATGGAAACATAGAAAATAACATACAAACTCAATATGGGTAAAGAAATCTACTTTACCATTCAGAAAAATAGGAGAGGAATGGGATATGGGAAGAGGGAGGAATGATTAAAGAGAGGACATATTGAGGGAGGGAGAAGTCAGTAGCAAAACACTTTTGAGGATGGACAGGATGAAAGGAAAGAAAGAATAAATGGGGAGAAATAGTTAGCAATAGTAATTGTAAAAAGAATTTGAAGCAACTTTCTTTGATAAGGCTTTACAGAAGGAACTGAGTCAAATTTATAAAAAATAAGATCCATGTCCCCATTTGATAAATGATCAAAATATATGATCTATGCCCAGAGGGCTATAAATTCATTCATATCCTTTGACTTAATAATATTACTACTAGGCATGAATACAAAAAAGATTTTTTTAAAAAATGAAAAGGACCCATATGTACAAAAATATTTGTAGCAGCTTTCTTCTCAGGGCAAAAAATTGGAAGTTGAAGGAATGCCTGTCAATCAGGGAATGGCTGAATAAATTGTGCCATGTGATTGTCATAGAATATTGTTTTATGGGAAATGATGAACAGGATGATTTTAGGAAAAAACCTGGAAAGTGAACTCATGAAAAGTGAAATGTACTGCATACAAAGTAATAGCAATATTCTGGGATTACCACCATAAATGACTTGCTATTCTCAGCAGTACCATGATGCATAACTATTCTGAAAGATTTATGATGAAAAATCCTATCCACACCCAGAGAAGAAACTGATTGTGTCTGAATACAGATTGAACCATCCTCTCTCAAGATTTCTAGCAGCATTTTTTGTGGTGCCAAAGAACTGAAAACAGCTGATCAAATTATGGTATATGAATATAATGGAATATTATAGTACGATAAGAATAACAAAAACTTTCAATGAAATTTGTAAAGATTTATATGAAGTGAAGTATAAAGTGAAGATAACAAAAACAATTTATATAATGATAACAATGTAAAAACAATTCTGAAAGACAAGAATTCTCCTCAATGTAATAATCAATCATGATTAAACACGTATTAAGTACTGATGTTACTTTGTTTTCTGTAACTTATTAAAACAGTGGTGTCAGATCTCTGCAGGCTAAATTAACCAAAAATGTCTGGTAGAAAAGAGCTAATATTTCTAACTTTGAAATAATTACAACATAATGAATTATGTTCATTAACTACACTCTTTGAACATATACACACATATACTCTTTGAACCTCTCAAAGTCATTTTATCAATGACAACTGGTAATACTGAGTTCTTGATAGCCATGCAGTCTAAGAGACTAGCAAAAACACTTTCAACTGGTCAAATATATTTAGGCTTTATTTATTTACTATTAATTTACTATTAAATTATTTATTTACTAGGTTTAATTATTTATTTAGTTTATTTAAATTCACTTTATTTCTGTGATTAAGTTTCAAAGATTCTACTCTATTCTGAACTTAAGCATTAAGGAATGCTTTTAAAGTTCTCTCTCCTGTAACAACAAAAAAAAAGTTCATTATTTTTACCTTGTAGTAAATTTTTACCTTTACACTCAGTTTTATGAGATACTTTATTCTTAGCTGTCAACACTGTTCTTTTGCTTTCTTGAAGCATCAGATTCCCAGATACTCTCTCCTTTATCATAGTTGCAGGATGATCATGTGATCCAGATTTTAGTTCTTTCATACTTGGACTCTTCCTGGTTGCTTACAACAATTTCTATTAATCAGGGAAATGAATTTTGGCTTTGACATTTCTAGTTTGCTGTTTTCAGTTTGTGGTTGCCATCGATAAGTGACTGCTGGACAGTGAAAAACCCCAAGTAAAATTGCCTTACTAACTTAATTCTATTAAATGCATGTTTAACATGTAAATATATATGTATCTATCCATGTTAAATACCATGTAAAATTGTTAACATGATAGAATAGATTTTTTTAAAAGATTGTTTTTCTTGTTTCTCCTGTTGCTCTTCATCCCTGCCAATATGATTTTTAAACAACTTTAGACATAAAAAGTGAGATTGGAGCTAGGAAACAGGACAATTAGACAAGGGAACCAAATATTTGTTGAATGGGGGTGGGAGAATTACTCTGACAGGGCATTAAACAATGAACATACTTACACTATTCTATAAATAAAGGACATTCTTAATTTAGAAATGTATCTGTTAGTCTTGTTCCCCAAAACACTAACACAAATATGCGCAAAAAAAAAAAAAAGTTATTCTCTAATAGCATTAGTGGTAAAAAGATCAGGAAAACAGTTTAAAAAAATTATAGATTATAAACAACTTTATGGAAGACTGATTCACATCATTAAGAAAAAATGAAAATTAAAACAATTCAAAAATTTCATCTCTCATTCAACAAAATGACAGTGATGATTAAAAATGGGAATAGCTAACATTGGAACCGTTATAGAGCTATGAATTGGTTGAATTATTCTTATTATTGAATTACTGAACCTTAAAATGCACTAAAATAGTGATTAAAATGTTCAAATCCTTTAGATACTTGATAGTTACTAGGCAGTATTTTTTTGTGATAGCAAAGAAAATGCAACAAAGTCAATGCTCATCAGTTGGAGAAGTGCTCTAAAGAGATGCCTGTAGATATTTCCCATTTGAGCACTGGAACCTTTCTTACATTTTTTCTCCTACAGCTGGGCTCTAATATGGGACTTCAAATGAGCCTGGGAAAGGTATTAGTGGAATTTGATATGTACATCTGGTATGTATGCACATTGAATATTTGCATTATATTTCCAAATTATTAAGCACTCAGATAAAGTTCACGTGCAATCTGAAAATTGAAAGAATACATAACATCAGAGCAATAAAAATAACTTTTAATATCAAAAAATCTGGTATAGTACAGAAAAAAGGGCATTAACAGTATAAGAAGGAATATATCTTCCAGACTCCTTAATCAATCAATCAATAAATAAACAAGAATGTATTGAACATCTAATATCCTGCTTGGTTATCTAATTTACATGTCTATATTAATCTAACTATTTAATTGATACAAAGTTCTCCATAAAAATTTTCTAAACTTAGAGAGCATTTTCATTCCTTAAAAAGCCATGCAGACTGTTATTCTTCTTCTACCTAATTTTAAAATGAGAGGTTAACAAGATGAACTATAAGTCCCCCATTCCAAGCCTAAAATGTTATGACCCGCTATATAAAAAAGATGCTATTGACTTTCCAGCAGTCAAGTTTCTAGCATTATCAAGTTTCTTCCTAGTAATAGTGAAGAATTTGTAATTACTAAACCACATTTTCTCATAATATCAAACCATTTATTCATAGGTTTGGTAGTAGTCAGCATTAGGAGTGCAACCAGAGGCCCTAAAACACAATCAGAAACTGATATTCTGAATAGTGCAACTATCACCAAAAATTGCCTATAAAGTGAAATTCTGTCTATCAAAACATATTCTTCTCTACTGTTTTGTATTAGGAATTTGAAGATGGATTTCAATGGAAAAAAAAAGTTTGATTCTAAGTTAAACAAACCTGACCTGGGTTGACAAAAGTTAGTTCTCCCCTCTTCACAGCCACTAAGTTTATTCCCACTCTAACTTCACGTTCCTCTCATAAAGAGACAAAGATATAAAACTATGAAGCAGTCCCTAGTCCCTATTCCTGCCACTTATAGGCCCAGCCCTTCATCCCCCTCAGTTAACTACTATCTTTCTCTCCTTCAAATGTTCTCTAAGCTTATTTTGCAAAAGAGCATTATCTTCTTTTATAAAGAATTTGTTTTTGCAGGTTTGTATCATTCTGAAGACTGAAGACTTGAAAGACCAAAAACACTTCCTCCCAGATCTGCAATAATGAATCAAAAGCAGCTTGGATGCTACAATTGAAAAGGAAAGAGGAAGCAAGGGTCAATGCCAGAGCTAAGGTCTTATTTGCTATTTCAGTTGAAGTCAAAATTTGAGGCATCTACCTTCCTCCCCTCCTTTCCCTCAGACCACCAATCAGAATGTAACATGATTTGAACAATTAACAATCAATAAATCAATAGAATCACCACTGAACCATTTCATTATAGCAAAATTCCACAATAACACCATATGAGAAAGTTGTTATTACTTTAAATAAATTCATATTTTAAATTTTTATTTTATTTTAATTTCTAACATGGTATTATTGATATAAATATAAACAAAAGCTGCCTTTGTATTATGTAACACCTTTTCATCCACCCAGTCTTCTCCTACATAGGATAATAAAAAGAACACTGGAATAGCAATCAGGAGAAGTAGGCTCCAATCCCAGCACAATGTCTTACAGACAATACAAGTTTAATAAATGGAAAGAGGAAGGGAACTGGGAATGGTGAAAACTCATAAACATCATGTATAAAAAAACAGAAGCATCATTCATGGTCTAGCACCATGGGAGCAAAGAGTACAAAATGTGACCCTAATTGCTATTAGAAAGGCCATAAAAGGGAATAGATTATTATTATGAATGTAAGGGGATGAGGAGTGAGGGGGAAAGAGTAAGCTTCATTTGGTACTTCCTGTTTTAATTATTATTCTTGCTAATCTAAGAATCCCTAAAGAAACCAGCTCAGTGGTTTCAAGGGCTGTTAGTGCACTGAGACAATGGTCTACTGGCACAAGCTTCCCAGAATCCTTAATGCTCTAAAGTATACAAAAACAATATTATTGAGTACCTACTATGTGCCAGACCTGGGTATAAAAAGACATAAATAGCACAGTTCCCGCCCTCAGGGAAGCCAAAATCTAAGTATCAGTCAGAAAAGCATTTCTTTATAAAGTGTTAACTTTTTCTTGATGCTGCAGGTACTGGAGAGATATAGAAAGGCAAAGACAGACTTGTTCCCTGCTCTCCAGGAGTTCACCATCTAATGGAGTAGAACATGCAATGGAGAAGAATATATAAGAAGTATACAGGATCACTTGGTAATAATCATCAAAAGGAAGGCACTAACATGAAGGGGAATGGGGAAAAGTTTCTTGTAAATGGCGGAATTGTAGTTAGAATCTGTAGGATTCCAGGGAAGCAGGGAAGTAAAGGTGAGGCATAGCCATCCAAGCATGGGGGATATGTGGTGTCTCCCCAGACCACTTGGAGAAATAGTCTGAAGGCCAGTGCCACTGGATCACAGAGGAGATAACAGGAGCAAGAAGTCTGAATGGTAGCAAGGACCAAGTGATAAAGGTCTTTGAAAACCAAATGACAAGAAGTCACTATTATTTACTAAAGAGAGGAGGAACAGAGATAGCCCTGTCCTGGCTTCTGAGTAAAAGGCATCATTTTTTTTTGATAAGCACAGCTGTGTTTCACCACAGGTTCAACGTACAATACTCTTCCAACAGATAACTAGACTCTTCCAATGTTTAAAACTCTTTTAATAGAATCTTTTCTCAAATAACGATTTCTTATCTAAGCAGATCTTACTCATTCAGAAATTAAAATTGTGGATGTGACACTATACCATGGTAGTTACAAAGCCAAAGTCCTTTTATATAGCCCATTGACTTTCACCTTCGATATGTGTAAGAAAAGGAATGAACTCTGGATGAAACTGCATGTGCTGACATAGGGATACCCATAAGCCATTTCACACTAAAGGAAAAACAATCAGAGTCCTGGGAATTAGCCTTTATGTAACAGAAATTCTATTCAGCTACAATCCAAATGTAAATTCCTCCAAAGTCTTCCTAGGAATTAAACACAAACATACTTCTTGTAATTTAATCCTCAAAGACAATAAAGTAAGAATTGCATCAGGCTTACTACTTTCATCCCCTTCCCCAAGCAAGCTATAGTTAACAAATATATTTATACTTATATTGATATACACATACATATACACACATATCCTCATATATATCTTTCCTATGCCTGCTGACCTTTTGCTTTAATTCTGCTCCTAATTTGCCTTATTATTGTTTAACTTCCCCATACACATGGATCCCTCTCTTGTCTTTTTTTCCTTACCCTTTGCTTTCCCTTCTATCCATCCCTCCACCATTTCTTTATGGATTTTGGAGGGTACCATATCCTTCATGATATATATGTAGTGTTGCCTATTGAACCCATTCCCAAGGCAACTAAATTTTTAGAACAAGTCCTCCTCCTCCTTCTAATGCCTTCACATCTATTCTTCCTCTACACAGCTGTATAAAGTATTATTTTTTCTATTATTTTTTTATCTTAACTCTGCCCCAATCTTTCTTTTAATTGATGTCACTCAAACATATGATATATATTGCTTACCCTAAAATGTTAAGTTCCTTGAAATTGATTTTTGATATTGGCTCTTAAATGTTAAATTTTCTTTTAAGTTCATGTTTGGTTGATAGAAAGTCCTGAAAATCTGCAAGTTCACTGAATGTCCATTTTTTCTCATTCAACAAGATAGATAATTTTGCTGGCCAATATTTTTGGCCACAGGCCTATTTCTTTTGGTTGTCAGCAAATATAATTCCAGCACCTGCAGTCTTTTATTGTGGGTGCTGATAAGTTCTATATAATTCTAAGTATAGCACTAGCATATTTCAATTGTTTTTTTTTTTCTTGCTTCTTACAAACTTTTCTCTTTAATCTGGGGATTTCAAAATTTGGCAACACTATTCTTATGTGTTTTCTACAAAACACATTTCCTTGATTTACTTGATGTGGTAATTGGTAGATTTTTTTCTGTTTCTATTTTCCCCTCATGCCAGGATAATTTTCTTAGATTATTTCTTATATTATTGTGTAAGGGTTTTTTGGTCACAACTTTCAGGCAGTCCAATTATTCTTATATTTTCTCTTCTTGACGTAGCCTCCAATCTGTCATTTTTCTTAACTTTCACATTCTGTTCCATTTTTTTCATTCTTTAGAATCTTTTTTGTTATTTCTTGGTCTTTTACAGTTTCACTGGCTTCCCCTTGCCTGATTCTAATTTTCAAAGAGTTATTTTCATCTTTTAAACTGTGTATCTTTTTTTCTAATTGATTAACTTTTTTCATATACTTGTTTTTCTTGGATTTTTTCCCCCTCAATGTCTCTCATTTGATTTTTAAATTATTTTTTGTTTTTTGAGTTCTTTTATAAATTCTCTCTGGGCAGGGAGCCATTTCAGATTACTCTTTGGTATAGAAGCTTTTTTTTTTTTTTTTTTTTTTTTTTTTTTGCTTAAGTGTCTATCCTCTGATGATGAACCCCCATCTTCCCTGTTTTTATTCTAAGTTTCTACAGTGGGTCCTTTCTTCTTTGCTGATTCTTTTTTTTTTTTTTTTAATAAGAGGTATTAGTGTAGTAGTATTAAAGAGGAACCTTTAACTGTGAGGTGGAGGGAGACTTCACTTCAGTTCTCCCCTCTGACCTGGAACTCCAAACCAAGAGCTTCACCCTTTAGCAAGTGGTAGCAGCCAGCAGCAGCCCTTCCCCCCCCTGCTTCTGCACTCCTTGAGAGCTGATTCCTTCTTGCCCAGGGCTACATCTCTGCAGCACAGCTGGGCCCCCCATTCCTGATCAATCAAGGTTCCCTCAGTCTTCCCAAACTCAGATTCCCAACTCCGCATGCAATCCAAAAGGTGAAAGTTTCTGTGGTTTCCCCTGAGGCTCCAAACCCAGCTTTCCCTAGGGCTCCTCACCAGGTGATTCTGATTCGAGGTATTTGCACTTCACACAGGTTAATCTCAGGCCTCAGGTCTTTCTTCAGATCTTCTCAGGTTGTAACAGGAGAACTGCAGTTCAACCCTAAATCTTCTCGATTTTTCACCAGTCTATATTCTCCCTGAGGTACATAATTGTTCTATTTGTGGGGATAATTGGGAGAGCTTTAAATTTAGTAACCTATCCTGCCATCTTTCCAGAATCTCCATGCCCCCCCCCCTTTCCAGGGAGAAAGTTTTAACGCCAAATAAAAAGTTAGGTGCTTTGAAGTAGCTCAGTAAAAACCTGCAATGCAACCAAGTAATTCTAGGTCCATCCTGATGAGGAAAGAAGAACAAAGTAAATAACTGAAATTTACAGATTCAACAAATAAATATTTCATTTTAGTGATGAATATATATGATATATATATATATATATTCATCATATGTCTATGTATTTGTTTATGTGCATAGTACATGTATACTCACATATAATTCCTACCCATTCTTCAAGGCTAAGGAAGAAGTTTCATGATCTTCATGAATCATGTTCTGGTTGTCCCAGAAGCAATCTCTCCCATATGATAAAAATTTGATTCTTTTGCACTTATGCAAAAACAATTATAAATACTAAGGAAAGAATCTTTCTGTTAGAGTCTAAGATTCCCCAAGGGCAGGAATTCTTCTCTGCATATGTCCAAGAATAGTGATGCTGGGTGGTAATGATGATGATGATGATGATGATAACTCACACATATATGGTACTTTATCAGTTTATCAAAGTACTTTGTACATAATAGATACTCATCAAATATTATGTTAATTTAAAGTGAAATACTAAAACTGAAAGACCTAGTTCTCTTAAATTACCATTGTTCATTGAACACCTTATTAAAAAGTGGATTTTCCAAATGTTAAGAATGAACTGAAATATAGCACTTAACTGATAAAGAAGCATTTAATCTCATATCATTTACTCCATTAAGGACAAATGGAGAACAGGAAAAAAAATAATCCTTATACTGTAATTTTTTTAATAAGATAAAATATTTCTATGAGACTATCAAAGAAAATTGGCTTAATGTTCCTGAAATATTTTCTCATTATAGAGATGATTATTACTGTTTATAGTTAAACCAATCAGTTACTTAAATTCACATAATACTAATGTCCTAACATAAGCACTTGATAACTTTTCCCTTACATTACTCACTTTCACATTTCTTTCAGTCAGTGAAAGCTAAAATATCTTTGCTCAAAATATTTGAAAAGTTAAATAAATTCTAAGATTATTCTACAAATCTTAGAACAAGAAATGCAATGATTATATATTGAAGATTCTCCCTATAAAATTAAAATATAATTGTTTTGTAACTTCAAAA
Source organism: Sminthopsis crassicaudata (assembly GCF_048593235.1). Lineage (NCBI taxonomy): Eukaryota > Metazoa > Chordata > Mammalia > Dasyuromorphia > Dasyuridae > Sminthopsis > Sminthopsis crassicaudata. Next base: position 107,954,733 of record NC_133617.1, read on the forward strand.
AGTCCTATTTTGAATTAATGGGGGGAAAAAGATTCAAAAATTCACATTTAATCATATGAAAAGGTCATTATGTTCAGGGAAAAAACTGTAGATGTTTGAAGAATGTAAAATTTGTAAAGTGAGACATCTCAGTGACATAAAGTAAGGTGAGGAATGTGAAATCCTTCAGAAATCACAATAGCACTTTAAAAGGAAATTACTCAGCTTTCACACTAAGGAAACTAATAGAAAGAGAAAGCACATTTTACACTACAGTTTAACATTCCAATACTGCCTGGGAAAATGTCATTTGAACTAATGACATAAGAGGAAAAGTACACATATATAACAATAGTTATGCAATATGCCATTTTATAAATATCCAATTTTTAAAAAGACAGAATCAGTATAACAATAATCAGTAGCTATTAACTTAAAAAAAACAGTAAATACCATTTTATTTATAAACCAGATTAAATATATATATATATATTTAAATTTATATATATAATTTATATATATAAATTTATATATATATATAAACAATACATGTATACTTTTTTTTGTATTTTATTTTTTATTATAGCTTTTATTTACAAGACATATATGAATGGGTAATTTTTCAACACTGACCCTTGCAAAAACTTCTGTTCCAATTTTTCCCCTCCTTCCCTCTACCCCCCCCCAGATGGCAGGCAGTCCCAATGTACACATTCTTAATAAATGAGTTTCAGTGCTGAAAATGGTCAGACATTAAAGACAAGGTCACCTGAAGTTGTCTTATTATGGGATTTCAATGATTCAGGAAGAGAGAGTGAGGCTGACTACTTTGTGAAACTCTGCCTCACTTAAATGCAATTCACTTGCAAGGCAAGACATTTACCGTGATGTCATTGTTCCTCTTTGGAAAAACTAAGGACAAACATTATCTGATAGGACAGTCATATGTTTACCTTTTTTTTTTTTTTTTTTAAGTCAGTCAAACAATAATCTGTCAATTAATAAACCCTATGAATATAAAGGCAAAAGACAATGCTGATTCTCAAAGAGCTCACATTCAAATCGGAGAGACAACAAGCAAACAATTACATATATTCAAGATAAACTGAAAATGATAAACAAAAGGAGGACAACTAGCATATTATCTAAAATAATCCAGGCTCTATGATTTTACATTCAAATAACCTAATAATTTAACATTAATCCTCAATTGCTAACGTGTTATTTGGGCCCATAGTTAAGTAGAAAAGCAAAGCAAAGAGCAATCCTGCCCCCTTGTGGACAAGATTTCAAGGAGCAGAAAGTCTTTAGACTTCCATCTGGACCTGCTAACTAACTTCACAGAATTGTTGGGAAGATCAAGTTGGAAATTATCCATAAAGCATGTTAATCACAGGAAGTGTTTAATAAATGTTTATTCTCTGCCCCTCCCCTTTTAAAACCTTTTCCTGGTCATGAGCTTGGCCATGTTCCTACTGATCCACACAAGTTATTATAATACTACTCTTTTTATCTGGTGGCAATCACTCAAATTTCTAGAATAATGTCCAGAAACAAACTCAGAAAAGCTAGTCTTATATACCAATAAAGTGACCAGGAAAATAATGGATTAAAATTCGGGGATTAAACTCTGACAATGACTCACTATATGTCTTTAGATCAAAGATTCAGAATTCTTAAGCCAAAAATAACATCAGAGGCTATCCAGTGCTACTCTTCAATTTCTAAATGAATAAACTAAAGCTCAGAGTGCATAAGTGAGCTGAGCAAGGCTATGTTAGCATTAACACAAGTGATTTTATTTTCTAGGCTTTAGTTTTCTCATCGATTATATGAAGCTGTTGGAAAAATTAGATCCACAAATGTCACTTTTTCTGTCTAGGACACACATCTATGCTACATATATGCGTTAAGTCAGATGCACAATCCAGCCAGTCTCCTAGTCAGAACTCCTCTCACTCTATCTAATCAATTCTCAAATGTTGTTGATGCAATCTCCACAAGAATCTCATGCATCAGATGCCCATCAATTGAGGAATGGCTAAATAAGGTATAAATTATCGTTAATGAAATGGAACATTATTGTTCTATGAGAAATGATGAACAGGAAGACTTCAGAAATGCCTGCAAAGGTTTACATGAACTAATGCTGGGTAAAATGAGCAGAACCAGAACATTGTACACAGTAACAGCAAGATTATGTGATGATCAACTATGATAGATTTAGTTCTTCTGAGCAATACAATGATTCAAGACAGATCCAGCAGATTTGAGATAGAATATGCCATCTATACACAAAGAGATAACTAAGGAGACTGAATTCAGTTCAAAACATGGTATTTTCATCTTTTTGTTTGCTTTTTTCTCATGTTTTTTCCCTTTTGTTGCTTTTTCTTTCACAGCATGATTAATATGGAAATATGGTTTGAATGATTTGTACATTAGCCTATACAGGATTACTTGCTGTCTTGGGGAGGAGGTGATAAAAGGAGGAAGAAAAAAATTTGGAGCACAAAATTTTATAGGAATGAGTGCTGAAAACTATCTTTGCAAGGGGGGGGGGGGGGGCTGGTAAGTGGAGCAGTAGATAGAGCACTATCCCTGAAGTCAGGAGGACCTGAGTTCAAATCTAGCTTCAGATACTTAACACTTCTAGCTGTGTGACCTTAGGCAAGTTACTTAACCCCAACTGCCTCAGCAAAAAAAAAAAAAAATGAGGAAAGGAAAGAAAACTATATTTGCATGTAGCTGGAAAAATAAAATACTATTGAAAATTTTTAAAAAGTTCACCCTTCCTCCCTTTTGCCTTTTTTTTTTTACTCCTCTAATTTATTTATGATATTACCCTTTACTCCTAAATATAGATTTGCAGTTTATCTTGGTGTATTTATGAGATTACCATCTATACTAGAGAATTCAAATACAGCATCAAAAGTCAAAATATGATCTTCCCTGCTTTGCTATAGTCATCATATTCATTACATACAGCACATTAATATTCCTTTATAATATAATCACAATTTTCTTGTTTCCCAATAGATGGATATCTACTATTTCCCATTCTTTGCTTTCTAAAGTACTGGTATAAATATTCTGGTGTTTTAGGGGCTTATTTATCATTAAGAGCTTCCTTGGGGTATAAATTTAGAAAATCTCTTAGACAAAGGGGATGGACATTTAAGATACTTTATATGCATAATTCCAAATTACTTTCCAAAAAGGTGGTACTGATTCACAGCTCTACCAAAAAAGCACTAATGTGCCAATCTTCTCACAACCTTTCCAAAACTATTTCTATTTTGTGCCATCTTTGCCAATTTGCAGTATGTAAGATGAAACTACAAAGTGTTGAACTTCTCTTGTTTTTCTTGCTATTAGTGAATTAGAGCATTATTTTATATTGTTGTCAATAGCTGACTATATATATATATATATATATATATATATATTTTTTTTTCCCCCCCCTGAAGCAATTGAGATTAAGTGACTTACCTAAGGTCACACAGCTAGGTGGTGTTAAGTGTCTGAGACCCAATTTGAACTTGGGTCCTCCTGACTTTAGGACTGATGCTCTCACTACTATGCCACCTAGCTGCCCTGCTGGCAATACTTTTGACAGCAATTTGTTCATAGTCTTTGATCACTTCTCTATTGGGAAATGGATTTGGGTCACATATATAGAAATATCTCTAAATATAGATAATTATATCAATATCACTATACATAGATATGTGTATATTTATATATAATTAATCACATAATATATGTTAGATAAAAATACCCTGATCAAAAAAAGTTGATAAAGATTTTTTCCTTTTTGACTGCTTTCTTGAGTGAACCAATTCTCTTTCTGTACTAAGTTCTATGTAATCAAAGTTATTTATTTTGTCTTTTGCAATTGTCTCTATACCTTAAATCTTTAAGAATATATCAGCCTTGGGGCAGTTAGGTGGTGCAGTAGATAGAACACCAGCTCTTAAGTCAGGAGAATCTGAGTTCAAATATAGTCTCAGACACTTAACACTTTCTAGTGTTGTGTGACCCTAAGCAAATCACTTAACCCCAATTGCCTCAAAAAAAAAAAAAAAAAAAAAGAATATATCAGCCTACAACCTGGGCCACTCTGGTCCTATAGTTATCCATCACCACCCCTGGGAGAAAGGACAGGACTATGTCAAATATGGAAAAATATCTATTTAACCTAAAGTTTGCTGCAAAAGAGCTTAATAGTAATGCCCCCGCCCCACTGTAATAAAGTAGAAAAAGTTGAAAAGTCTAAGATTAAATAGGCCTTAGTGGACAAATTTAAAGACCAGTTTGAAAAGTGAGACGTTCAAACATAACAAAAGGAAGATACCTCAAGCAGTAACACAATGCTAACAACTCCACAAAACCATGTACATTTGTGCCTTCAAGAAATGGCAGATGAAGCAGCCCTTGATCTCAATATGGAGCTCCCACAGGATTAGAATGATTCTGTTGGCACAAGGGTTACTTTAACAAAACAGTACAATCATAGAGACTCACCGGCTTCCATGATCAAATGTTACACAAAGAACCTGAAGCTGTTATTTATTACATTTATGTCTGAAACCTCCCACGTGTGTATTTGTATGTGTGTGAACACACACACACATAAAACATGGAATGTTCAAATACTCTTGGTAGAAGAAGATGCTTTGAGCTTGCAGTTCTTTACAGATATGTTTGACAGAATTTGCATTCTTACTAGAGTTTTTGATTCCAAGAAATAAAGATATCTTTTACAAGTGTCTTAGATTGAAACTAGAATTTAACAAATACTGTTTGAAGTATCTTCATTAAACATTGAAACAAAATTCTAGTACCCATAAGACTTCATCTCCTGTTTAGAATCTTTAGCTCCTAAATTGAAACATTTTAAATCCTATATTCTTTTTTATTTTTATACAAATAGGTCCTTTCCCTTTTTCTGGATGTCTTTGGGACACAGACCTAGCAGTGTTATTGCTGGATCATAGGGTTTACACAGCTTAATAGCCTTTTGAACATAGTTTCAAATTGCTTTCTACAAGAGTTGGATTGGTTCGCAACTCCTCCATCAACAGTACATAAGTGTCCCAGTTTTCCTACATCCCTTCCAACATTGTAACATTTTCCTTTTTGTCTTTTTAGTCATTCTGATAGGTGTGAGCTCGTAACTCAGAGCTGTTTTAATTTGCATTTCTCTGATCAACAGTGATTTAGACCATTTTTAAAATAGTCCCATTTTTCTAAATCTAGCTTTAACTATAACTCTGGTTTTCTTTTTAAAATAATTTTCTTTTTTCTTTTCAATCAATAAAAATTCTCCTTTTGACCTTTCTTCCCACAAATTGAAAATAAAAGAACAAAACCCTATTACAAATATGTAGTTAAGCAAAACAAATTTCCAAACTGGTTATGTTCTACAACCCACCCCCCAAAAATCTATACTTCATTGTATATCTTTACCACTCTATCAGAAACTGAGTAGTACATTTCATCATTAGTCCTCTGGAACTATGACTGGTCATTGTGGTGATCAGAATCCTAATTACTTCAAAGTTATTTGGTTTTAGCTTGTTGCTGAATAAATTCATGTTTACTTTTTTATGTTTCTTTAACTCTTGCATTTGAACTTCAAAATTTCTCTGCACTCTAGTATTATCATCACAAATTCCTAGGAGCCCTTTATTTCTTTAAAGCTTCTTTTTTTGTTTTGAGGCTTATGCTGAATTTTGCTGGGTGAATTATTCTTTATTTTAAGTCTATGTCCTTTGTCTTCTGGAATATTCTATTATAAGCTCTCTATTCTTTTGTAATGGTGACTGCTAAATCATATATGAGACTGACTATGGTTCCTCTATAACTGAATTCTTTTTCTCTAGTTGATTATAATATTTTTTTCTTTAACCTAAAGTTCTGAATTTTGACTATGATTTTTTGTGGAAGCTTTTATTTTGGATCTTCTTTCAAATGACAAGTAGATTCTTTCTAATTCCACTTTACTCTCTGGTTCTAAGAGATACAGGTAGTTTTCTTTCCAGATTTCTTGAAATGATATCTAGGTTCTTTTTTTTTTAGGGGTGTAGGGGTTGTCACAGCTTAGAGTTATCCAATGATTCTTAAACCTTTTCTCTTTGCTTTATTTTCTAGGTCAGTTATTTATACTATGAATTACCTTATATTTTCTTTTCCTTCCAGTGTTTTGACATTTAAAAAATAGTTCTTGTTAAATGATAAAGCCAATGGATTCTCTTTACTCCATTCTAATTTTCAGGGAGTTTGTGCTTACACAAGGTTTTATCCCTTCTGCAATAAGCTGCTAATTCCCTTTCAAATTCTTTCTTCAATAGCTCTAATTTCTTTTCTAACACTCATTTTATTTTAAAAATTTCTACCTATTTCTAATTACATCTTTATTTTTTCTTGTTCATCTCTCCCAAGAATTCTAGCTGAACTTGTACTCAACCTGTGTTTTCTTTGATATCAATATTCTTTAATATTGATTACTGTTGAGAGTAGTTCTCTTATGGCTTTGCATCTTGAGTGTTATGGTAGGTTTTTATTTTGAATTTGCAAATTTTTCTAACCTACTTCCTAATTTCAGACTTGATATTAAGGGTTAGATTTAAACACTTCTGGAATAAAAGGTGTAGACTACTCTTATCACTACTTTCTTAAGGATATTGACTATTCTTATTCCAGGATCTCAAGGACAACTCAAATTGTGAATCTACAATCAATGCCCCCAAAGGGGTCTGATCCAGGGCAAAGTTTGATCACTGATCCGAGCTCTGCAAGTTTCCTGACCTGAGTTTGGGTCAGAGAAAGAATAGAGTGCTGCTAAACTTGGCCTCTTTCAACTAGCTAAGAACCTCTCATGGTTCAGAATGATATAACTGCATGATCCCCTTTGGGATAGAATTTCTGCCTTTTTTATTCCTGTGCAGACTCCATATGGGTCTAGGAGCTGGAACTGAGACCATACTACTAGTATATGAGGCTGCTGTGGTTGCTTCTGAACTTCTCTCTCTCAGTGTACAACCAATGCTTCCACTGTTCCCTACCCAAGAATACCATCCATCCCTGGGTTTGGATCCTCCCAGTCTCTCTTAGAATTGGGACCCAGAACTGGGGTATAGGCAACACTGCCACCTATCCTGATAACACTGGTACCCTGATACAGGTCTAAGACTTCCTTTTGCTCTAGGTAGCACAGCTTCTCCTCATCAATGGAGTACTCTGCAAACATATTCTTCACCAGGCTCTATTGACAGTATCAATAGACATCTCTGACACTCTCTTAACAAACCAAACTGGAAAACTATTTTCCTTAGATTCAGTCAGGATTCAGTCTAGCACATTTTCTAAACCTGTTGGGAGAAATATTAGAAGAAGCTCATTGCACTGCTTCCTGCCATACCGTCTTGGGACTGTCTTCCCAAAGATTTTTTTAAAGAATGTTTTACTTAAAAAAAAAAAAAAAAATTATATATATATATATATATATAATTTTATTCCCAATTACATGTAAAAACAATTTTAAACATTTGTTTTTTAAAAATTTGAGTTCCATAAAACTAACAATATCTTAAGTTACCAAATTCTAAGAAGCTATATGTGGTATTAATTTAAACCAGCTTTTCTCTATAATATCCAAAATTTTTTCTGAAATAAATGTAACAAATCAGTAAAACAATCTGAACAAAAGTTTACAGAGAATGGAAATAAGAGGACAACCAGTTCAACTCTCTCACTCTATAGGCAACTGAGGTCCTTAAAAGGGAAAGGACTACCCTAAGATAATAGAATTCCAGGTGTCCTGACCCCAGAGCAATATTCCTTCCCCTCTATATATCATTATGCTTTTCTATTAGAATGCATATACAGAATAAATAATCAGTTTAGAAAAATTACTTGCTTGTGTCTCTACTGGATCTGTCCCAAAGAAATCATAAAAAAGGGAAAAAGATCCACATGTACAAAAATGTTTGCAGCAGCCCTTTTTTTAGTGACAAAGAACTGGAAATTGAGTGGATGCTCATCAATTAGGGAATGGCTGAGTAAGTTATGGTAGATGAATGTTATGGAATATAACATTCTATAAGAATATATGATAGAAAACATCAGCAGAATGGTTTTAGAAAGACCTGGAGAGACTTACATTAACTGATGCTAAATGAAGTAAGTAGAACCAAGAGAACATTGCACACAGCCACAAGAAGATTATGTGAAGATCAATGCTGATGGATGTGGCTCTTTTCAATAATGAGGTAATTCAGACCAATTCCAATAGACCTGTGATAGAGAGAGTCCATCGACATACAGAAAGAGAATTGTGCAGATTGATTATGGATCACAATGTAGTATTTGCACCTTTCTTGTTGTTTGCTTTTTTTTTTTTTTTTTTCATTTTTTTCCTTTTTGATTTTTCTTGTGCAGCATGATAAATGTGGAAATATGTAAAAAGAATTGTACATGTTTAACATATACTGGCTTGCTTACTGTCTAGAGGAGGAAGTGGGGTGAAGTGGGGAGAAAAACTTGGAACACAGGGTTTTGAAAGGATGAATGTTGAAAACTATCTTTGCATTATTTTGAAAATTAAAAGCTATTGTTAAAAAAAAATTTTAAAGAAAAAAAATTGAGTTCCATATTCTCTCCCTCCTTCCATTCCTTCCCTTATCTCTGAGAGGAGAAGCAATTTTAAAATATCATTAGAAAGATAAACAAAATGAAAACAGTATGCTTAAATAGGCATTCAAACTCCATCAATTCTTTCTCTAGAAGTGAGTCCTTTGGAACTCTCTTATATCACTATATTGCTAATAACTTAAGTCATTCACAGTTCATCGTACAACATTGCTGTTATTGTAGTCCGTGTTCTCCTGGTTCTGTTCACTTCACTCAGCATTAGTTCATAAGTCTTTCCAAGTACTGAAATCATCTACTTTGTATTCCATTACAATCATATACCATAGCTTGTTTAGTCATTCCCCAACTAGCTTGAACCCATTTTCCAATTCTTTGAAAGACAAGTTCAGAGTTAGGGAAAGTTTTTAATTGTCAAGTTAAATAGAAAAACCATGACATTTTTCTGTAAACCCAGAACTGGCCATCTTGGATCTACAGAAATAAAGCTAGTTAATAAAAGTTGTATAATTGCCAAAAATATTTTTAGTAGATTCTGAAGGTTTTGAGATTTTTTCATTAAGTTGCCACCACAAAAACAGCTGCTATAAATATTTCTGTACAAAGAGGTCTTCCTCTTCGTTTTTTTTTTTTTTTTTTTTTTTAATCTCTTTGGATACAGAACTCTAAAGAGATTTCTAAAAAGGTAAAAAGAAATTTTGAGAATTATATTTCTGCCACAAAGATATATAAAGAACACATGTATAATTTGTCCTAGAAACCAGAGGTAGAAAGGAAATTATATCCAAAAAAAAGGGTAAAGTGGTGGTACTACATCTCATGAAGAGGCAAAGGTAACCTATTATATCTGAAAGAAAGGAGGGGGATGAACATAGTGTGTATCAACTGACATTTTCAATTTAGGATGAAACTTCTTCCATTCATTGAAAAGTGGGTGGGAAGGAATAAGCTAAGGGGAAGGGAATATAGAAATTGTGAGGAAAAGGAGTAAAATAGGGGAAGGAACTTTAAGGTGGGGGAGGGATACTAAAAAGGGAGGGCTGTGAAAAGCAAGTGGTGCTCACAAGTTTAATACTGGGGAGGGGGGTAAGAGGGAAGTAAAGGAGAAAAGCATAAGCAGGGGTTAACAGGATGGCAAGCAATATAAAATTAGTTATTCTAACCATAAATGTGAATGGGATAAACTCCCCCAAAAAGAGGAAGCAGTTAGAAGACTGGATTAAAAGCCAGAATCCTACTATATGTTGTTTACAGGAAATACACCTGAAACAGGGTGATACATTCAGAATAAAAGTAAAAGGGTGGAGCAAAATCTACTATGCTTCAGGTGAAGCCAGAAAAGCAGGGGTAGCCATCCTCATCTCAGATCAAGCAAAAACAAAAACTGATCTAATTAAAAGAGATAAGGAAGGGCATTATATCTTGCTAAAGGGTAGCATAGATAATGAAGCAGTATCAATATTAAACATATATGCACCAAGTGGTGCAGCATCTAAATTTTTAAACGAGAAATTAAGAGAGCTGCAAGAAGAAATAGACAGCAAAACATAATAGTGGGAGATCTCAACCTTGCACTCTCAGAATTAGATAAATCAAACCACAAAATAAATATGAAAGAAATCAAAGAGGCAAATAGAATACTAGAAAAGTTTGATATGATAGATCTTTGGAGAAAGCTAAATGGAGTCAGAAAGGAGTACACTTCCTTCTCAGCAGTTCGTGGAACCTATACAAAAATTGATCATATACTAGGAAATAAAAATCTCAAAATCAAATGCAGTAAGGCAGAAATAATAAATGTATCCTTTTCAGACCACAATGCAATGAAAATTACATTCAATAAAAAGCCAGGGGAAAACAGACCAAAAAATAATTGGAAACTAAATAATCTCATACTAAAGAATGATTGGGTGAAACAGCAAATCATAGACATAATTAGTAACTTCACCCAAGAAAACGACAATAAGAAGACATCATACCAAAATGTGTGGGATACAGCCAAAGCAGTAATAAGGGGAAGTTTTATATCTCTAGAGGCCTACTTGCATAAAATAGAGAAAGAGAAGGTCAACGAATTGGGCTTACAACTAAAAATGCTAGAAAAGGAACAAATTAAAAACCCCCAGACAAACATGAAACTTGAAATTCTAAAAATAAAAGGTGAGATTAATAAAAATTGAAAGTAAAAAAAACTACTGAATTAATTAATAAAACTAAGAGTTGGTCCTATGAAAAAACCAACAAAATAGCAAACCCTTAGTAAATCTGATTTTAAAAAGGAAAGAAGAAAAGCAAATTGATAAACTTAAAAATGAAAAGGGAGAACTCACCACTAATGAAGAAGAAATTAGAACAATAGTTAGGAGCTACTTCGCCCAACTTTATGCCAATAAATTCGACAACTTAAATGAAATGGAAGAATACCTTCAAAAATATAGCTTGCCCCAGATTAACAGAGGAAGAAGTAAGTAGTCTAAATAGTCCCATTTTAGAAAAAGAAATAGAACAAGCTATTAACCAACTCCCTAAGAAAAAATCCCCAGGACCAGAGGGATTTACATGTGAATTCCACCAAACTTTTAAAGAACAACTAACTCCAATGCTATAAAAACTATTTGAAAAATTAGGGATTGAAGGAGTCCTACCAAATTCCTTTTATGACAGACATTTTACTGATACTTAAACCAGGTAGGCTGAAAACAGAAAAAGAAAATTATAGACCAATTTCCCTAATGAATATTGATGCTAAAATCTTAAAATAAAATATTAGCAAAAAGACTACAGAAAATCATCCCCAGAACAATACACTATGACCAAGTGGGATTTATACCAGGAATGCAGAGCAGGTTCAATATTAGGAAAACTATTAGCATAAACGACCATATCAATAACTAAATTAACAAAAACCATATGATCATCTCAATAGATGCAGGAAAAAAGCATTTGATAAAATCCAACATCCATTCCTACTAAAAACACTTGCGAGTATAGGAATAAATGGACTATTCCTTAAAATAATGAGCATATATTTAAAACCTTCAGTAAACATCATATGTAATGACGATAAATTGGAACCTTTCCCAGTAAGATCAGGAGTGAAACAAGTGAAACACTATCACCATTACTATTCAATATTGTACAAGAAACGCTAGCCTCGGCAATAAGAGCAGAGAAAGAGATTCAAGGAATTAGAGTAGGAAATGAGGAAATCAAACTATCACTCTTTGCAGATGACATGATGGTATACTTAGAGAACCCCGAAGACTCTGCTAAAAAGCTATTAGAAATAATTCAGAACTTTAGCAAAGTTGCAGGATGCAAAATAAATCCACATAAATTCTCAGCATTTTTATACATTACCAACACAATCCAACAGCAAGAGATACAAAGAGAAATTCCATTCAAAATAACTGTTGATAGTATAAAATATTTGGGAATATATCTACCAAAGGAAAATCAGGAACTATATGAGCAAAATTACAAAATACTTGGAATAAAAATAAAGTCAGATTTAAATAATTGGAAAGACATTAAGTGCTCTTGGATAGGGCGAGTGAATATGATCAAGATGACAATACTCCCTAAACTAATTTATTTAGTGCTATACCAATCAGACTCCCAAGAAATTATTTTAATGACCTAGAAAAAATAACAACAAAATTCATATGGAAGAACAAAAGATCAAGAATTTCAAGAGAAGTAATGAAAAAAAAATTAAATAAAGGTGGCCTAGCTGTGCCTGATCTAGAATTATATTATAAAGCAGCAGTCACTAAAACCATTTGGTATTGGCTAATAAATAGAATAGTTGATCAGTAGGTTCACAGGACAAGATAGTGAATAAAAATAGCAATCTAGTGTTTGACAAACCCAAAGATCCCAACTTTTCGGGTAAGAATTCATCATTTGACAAAAACTGCTGGGAAAACTGGAAATTAGTATGGCAGAAATTAGGCATGGACCCACACTTACCACCACATACTAAGATAAGATCAAAATGGGTCCATGATTTAGGCATAAAGAACAAGATCATAAATAAATTGGAGGAACATAGGATAGTTTACCTCTCAGACTTGTGGAGGAGGAAGGAATTTGTGACCAAAGGAGAACTAGAGATCATTATTGATCACAAAATAGAAAATGTTGATTACATTGTACAAACAAAACTAATGCAAACAAGATTAGAAGGGAAGTAACAAATTGGGAAAACATTTTTACAGTTAAAGGTTCTGATAAAGGCCTCATCTCCAAAATATACAGAGAATTGACTTTAATTTATAAGAAATCAAGCCATTCTCCAATTGAAAAATGATCAAAGGATATGAACAGACAATTTTCAGATGATTAAATTAAAACTATTTCCACTCATATGAAAGAGTGTTCCAAATCACTATTGATCAGAGAAATGCAAATTAAGACAACTCTGAGATATCATTACACACCTGTCAGATTGGCTAAGATGACAAGAACAAATAACGATGAATGTTGGATTGGCTGTGGGAAAACTGGGACACTGATGCATTGTTGGTGGAGTTGTGAAAGAATCCAACCATTCTGGAGATCAATCTGGAATTATGCCCAAAAAGTTATCAAAATACCCTTTGACCTAGCAGTGCTACTACTGGGCTTATTTCCCAAGGAAATACTAAAGAAGGGAAAGGGACCTGTATGTGCCAAAATGTTTGTGGCAGCCCTTTTTGTAGTGGCTAGAAACTGGGAAATGAATGGATGTCCATCAATTAGAGAATGGCTGGGTAAATTATGGTATATGAATGCTATGGAATATTATTGTTCTGTAAGAAATGACCAACAGGATGACTAGAGAGGGGCTTGGAGAGACTTACATCAAGTGATGCTGAGTGAAACGAGCAGAACTAGGAGATCACTATACACTTCAACAATGATACTGTGTGAGGATTTATTCTGATAGAAGTGGATATCTTCAACATAGAGAAGAGCTAATCCAATTCCAATTGATCAATGATGGACAGAATTAGCTACACCCAGAGAAGGAATACTGGGAAATGAGTGTAAACTGTTAGCATTTTTTTTGTTTTTCTCCCCAGGTTATTTTTACCTTCCAAATCCAATTCTTCCTTTGCAACAACAACAACAACAACAAAATTCAGTTCTGCACATATATATTGTACCTAGGATATACTATAAGATAGTTAATATGTATGGGAATGCCTGGGAGGGGGTGGAGGGAAGGAGGGGAAAAATTCCGAACAGAAGGGAGTACAAGGGATAATGTAAAAAATAACCTATGCATATATATACTGTCAAAAACTGTTATAATCATAAAACTAATAAATAAATAAATAAAATTAAACATCAAATAAAAATTCTCTTTGGGATACAAACCTAGTAGAGGAATTGCTGGATCAAAGGGTTATACAGTTTTATATTGGCTCAAAGAGTATAAGCAGTTTTATACTCTTTGAGTATAATTCCAAATTGCTTTCCAGAATGGTTAGTTCAGTTCACAACTCTACCAACACTGTGCCAATTTTCCCCCATCCCTTTCAATATTTACAATTTTCATTTTTGGTCATATTAGCCATTTTAATAGATGTGAGATAATATCTCAGAGATGCTTTAATTTGTATTTTTCTAATCAATAGTAACATAAAGCATTTTTTCATATGACTATAGTTTTGATTTCTTTGTCTGAAAACTGCCTATTAATATTTAACCATTTATCAATTGGTTTCCAGAGACTGAAAATGAAGTTTAAATCAAATAAGTTCCCAGGTCACTGAAATAGGTTTATCTTCACCTCTTAAGTAAATTTTTTAACCTTTATGACAAAAAAAAAAAAAATACTAATAGATTTCATTATCACATCTCCATCTCAGAATTTCTATAATTCTACAACATTCTGCTATTTGATAAAAATCACTTTATTCATCTCCTCCTCAATAAAGATAATTATTCTAAGTCATTCCAAGAGTTCAAAAACAAAAAAACAAAAACAAAAACTCCAAAACATTTTTTGGGATGGATGTCTGATAAAGATGCTGAGATCTTGCCTGTTCACCCAGATTTGATACTTGTAGAGTTCAGCATTGAAAGAAAAGGTTGGGACTCATCAATAATATGTACCTTTCTACAGTCATTCATCATTTTATTGTCTTGCTTAATAAAGCGTTTTTTCTTCAAAGTGAAGGTTGATAGTCATTTCTAGCATCAGAAGATCTAGATTTCAATCCTATTTCTGCCCCCTGTATTACTACTTGTGTAAGAATGTGTATTCATTCCTCTAGAGGCTAGTTTGTTCATTTGTGATATGAAGGAGTTGATTAGATGCTCTCTAATGTCTCTCAACCACTAAATCTTTGATTCAAAACAACAAATAAGGTTGGGATGGATGTGAAAGGAGTTTAGAACTCTCTGCTTTGGATTTCTTCTCACTCTGATATTACGTAAGTAGCTGTTATCTGGCAGTACTGGCCCAAATGAAAAAAAGATCACAAATTTCTACCTGGAAGGGACCTTAAAAGCCATTAAGTTCAACACATCCTTTTTACAGATGAGAAAACTGAAGGTGAGAGACATTAACCTTAAGCATATTGCTAATATTAAGTGAGTCAGCTAGCATCAGAGGATAGAAGGCTAGACTTAAAATCAGGAAGACCTAAGTTCAAATCTTGCCTTAGATACTTACTAGCTGTGTGACCTTGGGCAAGTCACTTAACCTCCATATGCCTCAGTTTCTTCATCTGTAAAATGAGAATAACAGCATCTGCTTCTCAGGGTTATTGTGAGAATAAAATGAGACAATATTTGGAAACATTATAAAAATTTGTTGACCTAGCTTCCCATTCTGGCTCAACTCATCCTAGCTTTTCTCCTCTTTATACCCTCAGAAGTATTTTCCTTAGTATCTGATCCTACATGGCTTATGCTAAAAATGAAACCTGCTTTGAGTGGAAAGATATGATTTATACCAGAAAGCATAAATAAATGGTTTTTTTGAAAGAAAAGCTGATTAAAAGTTGAGTCATTTTAACTAAGATTTTAAATTATGATTTAAAATAAGTTAACTTTGATCACAATTAATTATTAAAGCAGTAGGATACCTAAAGAGTACAAATATAGGTATATTATGGCTTAGCAAATTACTACAAGACTGTGTAAGAATATAGTCAGCTGGTTAATAAAATAAAGCAAATGAAAGTAACTTTTATTAAGTATCCGTTGTGCAATATAGACAGAAATTTTCAAAGGCAATTTCTGGGGAAGAGAGAAAATATGCTCTATGGAATTTCAGTCTAATAAATCTAAGTATTTCATATTTTCATATGTTTCATTCAGTGACATTTCGGGGAGGAAAAACTTCCACCTTCAAAATCAATTATGGTATAAAATAATTAAGCAAGCCAAAATACATATCACACTACAAAATATAAACAAAAAGAAATGTATTTTGAAATATTACTCACTCTGAGTTACCACAAGATCTAGGGCAGTGTTGGTGACACTTTGCATTCCTGTAACAATATAAGCTTCACAGTTTTTCAGGGAGCCAAGAGCACTGTCCACATTGTTGATTAAAACCCATGGAAAATCATCTGAATTCTCTGGCATCCTGAAATTGTTACCTGTATTTTCAAAAAAAAAAAAAATCATAAAAAGCAAGTTTTAAGAAATAAAGTATTAAAAGCACAGAAAAGAATAAGTATCCAAATGAATGCATGTAAAGCCCCAATAATTCTTATATTAAAAATTAATAGATAGCATTGTAAATAATTTTCAGATGATAGTCTAAAACAACATATCAAAATCCAAAGAATATCCAGAAATTTTCTATACTCCAATCCTTCCCCTCACACTAAAGAATTTAAACATGTATGTGCTTACTCTAGAGGAGGCATTAATCAATATTTGTTGATCACTTACTACAAAAAGGATAAAAAGTGCCCTATTGAGGCAGTTAGGTAGTGCAGTGGATAGAGCAGCAGCCCTGAAGTCAGGAAGACCTGAGTTCAAATTTGGTCTCAGACACTTAACACTTATCTGTGTGACCCTGGGCAAGTCACTTAACCTCAATTGATTCAGCAAAAAAAAAAAAAAAAAAAAAAAATAGATAAAAGTATCCTATTCTTAAAATCCTTACCTGAAACAGAAATCAAAAAGCTTAGTCCTAATGAATATGAAACATAATGGTACAAAGTTGAATTCTTAAAACATAATACATAAAAACACAGGATTTTTTTATTGAATATAACTCACATAATTTTTCAAGATTCCAAAGCATTTTGTTTATTACTACTCTGTAATTCAAGAATTACAGGTAGCCACTTCCTTTTACACAAAATAAAATTATAACATTTAAAGAAATGAATTCACTAAGAGTTAAGTGGTTTTCAATAACATGACTCAAGCCATGATGTGAACAGTTTGGAATTTGTTCTCTTCATGTCTTCAAAAATTTTCGTATTTCTCATTCCAGCTGGTCGAGATTTACCTAAGAAATTTTAGGCCATGAGGACCTACCCAAACCATTGTTGTTACATGTCAAAGTATTCCCAGTTTCTTCTTCCTTATCACAAATTCAATATCACATATTGGTTAGTCTCTCACAGGATTTTCATTTTTATCCAGCTACCCAATTCTTTTTTACTGATGTGAATGAGAACCAGAATAGAATTATTTTTTGTTTCTTCGCTCTTTGAAAGGATGAAAATGTCACCAAGTGAAAAAATTATTAGTTATTCTATTTTTAGTAGACAGAAAACCCCATAATGACTCTATATAATTAAATCCAAGCCCCTATGACTATATCATGACTTGGAATCTATTTCCTCTATACATCTATTTCTTCTTCAATCCAGATGATCTGTAGTTTACTCTGATGACAATATCACTTGTTTTCATTGATACAGACCAAATGTTTTCTTTTTTTTTTCTTTTCTATTTTTTTTTAATATTTTTATTTACGAGATATATGCATGGCTAATTTTACAACATTGACAATTGCCTTTTGTTCTAATTTTTCCCCTCCTTTCCCCCAAATGTCAGATTGACCAATACATGTTAAATATATTAAAGTATAAATTAAATACAATATATGTATACATGCCCAAACAGTTTAAACTAAATGTTTTCAATCATGCTTCTTTTACCTCTGAGTTGCTGGATTTATTCATATTAGTTATTTTTTTCTTAATCTCTCTGTGTCCTTTTATCTGTCCTATTCTTTTTTAATAAGATATTCTCTTCTATGGTTCTTGTCAAGTAGTCTCAACGATACCTGGGAAGTTAATCCTTCCATTAGAAGTTCTAATTTGGGCAGCTAGGTGGCGCAGTGGATAGAGCACCAGCCCTGAATTCAGGAGCACCTGAGTTCAAATCTGGTCTCAGACACTTAACACTTCCTAGCTGTGTGACCCTGGGCAAGTCACTTAACCCCAGCCTCAGGGGGAGAAGAAAAAAAAAAGCAGAAGAAAAAGTTCTAATTCATTGCATTTCTTAAAATTTATGAACATAGATTTCCAAGTTCAACACTTTTGTTACTTGTTCCTTTCTTGTCTTTTTCCCCTACTTTTTTACTTGAGATAAACAGGAATTTATCTCAAATGCTAAACTTCTTTCATTACAGCTACACAATTTAATAACTGTCTTGGTATATATATACCATAGACCAGGGTTCTCAAACTTTTTAAATAGGGGCCGGTTCACTGTCCCTCAGACTGTGGGAGGGCCGGACTATAGTAAAAACAAAAGCTCACACTCTGTCTCCGCCCCTCAGCCCATTTGCCATGACCGTGGTGGCCACATAAATGTCCTCAGAGGCCGCATCTGGCCCTCAGGCCCTGCCCTAGATAATTTTCAGTTTAAGGCCCGTATGATTAAATTGACAAGAATACAGGAAAGCACATTTTTACTAGCCTTTGCTAGGTACATGCCGTTCCTGATGAGATGATCATTTCTCAACTCTAAGTGCTCATCTGGGAGTGCAGAGCCATTTCATGACAAAAGTTTGTTTCCCCAGCTCACCCACAGTTCTGGCACCATGAACCTTAGGAAAGGACTTCCTTCCCCAGTTCCTTCTGTAACCCAAGCTCTGAGAAATGTCTCAGAATGTTTCTTTCTGTTCTGTGCTACTTATCTCAGTTGCAAGTACAGGAGATTCCCCCACACATCAGGAGTGTGAGCTGGGCCCACGCACACCAGGCAGAATATCTGGTCACTGACTCCAAGCCAAGAAGCTGGGACTGCTGGAAGAGAACTGAGGAAAACTTTCCCTCCTCAGGGTGAGGTAATATAAGGAGTAGGATTACGCCTCCCCTGTATGAGGGGAATAAATGTGCATATCTATAAACATACTTTTGAAAACAAGCATTCCCCTCCCCACCCCCCAAACCCTCACACACAGCTGAAAGGAGGGGTAGATAAAAGAAAAGGCAGCGAAAGAGGCAGAAATAAAGCCCCAGAGAACCTGAGATCAGATCATACCTCAGATACTATCAACGTGATTCTGGGCAATCGCTTTAACTTCTGTCTGCTTTAGCTTCCACATCTGCAAAATGGGGATAATAACAACACCCCCATTTATTTGTAAATTTATTTATTTGTAAAGTGTTTTGCGAGCCTAAAGGCATGGAATATTATTGGATCTTAAAGTAATGGTGAAACAGACCAACCCAGGGAAAATGGGGGGAAACCTCTACAATCAGAGACGAAGTCTTATAAAATGATAGATTCCATGGAGAAAAAGATCTTGAGAGGTTTTAGAACTTTGGTCAATGAAACGATAAACCACCAGTGCACAAGCATGAGAGGATGAAAAATGGTGATTAAAAGGCCATCCATGCATCGTCAGGGATCGCCAACAGGGAATTTTTCTTACTGGGCTATGCAGCCATGGTCTTCTTCTTAAGGCTGTTTTGTTTTTTTCATTTGCTAAATGTGGGAAAGATTTTTTAGGTTAATTTTTAAAATTATGGGATATTAAAATAAACTGTTCTTTTAAAAAAAACCGGAAAGCCTCCTAAATGCGGACTGTTAGTACTTAATGATCGTCGGGCGATTCCGTGGCCCTCTCGGAGCCTCAGTATCGTCCCCTCTGCAATGAGGGATGTGCACTAGAGGGTCCCTTCTCCAGGCTCCTACCACAAGCTACGCATTTAATAAAGCACGGACAGAAACGGATCCGAGGTAAGGTCGGCCCTCCACAGTGCTCCCCATTATTAGCCCACGGCTCCTTTACCGCTTTCGCCCGCCCCGCGCTCCTTACCTGATCGCCCCCTCCAGACTCGGGCCCGCCTTAGTCGGAAGCCGCAGACAACACCTCCTGCCCAGACCCCAGATCCCGCCTCTCCTGGGTGACTATAGCGACCGGTTCGGATCTGCGCCAGATCGTACGTCATCACTAGGCGTCGATGAATTGGTTAGTCAAATAGAGGCGCTGGCCTCCCGGTTTCCTGCTCGCCGTGGTTGTTCACGTGATCCTCCCCGATCCCGCCTCCGCACTCCACCCTGTTCCAGCCAATTCTAGTCATGTGACAACCGGAGCTGCTCGGAGGTTGGGGAAGGGGTCGGCCGGGTCCTTCGGTTGGGGTGGGGGGGCAAAGGGGAGAGTGTCAAGCGCCGACCGTCCGCAGTGACGGGCTGGAAGGGCGCTGAACCCTAGCGTTCCCCTTACCCCTCAGGCCGGGACCAGCAGAGGCAGAGCCGCCCAGACCCGGCCCCGGAGCAGGGCCCGGCCCGTGACAGGTGACTGAGGGAGAGCCGGGTCCGGGACCCGGGGGGGCGGGGCGGGCCAGGCGGGAGGAGCTGGGAAGGGAGGCCTCTTGCTGCTCCGAGGCCCTTGGGACCGAGGACTCTGGAGTGAGGTGACCGTAGAGAAGAAGGCTCCTCAGGGATGAGGGGCGAGGGAGGGAGGGCAGCCTCCGGCCTGCGTGGGCGCGGGTGCAGCGAGGGAGCCTTCCCTGGGCCTCAGTTTCCTCGTATATAAAAATAACAATTAGTGACCGACGGCTTTACAGCCCCTTCCCCTGGAAACCTTACGCTTCCTATCAAACTACTCAAGTGCAGCTTGAAGAAACTGAGGCTGGGGGAGACAGTGTAAACTCGGCGTGAGTCATTAAGCTGTCGCGGACGTGTGGTTCTGACCTGCACAGAAGCCTCTTTTTCCAGGTTTAACGTCCCCGTGGGCGACTCCTCCGTTGTTGTACTGCATAAGCGGGCTTTGTTTTTAGGGGGAGACGTGTGCGTCTAAGTAAAAATAGTAAGGAAAACTGCGGAGCTTTCTAGGCTCGTGTATGGGGGCTGTGGTGAGTCTTTCTTTGTCCGAAGTAATCAAACTCTTTCCGGTATTATTGCCCATCCTGAACATGTACTGGACAGCATGCCGGTGAACGTTTTTATCATTTTTTAATCCTTTTTAGGACTTAGGAAAAACACATAGATTGAGGAACGTGGGATCGTAGGATTTAGAGCCGAAAGGAACGTCCGAGATCTTTTAGTTCATTCGCTTCCTTTTATTTTACAGATCGGAAGAGGCTTGTAGAAGTAGAAATTCAAGGAACAAAAGTGATTTTTCCATGGGCCCCAACATAGTGCAGCCAAAATTAAATGCAGATCTTCTGACTGAATCATGTTATCAATCAGGAAACATTTGTTGAGTGTTTAATTTGTGGTAGGCACTGTGCTAAGCATAGGGACCATAGTAAGAGGGAAAAAACAGTCCCTGCCCCCGAAGAACGTGCAGTCTAATAGGGGAGATAACATGCAACCAAATATGTACAAAGTTAGGCGGGTGAGTAAGAGAGATGGGAAATAACGGGTCAAAGGGCAAGCCAGGGAGGTCAGGAGTCAGATTGAGGAGGGAGAACAACACAGGCTTAAGGGGCAGCTGGAGAAAGTGCTCTGAGCTCTATGTCAGAAGACCATGTTACTGAGTCAAAGAATATGTCTAGGAGAGCAAGGTGTAAGAAATCTGGAAATACTGGAGACTGTGAGGTTATAGAGGGCTGTGAACGCCAAGCAGGTGGCTTTGTGTTTGCCTCTCGGAAGCCACTAGAGTTTATTGAGGGACATAAGAGTGAATGGCAATATCTTCATTTTAGAAAAATCACTGTAGTGGCTGAATGAAGAACAGATTGGAATGGGAACAGACTTGAGATAGGTAATGAGGGTCTGTTCTGGAGTGTCAGGGAGAAGAGGACACATTTGAGAGATGTTACAAAGGTTAAATTAACAAGTCCTGGCAACAGATTGGCTATGAGGGGTGAGAGATAGTGGGGATTCAAAAATGACTTCTGATTTGTGATCCTGAAGGACAGAGAGGGTTGTATTGCTCTCTACAGTAATAGGGAAGGTAGGAGGATAGAAGGCGTTGGAGGGAAAATAGTGAATTCTGTTTTGAACATAGTAGATTAAAGATGTCTATTTTTTTTTTTAATTTTAATTTTTTTTATTTTTGGAAAAATTTTATGCATAGGTAATTTTCCAGCATTGACAATTGCAAAACCTTTTGTTGCATTTTTCCCCTCCTTCCCCCCACCCCTCTTCCCAGATGGCAGGTTGACCAATACCTGTTAAATATATGAAAGTATAAGTTAAATACAATATGTGTATACATGTCCAAACAGTTATTTTGCTGTACAAAAAAAAAAAATCAGACTTTGAAATAGTGTACAATTAACCTGTGAAAGAAATCCAAAATGCAGATGGACAAAATTGGAGGGATTGGGAATTCTATGCAGTGGTTCATACTCATCTCCCAGAGTTCTTTCGCTGGGTGTAGCTGCTTCAGTTCATTACTGCTCTATTGGAACTGATTTGTCTCAAAAGATGTCTGTTTGACATCCAATTTGAAATGGCTTTCAGACAGTTGCAGATTATGGAAGTCAGTAGAGAGACTAGGGCAGTAAGGTAAATTTGAGCATCATCAACATAGATATGGTTATCTATGAGAGTTAATGAGTTCACTAAGTGAAGTAGTATAGAGGGAGAAAAAAAGAAGGCCCAAGGTAGAAGAGACTCCAGTGATTAGTGGCCATCGTATGGAAGAGGATCAAGTAGAGGATACAGAGGAGTGGTCAGATAGGAAAAAGGAAAACCAGGAGAAAGGTGACTTCAGCGTCTAAAGAAGAGAGTATTGAGGAACAGAAAGGGACCAACAGTATCAAAACCTGCAGTGGGGTCCAGAAGCAAGGAGCAGTGGTAAAAGGCCAATGGATTTGACAACTAAGATCATTAATAATTTGAAAGCACTCACTTTCAATGGAATGAGATAGTTGGAAGCCAAATTATAAAAGATTAGGAGGAGAGTAAAGGGAAAGTGGAGACATCTTTTTTAGATATTCTTTTTAAAGAATTAAGCTACAAAAGGCAGAAGAGATATAAAATGATTTATTTTAGGGATGAAAGGCTCAAGATAAGGAAGACATAGGAATGTTTGTAGGCATAATGAAATGAACCAATAGAGAGGGTGAGATTGAAAATAAGTGAGAGTAGGGATGACAAAGATGTCTCCAAGACACAGTTGTCACCTGAAGAAGATGGAAAGGAATGGGATCACTTGAATAAGTAGAGGGGTTAGCATTTGGAATGGAGTATAAACATTTCATCATGTGAAACAAGGATGATGGAGGAAATGGTAACCAAGTGCATCCAATAGGAGATGAGGACAAGGGTGTTCACAAAAAAGTCCTCAATTTTTGCTACAGAATATGAGGCAATATTTTCAGATGAGAGAGTGGGTGAAGGGAAGCCATGGAATGTTTGATAAGGGATACAAAGTTTTGGAAGCGTTTCTGTGGAGAGTGGGATAGTGAATTCATAAGGGAGAGGTAGTAAGATTGGTTACAGTAAGAACCCAGTAGAGGTGACATAACATAAATTTATTGTGGACCCAGTCAGAACAGCTGGGTGTTTTTTAATTTTTATTTTTTACAACCTTCATTCAGCATCATGTATGCATTCCAATTAGCTTAAATATAATTTTAAAGATTTTTTTCTAGAGCTTAGGAAACTAATCATTGGGGCTATTCCCCATCTCTTACAAAACAATGAGGTTTTCTCAAAAGGCAGAACATAATAATTTTCCCTTAGTGTTAGACTCAACTTAAATTCAGAAGACACTGAAACTTTTTAATTCCTTGTAAAACGATCTATTTATAGGGAGGTTGCTGAGTAATTTGTCATCTTGAAAGAGAATCTCAGTAGCCTCTTCATGACTAGTTTCTCGATTTAAAATGAGGATTTGGGTAACTGATTTGAATAAATAACTAACTGCTTAGTAATGGAAATTCAATACATCAGCTACATTACAAGTACTTGTGACAGAGGAACAATGTAAATTGTTATAATGTAAACAAATTGCCCTTTCATATCAGTTTTATATTTTAAGTTTTTCCATTGGCAAAAAATTAGCAAGAAACTATCAACATGAGAACTGAAATTTAAGCTCACCATTTCCTAACTAGTTACAAATCCTAACCACAACAGACAAATTAAATGCTAATCAACATTTTGATTTTAGGTAGAAGAAAGAAAAATCTTCCTCTCACCATTTTCTCCAGCCAGTCATTAAGTATTCATTAAGTCAGTGAGTCATTAAACATTTATTAAATGCCTGCCATATGCCAGGCATATGCAAGGCAACAAAGAAAGCTAAGTGGTGCAGTGGATAGAGTACTCTATAGGCCTAGAGTCAGGAAGACTCATTTCTTAGTTCAAATCTGGATTCGGTCACTGACTAGCAGTGTGACTCTGAATAAGTCACTTCACTCTGTTTTACTTCAGTTTCCTCATCTGTAAATGAGCTGGAGAAAGAAATGGCAAACCACATCCAGTATCAACTGAGTGGACTGGGGAAAACCTCCTGCAATTTCTCTTGGATTGGATCTTGAAAAAGGATTCTAAGAAGCAGATGTGAAAAAGAAGAGCAGCTAATGTAAAGGCATTGGGGCACAGCCATTCTAAAGATATGAAAATGGAGGGTGAGGTGAAGTGCTGTGTGTGAGGAATAAAAGGAGGCCATTATTTGTGGAGATCAATAATGTATAATAAAACTGGGAAACTAAGAAGGATGAAGGTTGTGAAGAGTTTTAAATAAAAACAAAAAAGAATTTCTACTTAATCTTTCAAGGTAATAGGGAACAACTAAAGTTTATTGGGGAATGGGGAAGGGAATTGACATGAGCAGATCTGTACAAACTGAAGTGAGGAAACTTGAAAATAGGAAGCTGTTACTGTAATTCAGAGAAAGTTGATGTTGATAAATACCTGAATTTAGGTGATATCTGAGTAAGTAAAGAGAACATATATGAGAAATACTGTTTAAAAGTGATGAGATTCAGCAGCTGATTGGATATTTAGGATGAGTGAGAATGAAGAGATGATACCAGCTGTGAATCTTGATGTCTAGCAGCATGGTGATAGCCTCAATAGAGTATTAAAGAAGTTCAGAAAAAGGTTGCATTTGTGGAAAAAAGTAGTGAACTTTTTGAGACTTTGAGTTGTCCAGGATAGAACATCCTGTTCAAAATGTTCGTTAGGCACTTCATAATGCATGACTAGAGTTCAGAGATAAATCATGGAACTTGGTAGTCATCTGCATTGGTATGATAATTGATAATGATAATTGATTCTGTAGGAACTGATGAAATGACGATTTATTAGAACCTCAGCTTCCTTGAGAGTAAGATTTATTTCAGTCTTCATAGTGCTGGATACATAGTAAGTGCTTAATAAATGCTTGCTAATCACCTAAAAAGAGTATAAAGAGAAAAGGACCCAGGACTGAGCCTTTCAGTATAATCACATTTAGGGAGGTTGACTGGATAAAAATCCAGCAAAGGAAACTAAGAAGGAATATTTTGACAGGTAGGAGCAGTGTCCCAGCCCATGGAGGAGGAAAAAGGCAGGAAGAGATGGTCAGCAATATCACCTTCAAAGTTTAGATTTGGCAGTGAAAAGATCACCGGTTAATTTTGGAGACAAGTTTTATTAGAAAGTTGAAGGGGTTTTAGAAGAGAGGGAGAGAGAGGAACAGGAATCACTGAGCATAGAAAGCATTTTCCAGGAATTTGGCTAAGAAGAGATATGAGATGAAAGCTAGAGGGAATGGTAGGCTCTGGTGAGGGGTGAAAAGTGGGGAAGATTTGGGCCATTTTTATGAACAAAGAAGAAACCAGGAGAGAGAAAGAGATTGCAACCAATTGTATTAGGAAAAATCCCTTAACACTGTGAGGAGGATTCCATATGGAGCATACAGGTTTTCCATAATTAACCCTGCACTTATACAACTATCTAACTTCCTCTTCTGCCATCTTTGTGATCTTATCCTCTCCATTGTTTCTCCTGTGCAATTGCACATTCATTTTGCCCATTGTTAGTCATATGTGACAGTGTATTCTCACCCATGGTGTACCTCTTCATTGCCTTTTAAATGACCTAAAACTTTCTGGGAATTTCAATATCTTTGCCAAAAAAATTTAAAAACCCAAATGGGGTTAGTAAATCAATTAATGGACAATATTAAGTTTGAGGAAACAAGGTTGAATGATTTGTCCAGGAATTCACAGAAAGAGTATTTGAACTCATATTTTTCTGACTCCAGGCCCAACGTTCTGTTCTGTTCACTTTCTTACAGAATGATTGTGTTGAAAAAGATGAACCTTTAATTCAGGGAAAGCTTAAGTCATTCAAAGCATTTGTAAAAAGCAAGCCAGCCCATTATTCTCATCTCCAATTCATTTGCAGTATCTTCCCAAGACAGTCTGCCTTCACAAATTGTCTATTTGACTGCATAACATAGTTTGGAACATAGGCATTCTTTATCCCATTGGCTATTTATATATGGATAATTAGCCAATTCTTTTAAGAAACTAGGGTTCCTTTAGGGGATTTTGCATATACCAGGACTTGATACAGTGATCATAAGGTCATTTATGAACAGAGGCATAAGAAATCCTTCTTCCCTTTGTAGTCTAAGCCACATGTCTTTCATGTCAGTGGTAATAACCTTTGCCAGATATGAATATTTATTTTATGTCTATTTTGATATAATCAGAAAAACATCAAATAAAATCATCCTGTTATATCTTTCAAGGAATCTTACATGATTTTGACATATGGTTGGCAGCCATGTTGTAGGAGAACTTTAAAGCAATGAAATCCTATATTTCCATATTTCAGTCAATAGTATGATTGTAAAGATGTGCCTATTATATAATAATGGTTTGATTCACTTCAACATTTATGAAGTGTCTGCTGTGTTTGAGACAATGAGGGAGAAAGGAGAAAATGAACATTTATAATTTATATGGTATATACTGTGTGGGGGGCACTGTGCTAAGTATTTTTTCCATAAAAATCATGTTGTGAAAGAAAATATAGGACTGCCCTCCCCCCCCCAAATACCCAAACTCTGGAAAAATAAAGCTTAAAAAATGTGCTTCCATCTTTGTTCAGGCACAATCAGTTCCTTCTCTGAGGATGGATAGCATTTTTCATTATAAATCCTTCAGAGTTGTCTTGGATCATTACACTGCTGAGAATATCCAAATCATTCACACCTGATCATCTCAAATATTGCTGTTACTTTGATCTTAGTAACTTCATTGTGCATGAGCTCATGGAATTCTTTGCATGTTTTTCTGAGAACATGTGCTCATCATTTCTTATGGCACAATAATATTTCAACATAATCACATGTCATAACTTATCCAGGCAATTTGCAGTTCTTTGCCCTGAGAAAAAGAGCTGCTACAAATATATTTGTACATATAAGTCCTTTTTGTTGTTGTGTTTTTTTTTTTAAATCTCTTTTGGGATATAGACCTAATAGTGGTATTGCTAAGCCAAAGGGTATGGATTTTTTGCCCTTTGAGCATAATTCCAAATTGCTCTATAGCAGTGGTCTTCAAACTTTTCAAATAGTTCACTGTCCCTCAGACTGTTGGAGGGCCGGACTATAGTAACAACAAAACCTCACACTCTATCTCCACCCCCTCAGCCCATTTGCCATAACCAGGCCGGGCACATAAATGTCCTCAGCACGCTGCATCTGGCCCGAGGGGCCGTAGTTTGAGAACCCCTGTTCTATAGAATGGTTGAATCAGTTCACAATTCCACTAACAGTACATTAATGTCTTGTTTTTTCCCACATGCTCTCCAACATTTGTCATTTTCCTTTTCTGGACTGTTAACCAATCTAAGAGACATGAGGTAGTATCTCAGAATTGATTTAATTTGCTTTTCTCCAATCAATAGAGCATTTTTTCCTATAACTATAAATGTCCTAAGCACTTTTACAAATATTTCATTTGAACTTCACAACAACCTGGAAGTGGGGGGGGAGTGCAGCAGAGATGGGTAATAGTAGATACAGTTATCATCTCCATTTTATAGTTGAGAAAACTGAGGCAAAGTGAGCCCAAGTGACTTTTCCAGGGTTATATAGTTAAAGTGCCTGAAATTGAATTTCCTGACTTCAGACCCATTCACCAACTGTTTCTTCCCATTCCTGTTTTCTTTATTTTTCTCTGATGAAAAAACTTCCTTACAAAAAATTTTTACAGGTCTTTTCTACTTTTTATCTATTTGTTTTTATTTTACAAATTAATCTTCAAGTGCTTTTTGAGGTAAATTGGTTTAGTTCAGTTCATCATATAGATTGCTATAAACATTTTTTGCCCATCTTTATCCATAATAATTTGACAAATGAATTACATTTTAAGTTAGTGGTATCCTTAGTCATCACATTTCACAGTTTATTACAGAAATCAAATGTTTGCTGGGGCAGGCAATTTCTGGGCTCTTTAAGTTTTTATAGTGACAATTGACATGTGTGTAACGCCTTCTTGGAAAATAGTTATATTCTGTCATTGCATGTCCTTGTATCCATTTCCCATTTTTCATTGTCAGCAACTTACTTAAAAAATTCAAGTTAAAGTTATTTTGGCTGCATATCATTATCTTCTCATCTTTATTTATCTAATTTAGTAATGATTTTGGTTTTTTCTCTAGCAAATAAGTGGTCCAAGTATATACAAACAGCTGATTCAGAAATTACTATAACATCAATAACCAGTAATTTCCTCTCCATTAAAGTATAATAAATATGATTTTTGTGATGTTCTTTGGTACTCATCCAGCCTAGCACCCTTTAACTCTCTCCTTGAAGAAAATATTTATGAGCTACATATATACATATGAGCTTTCATATAGCCTGCAAGCTTTTAGGTTACCAAAGACTTGCTCCTGAATCTTTTCTAAGATCTTTAACCACTGTTACCTTTGCATTAAAATCCCAGGGTTTGGAAATATATGCGATTTAACTTGAAATAATGAACTTAAAAACTCTGCAGTTTTCTCCATAGTGGTCTTTTTGTAAATGTTTATTGAGAGCTCCATAAGAAATGACCAAATTACCCATAAAATGATGTTTCTTACTGCCTATGGACACAAGATAAAAATCAGCCTCCTTCCATGCCTTTATTTCTCTCCCCAAGAAGAAACTAATTTCATTTTGTCTTCTGGTTTCCTTTGTAGTAAGAATGACCATAATGGTATGATTCAGTTCAAGTAGTATGTCTAGTTGTTAGTTACCAGACTGAGTTTTAATGTTTAGAGAACCCACTATTAATTCATATTTATAAATTGCTATCATAAGAAAAAATTTTAGTACCCTCTGCTCTTACATTCCAGTTTTTGTTATTTGTATCTAGGTGTATGTCTATGTGAAATATAAAACACAGTATTAGTTGCTTCTGTTGAAGGTAGGAATATTTAGCAATTATTTCAATTATTCAAGGATAAAGAGATCTGGGAGATTATAGCTTCCTCCTTAGTGGAAGTTGTTAAATACAGCCAACTATTTGTTGCAGCTGAATTACAGATTGGATTCTTTAGATATGTATTGTACTGGTTGACCTCATAGGTATCTTCTAACTCTAAGATTCTGTATTCTTTTAACCAGCTACACTATAAGCTTGTGAGGAGATACGTTTATTTGTATCCCTTCCTAAGCTAATTACAGTGCACTGCATAGTATATACACTCTTTAAAAATAAAGAACTGGTACTAAATAATTACTTGTTATTTGATTTGACTTAGTACTTAACATGTGGCCTTCATGTCCCACTTCACATCTCTACTTAAGATTTCTGAATATGAAGAATATTGTCAATAATTTAAAACTTCATTTTAGAGGAAGATGTCATACTTTCCTTTTTTTGCCTTCTGACATTTCTACTGGAATGTTATTGATTTTTATACATTTTTAATCAGGTACTTTAATGGAGCACCTAATTTGTAAGAAGTCCAAGTCTCTTCAGATAATCTGTAGATCATAACTGCAGAAGATCAGACCATTTTCAGTGCCCAGCTAAGAGTCAGCTGGCCATCTTCACAATGTTGGATTTTCTTGCTGAAAACAATCTCTGTGGACAGGCATGTCTGAGGATTGTGTCCTGTGGCAATGCCATTATTGCTGAACTTTTGAGGCTCTCTGAGTTCATTCCCAGTGTTTTCAGGTTGAAAGACCGTGCTGATCAACAGAAATATGGAGATATTATCTTTGATTTCAGTTATTTTAAGGTAAGTTTTCATACACCTATGGATTTTTAAAGTATTCCCTTTTCTTCTAAAGTAACTCTCTTTGAGAAATGAAAGGCTTATTCTGTATAAAAGAAGTGACAATGAAAAAGAAGGTATATTCTGAATGTTTTAAAAAGATAATTGAATTCTATTTTAAAATGACATAACCACAGAAGTCATATATTGTGTATTTTGAGAATACATTAAAACTTGTGAAAACACTAATATTTTATTAAACATTAGAATATTTTAACTTAAATGTAAATTAATGTCTAGAATAATTTAGGTAAGTTTGTCACCTAGCAATATGCAGAAGAGTTTTAATATTGTTTTAACAAATTATTGAATTTTACCTAAAATTATTGATGTCTTTTAGGTTGTAAGACCAAATTTTCTTAATACTAGTCAAAAACTGTTTCTATCAAATGTACTTTCTTTTAAATTTCATAGCAAATTGTTCTTCTTCTCAGGGTCCAGAGTTGTGTGAAAGCAGACTGGAAGCAAGACCAGACTTACAGGATTTAGATGAAGAATTTCGTGAAAACAACATAGAAATTGTGACAAGATTTTATTTAGCTTTTCAGAGTGTCCACAAATATATTGTAGACTTAAACAGGTATTCATAAATCTAAATGTAATTTTATTTTAATAAATTATATATTGTGAGGAATGGAGCAAAGGAATATCTGGGAAAAAGTCAGACAATCTTGGACAT
Source organism: Sminthopsis crassicaudata (assembly GCF_048593235.1). Lineage (NCBI taxonomy): Eukaryota > Metazoa > Chordata > Mammalia > Dasyuromorphia > Dasyuridae > Sminthopsis > Sminthopsis crassicaudata. The sequence goes on from NC_133617.1 coordinate 107,985,643, forward strand.
TTTTCTTGATTTAATTACTCGACTCTTTACAATTAGTTTATTCCAGACAGCATTATCTTTTCATTCTTGTAGCAGTGTTGTTCTTTTTTCCCCATTCAATAGCATTTTGTTTTTTCAATTACATGTAAAGATAATTTTCAGCATTCATTTTTATAAGATTTTGAGTTCCACATTTTTTTCTTCCTTCCCTCCTCTCCAAGACCTCAAGCAAACTGATATAGGTTATGCATGTACAATCATTTTTAACATTTCCATATTAGTCATGTTGTGAACAAAAATTCAGAACAGGAGCAAAAAACCATGAGAAAGAAAAAGCAAACAAACCAACAACAACAACAAAAAAGGATGAAAATAGTATGCTTAGATCCATATCCAATATCCATAGTTCTCCCTCTGGATGCAGACGGTATTTTCATCCCCAATCTATCGCAACTGTCTGACATCATTATATTGCTGAGAAGAACTAAATTTATCGTAATTGATCATCACATACTCTTGGTGTTATTATGTATATAATGTTCTCCTGGTTCTGCTCATTCACATCAGTTCATGTTAAGTCTTTGCAAGCTCATCATTTCTTATAGAACAATAATATTCCATTACATTCATATACCACAATTTGTTCAACCATTCCCCAGTTGATGGGCATGCTCTCAGTTTCCAGTTCCTTGCCATCACAAAAAGAATAGCAGTGCTTCTCTTAATATTTTAGTAAACGTTAATATATTTAAATAATACAAATTTTAATATATTTAACTTATAAATAGTATAATAGAATTCCCTTTCCTTTGAGAAATTTAGTCATAACATTTTGTAGTCATTCTAGATCCCAAACTGGAAAGGTTGTTAAAGATCTCATTTTTTCTCATTTTTCAAATGAGGAAACTGATAGTAGAATTTTAATGTAGGTCATGTAATTCCAAGTTTAAAACTGTTTTCGTTGCACCATGGAATAACTATATTCTAATTTCTTATCTATTGTTTTCCACTCCTTAGAAAACCCTAAGTGGTGAGAAGGTGACATTTTTCAGGTTAGCTTCTTGTTTCTCCTACAGCTGTTGAGTACTTGTATATTTCATTCATTCTTTCAACTAATTACATTTGACTACATTTGAATATCCTTGGAATATTTGTGATTAGCCTAAGTGATATAAAGTTTGTGGTGCTGCCCCTATAGAGGTCTCAGCTTTTGTAGCCCAACTTGAGTCCGTGCAGCTACACAGATCAAGGGTTCTCTCAGGTTTTATCTTAATATGGCTTCTGATCCTGCTACTTACTTTTATAGTCAGTGTTTCTAGAGCATAGATCAACACTATCCATGTCACACAGCCATTTGTTTCTGTTTTCGCTATTTGGCCTTCCTACTGAACACTTCCACAGGGCAACCTTGCAATCTATAAAACTTTAGAATCTAAGACTAAGATATATTTTAGCCTTTTTCACTTTGAACTTCAGTTCATCAAATAAGTATTATATATCTACTGTATTCAAAACCCTATATTTGAACATCTTTTAAGAAAAGAACTGTGATTTCCTTTTTTAGCAAATACTTTTTCTGCGTCTTCATTTTTAGATATTTGGATGATCTCAGTGAAGGAATTTATATTCAACAGACATTAGAAACTGTTCTGCTCAATGAAGATGGAAAGCAACTTCTAGTAAGTTATTAAGATTAATTATATAAAACAATTATTTGAATATTACTACTAATTCAATATCATTTTTTTCTTCAGTTAAAATCATAAATTTTTGATTATCAAATACATATTATGCAGTAGATGTAGGGTAGATTTCACAGATCCAAGTCAATTGAACACAAATTTATTAAGTATCTATTATATGCGAGAGATTGGAGTGGAAGGAGAAGGGATAATAGAGATATGGAAACAATTAGGAGGCTATTGAAATAACCCAGGCATGAAATAAGAGCCTGAAGTAGGATGATTTGTATATGGAGATAAGGAAATATCATTCAAGAGATGCTGTGAAGACAGATACAAAAAGATTAAGTAACTGATTGGATATTTCAGGTGAATGAGAGTAAGGAATCAAGTATAACACTAAGGTTATAAATATGAATCCCTCTAAGATGTATTGTCCTCATTAATAGAAGGAAAATTTAGAAGATGGTTAGGTTTGGGAGGAAATATAAGTTCTATTTTGGGCATGTTGGATTTGAGATACCAATGGGACATCTAAGATTGGAGCTTCAGAGAGAAACAAGTTCTAGTTATATAGAGTTGGGAGTCATATGCATAGGCATAATCATTAAATCCATGGGAATTTATAAGGTCACCAGGTGAATTCCAATGTAAAGAAAAAAGGGAAGAATGTATAAACTAGAGTCTCAGGGGTCACTCACAGATTTTTGACATCTCATAGGTGATAGTCCAGTTAGGGGACTGAAAAGGAAAAGTTTGACAAATAGAGAATCAAGGGTAAGCAGTGTCATGAAAAGTCAGAGAAGATATTGTTCAGATGGAGAATTGGTTGCCAGTGTCACTGATTGGACATTGCTGTTAAAGATCTTAACTCAAAAAGCCAACGTCTCTCATTTCATCCAGGGCCAACTCCAGTCAGCCCAATCTCTTTCTAGCCACTGGACCCAGATGGCTCTGGAGGGGAAGGTGAGGCAGATGCCCTTGCACAGCCTTCCCTCACTCAAATCTAATTTACTTGCATGTCATGTTTTGATCCACTTCAAGAGTGAAGGACAAACAATAGCAGGCTGCAAATATGTCAGGAAAGATGAAAATTGAGAAAAGCCCATTGGAGTTGGCAAATAAGAGATCATTGATAACTTGTGAGAAAGCATTTTCAGTTTAATGATAAAGCATAAAGTAAACTGCAGAAGATTGGAAGAAAATAGCAGAGAAAGTGGAGGGATTTTAGAAATTTAAGGAGGAGAACTATAGAGGAAGATAATTAGAAACATGACAAGATCTAGTGAGAATTTTTCAATGATGGGGAATACATGGGCATGGTTTTAGGTAGTTGGGAAGAAAGTAATATTTAGGAAGAGATTAGAGAGGAAAGGGATTATAGAATATTATATATTCTTTAGCAAAATGCTAGAGGAGGCTGGAGAGGATGATCTTGGCTAAGAGAAGAGAAGAGAACTTCATCAAAAACTGAAATAAAATAAAAGAAAATGGGGAGTGGGGAGGGCAGTGTAAAAAAGTTGTGAGTTGGAGAAAGGAAAGCTCTCAGCAAATGGCCTTAATATTTTCTTTAAAGTATGAAATGAAATCCTCATGTGAGCCTGTGCACATGTGGAAGAAATACTCTTGGATGCTTGAAGAGAGAGGAGAAATTTGAAATGGCTATTCAGATAAAAAGGAATAGAGTATCAGTGTTTCAGGAATAGAAGTCAGTGGATCAGTCAGTAAGCTGGGGAAATAAAGGCAAAAGTAAAGAGTTCCTGAGTTCAAGAAGCGAGCTCATTTTGCTGAAGTAAAATATTTTATAATGACTCTCCTCCCTAATTTAAAACATTTTATCAGGGGAGACACTATGCAAATTTATAAATATATGCAAAAACCATATAATGCAAGTAATTTGTAACTGAAGGGTAGAAATGGAAAGTCTAAGGAAACCCATGAAAGGCCTGTTGCAGAAGAATTTGCTTTAGTTAAGTCTTGAAGAAAACCAAATATTCAGCAGAAGCAGAGGTGAAGTAAATGATACCTGGTGTAAAGGTATGGAGATAGGAAGTGGTGTGTTTCGGTGTGTATTATGTAACAGTAACAACCAAAAGGATGATGGTGGGAATTATGCAAGGTTGAGATTTGACCAGCCAAAACCAACAGTAGGATAGAGAAGTAAGTGATTCATTGGTGGAGAATAATACAGATTTGACCTGGTTCACAAAAGGGGTCAGTATTTGCAGGGAAGGAGAGTATCAGCCAAAGAGGGGTGATAATCTAGAAAAGGATTGAGAAAAGGGAGGAATTTGAAGTCAGAGTAGTAGTGAAGCATAGGAAGAAATGGGCTAACAGGAACTGGATAAAGGATTTTCAAAGTTCATGCATGGGAGGTAGAACACTTGGAATTATGACAAAATCAAGGGTGTGGATGTCTCTCTGTATAAGTGAGGTGAAATGGAAATCATGGGAATTAAGTAGGCTGAGAAACTATTAAGTTAAATCATTCAGGGGAACATCAACATGGATATTGGAGAGTATGAGGACAGAAATTGAAAATGAACTCATTGAGAAAGAAAAGAGAGTGCCTTGAGGATTAGTAAAGAGCAACCACCAGAATCTAAATTGGGTAACTCTTTGGATAAAGTGAACTTTAGTGAAGGAAAAGATTCTGAAAGATGATTATAAAGGGAGAAAATGAAATTGACAGTGGAGAGCAAGGAATATTCTGACTCCCCTTTCAGGACCAGTAAGTCAATGGATATGAGAGAATCAGCACTCAAGAGCATTGTCAGGAGAGAAAGTGAATGAGAAGATCCTTAATAAACATCAATTTCCTTCATCAAGAAAATAGCATGTTGTTCTTTAGATCACCTGACATTGATCATTCTTATTCTCTTTGGCTAGTGTGAAGCGCTCTACCTCTATGGGGTAATGCTGTTGGTTATCGATCAGAAGATCGAAGGTGAAGTCAGAGAGAGGATGTTGGTTTCCTACTATCGATACAGGTGACTGTGCTTGACTTATGTTTGTAAAAAGAAAACTACTGAAAAATGCAGTGTATATTGTATATTTCCAAAATAGATGCATCATTCTGGATTCTTGTAAAAGTAAAGCATATATGGGACATAGGTCCTAAAAGGGACCTAGTAAAATATTAAAGAACAAATTGAATATAACTTCTCAAATTATTTTAAAGCATTTTAGAAGTCTTTAGCTTCTTTTTTTCTATTCATACAAAAACTTAAGCAAGTAATACTAATGACTAGTATTTATATAGCTTTCTATGGTTTGCAACACGTTTTACAAATGTCTCATTTGATCTTCACAATAATCCTATTGATGTTATTATTATCCCCACCTCACTGTCACACAGCTAGTAAGTGTTTAAAGCCAAATTTTAATTCAGGTTTCCTTGACTCCAGATCTGGCCCTCTGCCCAATCTGCCAATTCACAGCAAATAAAGTAATGGAATTTTTAACTGCCGCCTTGGAATCATAGGATTTAAGAATTCAATGGCAATCAAGTCCAATGCATTCACAAATTGAATGCCCACTATAATATACTAGAAAAATAGTTGTCTGGCCTCTGCTTAAAGACATCCAGGAAGGGAACCACTCTCTCATCCCTCATTCCCCTCCTCCCCAGGTAACTCTTCCACTTTGGGAAAGCTGTAATTGTTAAGAATATTCTTTGGGAACAGCTAGGGGGTGCAGTGGATAGAGCACCAGCCCTGAATTCAGGAGGACCCGAGTTCAAATCTGGTATCAGACACTTTACACTTCCTAGCTGTATGACCCTGTGGGCAAGTCACTTAACCCCTGCCTCAGAAAAAGAAAAAAGAAAAAAAAAAAATATTCTTTGGACCTCAACCCTCTATTGGCTTCTATTTCCCCCTGTTGTTCCTGGTTCTACCTTCCAGGACCTAATGGAACAAATCTAATTCTTTTTCCACCCGACAACCTTTCTGACACTTGAAGACAACTATCAAATCAAGAAGTTGTTAGCTGCTCTGTTTTTATCTTTACCCAGATATTTCCTGTCAGTTACTATTCTTTTTGATGCCTGAGTATCCTCCCAGAAGGATGTCTTCTTCATGTGCACTGCTGTCCTAGCCTTTCTTTTACCTGTCTCTTGTCCATTAGCATTTGAAAATAGAGTCCTTAATTGTGGTTTTATTGATCCATCACTGTTAAATACCGGCAGTTATGAGCCTGGAGTTAGGAGGACCTGAGTTCAAATCTAGCCTCAAATGCCTATTGGCTATAGGATCCTTGAGAAGTCATTTAACTCCAATTTACCTCTCTTACCTCCTCTGTAAAATGAACTGGGGAAAGATGACAAATAAGTCCAAGATCTTTGACAAGGAAACCCCAGTAGAGTCACAAAGAGTCAGATACAGCTGAAGCATTTGGCCAACAAATACAGACAAGATGTGTGCAGATTAAATGGAGGATCTCCCAAAGGGAAATTGTTAGCACTAAGGCTTTTTGCAGAAGGTAGATTGTAACTGAAACTTAGAGGCAGCCTGAAGGTAGAAATGAGGACAGAGAACACTCCAGGTGAAAATGTCTGGAGTTAGAAGTTTTAGCCACAGCCCAGAGAACTAAACTGCAGGTGATGTGGAGGGCTATGAAGACTGAAAATATAAGGGACCAGACAGATGATCTTATTTTTGATTCTGAGCTGATAAGAAGCATCTGGAGTTTTTTGAATGGGGGCTAACAGGGTTGCTTGGATGAGCAGCATCTTTCCTTGATGGTCCTTTTGAATACTTCTTAAGTTAGTTGGCAGTTAAGAGTTCTTTTATTAATACACCATCTTTTCCTGTATAATTCTTACTGATAGTTGGTTTATAATTTTTAGTCCACTTGATACTGCCTATATAGGATTTCATACTCAAGGCATTCCCTAGACAAAAAAAAACTTTTAAAGACTTTTGTTAGAAGGAAACAGCCTTCTAAGAAGAAAAAATGGATATTATATGATACTTTTAAAATAGTTTTTTGTTGTTTTTAATACATTTATTATTACAAAATATTGGCATTGGAAGACCTCATAAATGGGCCCATCTCATAAATTAGTTGTGTTACATCAGACTGATACTGGACCTGCTTTTTTTGTGTTTGAAGTATATGAATTGACCTATTAATTGATCTGAATCTGTTGCAGTGGGTTTCTACTTAGTTGAACTAAAATTGCTGATCTCTATATTTTCTGTTTTGTTTTCTATTGTGATATGACAGTGCTGCTCGATCTTCTGCTGACTCAAATATGGATGATATTTGTAAACTGCTTCGTAGCACAGGCTATTCTAGCCAACCAGGAGCCAAAAGACCTCCCAATTATCCAGAGAGTTACTTTGGCAGAGTGCCCATTAGTGAAACTTTTGTCAGCATGGTTATTGGGAGATTAAGATCTGATGATATTTATAATCAGGTAAGGATTGAATTCATTTTAAATTCAGAACAATCTGTATGCTAAAATAATTTGTCCATATTGTTTTACTAGATACAAAAGTCATATTTCTAATTTTTGTTTTTGTAAAGTTAATGTATTACAAACAGTATTAAAAAATGAAAAAATTATTATATCTCCAATTGTTTAAAAAAGCAAACTAGATCTTAGACTTATTTTTTATTCCATAGTTCTTTGTTCTAGTGCCATTGATTTACACAGCTTTTGCACATTGCTTTTCAATGAAATGTTGATAGATTTGGAAATATGAGCACTTTAGTTAAGCTTTGTATTTGAATGTCACTAAAACCATTTTGCTTAGCTGTGGAGGGATTTTTCATTTTCCTAAATGCTGTTCTCATCTTTATCCACTAGACTTCTTTCTTTCTCTTTCTTCTCCAAAGAATTAAAAAAGAATTGAAATGGCCACAGAATATTATGAAGACAATTAAAGAAATGTACACCAAATAAAGGTGCAAGGCAACTTGTCAGTCCTTCCTCAAAAATCTACTGAGTGCCATCCTTGAAATAAAAAGTAATTTTATAGTATTCTCTCAAAATGCAAATTAATAAGAATGCTGTGAAATATACATATTCTTTATATTAAGGCTCATCATCAGAAAGAAATTACATAATCCTTCATAAAAGGCTTGACTTTATCAAAGGCTTTTTTATCAAGCATTATAAAGGATATAATTCTAAAATAGCATACAGTGAAAGTTTCCCCCACCTCTGGAGGTCTTCAAGCATAAGTATCCATCCATCTTTGTAGGAAATAATTCTTTTTTCACCTTTTAAATTGGATGACAGATTTAATTTTGGCCCAGATTTGAGAACCAACTAATTAGATCAAGTTTATGGTACTTTAGAAACAACGAGGTTATTTTTTTGCCTACTGATAAGTCCTTTTCAACTAGGACTTGCAAGGTAGGACTCCATTGGAGTATTTGGGGGTTCAGTTTTTTAATATTCATTGTTTCCTCCATATTTTCTGAATTTTTCACTGGCTTCAGAAGATGTTGAAGACAGTAAGCATTAGGCTTTATCATTCCATGGTCTATACTATTCACTTTCTCTAGATGTGACAAGCAGCTGCTACAGATTGTCATTGTGAATGCTAACTAGAAATCAGGAAGGAAAACTTTACTGTGCTTACTGTTTTAGACATTCTGATAGGCGACTTTTTTTAAAAATGACTTACCATTGAAGGATTCATGATGAAGTCAGATTCAATACCAGTTCATTTTCTTCCCTTTCTATGTCTAACTTTATCAGCTGCCCCCATAGAGGATTTTTTATGTACTTCATTATTACCTATTCTTCCAGTCACTGCAATATCTTGCCCCCTTTTTTTTTCTTACCTTATTTTATATCCCTACTTTGCTTTGTTCCTCTTCTTATTTTTCCCTAAAATAATGAAACAAGACAACTTAAAATATAAAGGCTACAGCTATCCTTGTAGATATTGCCTCCATCAAAATGTTGTTTAGGTCTCCATCCTCTTTTGTAGATCATATGAATGGTAAAGAAGGGAGAAATTGGGGTTGGTTCTACTATCACTCAATAGTTTGTGGGTTGTAGAAGTCCCCATTTACAGTCCCCACTGCCAGTCTGCAGAACACTGATTTTAAGTAACTGGTATGTATCAGCTATTTGGCAGATATGTGACAGAAAATATCCTGAAATTCAAACATTGTGGATTTTCCTCTTTATTTTAGGTTTCGGCATATCCACTGCCAGAGCACCGAAGCACTGCCCTTGCAAATCAAGCAGCTATGCTCTACGTGATCCTCTATTTTGAACCATCTATTCTTCATAACCATCAAGCAAAAATGAGAGAAATAGTAGATAAATATTTTCCAGATAACTGGGTACATATCCTTATTGTACATTAACTTTTTCCCAGATTTTATGCTTTAAAACTTTATTTCTTTTTTCTCATCCAAAAGATAATTGACCAGAAAAGAGAATAGGCCTGTCAGTTAGTAAGAAAAAGAATTATGGTTCAGCATAGAAGACATTGGACTCCAGTGTGAATGGATTTAGAGGAAGGGTAGACCCCTGGGGAGGTCAAAAAAAATTTTTTTTTAATTTTTTTTTTAATCCTTTTAGTTGTTTTTATAAATAGTGGGTTTTAAAGTAAAATCGTGTTAAAATATATGATTTTATTGTCCTTGTTAACCATTAACTAGTTTAAACTCATCTATGGCTTTTAGGCTTAGGGAATTGTGGCTCAGAGAAGTAGTGAGTTACATATCTGGTCACTATCATATTTGGAAGCCAACCCCAACTAATTCCAAAGTTAGGACTCTTTCTGCCTCTCATATAGTACAGTTTGCCTTTTTATTAATTTTACTTCTAAAATGTTATAGTACTCTCCAATTAGAGTTCATAATACTTCAGGAAAATGTTTTAAATTTTTTAAAGTTTGGTTGAAATTCTAAATTTTTTATTGTAAATTTAATCAGAGAAAGAAAATAGTATTTATGAATCATTTCTCTTGTCTGTAACACCATACTCTGTATTACCAAGGGTTACCAAAATATAGAGCAGACTAGTCCTTAGGAAGTTTCCAGTGTTTCCTCCTATCCAACCCTTGATTTTGCAATGAACAGATTTATTGACATTCTCAAGAACAACTTGGAGCAGGAAGTTGATAGACACAGTTGCACTTCTTAGAGGAGTTAGAATTGAAGTGGAAGACTTCTGATTCTTTTTTCTAGCTAGATACTGCCACAGAAATTACATTTAGGCTTATAGCACTAAATTCAGAGATATTTTAATTAAAAAGAAGGTTAGCTCTTTGAGGACTTAAGCTTCTTGAGAGCAGGTTTCTTCTGCTTTTGCTCTGATTTGTTTGGCTTTCTAGAAAACTCTTTATCCAGATAAAATTGGTATACATTCCTATATTTCAAATTGGTATTGAGTGAATTAAAAAAAAAAAAAAAAAACTCCCTCTTGGTAATACTACATTATTTGTTCCTTAATAGCAGAATCACATCTCCTACAGTTTTATAGCCTTCACAGTAGCTTATATAGAATAAGTATCATTAAATTTTTTAATGAATGAATGAATATTCACTGTTTTAGGTGATTAGCATTTACATGGGAATTACAGTCAATCTTGCAGATGCTTGGGAACCTTACAAAGCAGCAAAAACTGCTCTGAATAACACATTGGATCTTTCAAATATCAAAGAGCAGGTATGTCTCATTAATAAAAGAAAGATTGCTCATAACTGTAAGACATACATATGGATATGGATATTTTGTTCAATCTGAAACAAGTCTATACAGCCATTTTGGTAGAATAACATTCTGTGATAAATTTGTTACAAGAAAATTTCATTAAATATTAGCAAAATACTGCATAACTTTGCATAATTAAAATTGTACAGTATCACGAGAAAACAGACCTATAGGCTTTAGGAATATATAATAAAAGCTAACATTTATATTAGCACTTTGAGATTGATAAAATACTTTACATAAATCATCTCTTCTTATTGGAACAGCAACTCTAATAAAAATGTGTTGCTGTTATTCCCATTTTACAAAAGAGAAAAGTGAGACAAATTAAGTTCCTTGCTCACAGACATTGGGACACTGAAAAGAGAGACAGATTAAGTGCCTCAGCTTGCTTTCTTTAATCATCTTCCTCCTTATGGGCAGAATTGGCTCTTAATGAATTTCCTGAAATTTATGTTTTGTATTGGCAAAGTGAAAAGTGATGAGAGCATCCTTAAGAAATAGTTTATCCTTGCAAAACTATAGTTCAAATTCTTTAGGAATACAGGCAAGTAAATGGACTCACCATAGTACAAAGATTTTGCTTCTCTTTCTTTTATAAGACTTCCTTCTGTTTACACCTTGATAAAATTTAAAGAAGAAAAACGTGAATGGAGAAAAATGATTGATTTTGGGGAGCACAGCTAGCACAGTAGCCTTTTAAAGTTTCTATTCCACAAAGAATACTTTTTTCTGTGTATTTCCTCTTTCTATCAGAGAGAGAGAGAGAGAGATTAACCAGTTTTATTTAGACAAATTATACTTTATGAATAATGCACAGAACAATTTGACTTCTGGCATATATCCTGGAGAAAATCAAGTTCATTACTTCGTGCTCCCAAAGTATTTTTCATCACCAAAATGCCATTCCAAATTTACATATTCTGCTTTTTGACATTTTAAAATTGATTATTTAGTACCTCTGTTGGAATATCACTTAACAGTCTCAACTCAACTGTAAAACATTAATAATGTTTTAAAGTGTTTTTTACTTCCCTCTCTGAATAAAGAAAGTAGACTAGAAGTAGCAAGTAGATGGCATAATAGAATCTAGCCCATAATAGATAGAGAATTTTTTTTCTCTATTTTTTTTACCTGAGTTCAAATCTGGCCTCTGACAACTGAATATTATTAGTTGTGCAACTCTAGGTAAGTCACTTAATCTAATTGCTTCATCAAAAAAAAAAAAGAAGAAGAAGAAGAAAAAAAGAAAAGAAAGGACTAGATACTTGCTTATTCTTTGCCTAAATTAGAGCCATTTCTATCACCCACTAAAAGCTGACCCATTTTTATTGTCCTCTATAGCCTTACACATTAAGTGATTTTTACTCTTTAGCTGTTTCTGCCTTAAGTTTCAAGGTAAATGGTAAAGAAATAGTTGGCAATATCAAATTACATTCTTTACTTTTCTTCAAGAGCCCCTTAACCACTTAAAATTCATCACATGTATATCATTCAATCTGTGCAGTCACTACAACTGTTTGCCACATGCCATATGATGCTTTTTCAGTTAAATTATGCTTTCTGTTGAACTAATTCAATTTTTTTACCCGCAAAGGCAAGCAGATATGCCAGTGTCAGTGAACGGGTACGTTCCCAAGTGCAGCAGTTTTTAAAAGAAGGTTACTTAAGGGAGGAATTAGTGCTGGATAACATCCCAAGGCTGTTGAACTGCCTGAGAGATTGCAATGTCACTATCCGTTGGCTGATGCTTCATACTGCAGACTCAGGTAACCTCCGTAATTTGTAGTCTTTCTATGATATCTCATGTTTAAAATTAATAGAGTTCCATTCTGCCTCATAAAAGTCCAACCATCAAAAGAGAAAATTCCTTAAATAAAAATCTGATTCCAAAACTTAGTAGAAAAAGTTTTGAAGTTAGAACCAAAAGGCCTCTATAGATGGCCCAGCTCTGCCACTTACTAGCTTACTAATTGATCAAGAGAGATTTCTTAAGGTTTGAGTGATCAAGAAACAGCATATAAACATAAAATAAAGGTCAGTAATAAGTACCACTTTAATTCTTAAAAGTGAATATATTTTAGGAAGTCATGGAGGATATGAGCAGTATTCTGAGCAGGAGGATTATATGACTGCATAAAAGTTTATTTGGAATGGAAGAGTCACTGGGGTGGGGGAAGGGGGAGGAGAGATAAACAGATTGGGGCCAAGTCTTGGAAAACTTTAAATGTTCAATGGAATTTGTACTTTGTCTATAGAGAAGAAGTATGGTATAATGGCCAGGAGTGCTGGGCTTGGCAGCAAGAAGACATATGTCCAACTCATTCCTCAGATGCCCCTTAGATGTATGACCCTGGATAAGTAACTTAACTTCTCTGAGCCTCAGTTTCCTTATCTATAAAATGAGGGTTATCATAGGCTTGGTCTAATTTAGACTGGTCTGGTGTTTTCAATTCAAGATTAGAGACCCTAGTACATCATCATTGGCAGAATGTTTTTGGCAGTTGTTTTTAAAAACTCAAATCCTTGGGCTTATTAACCATCCTTAGTACTTATTCTTCTCTAACTTATAAAGTCCACTCTGTTTCTCGATAGTTTGTCTTCACTGACATCTTCTATATCACTGTGCCGGACAGCAGTACTGATGCTTAGAAAACATGAGGCTTTTGAACTTCTATCTGTACCAGAGGTGACTTTGGCAAACCAGAGATCTATAATTTTAGCTTCAAGGGATGCTGTATCCCACTTTTGTGCCTGAGAACTTGCCTGAATCCATTGTGCACAATTATAAATTAGTTTCTGTTTTGTTGAGTTACAGGACCTGATGTAATGTTTTCCCAACATTCCTCATGGCCTAGTCACCATGCTGGTTGTTGTAATGCATTGTAGAAAGTTCAGATGTGCTTCCTATCCCTTACCATTGTCCATTCTGTGATGAAACAAACATAATCTGCAGTAATAGGGGACAGCAGAGACTAGTAGACAATTTCACTCTGTGTACTTCAAATGTCGCTGTATTTTAATGGAATGACCATGGGTCTAAAGGGTACTGGGAGGTGTCTGGGTCATTAACTGCAAAAGCTACTTCATTCAGAGGTTACCAGAGCCTTGGAAAACTGTCAAATACTATCCAAACGTAAAAGACTGCTTTCTTTTACCAAAAAAAAAAAAAAAAAAAAAAAAAGCCCATTTCTTAGTTGAAACCTTCACATCTTTTGATTCCTAGACTTGTGTTCTTTCTAGGACACCATAGTGCTTTCCTTCAAAGCCTAATACGCCTTTCTCATAACCAAATACATGTATTCATCAGCTCCAGTGTCTATCCTGCTGGACGCTCAGTGGTTCATTATAATTCTCTCATTTTCTGTAACAATAAATTTTTTTAACTTACTGTTGTAATATTACATATCCCTTTCCCACCCTCCCTTTCCATTTTGAGATATTTTCCTATCATATTGCATTCTCCATGGACTCGATGCTTTGATACAAATTTCATTGTAGGTAAAATATCTCATTAATGTGAGATAATGGAGAGAACAGTGGATTGGGACTAAAATGATCAGGGCTCTGGCTCTGAGAGTGCGGCTAACTGACTGTGCAGTTGTGGCCAAGTTCAGCTCTGATGGTCTGTGCTTAATTATAACATTTAGAAAACATCAAAATCAGACTTTTGGAGCTAAAGGAGAGCCTAGAGCTTGTCTGATCCAGCTCATTCATTTTAAAGATAAAGGAGAGAAGTTACTTGTCCAGGGTAAGACAAGTAGCACCACAGAACTAGGTCTAGGAATCAGGTCTCCTGAGTCTTGTTCCATTCTTTTTTATTATGTCATGCTTCCTTTTCATGTAATGAGCACTTTATGATTCATATTTCAGGGAGTTTCTCTATTAACAATCTTTGATTCAAAGTGTAGTGGGGGGGGGGTTCTGCTTTATTTTCAAAAGAAGAGCCTTTACTGACCTGAGTATCCAATTTTTTTCCCCAATTCTTTGCCTCACTAAAAATTTAGGTTGTCTGAGGACAAGAATTGAGGTTTACTTTGTCTTGTCACACTGCCTTAATAAGCACAGCAAGTTCAGAATGAATAATTGTTAAATTGAATAACCCATTACCCTAGATCTTCAGAATCTTATTGCTTGAAATCTCTAGCTGTTAGGATCCTTGGGATGGTCTTAGAGGTCTCCTTCATTTTAGAGATAAAAGTGTATACTAGTATAATGTATGAATCCTTAGGACAATCATTGACTTGAGAGGGGAACAACTGCTTCAGTGTGAAAGGAAAAAGGGAAGTGAAATCTAAATTGAAATTTAAGAGAACAATATCTAAAGAACAGCAATATCTAAAGAGGCAGGGTGTTAGTTTTCTGTAAGGCAAAAATCCTAAATAGATTAGCTAAATGAATTGAATGGATAAAAAAAGAGAGTATAGCAAGTACTACATTTCAGGCACCTTTTTATGCACTGGGGATATCAGTATAAGCAAATAAAGCAGTCTCTACTCTGACATAGGTTACATTGTAATGAAAAGGGATATCTATATGTAGGGAAATTAGAGAGAATAGAAAGTTGGAGCTGGGGAGGGGCCTAGAAGGGAGTCTACCAATATGGAAGGAGAAAGTTTATGGGAAGAGTCCAAGTGAAATGAAGCCTGGCTGGGGTTCTTACTAAAATGATGGTCCAGGAAATCAAATCAATAATGAGGAAATGAGAAGGCTCCAGGAGATGGAGACGAATATGGAACTTAAAAGAAGGAATAGCTCGAGCTCTGAAAGGTTGTCCAAAATAGTTTAGAAGACAGAAAGCAAGCAAAATTAAAAATTACCTGATATCAGCCTATCATCCTTAAAGCTTTGGCCTTTCATGGCATCAGCATATATTCTCTACCTCCAGCCTACATTGATACTTCAGTGTGGTCTACAGTCAGATCTGTATCCCTTTATGATCGGCTTCACCAGTCAGTCTATACCTCAGAAACCTTCCTTCTACTTATAGCCATTCGGCTGGGTTTGACTACAAACAACCCCTTATCCTAGATTGTGTTGGCTTGGGTTTGGGTTTGGGTTTGGGTTTGGTTTTGGTTTGTCTTTAAAACTAAGGTTTGAAAGAATATAGTATAGTGGAGCCTAGCAGAGTTCACTTCTTCCTGCTCCTTTGGAAAACATGAAGGGACAACAGTGTCACAATTTGTTCTTTTTAAGTACATTAAGATAAGAGCTGAGGTAATCTAGGTTTTCAAATCATTGTTTGTACCTTCTGTTTCTGGTATGCCCTGAAAAGCCTTGGAGCATTTTGGCAAATAATGGAAAGGTACTTCCAAGGTGGTAACTTGGGGCTAAATGTCCTTCAGGAAGATTGCCATTATCGATCAACCAGATCTACAGCTGTTAAAAATTTAATAATTTTTATTTTAGCTCTGATATCATGGTTTCTAGAGGGATCCAAGTTTCAATGAGTGTTAGAAAATAGAAAAAATGAGAAAGGAAGAAATTTAAAATGGAATGAAGCACTTTAGTGTTGTTCAGAGATAATGAATTTAGAGTGGGGCTCTGAGATTTGGGGGGAGAGAGTTTTTCTTCAGTTGAAGGTTCAGTATTACTAGGATGAGAAGAATAAGAAGCAATGGTATTATGTTAACTACTGAGGAATGAAGCCAGACTGATTATCAGATCTCTTGAAAAAGGCAGGTGATTAAAAGGCTGAAATTGATGAGGGTTAGAGTGGTCTAGATTCCTGGTAGTCTAGAGATTAGTGGCTATAAGAGTTATTAAGAATTCCCATTAAATCAGCCCCAGGTTTTAGGAGTGAAAGAATTCACTCATTCCCAAATATTAGTTGCAAGATGAAAGTTTATTGTTAGATAGAAATCAGTTTAACCAGAGACTGACTTCTATAGTGGCAGATCTATGGAAAATGGAGTTTTGCACTGAGAATGCAGTTCTCAGTGGACAGAGGGTCCTAGCAGTAAAGAGGGCTGCCAAGGTCCATCTGCAAAGACTTTAATTGATGGAAGCTCATTATATTGGGTATCTTAGTGGGGGTTGGAACAAGCCTGAGCAGATCCGAACCAATGGGGGCTGGAAGAGCCTAATTTGGCTCAGATCCAGTGGGGGCTAGGACAAGCCTGGATCTCCTATTGGACTTCAAAGGGATGCTTTTTGACCAGAATTTGTGAATTTTAGGCTCTGGCGTCCAGGAAAGACAACTTTGTTTGGGGAGGTTATACCTTAGCCTGGAGGGTCTGGGAATCTGAAATGAATCACAGATCAATAGGAAATACAGTTTCCTAGAGGGACCACAACCTGCTTCAAAATCAATTGCTGGTATTCAAAAGGAAGCAGCCAAGACTGCAAAGGCCTCAAAGATCATACCATATGGGGATGAGTTGAAAAAACTTGGGGTATCTAACTTGGCAATCAGATGGTTTAGAAGAAACATGATAACCAACTGTCTTTGGATATTTGAGAAGCTATCACTCATGTGAGGGAATATACTTGTTCCACTTTATCCCATAGAACTAGGAACAGTGGATCAAATTTACAGAGGCAAATTTAGATTTAATACATAGAAAAATTCCCTGTCAATTAAAGGAGTCGAATGGATTGCCTCAGGTAATTATAAGTCCTCCTCACTGCAGATCTCCAAACAAAGACTACATTGTCACTTCTTGGGCAATTGTTAAAAAGAGGTGGTTGTTCAGGAAACTGTGTTAGCTTGCTTTTTGTAGTCAAAGTGATAAGCAGATAGCACTTGGTTGATAAATGCTTGTTGGTTAATTGCTGGAGCTAGCTTGCCTCAGGTTCCTCCTGAGATTATGTGATCCTTGTTACTTATGACTGTTATTTCTAATTGTCAGGAAGAAACATGCACTAATTCTTTGAATCAGGAAATAATTTTTAAAATTGAAAATAATGAGAGGAAAGGATACTTGATCTTGAGGATGTCCACTTTACTACTGCCTCCTAACTAGAACAAAGATTATAGAGATTATTGGTTTGTAGGTGATTGCTGAGGGTAATTCATTCTTATTTTTGCATATTTTGCTTGTAAAGCCACTAAATAATCAAGTAGTCTCCCTTTGCTCATAAGAGCTTATATAAACTTCATTTTAACATATATTATGCAAATTGATAACCTTTTCCCTCCTGTATATAGCCTGTGACCCAAATAACAAACGCCTTCGTCAAATCAAGGACCAAATTCTGACAGACTCAAAGTACAACCCAAAGATCCTCTTCCAGTTGCTGCTCGATACTGCCCAGTTTGAGTTCATACTTAAAGAGGTAACAAATGATTATTTTATAAAGGAAGTATTGAAATAATAATCATCTTCATCCTAATAAGAAACATTTACATAGCACTTTAAAGTTTACAGCATGCTTTACATGCACTATCTTATTTTGAATCTTACAATAGACCTTAAAAGAGGTCTTGTTCCCATTTGACAGATGATGAAATAGAGGTGGTTTATCTGTGATCATCCAGGTACCATAGTAATTTTTAGAGGTAATATTTGAACCCTAAATATTCCTACCTGCAGGCTGTTCCTCTTTCCATTGAACTATAAATACTTTATTTCAAATCAAAATCCCTGGATTCATAGGTCATTGAGATTTAGAGTTGGAAGAAATCTCAGAGATTATCTATTCTCTCTGATTTTTCAACTAAGACAACCATGAGCCCAAAGAAGTGAATTTACTTACCCAGGAAAATAGGAATGATAATTTCCATGGCTGAGATTTAAACCAAGGTCTTCTGATTTTAAAATCAGAGTCCCACTTCATACTAGAACCAGCAGCCAGCCATTTCTCAGGCATTGATTATAGGTTTTGCACATAATCCCTCCCAGTCTAGCTCAGCCATTTATTAGCTGAATGATCACAGACCTCTTTTAGAGCCTACGTCTCTTTACTTCTAAATAGGCATGTCAATATGATTCTTGTGAAGATGAGACATTCATCTCGGTTTCTCCTGAACTCCTTTCCAATATTATCAATTGTTACTAGTATGCATTTCAAACTAAATTTCCCTTACACACACACACACACACACACACACACACACACACACACACAGAAGAAACAAGTATTTATTAAAAATTTATTATGTAGCTGGCCCTTAATTAAGCACTCACAAATATCTCATTTGATTCCTGACATGTAGTTGCTATTATTATCCATAGTTGAGGGAACTCTGCTCTCTTTTGAAATGTTCTATTTTGGTTGAAGCTATCACCATCCTTCCAGTTATCCAAGTTCACAATCTATCTTATTCTTTATTCCTTGATTTTGTTCCATATTACCAATCAGTCACCAGGTCTTATTAATTTGACCTCCACAATATCCTTTGCATCTATATCCTTCCCTGCACATAGATCCTCACCATCTGACCTTCCCCACTTATTGGGACTATTGTAGTAGCCTCCTAATTGGTCTCTTTGCTTCTAGTTTCACTTTTCTAGTCCATCTTCCATACATCTTATAAAGTGATATTACCAAAGCATAGTAGATTGACTGTGTCACTCCCCTGTCGAGTAATCTCTAGTGACTCCCTATTTCATCTAGAATTAAATACAAACTCCTCTGCTTATTGTTTAAAGCTTTTTGCCAGTTGGCTCCATTATCACTTTACATCCTTACTATGCATAATTCCCTTTCACAGACCCTGGATGAGCCTGTAGCATTTTTTGTTGTTCTCTACATTCATCATTCTATCATCTTTCTCCATCCTTTTGCACAGTTTTTCTCCCCATGCTGGGAGTGCAGTCCATGTTTATCTTTTCTTCTGAGACTACATTTTCTTCTCAGCTCAACCATCACTTCCTACATGTTTGATACATCAATTCAGCAAGAGTTAATTAAATGCCTAATATGTTTCCACGCTCTCTTCATGACACCAAGATACAAAAGTAGTCTCTATTCTCAAGGAACTTATATTCTGTTTGGAGTGGATGCATGGCATATCCACATATATGCAAGTACAAAAATAAATAAATAAATAAATATGCTAATATTGGTGGGGAGATGCTTGCAACTGCACAAAGAAAAGCCTCTCATGCAAGATACAGTAATTTAGCTGACAGAGACAAAATGTCTCCATTCTCAAGGACCTTCCATTCCATTGGAGGTAATAAGGGATACAGAATAAATGCAGAATTGTTTATTGAGGGAAAGCACTAGTTGTTGGGGTAATCAGGAAAGAGATTTTTGAGGTAGAATGAGCAGCAGCTTGTCCAAAGGCATAGAAGTGAAAAATGGAGTCTTACAACTATAATAGTTTGCTCAATAGAGTACTGGATGGGAAGTAACATATATAATGAGGCTGGAAAGATAAGTCTGGGTTGTGAAGGGACTTTTTTTTTTTAAGATATGTACATAGCATTATCTATTCCTAGAATACTTCTGTGTTCCATGGTTTTTTCATGATTACTGATAGAGGTTAAGTAATCCACATAATCTAGTTTTCATTAGTCTGAGGTATAGTCCATTGGTTCTGAGGACTAGAACCCTGAAAATAGTAAAATACTTTCTTTCTCTTAATTTTTCTTGACTTTTAATGAGGTTTTGACCATTTGGTTCTATCCCAAAGAAAATCATATGTTTTCTTCCTTTATTTGTTATTCCAATCATACCAAGAAATGGTCCCTTTTTATTTTTGATCTTCTACTGGGCTACCACCATAGCCACAAAAATTCTTAGTGTTGTCCTTAGCATCCATCACCAGGTTCATCTTATTTTGATCTTTAGTTTTTAACATAATATTCATTCAATACCATGCTATTTTTCTGTGTATAATATCAGAGAGCTGTCCTCACTTCTGTCTTCTGTACTCTATAGACAACCCTTTGCAACCTCTCTAATTCTGTTTGCTCATCTGTATTGGTCTTGACAACTACAAGGACCCTTCTGATTCTATGAGCCTACATTTCTTTTTTAGTTCTTTGTGGACCCCTATGGATCTTTATTGGTCTCTTTAAATAATTCTACCTTTATTGGAATAATGAGAACATTGGATTAGTGTCCCCACTGGAATTTTGGGTCATGGAATCCCTTTATACATTCTGCTCAGTTTTCCCACTGTATCATTTCATATACTAATTAGAGTATCTAAGGTTCATTTCATTTCTGCTTTACCAATCAGTTCTTCCTAATAGGTCAGAATAGATCCAGAGTAGCAATTTTCCCTTGTAGATCTCTCTGCCTTTTGAAGAATAAAAGTATTTTATTAAAGCTAGTCAAGAATTTATCATTTCTTTTCTTATAAGAGAATTTTAACAGATAGCTCTGACATTGAAGCTTCCTTGCCTTAGTATCATTCTGTGCTAGTTTTTTTGGGTTTCCCTAATTCATCACTTCCTTCTTCTGATCTAATGACCTACAGTATTCTCTCACTATAATATTCCTTTTTTTTTTTTTTCCTCCATCTATTAATATTTACCCAAGTGTTGTCT
Source organism: Sminthopsis crassicaudata (assembly GCF_048593235.1). Classification (NCBI taxonomy): domain Eukaryota; kingdom Metazoa; phylum Chordata; class Mammalia; order Dasyuromorphia; family Dasyuridae; genus Sminthopsis; species Sminthopsis crassicaudata. The sequence continues at coordinate 108,006,438 of NC_133617.1, forward strand.
ACCATACTGTCCTATCTTGGTTTATGGGTTTCCTCACTTAAATATATCCTCTTGCTGGATAGTTCTATCCCAAGGTTTTAATCTAATCTGTTCCTTTTGGATATAGTGTATTCTTTCATCACCATGTTTTATTCATGAGTTATGTCTTATTATGTCATTATCGCTTATGTCAAGTAGGTCTCAGAGATACTTATGAGACCAAATCTACCCATTTAATGAAGATGTCTGGTTTATATGTTTATCACTCTTTCTTTGCTCATCTTTGCAGTGACAGCCCCTGGTTCCTTGCCTAAGTTTTTTTTTTTGGTCATTTCCTTGGTCATTCTCCTTATGTCTGCATCCTTTGTCTTCCTGCCAGATCATAAAGACCTTCCTAGGATACCAAGCAAGGTTCATTCTGCCCTAGGGTCTTTCTTCCTACTCCCACAGGAGTTTTCTTCAGATGATTAGCTTTTGCTAACAAAGGGAAAGATACAATTAAGCAATTTTAAAGTTAGAAAAAACTTCGGAGAAGCTATAATTCTACACTCATAGTTTCTACTTCATAGAGGAGGAAACTGAGGTCTAAAGGGATCAGGTGATTTGCCTTAGGACACTTGGGCCGAGAAAGTCAGATCCTAGACAGGAACTCATCTGCCACAGCAGATTCCCTAGCTCCCAGCCTGCTAAGCTTTCTGCTGCACTGGTCTGTCTCTGGAATAAAAACGGCTTAAGTTGGGCTATTTTGGGAACATTTTTCCAATTAAAATGTGAGTTTCATTCAAGACTGTCAATAAAGCATTTAATATTAGTTTTCTTTTAACTACAAATGACTTTTCTAACATTCTCGCCAGATGTTCAAGCAGATGCTTTCAGAAAAGCAAGCCAAATGGGAACATCATAAGAAAGAAGGCTCTGAGAGAATGATGGAACTTGCTGATGTCTTTTCAGGAGTAAAGCCTCTAACAAGAGTGGAGAAAAATGGTAATTGTTTAAGAAGAGAATGTTGGTGCATTTGATATATATGTGAGAATAACGTGAGTACTAGAGAGCTGGGAAGACAGCAACCCCTTTGCTTTTTTGGGGTTTTTTGGGTTTGTGTGTGGGTGGGTGGGTGGTTTTTTTGGGGTTTTTTTTTGTTTTTTTTATTTTTGCTGATCAGCTCTTGGCTATATCTTCAAATAGCAATTTCATGCCATCATTTCTCTTGATTTGTTAACCTATTTGGTCACAAAAAAGGATTACAAGCAGTTCTTGTCTTTAATCCCTTCACAATTCATTCATTCCACATACAACATCTGACATAAAATTCCATAAATATTGAATGATTCTCAAATTTCAGATTTCACCACTTTTGCCTTGCCCATTAGACAGTTTATCTTCACATATGAGCAGTCTGCATTAGGACAAAAAAGGGACTGAAGACTTTTTTAAAAAGAATATTCCCAAAACTGAGCAAAAATAGTCAATGGATTGATTATGAGACCCTTTGCTTACCTCAGCAAAATATATCTAGGAAAAAAAAAAAAGTATCCATAAAACTTCTCAGTATAGCTTTCCATAGATATCTGGGCCACTCTTGAAGAAATATTTGTTCTTTCAGATGTTAAGTCTTTTACCTTAAAGTCAGCATATGTTTCATACCAAAGTTATGGTCCCGGAGAATTATATAGATATATATATATATATATTTCCCCCCCCCCTGAGGCTGGGGTTAAGTGACTTGCCAAGGGTCACACAGCTAAGAATTATTAAGTGTCTGAGATCAGATTTGAATTTGGGTCCTCCTGAATTCAAGGCTGGTGCTCTATCTACTGCGCCACCTAGCTGCCCCTGGGAATTATATTTTTAAGTGCTCTATATGTGTTTCTGTAGTATATGAGAGCCTTTTTTACAGTCAGTATGTATGATATATTTATGCCCATTTTATAGGACTTTCAACTTAGAATTACTCTTTTAGATGATTAGTAGGAGTTCTAATAATTCAGTTTTATTTCCTTTTACAGGACTTTATAGGTCATAAGAGTCAACCCCTAATTTGTTTAAAAAAAAAAAAAAAAGCAATCTTACTTTACATTATTTAGAAAAGTGCTTACTAATACCTTGTATTTTAATCCAGCAGAGCACACACAAGTTGTGTGTGTGTGTGTGTGTGTGTGTGTGTGTGTGTGTTTATTTTTAACAGAGCCAAGCTGATTATTCTTTTTTTTTTCCTTTTCTTTTTTTCTGAGGCTGGAGTTAAGTGACTTGCCCAGGGTCACACAGCTGGGAAGTGTTAAGTGTCTGAGACCATATTTGAACTCAGGTCTTCCTGAATTCAAGGCTGGTGCTCTATCCACTGCGCCACCCAGCTGCCCCCAAGCTGATTATTCTTTCAGTTCCTATTCTCTTGTATTTCCAGTAGTATTCAAGGCTAACCTATCTATAATGTCAATGTGACATATTCTTTTCCTTGCCGTAAGAAAACTCTAGTCCTCTGTTGAATCTTTTTTCCCCCAAGGGCAAAGATTTTATTACCCTACTAGAACCAAATCCATAAGGGTTTTGGTTTTTGTTGTTGTTGGGTTTTTTAGCAAGGAAATTTAGTAAACAAGGGGGAAGACAATTTCCCTAACAGAAACTAAATGAAGATGCCATTTAAGGGAATGTACACAAGGTGGAATTATGCCATTGACTGGAAGGCTATTCCTAAAAGATTCCATGAGATGGGATATACATACTTGTCTTATTTTGAGAGGAAGTTAACAACCTAAAAGGAATTAGATGTGACAAGGATAGTATGTCTTTGACTGGCAGGCTAACCATAAAAGGGATTTAGCATCTTCTATTGAATCTTTAAAATGGTAGCTGCTAACTCTGAAATAGTTTGTCAATGTTTTAAACAGTGTAGAATGCAAATTATATGATAATTATAAGGAAAGCACTTTGAAGATATGCCTTAAAAAAATCAGAACATAAAAAAGAAGTTTTATTTTACTATATCACATTCTCCACATCTAGATTTGTCCCATGAGTGATGACTCACTATAAAATTTGAATAGAAAGGGGACCTCAGACATCACCTAGCCTGACCTTGTTCCAACCTGACCACATAATCTCTCTGTATTACCTACACTGTTTCCTCCTAAAAGATGTCACTGTCATTCTGCCTCTCCCTTATTGTGGCTTCCATCTAGACTGCTCTTCATCATCTATTTCTCCATCTTTACAAATCTGATCTAGATTTCATGGCATCAGTCAACTTACATCTCCTCTATAAAGCTACCCCTGACAACTCTGCCCCTCTAATTTTTCCCCTGTCTCTCCTTCTCATATCATTTATTTTCTGGGTGTACCATACATTGTGGAAATCATATCTTTAGGTAATTAATGTATTCTTCAAATTTTACTTGAATATAAATCTCATTGAGGGTAAGAACCATACTATGTAATTATTTCATAAATGTGAATGCCTAGTGCTGAGTATATAGTAAATGCTTAATCGTGAACTGAATTGAGTTTAAACTGAAGAATATTTCAACATGTTGCAGTTAAAGGAATTACACATTTTCAGCAATTTTTCTTTTGTTTACTTATTATCAGAAAATCTACAAGCTTGGTTCCGAGAAATCTCAAAGCAGATCTTGTCTTTAAATTATGACGATTCCACTGCTGCAGGCAGAAAAACTGTGCAGTTAATACAGGCATTAGAAGAGGTAAGGAAAAGTCTTTGCAGGACAACTGTGCAAATACCATGCCTTTTATACATAAACCAATTCTTTTGTTTTATTCATTATTATTAAATTTAATAACAGATAAGTACCAGCATCCTAAATATAAACCAGGGTTTATCTTTTATTAACAATCGTAGAAGTCTTCAGAAATTAAGAAGTTTTCCTTCCTAAATTAAATGAGATTATAAAAATGGCAGAATGTTTGGTTTATGTATTTGTGCCTGCTGCACAATTAGTGATTAAGAGACTATTTCTATCTAGGTGCCCATGTCAGCACTTATTCATCATTTTATAACTTTGCTGATGTAATGATTTCTAAAATCATAATTTTAAATATATTACCAAATAGATCTTATTAAGAGACTGTTACCATCATAAGTTATGGAGTTTATATTTAAATTTGTTTTACAGGAAAATCAGCCCAGAAGAAAGCATTCATCATTTTTAGGAAAGTTAATGTTAAGTTTATTTCCGTCACTCAGGTTCAAGAATTTCACCAACTGGAGTCCAATCTGCAAGTGTGTCAGTTTCTTGCTGACACACGGAAGTTTCTCCATCAAATGATAAGAACGATTAACATTAAAGAGGAGGTCTTGATCACTATGCAGATAATTGGTGATCTTTCCTTTGCCTGGCAGTTAATTGACAGGTAATATGAATTCCTTCTCTGTTAACAAGACATCTGAACAACTTTTTGGCTGAAGAGCCTGACAGATGGTCTCATTACTTTGTAATTCTTTTCAGTTTCACCTTCATCATGCAAGAAAGCATAAAGGTTAACCCTTCCATGGTCACTAAACTTCGAGCTACATTCTTAAAGGTAAGCAGAACCAAGGTGAGCAGCTCATTAATTAACCTTATTAATTCACTAGCCTTAAATTTCTTCCTCTTTAAAAATTCAGTTGTGTTGAACCTTCTTTTTTTAGATTCCAAATTAACAGTTTTTCCACCAGAGGTGGTTTCACAAGACATATTTATTGCTTAAATTAGCATACAAAAATTCCTTAGGAATTTTTAGGAGAATTCCTTAGGAAATGTATTTGATTTATAATGTGTTATTAAATATCAGTAAATGGTACTTTATTATTTATTTAGATTTAAATTAATTACTTTAGTTTATGAAATATTCTAATTTTTAGTCACTTTCTCTAAATTTCTATCAGAATTCTTTGTCTTGTTATTCCTAATAACTAAAAAAAAAAAAAAAAAAAATTTTTTTAAATTAAGTTTTATCTTAGATCCAGGAGTTTATTTAAGCTGTTTTATGTTCAAGAGTTACATGTTAACAGAGTTAGGGTTTTCAATATATAAATACTGGAACTATGGTTCTTTGGCTTATAAACCTTAGGGTTAGCTTAGTTTTCCCCAAAGATAGAAGGATGATCTGATTGCTTACTGTCTCAGGGTAGGGAGAGGAAGAAGGAAAAAATGGTAGAATTTGGAACTCAAAATTTTTTAAATTCTAAAAAGAAAAAAGAAAATTTGATTTAGAAAAAAAAAAAAAAAAAGAATAATCTCTGTCAGCTTTTATCTGCCATCATTAAATAGCATTTAACCCCTCTTTGCCGCTCAGGACTCACTCTTACTGCTGGCAGAACACGTCCCTTGCCATCTGCTGTTGAGAGAGACATTTTCAGCTATCCTGCTTCCACTCTTTTGAAACACAGAACCATAGATTTAGGAATTGAAAGACTTTCATAAGCACAAATCCTCTCATAAGATCCATGATATGGTCATGGATTTGCATGCTACATTGCAAAAATCATATTCATCATAAAATTGATAATTTTTTTCAAATTCACTTTACTTTTGAAGAAAAACTATATTCTAATGATGATTCTGTATTTACAGAGGATGTGATTCTTAGAGAGCTAGAAAATTAAAACATTTTAATTTATATTTAAATGGAGCATAATAAAACTATTTCCCTAAACCAGCTTTGGTACTTAGAAGATTTTAGAGATTGTATAGGCACATAATCTTATATTCGTTGATTGTCTGCATTTTTTTATTTTGTTTTCATTGTCACTAAGTTCTTTTATCATTTCAATTTTTTTTGAGAGGAGAAAAGGGAAGAAGATGGGCTCAGAACTTAAGAAAATGAAAAATCTCCTTCTCCTTTCATATCTAAGCAGCTGAAAATCAGTAGCATTGATACCAAGATATAAGTTTGTCTAGTGTATCTAAATTCCCAATTCTATAAATGTATTTCCTTAAAATGTAACTCTGTGAAAGTTGAATGCCTTTGCAACAAAAATACAAAATTCAACCTATTATTTCAAATTATAATAGATACAATCATATAACTCACACAGCCCTTTGGTACTCCTTATAACTAACTGTCTTTATAAAACTAAAATTGGAAAAATTCCTTTTCAATTCATTCAAAAATATGAAGAGAATTTATTTAAGATGTAATGTTTTTTGGTTTGGCTGGGGATAAGATTGTTTATATAACTTTTTGGCCAATCTCGACTTTGTAATTAATTCAGATAAGTTGGGAAAGACTAGAGAAGTCTTTCCTCCCCTGTCTATTAAAGGATCTTTCTCCTGTAGACTATAGTCTATGGGCACCCTCAAAGTATAGTAGTCTTGGCACACCCAGTTCCCTGACAAGACAATCCTAAACCTGCCCATTTCTCTATGGCTCCCAGCCTGCCACTGTTGATCCATTCTTCTATTCTTCTTTCAACCTTTGTCCTTATTATTCTTGAGTTCAGATCCTCCTCCCCCTCTCCCCCTTCCCTCCCCACAGCTTAAACTTTTTTTCTCTCTAAGTATCCATCGCTATTCCTCTCTCAATTCCATTTTCTCTTTGATCTGGAAATTGTACCTAATCTTTATGTTTAACTTTGCATACTCATGTCTTGGTAGGCTAAATGCATCATAACTAGTGCACTAGAGGAAAGGAACATTTATTTTGGAGAAGCTGATTTTTCTGGAGATTCCTTCCCATTACCCCACTAGCCATAGGTTAAAATGATTAAAAAAAAAAAAAAAAAAAAAAAAAAAATTCAGAGGCTGGATAACTGGAACAGCTAGGCAGTGTGGTAGATATAATGCAGACTTGGAATCCACAGAGTTGAGTTCAAGTCCTACCTCAGACATTTACTGAGCAAGGCACTCACTTAATCTCTTCCAGCCTCAGTTTCCTTATTTGTGATCTTCCTTTCTTTTCAGCTTGCTTCTGCCCTTGACTTGCCCCTGCTTCGCATCAATCAGGCAAATAGTCCTGACCTTCTCAGTGTATCCCAGTATTATTCTGGAGAGTTGGTTTCCTACGTAAGAAAGGTAAGAAGTTACTATTCTGTACTTTGTTTTTGTTATATAATAACCATTGTGATTATTAAGTGAGTGAAAAATACCCTGTAAAAATAAGCCAGAGTCTATTCTTCTTGAAGCACAGTGATTTTTTTTTTTTTTTTTTTTGGAGTGGCATGACAACAATTGCTTTGTTCCCTATTCATAAACTTTCAGTGGCTAAAATGTATTAGGCAGAGTAGAGAAAACACTGGCCCTGTAGAGAACCTGGGTTCAGTTGCCACTTTAGATGTTTACTGCCTATATTGCCTTATACCTCCTTGGGCTGCCCATTGCTTTATCTGCAAAATGAGGAAGGAAGACAAATTGGCTTCAGAGTCCCTTTCCGGTTCTCAATCTCTGATTCTGACTCATCTCTAAGATCCTACTTATCCCTCCTCCCTTATGCTTCCCCATTTGTCTCCAACCTTCCTTTTCAACTTGATCTCAAATTCCTCCACTTTGTATTATCTGGACTCCAAGCAACAGCCCTGCACATCCTTCTCCTAAAACAGTCTTAGACTTTCCACTGCATCCCTTTGCTCAAAATGTTGTATTATCCCTCATTTACATTGTATCTACTTTATACACATGTGGCATGTTGTCATCCTGTTAGAATGTTTGAGGGTAAGGGACTATGTGTTTGCCTTTCTTTGTATCCCCAGTGTTTAATAAATACGTTTATTGACTGATTGGCTGCCCTCAAGCAGCTTAATTTTTATTGGGGAATTATAAATTGGATACAAACAAATATATTACAGGGAAAATTGAGGGTAGAGAGATTGTTAATATCTGGGTCAGGGAGGGAGGAAATCAGGGCAGGATTTATAGAGTTGATGGTAACTTAATTGAACTTTGTTGAAACATAAGGATTCTGAGAGGATAATGATGGGGAATATCCCAAAGAACAAATGTCTTGTGGGATTGTGGAAAGCAGGAAATGGAGTATTTAATTTGGGGGATAGTTTGTAAACCAGTGTAGCTGGAAAAGAGTGAATTAGAGCAGCATTTGATGATACCCAACTGAAATTCAGAAAAGATGAAAGGTGGCTATCTAGATTTGGAAGTTATCTACATAAAAATGATACTTATGCTCATGGAAGGTTCAAGGTCCTGGGAAAGGGTATATGGAAGAAGAAAAGTGGGCAGGCCCAGGACAGCCCTCTGGGGAAAATTCCCTCATTAGGGATAGGAAATGGAGCTTGAGAAGGAACAGTCAAAAAAATAGGTGGAGAACCCAGACTGAGCATCATTGTAGAAGAAAAGGGCTAATGAAGAAGGGTGGGACAGAGAGAGGGGATCAGTAACTGAAATGTCAAAATGTCCAGGACAATAAGAATTGAGAAAAGATCCTCACATTCAACAGATAATCAGCAGATTTAAGAGGTCATTTACTAGCTTGAAGAGAGAGAGGTTATGGACAACAAAAGGAGTCGGAAACAAAATTTCAAAGATTTGAGAAGTGAGTGGGTGGCAAAGAAGAGAGGATAGCAGAAGAAGATGTTTCTATAAATTTAGCAGTGAAAGGAAGGAGAGATTTACAATTATAGTTTGAAAAGATGGATAGGATCACGTGGGGTTTTTTAAAGGCTGGATAGATAAATCAGTACATGTTTGTAGATATTGATGAAAGAACAAGTATATAGTGAGTGATTGATATTAGAAAAAGAGAGTTTGAATATATGTGAGAGATGTGAGAGATAGTCAGCAGTGGAAGAAATGGGAGGAGAGATGATTCAAGGCACAGGCAGATTGATTTTACGAAAAGAAAGAGCCATCTCTTCCTCAGAGACAAAAGTAAAGAAGGGAAAGATATGACAGTGGAGGGAAGCCCAACTGAAATTCAGAAAAGATGAAGGGTGGCTATCTAGATTTGGAAGTTATCTACATAAAAGTGATACTTATGCTCATGAAAGATCCTGGAAAAGGGTATGTGGAAGGAGAGAAGTGGGCAGGCCCAGGACAGCCCTCTGGGGAAACTCCCTCATTTGGAGGGACAGGAAATGGAGTTTGAGAAGTTGGGGATAAGAGGAAATTTATGGCAGATAGCCCTCCTTTCATCTTAATAAAGATATTATATGACCAGGGCTATCCACTTAAAAGCTTTTTTCCCCTTTATTTCTTCTTTAAAGGTTTTGCAAATTATTCCAGAAAGTATGTTTACTTCTCTTCTGAAGATCATAAAGCTTCAAACTCATGATATCATTGAAGTGCCTACCCGGCTAGACAAAGACAAGCTAAGAGACTATGCTCAATTGGGCCCACGCTATGAGGTGCGTTTGACATTCAAAGTTTCGCATTTTGTGTTCAGGACCAGATTTTATAATATCATCCCCCTGCCATCCAATGGGATTTTAACCCTCTATCACATACACATGAAAATCCATCTTGATTCTAAAGATCTTCAAGAAGAGAGATTTCTCCCCATCCCCCAGCCAACCCTTTGCATGATCTCACAGCCCCAGCCTAGGGAAAACCTTCATCTTATTATTATTACCCAGTTTTCTCAGAGTTGGTTTTAAGCTCCTTTGCTTCTATTCAGTTATCAGTGGAGGCTGGCCATAGCTCATCACAGTCCTCTACATGAGCTTTCCTTATAGAGGATTACTAAATTCTTCTTCAACTTAAATATTCTCTGAAGGGTAAATAGATGGTCCAGTCTGTACTGCTTCAAAGACTGTTTTTTTTTTTGTTGTTTTTTTCCTATCTAGAATCAGACCAAAGGTTTTAAAAACTAGATGAATGTTGGGAATGAAACTATGATTCTTGTTAAGTATTCACATTAATTCATTGAAAACTCAATTACTCATCTCTAAATCTAAGAGCTTGGTCAAATGTCAGCATTTGAGACAGAATCCCCACACCTTCCTTTTTTATTAAGTTGCTTTTATGTTCAGAGAAGAAGTTAGAAGACCTAAAAGGAAAAGAGCATTTTCCAGTACAGTTCTCTCTTTATGGAAGAAGAACCAAGACCCAGAGAAGTGAAATGTTCTCATCACATTCAAACAATAGATGGTCAAACCAGTCCTGTATCCAGTCTGACCTTGTTTTTGTCAGTTCAGCCAAAGGCCAAAGAGAAAGGCACCCACCTCACTGTTTACTTCAGACCCTCAGCTGATCATTGGTGTTTCTTTTGCTTTCTGGAAAAAAATGGCTTCTCTTATTTATCTTGTTTCTTTCCATTAAAGGTCGCCAAGCTTACCCATGCTATTTCCATTTTTACTGAAGGCATCTTAATGATGAAAACTACTTTGGTTGGTATTATCAAGGTAATAATAACCTCTTGAAGGCTCTTTCTTATCTTCACAGTCTTTCCATCTACTTGCCCAGGAAGAGAAAACTGTCACAACTTGCAGAGTATGGCCCATTCCGTTCTTTGTGCAATGGCTCAATTTGCTATTTTAACACTTCTGTGTGTCTTCAAGATTGGAAATTAGGAAATTAGGATCATTGTGGGATCTTGTTCATGATTTTCTTTGTATGTTGACAATGAAAAGGGACAGTAAAGCTTTGTTTTGTAACTTGCTTAAACTTGGTCGTCTATATATGTATAGAAAATAGCATCATGTATTACTTCAGAAGCTCTCTGGATATTGGAGTAACTTTTTTGTAAAATCTCTGCAAAAAGAAAATATCTCGTCTCTTACATTGAAGAATAATAATGACTTCTACATTATGCTGAATAGATGTTGTTACTTTCCAAAACATAAGGTTTCCACTGATTTATTCATTTCGTAATCATTTATTGAATGACTATCTTATACAACATATGGCATAGACACTTAATCAAGGTATAGTCCATGCCTTCATGAAAGTTTAAAGTTCAGTGCAGGGTCAGGAGAGGGGGAGGAAGTGCAATCCATTCACAATCCATCAGTAAATATTTATTAAGTGCCTCTTATAACTTAAGCATTGTGCTTGGCGAAAAGGGTAATATATACAAAGAAGGAAGCAGTAAAATGTGGGAAAAGACAGATATGGCAAAACAGCAAGACTAGAAAAGTGTCTCCAGAACAAGGTGTCCCTGAACTTTGATTTGGTATGGTTGCATTAGGGATATTGTACTCAGTTCAAATTGTCAAAAGACTCTGACGAAGGAGAAGATATCTAAGATACCTGGAATGGGGACTAGAAAACTATCATTGAAGGAATTTGTCTAGAGAAGAGAAAACTTAGAACCATAAGAGCTGAGCTCAATTATTTAAAAGACTGATTAGACTTGTTCTTGCCAGCCCCTTAGGTCAAAACTGAGAACAGTGGATTAGAATTGCAGAGGCAGATCGTGGCAGACTGAAGGGGAAAAGCCTCCCAAACAATTAGAGCTGCCTGAAGTAGAAGGACTGCCTTGGAAATAAATGGGTTCTCCTGGGAGACTAGAAATCTTAAAGCAAAGGCTGCATGTGGGGTTGTTATAAAAGAAATTTTCAGGCAGTGGTAGAAATATCTTCCAAGGTCCCTTTAGACCTGAGAATTAATGAATGTAGGAGATTGTTTGCTTCTGTTATCTCCCTAACCATAGCTACAAGTTACATAGCATAGATTAGAAAGACAAACTAGTAATTTTCTGAGAAAAGAACATGCTGAGTCTTCAAAGCAGTCCTCTGCACACATACCCTCTGATAGTCCACATACAGGTTTGACTTCCTCCTAAAGTACATTGCTTTGACAAAAAAAAAAAAAGTTCATTGCTCTGAAGGCTACTCTTTAAGCTCAGATCCATTTCCTTTGTTACTTCCAGCCACCTTCTTGCAGTACCAAGATTTCGCTTAAAGTAATTATCTAATCATTAAAATTTATAATTTATAATTATAAATTAGTAATTATGACATTTTCAGAACAAATTAAAATTTCATTGAGGGCAGGCACCTTCACAGTATCATCTATCAGTGTGCCTATGTTCCCCCCCAAAAAAATCCCAAATTGGTAATTGGCTAAGGGAAAAAACTTAAGAGTCTTTGGTTATGAGATCTTCTAGAAGTTGCCTTCTATTAAAGTTCTTAAAAATTTTGTCTTCATTTTCCCAACTCATTTGTCACTTTTCTGGTTCTGACTTAGGTGGACCCAAAGCAGTTATTGGAAGATGGGATAAGGAAGGAACTGGTAAAACGTGTTGCTCTTGCTCTTCATAAAGGACTCATCTTTAACCCTCGAGCCAAGGTACCACTAGTGCAGTCTAAAATAGTCCCTTTTCTATGTGCACCACAAAAATATGCAAACAAAATTATCCATTCACATTTTAATGCCTAGTTTTAAAAAAGAAAGAATTATTTCCTCCCCTCACTTGTGATTTAGTCCACCCATATTCAGCTTTTGAAATAAAAATTCAGAAAAATCACTCATAGTTAAAGACATCTTAGATTCCTAAAGGACCTTGCTTTTGTCTTAGCTTAGGGAATGTGATTCATTATCTCAAGAGAAGGGACCCAGCATTGACAAGCAAAAAGTATTTTAAATACATTAAGTTTTAAATGTTTAAGATTAATAATAAAATTAGGAAGTGGTTTCTTTACTAAATTAGCCTTAAAAGTAAGTTATAAAAACTGCCAGCCTTCCCTAAATTTTTTCAGACCATCTTTTACATCATAGGTATAATAGTAAAAAGGAATGAAACCAGAATTCTTTTCTACTCACCTAATGACTGTTGTTCCTATAAGAATTAGAGAAGCTTTTCCCAAAGTTGTTTTAGCTCTGCGTGCTTGTTAAGGAATCATTTAACATCATCTCTACATTTTCTTCTATGTTGATATAAATCGGAGTAAAACATACAACCTATCCCATTTAATGGACTTAATTTTTCTCCTTTGCATAGCCAAGTGAACTGATGCCCAAGTTGAAAGACATGGGAGCCACCATGGATGGGTTCCATCGTTCTTTTGAGTATATCCAGGACTATGTCAATATTTATGGTCTCAAGATTTGGCAGGAAGAAGTATCTCGTATTATCAATTATAATGTGGAGCAAGAATGCAATAACTTCTTAAGAACAAAGGTATTTAATTTATAGGCTGATGATTTGTTTGAACAGATTTTGTATATGTCAGAACCTTAATGTACATAAACTTAAAGAACTCAGAAATTCCTTCCTAGAAAAACTGAATTGAAGGATTAGCATCCAGTCAGGAAAGGGAAAAAGGAAGGGAGCACTGATAGAAAAATTGGAAGGGAAGTAACTGTAAAACAGCTGTATCTTCAGGGTCCACTAGATGGTATCCAGGCCAGATAGACTGGACAAAAGAATAGTCTCCTCCACCTTTGCCTAGTAAGTCAGGACTAGATTAGAGGGTATGTGCTATATGACTTTGGGCAAATCTTTAAACTCCCAGGGCCTTACTTTCTCTATGTACCGAATAAGGATTTGTACTATTTGTCTTTTGGTGTCCTGGATATATGATCATCCGAACTAGATTCTACTGGAAGAAGAAAAAAGAACAAAAAATATATTGTGAAGGCATAAGAGAGGCAAGGGTATATGGGGCTAGAGCTTCAAGAGTTGGAATCAGGAATAGCTCAGATTTAAATCTTAATCAGTAAAATTTATTAAAGGCCTACCAGTTGTATGACTTAAGCAAATCATCACTTAAATTTCTCCAAATTTGTTTTCTCACTTGTAAATGAAGCTAATAATATGTGAAGTATTTAACCTATCACGGTTATTGTAAGGATCAAATGAGATAATGTATTTATAAAATACTGTCAAAACCTTAAAATTGTGTATAAATGTCAACTACTATTATTAAGGAACAAGATGCAGCAACTCATTAAATATGGGAATATCTAAAGATCATTGTGAGATATCATCATTTAGATTCAGAGAATAATGATGCCTGTAATAGGAAAAAAGAAATAAGGAGCAAGATTTGATTTTGAATAGTCATGAGAAGGGAGAATATCATTATTTCAATTTTAGAAAGATTGAGTTTGGCTTATTAAGACTTTGATGTATGAATGTTGAACCAGTACTTTTAGATTTAGGAGAGACGACAAAGCCTGAGATATTTATTTGAGAATCACCATGTAGAAATGAGAGAAGCCATTGAAGAAGATGAGTTTACCTAGAGCTATTAGATAAAAACTTTAGGTTGCACAGGATCCTCCAGTAACCTATTCTAAAGTTTTAACAATTATAAAGTCAGGATTAAACTATAAGTAGAATTGTACTTTATCATGGGTAATGGTTACAAGCATATATTTAAACTACTTCCACAGGACAAGAATTAATATAACACATTGAGAAAGATATTGAGATAGGATAGAATATAGATAGGATGTATATTGAGAAAGATATATATTCAAAGAGCAAAAATTTCATTTCTCTGACCAAAATAGTTAATCCTTGCCCAATCTGATAAGAGACTGTAAGGCTACATAAATTTGCAGGGTTTTTTCCCTTGTCTATACAGAAAGTATAATGTATGTTTTTTGCAGACTGTTACACTGATTTGGACTTTGGAAAAGATTTTGAACAAAAGGAACATTTATTTATACCATTCAAGAAGAAAAATCTAACTCACCTAATCCAAAATATGCATATGATTTTCATTTTTAGATTCAAGATTGGCAAAGCATGTATCAGTCTACTCATATTCCTATACCAAAATTCACTCCTGTTGATGAATCCGTAACTTTTATTGGTCGACTCTGCAGAGAAATACTAAGGATTACAGACCCCAAGTAAGTATATTTGAGCTGTTCTGAATCTTGAGCACCCTGGATAATTTAAAACTCTTGGTATAATGAGAAAAAGTCCTGGATTTGGACATATAAGTTCAAATATTAGTCCTATATTAAGTGATCATAAGTAAGTCACTTAATTTCTCTAATCATCAGTTTGCTTTCTGTAAATTGGATATAATGTTTTTAGCACTTCTATTTCACAATATTATTATGATTGATGCCCTTTATACCTTAAAGCACCATATAAATGTATAAATTTATAAAATAATATATAAGTATAGCTGTCAATATTTTTTATATAGTTAAGCCCTTGTTTTATGTATCTAGATTACATGCTTTCCCAAGTTCCTTAAAAATCACATTCCCTTGCAGAAATATTTGTGATTGTTCAAAATGCTCTGCAGAATGATCTCCCTTTGTTTTTACACCATTAGTCAAATATACTTAGAAATACTTGAGAAATTCACCATTTATCTGGGGGCTTCCCAGGGTGATGGATGGCTTTTGTTCACTCTCTTCAATATTTTCTGAAGTCTCTCCTTTTTTTTTCCCATCAAAATGAACAATGACTGGCTCACTAGGATTTTGTTCTGAAGAGTCCTTGATGCCCTTTATACAATGAAGGTCCCTAACTTTTCTCTTTTGTCAACTAGTTAATTTGTTAGTTTTTAATACAAAATAGTAAGACCTTTTCTTTAATCCCTTCACTTTTCCAGAAGGTAAAATTGTAATTGAAAAAAAGTTAAGAATTTTTTTAGCCAGTCTATTCTTACTAATAATCCTCATTTTTATAAATCTCTGGAATAACATAACAACTGGCATTTATATAGAGATTGTAATTTGGTCCATGGATGGATACTAATTGAACAATCAACTGGGCTCAGGATTGAGTAGGGGTAAGAGAGTTCAACTAGATTTTATTTGGAAAGTCAGACAAGGCTTTGAGCAATCTCAGGCTGCTCTAGGTGATACAGTAGATGGAGCCTTAGATCTAGAGTCAGGAAGACCTGAGTTCAAATTCATCCTCAGAGACTTAATAGTTTTGTGATGACTCTGGGAAAGTCACTTAATCTATTTGCCTTAGTGACAAGACCTCATATAAGTATGCCTTTCTATATTCTTCATTGACATAATTTTCTTCTAAGGCACAATAATATTTCATTATATTAATGTACCTGGCTTTGTTTCATTCCCCAAATGATAGGCATCTAGTTTGTTTCTAGTTTTTTGCTACAAAAAGTCCTACTAAAACCATTTTGTTGTACATGGACAACAGTCTTTAAACCTCCTTTAATCCTGTGCCTAAGGATATCTGGGTTAAAAATTATGAATCTTTTAATAGTTTTCTTAGTGTAATTCCAAATGTTTTTTCCACAATAGCATCACAACTGTACCAACAATGCTTTTCACAATCCCTCCAACAATTGATTATTCCCATCTTTTGTCCTCATTGACAGTTTGCTAAGTTTAGAGTAAAAATGCCTGTAGAGGGTTGGAACTCTAAAAAGTTGTACTTGAATCCAGAATAGCAGAGTACTTAAGCTAAGTACCTACTCAATGTTATATAATAGTTCTATAAATATAAACTTAGATGATATGGTGATGTGATGGTTCTACTGAATGTGGTATTATGAGATAATCATAAAGAAGGATTGGAGGGATGAGGAAGAGAGAGAGAGAGAGAGAGAGAGAGTCTCTCTGCCACAGCACACTTAGCAGGGAAAATTTCAGGCTCCAGACTCCAGTCCAGGATCCATCTTTGACAAGCCGTGTGGCAGCTTGCCTGCCTTCCTCACTTCTCTTCTTAAAGACCAAGGACTTTGATTGATCCTGAGGCTCTACAGAGAGCTAGCCCAGACATTATAAATACCCATCTTTTTAATTCCAGTATTCTCCCAGGGAAGCTCTATGATTGTAAATCATTGAAAGTCATCAACTCCAAAAAATCAGAATGTGCATTACCTAAAGGGCAAAGATGAACATAAATAGGCTGCAGCATTCTTTTTATGTCCCAGTCTCCTAGTAGAGTACTTTGTACATGCAAGCAGATGATTAATAAATGTTCACTGAATCGAATTATTGACAAGCTATCAGCATGGAAATTATCAGGAAAGCACACAATTGGAAAAGTCAATAGACTAGTCATGTCACAAGAGTGAAGGATAATAGATAGATGACTGAATGTTGCCCTTCTACCCCTTTATGTTAAAAGACTTGCAGAAAACCTTATGAATCCCAGTGATTTATGAGAGAACACGTACAGAAATTATGCAAAATGAGATTGTGTGATCTATGCCCTTGGAAGAAATAATCATGTCTTGTGGGTTTGTAGATTTATTGAAATATTAATGTTTTCTATAAAGATTTGTGGTTTGTAAAAAACATATTCCTCTTGATAGTCCCAGAGATAGAGTACAACTATTATCTTTATTGTACAGATGGAGAAACTGAGGCTCAGAAAGGTGAAATGATTTGGCCCTCTCACTTAGTTGCATTTCATTAACAGGCATTCTTTAGAGGCCTAATACATACCAGGCATTATACAGGCACTGGGGATACAATGGTGAGGACAAAACGGAATACAGGGACTGGATCCATGATTTGTCCAGATGAAGTGCAGCCTATGTAGATTGGCACCTGCATCTGCTAATTTTAATATTAGAAAATGGCCTAGAATGTTGAGAGATTAAGTGACTTGTCTGAAGTCACAGGTGGAATGGGGGAAGGGAACAAGCATTTATTAAATTCCTACCATGTGCTTGCTTTTCACTGTGTGGAGCTCTTTTCAAGGAGATTTAAACCCAGTTCTTTCTGGCTTGGAAGCCAGCTTTCTCTCTTCTATGTCACTTGCTCCTTTAAATACAAAGTTCATACAAAATAAATACAAAAGACATTTATAAGGGAAGGATACTAGTAGGTAGAGGCAAGGAAAGGGACAGAGATCAGGAAAGGCCTTCTGTAGAAGGTACCTGGTGATTGGATATGCCAGAGAAAGGAGAATTAAAGAATCAAGGACATTGCCAAGATTGGTAACTCAGAGTTCTGGAAGACTAGAGGTGACATAAAAAGGGAAGTTCATGAGACAGTGAGGCTTGTCCTCAGGAACATTTGAACACAGGTCTCCTAGTTTGTGGCCTATTGTCTTTTTACCATAACACATTGGCTCTTAGTACAAGCACCACTCCCAGAATCTTCATTTGGTCAAGATAGAGAACAATTGATTGAACAATCATAAGATTAGGCAGTTTCATGAATGTACAACATTATCTTGAGTGCTTAAGGCATTGTGGTTTTAATAAAATACCATAGTGGTTGCCTAAACCCAAAGTGTGTTGATACATAAATTGATCTACTTTAAAGAGTACACTTCTAGTGAAGTGCCCTCAAGCTTAGTCCTTGACCCTTTCAGAATTTTTCTTATGAATTGATCTAATGACAATAATGGTGAACTTAGCACAAATAACTAATATATTGGATGCCAGGATCTGGATCTGAAAAAAACTCTTAAATCTAAAATGGAGGACCAAAGGGAACAAGTTGAAATTTAGCAAAATAAATTTAAAATCGTCCTGTGGAATGCAAAAATCTGACTTCAGGCTTTAGGCCTCACTGATGCTCAGTCAGCTGTCCCTTCTCATAACTGAGACCTTCAACCCCAGGGCTCTTTTGCCTTGAATTCTTTACTAAATTTTCCTAATCTCAGAACCCTGGCTCAAGATAGAGTCCTAGCATCCCTACTGGGCCTTTCTATCCCTAGAGGTGACATATCTCTTTATTCATAGCTGATATTTTCCTGGAGTGCTTTAATGTTGGCAAAGTGCCTTACATAAGTTATCCTATGGTCAGTGAACATCTTAAAAAGGAAGTGATGATTCATCCCAGAAAGATGTAAGAGCAGGTCACAGACTACCCTGACTTCCTCTTTTGATAGTGTTTCTATATTGGTAGATCAGGGAGTGATAAAAATATAATTTGTCTAGACTTGAGCAAATGTTTGACATAAATTTTTTTTATACATTTGTAAAGGAGATGAAGAAATGTGGACAAGACAATAATAAAGTTTGACCTATTCAGATATGGTTGAATAATCTGAATTAAAGGGTAGTTGTTAGCAGGGTAATCAAACGATCTTGGACTTGACCCTGTGCTGTTGAAGAAATAGTTGACACACATTACCTTTTCATTTGCTCTAAAATTTAGAGTAGAAGAATAAATAGTTAATGCATTGGAAGATAGAATCAAGATCCAAAAGAGATCCCTCATAGTGCAATAGAAGTATCAGTTTTAGAATTAAAGGGCCTGAGTACAACAAGGCTCTACTTTTTCACCAGCCTTTTTATATTTATATATGGGGCCGTGGGGAGGTTTTCTAGGCCACAAACCTCTCTGTTGTAAAAGATTCTGCTGACATGATTCCAAGTACCAAGTCAGTTCACTCTATTGATCACATCAGCAATATGATGTAAGTCAAATGAATAAAGAATTGTGTTGTGGTAAAATAGTCAACAGAAGAAGTATGAGAGTAACAGATTATAAAAGAATAACATATAAAAATAGTATGATAGAGATTTAGGTCATAACATGGAGCAACCATGACAAGCCATCCAACATAGATTACAAAGGTTTGTTATTTTTTTAAAGTAAGTAGCTTCATGGGCTCAAGCAGGTACAACACAGAAGACAGTCACACTTAATGAGCAAAATTCATTTCAGTGAACACAAATTTTAAAATCTCAGGAGAGTGGGAGGCAGGACAGAATTTGTGGAATCCATCAGACTAAGCAGGTCCCAGAATCGTCTAAAGATATGCTAATCAAGATCTCAGAGATTGTCTTCTAAAGATGATAACTGGACAGTCTCAGAGGTTGGAAAACAAAATTGATGGGCTGATTTAAGACTTTCACCTCACATCATTGAGGCAATAGAGGCCTATAAGAACAGGACAGTCTGGGAAAAATGACATGATTATGATTTTCATTTTAACAATTCCTAAGAATAAGCTGAGTTCAAATCATTATGACTGATTTTTTTTTTTCCTGCTTTCAAGTAGTTGTATTTGATTTGGACTGATATAAATACGATAAGTCAAGGTTTATGACTATGTACTAGTTTATAAAACCTCTATGGAATTCAATTAGTCTTAAAATGCTTGTGTCCATTTTTGGTTTTGATTTTGTTTTGTTTTGTTTTGTTTTCTAGAACAACTTGTTATATTGATCAACTAAACACTTGGTATGACTTGAAGACTCACCAGGAAGTGACCAGCAGCCATCTTTTCTCAGAAATCCAAACCACTTTAGGCACCTTTGGGCTAAATGGGTTGGACAGGCTATTGTGTTTTATGATTGTCAAAGAATTGCAGGTGAGACTGACTTGAGATCCCACTTGTCCTCCTTCCATGTAAAAGTCTGTGGTGCTGGGGACAGCTAGGTGGCGCAGTGGATAGAGCACAAGCCTTGAATTCAGGAGGACCCGAGTTCAAATCTGGTCTCAGACACTTAATACTTCCTAGCTGTGTGACCCTGGGCAAGTCACTTAACCCAGCTTCAGAAAAAAAGAAAAATAAAAAGGAAGTAAAAGTCTGTGGTGCTGAATGAATGACTAGAATTATTTTTTCTTCTTTTTTTTTTTTTTTTAATTTCTATATCCTATTTCATAAAATTATCCATGAGAGCAAATGGATATTCCCATAATCTATTTAATTACATGTAGTTTCTTATAAACAAAAGATTTTATTTTGTGAGACCTCCCTTTTAGGGATCTTCCTAATAAAAGCTGTTAACTGCCTACTGTCTTCTGTGTTCCAAACTGTAAATGAAAAGCAGTGTGGTATGGGGCAGCTAGGGGGAATAGTGGATAGAGTACCAGTCCTAAAGACAGGAGGACCTGAGTTCAAATGTGACCTCAGACACTTAACACTTCCTAGCTGTATGATCCTAGGCAAGTCACTTAATCCTAGCAAAAAGAAAAAGAAAAAGAAAAGAAAAGCAGTGTGGTATAATAGAAAGCAAACTTGGCTGAAACCGTGGCTCTGCTTCCAACTTTGTGTGTGACTTTCAGCAAGTTATTTCCTCTCTTTGGGCTTTACTTCTCTCAACTGTTTAAAGAAAAGAGAGAGAGCAAAGAAAGAAAAAAGGGGGGGAGAAGGAACGAAGGAAGAAAAGAGTTATACCAGATGAAGTCCAATGATTGCTCAGTCATAGCTACAAGTTTTTTAAGTTTCTTATATACCTTAAGAATGCATTTCAAAATTAGAATATATAGTTTTATTTTTGTAATTTCTATAGTGTTCAGGGTTTTTGTCATTTTCTTTTTTCTGTTTTAATTTGCTTTCTGTAGAATTTCCTCAGTATGTTTCAGAAAATTGTCCTCAGAGATAAAGCTGTTCAAGATACCTTAAAAGCCCTCATGAATGCAATCAGTCCCCTAAAAGGCATTGTAGGTAAGAGCCTTTCATCTGATTTGCCAGCAAGCCTAATATCCTCATCTTTCTGATTTTCTAACTAGCTGATTGTGTCTTAACTTTCCAGCAAATGCAAATAAAACTTATTTTTCTGCCATTGCCAAAACTCAGAAAATTTGGACACCATATCTTGAGGCTATTATGAAGGTAAGCATGTTTACAAATTAAGCATCAGATGGCCTTTTTTTTCCCCCTTTAACATATATGATAGTTTATTCTATATTTGAGGATTCTATATTCTCACAAATACTTCACTTTCCTATTATTTAAAGTAACTCAAAGTCACCGTCCTTTCTATATTACTTTGCTTCTTTCACTCCTGTCTCTGGAGCCATTCTTAATTTCAGAACACTTATTCTTTTTTTTTTTCTTTTTTAAAATTTATTAAATTTAATAGCTTTTTATTTTTCAAAATACATGTAAAGATAATTTTCAACATTCATCCTTGCAAACCCTTTTATTCCAAATTTTTCTCCTTCCCTTCTCCCTACTCTCCTCCCCTAAATAGCAAGTAATCCAAAATAGGGTAAACATGTGTTATTCTTCTAAAAATATTTCCATATTTATCATGCTGCACAAGAAAAATTAGATCAAAAAAGGAAAAAAAATGAGAAAAAAAAAGCAAACAAAAAATAAAGGTGAAAATACTGCTGTGATCGGCTATAGTCCCTATAGGCCTCTCTCTGGATGCAGATAGCTCTCTCTATCACAAGTCTATTGGAATTGGCCTGAATCATTTCATTTTTGAAAAGAACTACGTCTGGGGCAGCTAGATGGAGCAGTGGATAGAGTACCAGCCCTGAAATCAAGAGGACCTGAGTTAGAATCTGGCCTCAGACACTTAACACTACCTAGCTGTGCAAGTCACTTAACCCCATTTGCCTCAGCCAAAAAAAAAAAAAAAAATCTTGTTGCTGCTGAGTACAGTGTTCTCTTGGTTCTGCTCACTTCACTTAGCATCAGTTCATGTAAGTCTCTCCAAGCCTCTCTGAAATCATCCTGCTGATCGTTTCTTATAGAACAATAATTTTCCATAACATTCATATACCATAACTTATTCAGACATTCCCCAACTGATGGACATCCACTCAGTTTCCAGTTCCTTGCCACTACAAAAAGGGCTGCCACAAAATTGTGCACATGTGTCTCTTTTTCCCTTTTTTATGATCTTTTTGGGATACAGGCCCAGTAGAAACATTGCTGCATCAAAGTTTATGCACAATTTGATAGCCTTTTGGATATAAGAATACTTTTGTTTTATTTTAAAGAATGTACTTTTGCAACTGTGATGGCAGAAATGATAGTCATTTGCTTACCTTCCCCTCTCTTTATAATGAGGTAAAGTTCATCTAATAAAGATGTATGTTAAATCAGTCTGCTGAGTTATAGAACCAAACATTTGTATATTGGAATGAAATATATAGCCCATTGTGTATGTAGACATTAGGAATCTAAGCTATTTCAAACATGAGTCGTCTTCTGTTAATACAATACACTATGTTGAATATAGACTAAGAAAAATAAAAGTGAAGAGGATTATTTGGCATTTCTGAATCTGGCTTGTTTTTGAACATTATTAATGACCTCCTTACTTTAGAACTCTGACAATCAGAGTATAGTTAGTTCAAGGACCCATCATTCTTCTAAGGAGAACAACATGATGAGATGGAAAGAACCCGGGATTTGGAGAGAGAACACCATGGCTCAAACTCTAGTTAAGCCAATTTATTTCTTGTGTGATCTTAGGCAAAGTCATGTCATCTCTCTGGGCCTCAGCTTTCTCATCTTTAAAATAAGGCATTGGGTTAGGTACTCTCTATGCCCCCTTTCTGAGCTAGATACTTTCTTCTGTATTCTAGTCTCTTGTTTTGTGTGAGTCTGTCTTATAAGTACATTTTGTTCTTGACATTCAAATAAAGTTGCTTCTTTTTAGAAATGTTATGATCTATCCCGACATCATCTCATTGGAGTTTCATATAAAATTCTTTTTTTTTTTCCTTATGTACATATATTTTAAAAGGTACAAAGGTGATTTGGTGGGAGTGTTTTGTTCTTTAGAAATTCTTTAAAACTGTTCCAGAATGGGAATTAATATGTCCTCGTCTTTAGGTAATAAAATAGACCAAGTTTTTCCAAGAAAGGAAAAACCAAGTAAATATAAAGTACAATCTGATTTTTATGGGACTGAGCACTTGGATTGCATGAGGAAAAAAACTCCTGGATCAAAAATATCAATTACATGACCTCGGAAATGACACGAACATGTCTTCCAAGTATATTCCTTCTCCAAGACAGTGGGCCAGTGCTCTTCTCACCCTGCTGCACTTTATGACTCAATGGGTTGCTTAATATCTACCTTTGAGTTTTGTCCTGTCTTTATCTGGACTGTGTCTTTCTTGCTTTATTTATAGGTTGGACAGATGCAGATTTTGAGGCAACAAATTGCCAATGAGCTAAATTACTCATGCAGGTTTGACTCCAAACACCTAGCAGCAGCTTTGGAAAATCTCAACAAGTAAGAACTAGTTTTAAAAACAATAGTTTGTCCCCTGAAGATGTTCTTGTTTTAAAATCACACGTTTGGTTTTTTTTTCTTAACTAAGCCCAAGTGTAAGTTCTCAAAAATTGATGATCATATTTTCATAGAATAATTACATCTGTTACCTAGGCAGCCAGATGGTACAGTGGTTACTAGGCCTAGAATCAGGAAAACCTGACCCAGCCTTAGACATTTTTTAACTGTGTGGTCTTGGGCAAGTTATTTAACCCTTGTATGCCCCAATTTCCTCCTTTATAAATTGGGAGTAATAATAGCACTTATTTCCCAGGATTGTTGTAAGTATCAAATGAAGTGATAATTGTAAAAGCACCCAGAACACAGTCGGTACTATTATTAACTATTATCATCACTATTGTTATTAGACTGAAGCCTTTCTTTTCCTCACTATTGTAATTGATTTCTCATGTTTTAATGACTATTAATAGATTTCAAATCTGTGTTTGGTCTCTAAATCAGTTTAGAGCAAGTAGTAATGAAATATAGTTAGTTAAAAATTTGAAAATTTCAGTACTTCCTCAGATAGTTTTGGATCTTTTTGACTGAATTTGATAAAATAGCTTTGTGGAATTATCCTCTTAAGATTATGGGTAAGCACAGCTAGGTGACACAGTAGATAGAACACTGGCATTGGAGTCAAGAAGAACCTGAGTTCCAATCCTATAACACTTAATAATTGTGTGACTGTGAGCAAATCATTTAAACCCAGTTGCTTTAAAGATAAAAAAAAAAAAAAAAAAAAAAAAAAAAAAAGATGATGGGTAGTCTTGAGAAGAAGTTATAGAAATAGAGTACTGGAAGGACTCTTATGTAAGAGGCCTGGGTTTCATAGAAACCCACCCCCCTCACCCCCCCACAAGGGGTCTGTAGAACATTTCTGAGAGGAAGAGTACATAAACTGGGGAGAGATATTATAGTTTGATAACTTTCAATATAACTGTTTTCCCTGTAATCCTGTGTATTTCATTCATTTAAAGACATCATTCTCAGAAGGTATCCCTGGGTTTCACTAGACTGCCAAAACAATCTGTGATGTTTAAAAAAAAAAAAAAAAAGCTAAAGACCCCACCTCTGGTCTAATCCCCCCTTTTGCACTCACTTATACAACTTAAAGCTATTGTATGATAACTTTTGGATTCCTGTTTTTTATAGTTGTTTTATGTTCACTTAGGGCTATCTTAGCTGATATTGAAGCTCATTATCAAGACCCTTCACTTCCTTACCCTAAAGAAGACAACACACTGTTATATGAAATCACAGCTTATCTGGAAGCAGCAGGAATTCACAATCCACTGAATAAGGTCAGATTCCTCTGTTTTTATCAGCTAATATACTCACCCAGCACATGGTGTTTGGCAAAGTTAAATTGTCAGGACCTTTCATGCACCAAGAGCATCCTTGGTGAGATCCATACTTAGCCAACTCATCTCTAGTTTTCTTCTGCAACTTGATATTCAAAATAAAGACCCTTTCATATATGTATATTTGACTAGCTCTGTAATTGGGATCCCTGCCATTCCCTTTGGCAGGGGAAAAGCATTCTTTGGCACTTGAAATATTATTTGAACTCTTTCTGCTTTCCACCATGCATATCTTGTACTTTTATCATTTTTTCACTTCTGATCCTGTTCCCTCTCCCTCCCACATCTTCTCTGCTCTTGCTCTCTTCTCACTCTCATTTATCCTTCACCCCTCTTCAGCACACATAGCATATCTTAAGACTGCCAGGGCATTAATAGGATTCATATTCAGTGGGAAAAAGAGTTATATTTCTGGTTTGAATTGGGGGAGGAATGAAAATGTTCTGGTCAAAAATAAGCCAATCTGTCCATTGAAAATTACAAATTTTTTGAACCATTCTTTCTGAAGAGCAATCACAAATAAGGTGACAGCTTGACACTTGAGAGCACTGATGAAGTATCTGGTGTGTTTCAAGTCCTGTGTAAGGCACAAGGTGTATAATAAGACAAAAATTCAACAAACCCTACTTTCAGATGTTTGTATTCTATTGGGAGTATAACTTGTAAAAAGAAAAGTAAAAATAGGGTGCTAAGAAAATTTGACTTTTTTTCTTTCCTTTCTGTCCTTAGATATATATAACAACAAAGCGTCTACCTTATTTTCCTGTGGTTAACTTCCTGTTCTTGATTGCTCAGCTGCCAAAACTTCAGTACAATAAAAACTTGGGTATCGTATCCTTTCATTCTTCAAAGTTGTTAATGCTAGTAATCACATCAGTTAACTAAAAAAAATTATAGAGAGAATCATGACTGTTGTATGTGTGAGACCTAAATATGTTTTTAATAAGGTAAATGCCTTTGTTCCTCTGAAATGTGATTTCCCTTCTGAATCTGAACTGAGGATTAAATATAAATCAGATAATTAGCAAGGACCCAGAAATCAATTTGCTTCTTCATCTTCTCCCCTTTTGGCCATTTTACTGTTTTAGAACCTATATTTCAAGGTGGGCTAGACAAGTAGAAGGTCATGAAACTCAAGTCAAATAATTGGGCTTATAGTGAGAAGAAAGACATGAGAAGGGTAAGACAAGTTATATTGAGCTATAAAAGATGAGTGATTATAGCCACATAATTGCACTTGATTTTGAATTTATCATGAATGAATGAATGATTTCAACCATTAAGAAAATTGAAGAAACATTAAAGCACATGGCTGCAAATGACTCAGATACCCAGGTGAATCTAAGATCTCAGTGTTATTGAAATTCCCTCAAGTGATGAAGATTGCAACTCATCCATGACTGCACATCCTTTATAGCTCATCCCCATCCTCTAAGCTCAGCATAGAGGATACACCTAACATATTTCAGACTTTGCCCTCTCTCTTGGCTCCAAAAAGATGCCAGTAGAGTAAACAGTCTGTCCTTTGGTTATCCCTCATTCTTGCCATTTAAGCAACTCCTATTTTTCAATCAAACAACTCTTCAAAGACATCCTTTTTACTCTGTGTTAACTTCAAAATTTCATATTTAGCATTTACTTCTCTTCTTTTCTTTGAGTAATTCCAGCATTCAGATCTGTATTACCCTTGGATGATCCTCAATTTTAAATGCAGGATTGTGATATAGAAATAAACTTTATTTTATATCAAAATCATTTTTCAATAAATATTTATTGAACATCATAGAAATCTTCTGTAGGGGATCAAGAAGTAGATATGAGACTGACAAGGTAAGATTCCTATCAATAAAGACCATATAATCTCATTAGGGAGATAAGACAAGTACACATTAAATATCTAAATAACCATGAAAGGCACTCTTTTTTTGTTGTTATTATTTATTAGCTTTTTTTTTTTTCAATTTTGAGTTCCAAATTCTCTCCTTTCCTCTGACTTCTCTCCTTACCCATTGAGAAGGCAAATAAGCAATTATACAGGTGATAGATATCATGTAAAACTTATTTCCATGTTAGCCTTGTTGCTTCCCCACCCCAAAAAAAGGTAAGAAAAATGGAAACAAAATGAAAAAGTTAAGACTTTAGTTTGTATTCAAAGTTTCATCAGTTCTCTCTCTGAAGCAGATAGCATTTTTCATTATGAGTCCTTTGGAATTATCTTGGATCACTATATTGATCAGAGTAACTAAATCCTTCACAGTTGTTCATTATTACAATATTGCTGTTATTATATACAATGATCTCCTAGTTCTGTTCATTTTGTCTTAGTTCATATGTCTTTCCTCGTGTTTCTGAAATCATCCTATTTATTCACCATTTCTTATATATATATATATATATCACGATAGTATTCCATCATAATCACATACCACAACTTGTTCAGCCATTCCCCAATTGATGTGAGTATTCTCTTGATCTCTAATTCTTTGTTACCAGAAAAAGGCAACTAGAGATAATTTTTTGTACCTGTGACTACTTTTCCTTTTTCTTTGATATCTTTGGGATACAGATTTAGTAGTATTATTACTGGGTCAAATTTTTCCAATTTTATAACCTGAAAATCATTATTTGAAAAAATATCACATTTGGTTATGTGGTAGAATTTCATAGGGTGGTGAGAGTGATGATTTCTACTTAATTCTGACTGGAATGACCACAAGGAAGACTTGATGAATAGCATATTAATGGGACTTTGAAAGATAAGTAAGATTTTAATGGACAACTTAGGATGATGAAGGATTATGAAGTCATGCCCCCAGAGGATTAGGTGAAAATAAGAATATTCACATTGGGGGAAAAAACACTTGTCTTGAAGTATTGAAGGTGTCCTATGAAAAGAGGAATTAGATTTATTCTCTTTAGCCCCAGAATTCAGAAGTTGGAGCCATGCGTTGAAGTTGTAGGGTAGCAAATATAGACTTGATATAAGGAAAGACTTCTAAAAATTAAAGCAATTCAAAGGTGGAATGGGCCTTTTTAAAAGGCAGTGGGTAAAAAAAAAAAGATTAGAAGAGAGTTTAAAGACAAACAGAGTAGATTAATGGGGGGGGGGAAAGCTGGGTTACATTTTTTTTTATACCATTCTTATAATAAAAAGATGGTATATATGGTATAAATACAGGACTGTCTTATAGTTATTGGTATACATGTCTTTTCCCCCCTACTAATAACCACCTGTGTTATAATCTGGATTGTGTATTATCCAGATTTTCTATGATCCAAAGCATTTAGCCACATGAGCTCCCCTCAAAAAAATGTCTTGAATACATGCTTTGTTAGTTTTTATTCTGTTGGTCAAGGTCCATTTGGGAGATGATCTCTGGATTCATTCATTAATATTCCCTTCACATTGCCATTAGTATTGGCTGCAGAATTCTCTTAGTGCAGCTACTAATTACTTAAATTTCTTAATCTTTTCATGAATTATATTCACAATGTTAGTCATTCTTTCCTGGACTTCACACCATTTTCCTAATTATCCCTTTGATAGCTCTTGCTCATTCCAAATGGTTTCCTAACAGGAGTATTCTTAAGAAAGTACTTTGCAAACCTTAAAATATTATATGAATGTGAGTTGTATTATGATGAAAAGCGACTATTCCATTGAATAGCTTCGCCTAAATGTCACAACGAGAAAACTTGTGTGATTCCATTTCACATCAGCCTTAAATTTGGCCTACACCAAAGAAGCACAAAATCTGTAATTTCATGGGGCTGCAAATATCTAGTTCAACCTGAATTTTACCAAGCCCCTGTGACAAGGGATCTCTTTTTGAAGAGCCCTGCAGGAGTAGTAGCAAGAGCTAACATTTGTAGAGCTCCTTAAGGTTTGCAAAGCACCTTACATGTATTATCAACTTTCAAACAATGCTGATTTGTGAAATGTTTCCATAGCTAAATGGAATTGTGCCTGTGCAGCATCTCTCTTTATTGCTCTTAGTTAAGCCCTCTGGGGCGAAGTAGGAATGGGCTAAGCTATCTTTCACATGACATTATTCCAGTATATGAAAACAGTTTGTCATGGCCCTCTTCCCCTCTTCAGTATAAACATCCCCTATCTCTTCAATTGATCCTTTTATGACATAGATCACTAAAACATGGGAGTGTAAGCCAGGTATCCCAGAGGCTTTGTTACTTAACCTTACTTACATGCTGCTTTGAAATTTGGGGAAGAGTTCTCAAAGCTTTCTCCTGTTATACTTTGTTGCCTTTCCTCATATTATGTGTCAAAGGGCCTGGAGAGAGTCTCAATATAACTGTGTCTCTTTAGAAATATAGAATTGAAATAATTGGAGGAAAAAAGAAAAAACCAAAAGCGCAATATACCACGTCCACACAATAATAAAAATTAAGATCACTCTAAATGACAGTAAAATTCATTTCAAATGTAGATAATTTCAGATTATTGAGGTTTAAATGCATTTCATTTTTCTGTCAAAAAATGATAAACTATAAAATGGAAAGTTACAGTTGGTATATAATGGCTATGTATAACTTTTTTATAGAAAGGTCCTTGGGAGTATTGGAAAGTGATAATTGCATCAAAACAAAAAGTATCAAAAAATAAAGTAAAATCATGGCCTCTTAAAAAAAGAAAGAAATTTATTAAAGTTGGCACATTCCCTCACAAAACATCACAGACTTTGAATTGGAAAAGACCCTCAAACTCATTTAGTTGAACCTCATCTCTTCATAGTTCAGCACTCACAAAGAGAAATGACTTGCCCATACAAGCTAACAATATCATTTCATAAATGATTGAGATTTTTTTTTGAAGATTTTGATATTCCCAGGGGAAGCGCTTTACTTAGTGTTCTATTTTGTCTTCAGGAATGGTCTGCCGAAAACCCACTGACCCAGTTGACTGGCCTCCCTTGGTCCTAGGACTGCTTACTCTGCTGAAGCAGTTTCATTCTCGTTATACCGAACAATTTCTGGCTTTGATTGGCCAGTTTATCCGCTCCACAATGGAGCAATGTACAAGGTAAGAAAGGAGCTTTTTATGAAGCTAGCCTTAGTTTTATAGAGTACTGATGGAGGGAAAGGGGATCAGTTCTAGAAATATCCCAAGTAAAAAGCTCTTAAAATTTCCTACCATAGGGGAAAAGAATAAGCATTCATAGGCCACTTACTGTATTGCAGGCCCTATACTAAATACTCTACAGTGTTAGATTATTTTATTCTTACAACATCCCTGTAAAGTAGGTAAAATGTTATCCCCATTTAACAAACAAGGAAACTGAAGCAGACAGAATTTAAGTGACTTTGCTAGTATCACCTCGCTAGTAAGTATCTGAGGTTGGATTTGAATTCACATCTTCCTGCCTTCAGGTCCAGTGTTCTCTATCCACTGAGTCCCCAGATGCTTGCATAGAGCTCTCTGGAAGAAAATCTGAGGGGCTTTACCTTTAGGCACCATTGCCTGACACTAAAATGGCATCAGTCCAAACAGATGGAAGAAGGGCCAAAAAGATGGCCATTCCATTTGTCAAACCAAAGAAGAGTATTCCACAACCATAGTCCTGATCTTCAAACTTCAACCCTGACCATTCTTGGGGGAGTATATTTCTTCTTTTGTATTTCTTGAATCCTTTTTCTTTCAACTTGAGTCTATTCCTCTTTATTAAGGACAATTATTGACCATAAACAAGAAATTGCTGGTCACCCAGGTCTCTAAAGCCTTCTGTAAAAAGTCCTTTGCTTCAGGCAAATGAAGATGGAACCTTTCTTAGGCACTCTGACAGAAAGGGCTAGAGCCAGGTCCTAGCAGAGAGGACACAAAATTAACCTCTCTTGAAATAAGCCTGGCCAAATGTACTTTGGTAACCATTAAGGGTGAGAATAGCATTGTTTTCTAGATATAAATTGGATTCCAGATCATTAAACATTCAGTGCACTCGATCTGAGCTGTTCCCAGAGGGTTAGAAAAATTAGGATGTCAAGCCCTGGAAGAATTTGAACTCCTGGTAATATAAGGCATGAGAAGTGATATAGAAATTGCTTCTTGATTTAATAAAACAGAACTTCTCATCTGTACTATCCTCTAAGAGCAAAAAATTTAATTTTTTCTGATTCAATTGGGTTTTTTTCCCCCTTTCCAGTCAGTTACGAAGCACTTATTAAATACCTACCCTATGTTGATCAGGGATATAAAGAAAATCAGAAAGCATTCCCTACCCTTAAGAAGCTCACAGTCTAACAAGGAGACAACAAACAAGCTGTACACAGGAAAATTAGGAAATAAAAAGAGAGGATATGCTAGAATTAAGAAAGATTGGGAGATTTTTCCTGTAGCAGATGGGATTTCAACTAGGACTTGAAAGAAGCAAGATGATAAGGCCAAGAAAATATTCTCAGCAAGAAATGCAGTTTTTCGCATAATAACCAAGAGGTCTATGTCACTGCATCAGAGAATGCATATGGAGGAGTAGATGTGAGAAGCCTGGGGTTGGGGGGGGCAAGCAGGTTCTGAACAGCTTTACTCAGAGGACTTTCTTCTGGATCCTGGAGTTGGTAGGGAAACACTCTGCTAAGTAAAGTGGTGGCGTGATCAGACTGGCTATTAGGAAAATCACTTTGGTGGCTAAATGCAGCATGAATTAGAGAATTAGAGTGGAGAGAGAACTGAGGAGCAGATGCACTGGTGACTAGTGCAGAAGTCTGCACATGAGGTGATGAGGCCTACAGAAGGCAGCACCTGAGAGGAGGTGGCCTTAATGGGCGTTACAAAGGTTAAATCCACAGGGCTTAACAGACAAGATAGAAGGGAGAGGGATCAGAGATGGCAAATGGGTTACAAGCCTAGGTTGACTGGGAAAAAGTACAACTAAGGTCAGCTGGGAGGTTAGGGCAAGATAAGTGTATTTGAGAGTCATCAGCATAAAGATGATAATTGAACCCATTGGAGCTACTGAGATCAAGTGAAATTATATAGAAGGAAAGAAGAAAGCCCAGAGGAAAGCGCTGAGGGATGCTCACAGTTAGTGCCTGTGACCTTGATGAAGATCCAGCAAAGGAGACTGAGAAAGAACGCTCAGATATAGAGAATCACAGAAAAGAGATGGTCAAGTCGAAGAGGATGATCAGCAGTGACAGAAGGGTGAAGAAGGGTGTCCCAGTAGGATTGAGACAGAAAGAAATGTACAACATCCCAGCATGCACCCTGAGGCCACCCATTGGGGCATCTCTGTTTCTCTTGGGTTTTGGGGTCTTGGGGATGCTGCCTATCTATGTAGTTTCTCTGCTGGGAAAAATTATTCTTAATTATAAAATCTCCATTTCTCTTTACCACCAATACAGAAGTAAAGCCTAATGGCAATAGGTGTAAATGCTGTCAAATCTTAAGAGTTAGAAAAGCCACCTCAATGGCCTCTTCTCCAGCCTCATGCTGAATCTCTTCATCATGCCTGACATGTGGTTAGCTAGACTTGTTGAGAACACTTCTGGTAATTAGGGAAACTCTACCTTGAGCTGGAATCTGCCTTCTTATAACCGAAATAGATAGATACGTAAATAGCTAGGTAGATAGATGGATATAGATATAGACATAGAAAGATATCACTATTCTTGATTCTTCCCTCTGGAGCCAAATAGAATCTTCCATATGGCAGTCCTTAAAGTATTTGACACCACCAGTTGTGGCCCTCTTGAGACTAATCATTTAACTAGGTAAAATATTGAGTTTCTTGACTACTTACTTTATGCCATATTTGCAGATTGGGAATATCTGAACTTGAAACAAAGGATTCTTATAAAGTATTAAGTTGGTGGAATTAATAGAGACAATAGTTATCTAATTTAGCATGATTCAGTATGATTGATTTAATCCTACAAGGATTTGTTATGGGCCAGAACTTGAAACAAGGTACTAAGTGGAATTGAGGAGACAATGGTTAAATCTAGATTAGCACTGATTTAATCCTACAACAAATAATGGTTTCCTAGTGATATTTGATTGGTTTGTACTCATTGTGGAGCATATAATGGAGAAGCGCTCAGGGCCAAAAGAGACAAATGCATTAGAAGCTCTTGGAGGCTGAGACAGATTCATTCCATCTTCCACATTTGTTGTGACTGGCGGCTGAAGCACAAACCTTTGGAGTCCGAGAGAATCAGAAGCCAGAGAAGGCAGGCAGGAGCTCAAGCTCTCGGAACCAAGGAGAGAGAGAAGCCTCCAGAAAAACTAGCTGAGCCCCAAGTGAAGGAGACAAGACTTTGAAGGAGATGATAAAGGATTTGGGCTTTAACCCCTGGCTACTGTCATGGTGATTACTGAACTGAAACGAAGGCTGCTCCAGAGACCCCAAGAAAACCCCTACAGAGATCATTATTTTAGAGAGAATATTACAAATATATTTTCAATAGATAATGCTAAATACAACACTCTAGGTATATGCTCTGACCGGGGCAGAGTACAGTGAGGCTATATCTTCCTTATTTTGGATGAACTATGTCTATTAATATAGCCATAAGCTTTCATTAGCCAATCAATCAAGCACTTATTTAGGCTTGCTATGTTCCAGGTCCTATACTAAGGTCTGAAGACAAAAAAGAAAAAGCAAAAATGGTTCCCTCTCTCAATGAGAGAGGGGACTACTAAAGGAGACAAGTACATAAAAAAGTCCATACAAGCCTCAAAGTAGCTGGAAGATAACCTGAAGGGAGAAGGCACCAACAGGTGACAGTCCAAGAAAGACCTCCTTTAGAAGAGAACATCCTAAAGGAACTGGGAACTTTTTAAGAGGTGAAAATGAAGTGAGAGACCTTCTCTGTCCTGGCAGTGGCCAATTCAAAGACAGAGACAGAAGCCTGAACCTCATGTGTGAAGGACAATTAGAATAGTTTCTTGACCATAAGATTTGAGATGGTAAGGAAACCAAAGCCAGGAAGGGTTCAGGTGTGAAGAACTTTACAAGCCAGACCAAATTCAAATTTAAACCTTGACAAAATAGGAAGTCTTTAGAGGTTACAGAGCAGGAAAGTTACATGTTCAGACCTATGCTGCTGCAGAATCACATTGGTGTCTGTGAGAGATGGATAGCAGTGGGGAGAATCCTAAGCCAGGAAGACCAAATAGGAAGCTCCTGTGATAATCCAAGCAAAAGGTGATAAGGACCCAAACCAAATATTGTTGTGAGTGTTGTGAAGAATGTCCAAAAAATATTAAGTGCCTACTGTTTGCCAAACACTGTGCTAAGTACTAGGAATATAAAGAAAGGCAAAAGTCCTCTCCCCATCTTCCCACCCTGCCCTCAAGGAGCTTGTAATCTAATGGGGGGGACAGCATGTAAACAACTTTGTACAAACAAGCTGTGTACAAGATAAAGAGTAAATAACCTACAAGGGAAGACTGGAATTTTAAATGGCTTCCTTTAGAAGACAGGATTTTAGTTGGGCCTTGAAGGAAACAAGAAGGCCGAGATGAAAAAGGAATCACATTCTATGCATGAGAAATAGCTGGTGAATTTGCCCAGAGTGAGAAGATAAGGCTAGGAGATTCACAGAGTATGAAGTGAAGAAAGAAGCCCCAAAGGGCAGAAGGGACAAGATTTTAAAGGGCTTTGGAGGAACAAAGATAGCTGGGAGAGTGAGAAGTCAGGGACACAACTAGAGATACAGGCCCTGGGGATGAGGAACATGGGGTAAGTTTGAGTTGCTCAAAGCATGGCAGGTCATCTGTTCAGCAGAGAGGACAGAGATGAGTAATTCTTGAACATTTCGAAAGTCTAATGTGAGGACACAGATGGCCTTCCCTTTGTCACTTAGTCAGCATGTGAGAGTTTTTCTGTAGCTTGATACCATGGGCCCTCTGATGATGAGCTAAGGTGATCCTCAGACAAAGAATAAGGTTTCTCATCAGGCCCAATCTCAAAGCCTTTCTGCCACAGACTTCCCGCCGCTGCCCATGGTGCCCACCCTAAGGCATCGGAGGGGAGCTTGAGAGGGAGCTCCTTAACATTCAGTCATAAATGTTGGGCCACAAGATGGCACCAGAGCACCCAGAGTGCCAGGCCTGGAGTCAGAAGATTCACCTTCTAGAGGTCAAATCTGGCCTCAGACACTTGAGTAGCCGTGTGACCCTGAGCAAGTTACTTACCCCATTTAGCCTCAGTACCTCATCTGCAAAAACAGCAGGAGAAGGAAACAGCAAACTTCCCTGTATTTTTGCCAACAAAGTTCCAAATGGAGTTACAAAGAGATATGACTGAAAAAGAACTCCACAATATAGATTTGAAGCTGGATTATAGAAACCACTGACTCTAATTCCCTTCGTTTCACAGATGAGGCAACTGAGAATAAAGAGTTAATCAACTTGCCCAGGGTCACACAGCTAGTAAGTGTATGAGGTCATATGTGAACCCAGATGATGGCTCCAAATCTAGTTCTCTTGGGTCCACTCTGCCATCAGAGTGACCTCATAAGAAAAATCAACAGGTAACAATAGCAATGGATTAATTCATTTTAAAATCTGATGTATGATAAGAAAATATCTTCTTCCAGTTGCTCACTAATATTTCAGAATGCCATTTATTAAACTCCTGACTAATCTCTCTGTCACAGCCAGAAGATTCCAGAAATGCCTGCTGATGTAGTGGGTGCCCTTCTGTTTCTGGAGGACTATGTTCGCTACACAAAGCTACCGAGGAGGGTAAGGGAATGGGAGCAATAACCTGAGATGGGCTGGGTGGCACGGAGACAGCAAGCAGGGCTCGGGGTGCTAGTGGAATGTGCTTATTTGGAGAATCACAGAGGGGAGAGGATGCCAGCCGTCCATGCAGGGGGAGAACTGCTCAATACTAAGGAGCCACTTACCCTTCGCCATTACAGTAGAGCCCCATCTTCTAGCTACCCCTGCCTCCTCCATGCAGAGGCTATTGCCAGACAAGGGAGCCATGCAGTTCCATCGCTATCCTGTCTTCCCTTCTCTCAACTAGAGTTCCCCTAATTGTGCAGAGATCCAGGACAAAAGTCCTCAGATAGAAATGAAAAGTCCTAAAGCTTTCTTCCTGTATAAAGTGTGAGTGTGAGAGTGTATGCATGAGTGTATGTGTGTGTGAGTGTGTATGAGAGTGTGTGTGTGTGTGTGTGTGTGTGTGTGTGTGTGTGTGTGTGTGTGTGTGGATGTGAGAGTGAGTGAGTGAGGGTAAGGGTGTGTGTATGTGTGTGTGTAAGTAAACATTGGTCTATGGCTATGAGTACTTATGACTGTTTGGAAATGGTATGAAATGTTTGGAAAACCTGTGTACCTTTATGCCAAGATTAAAGCTACAGTAATTGACTGTTCTTTCCAGAAAATATCAGTCTGCTTTTCATTTATGGCAGACACAAGATTCCTTCCTCAAGGAGGGCCTGCCCTCAGCAAACTTGTTAAGTCTTGTCAGCACTTGACCTTCTTTTGTCCCAGACCTGCCCTCGTGTCTCCTGCCCTCAGACCTGCTGTCACTTATCCCTACTAATGTTGAAATATTCCCCAAGATCTTAACTGGCAAAAGGTTAACATCTCAGGGTACTTGAATTCTCTTATTAGATTTACCTAAATCTCTATGATTCAGAGCAGTGAAGCTCCAGTGATGAAACCAGAAGTGGGGCCAGGAGCCCTCAGTGTTAGATAGACCATCAGTAGGCAAACAGTGACGGGACCTCCAACTCTCTTTACAAAAATTTTCCTCTGCTGTGTTTATTATATTCTAATGAGAAGCATGATTTCTTTACCTTGAATATCCCTTAAAAACAGGGAAAATATCATAGGATCTTATCTATAGACTACTTTGTATTTGCTCTGAGTTTACTTACATAATAAATGCTTTTAATTCTGTTTTCTGGGTTTTAGGTTGCTGAAGCACACGTGCCTAATTTCATTTTCGATGAGTTCAGAACAGTCATGTGACTTTTTTAAAATAACAAAAGGAATGTCCTTTTAAGTATCTCACCATCATTGAATTTGGAGTATTAGAAGCAAAATTCAACAAATCACATATCTGTAATTTTTTTTTCTTCACTGTGTGGGAAACACAGCAGGCTGAACAAGATGGATCTCACAACATTAATTATTGTCATTACCATTGTTTAATCATGATATTATATGCAATTTATATCATGTAAATGCAGAACACTTTTGTACTGCTAAATGCTGAATATAATTAATTGCTATGGACAAAAACATTTAGTTTTATGTTCTAAAGAGCTATTTGTGCAACCTTGACTTTTCTATTTCAATAAACAACACATGTACCAAAAATACTAGTTGTGTTTTTAAATGACTTAAAGTAATTTATTGCCATATAAATCCTTTTGTGACTAAGAAAATGATGACTTTTAAATGGTTTGTGAATCATGTGACACTATTTCACCCTGCATTTTTGCATCTTAGAGTCTTTCTAAAGTTGATAAAGCACTTTAAGGTTTCCAAAGTGAGTGTTTTATAAATATTATTTTATCCTCACAATCCTGGGAGATGGTATTATCCTCAGTTTGTAAATGGGGAAACTGAGGAAGACAGAGGTGCTTGAGATTACATAGCAAGTAATGGTTTAAGACTAGATTTGGACTCCTTAACTCCAGGTCCAGCACTATCCATGTACTTACATAATAGTAGTAATAGCCAGTATACAAAGAATATTTTTTTCTTCTCCAACCCTGTGATTTCATTGACATAAGGAGTCCTCTGTCCTCTGTTGGAATATCCACCAAAGCATGTCAGAAATTGTAATTTGTAGTCTCAAAGAATTGCCCAGGACTTTGAAGATGGATTAACTTGTCTAGAGGTACATAACCAGCAAGTATCAGATCTGGAATTTGAACTCAGCAGGATTACAGCAGGAGATTCTGAATTTTTATCTCCAAGGCCATGATAAAGATTCAGAATTTCCTGCTGTAATGCCAGAGAAACTGAGGCAGGATAGAGATTAGAGAGTAGTTAATATTTTATTTAAAAGGGAGAGATTTACTGGGACCAAATGGATCCATGGTTTGGTCCCAGGGCTAAATGAGACTATTGTCTCCAAGAATCCAGCAAAGTGAGTTCTCAATGACATATATACACGTGGCTCAGACTCAGGGTAGACTGAGGCAGGGGCAGAGTCAGAGCCCTGAGAGTAGGAACACAGGACTTACAATCTGGTTCTGACAGGTGGGGAGAGGCATGGGGGATATCTGATCATTGGGATTACAGAATAGGGAGAGGCACCCAAATTCTGATGGGGTCTAAGATGGAAGATCTTTCTCCTTATCTGGATCATCATGATAAGGAGGGAGTGGTGGTATTGCAGGATTGAACAAAACAGTTAAGGGAAACCAAGGCAGGACAATTTAGAGAAACTGAGTCAGGACAATAGAAAAGAACTGTGGCACAACATTCCACAATCCCTTCCGAATATTCAAATAATTGAATTATCTTCTAGATAGGTCTCAGTACCATAATTTTGACCAATCCTATATGAAGCAAATAAATCAAAAAACTAGAAAAATGCAAGGACTTATGGCAAGGACTAGTCTCTCCCTGATAACCCCAGAGTTAATCAGCATTACAGAAGGCTCCCTGTTGCTAGCACATCAGGTCCTCTGCAACTGAGGAGCATCTCAGCCAGAATCCACTTTGAGATGGACAATTTACTGAGTTAGGTCTGTGGTCATTTGTGCATTTAACTCAGCCTTTGCTTATATAGGGAGTAGCAGTGCCCAAGACAATCCTGCTGCCCATATTAAGAGGGGCACCCCAAGCCTGTCAGGGACTCCAAAGGGGGAAAAAGTGGGGCCTGGAGTAACTCCTCCTGTCCCCTCTCAATAGAACAGGAGCTGCTACAAGGAAACAGATTTGTGAGCTGATTATGCACAGTTAGGCCAAGGCAAGCAACATCAAACTCTTAGAGGCCCGATATCAAACTGCAAGGTCCTTTAAGAGTGCTAAAATACTAATTAAGGACCTGGGGTAACAGGAGAGGAGAAACAGATCAGAGAGACTGCCAGTCCCAGGATAAGTGTCCGATTTCTGGTTGTTTCTAAAAAATAATCCCCAAAACTGAGTCTGCCAGGGCAATTCCACCAGAATAAGGGATTTCAAAGTTAAAGCATCATCAGCAAATCATCAATCTGAACTAGTGAGATAGGGGGTGAAACCATTCTGGAGAGCAATCTGGAATTATGCCCAAAAAGTTATCAAACTGTGCACACCCTTTGACCCAGCAGTGCTGCTACTGGGTTTATATCCCAAGGAAATACTAAAGAAGGGAAAGGGACCTGTATGTGCCAAAATGTTTGTGGCAGCTCTTTTTGTAGTGACTAGAAGCTAGAAAATGAATGGATGTCCATCAATTGGAGAATGGTTGGGTAAATTATGGTATATGAATGTTATGGAATATTATTGTTCTGTAAAAATGACCAGCAGGAGGAATACAGAGAGGCTTGGAGAGACTTACATCAACTGATGCTGAGTGAAACGAGCAGAACTTGGGGATCATTATACACTTCAACAATGATACTGTATGAGGATGTATTCTGATGGAAGTGGAAATCTTCAACATAGAGAAGAGCTAATCCAATTCCAAATGATCAATGATGGACAGAAACAACTACACCCAGAGAAGGAACACTGGGAAATGCATTTTTTTTTGTTTTTCTCCTCAGGTTATTTTTACCTTCCAAATCTAATTCTTCCTTTGCAACAACAACAACAACAAAATTCAGTTCTGCACATCTATATTGTACCTAGGATATACTATAAGATATTTAATATGCATGGAAATGCCTGCCATCTAGGGGAGGGGGTGGAGGGAAGGAGGGGAAAAATTTGGAACAGAAGGGAGTACAAGGGATAATGTAAAAAATTACCTATGCATATATACTGTCAAAAAAATGTTATAATTATAAAATTAATTTAAAAAATAAAAGAGAGAGAGATAGGGGGTGGAGCAGAAGTGCCGAAGGCAAAGTGAGTAGAATTCCCATTCTTTCAGATATTTTGAAAAAAATATACCAGTTTCCCCAATTTCTATCTTTTCCTCCCTTTTTTTCTCACAGAAAGGAATTATCTAATAACCATTCCACATATAAGTCTCAAGAGTAAATCAAAATAGCTATATATAACAAAGTAAGTTTCCTAAAAATCCTTCAAACATATAGCAAAATTACACAGTTTTAACAAATCCATCCCAAATCTTAAACACACAGTAATAGATGACCCAATCTGGGTTCCCCAATTTCCCATATCAGTCCATCAGGGATAAGGGACAAAGCCTCATTCAAAACTGCTTCAGGCTGGGCACTGGCAGAGACTCTCAGTCCATGTAAGGGATACACATGGTGTGATGTGCTGTCAATCAAAGCTGATCTAAGTCCCAGAAGCAAGTCAATACCTGTAATCTGATCAAAATCTAGGACAAAAAAAAAAAACAAATCTAACAAATAAAGGTTAGAACAGTCTGAGGTAAAGAGACTTGGTTCACCAGACTGCTGCAAAATGTGAAGAGCCAGCAGCTTCCTATGTTAAGTTTGCTTAACAGGGCAGGCAAATGGCTATCAGCTAGAGTCCCAAATAGATAGCAGTTAGGTCTCACTGTGCTCACTGTCCTTTCATTAGTTGGAAACCTTTTAAAAACCGTGAATATCATAGAAACAATGTCCAGTAACAGATAGGTGATCAGACTAAGTACTTATTTGCCCGAGTATTTAGGATATGATTACATATAACCAGGTTGGAAACATCAAGATATGACATATAACCAGATTGGAAATAACAAGGTTATGACATAATTAAGTTGCATTAACAGTTTCTATTGACCATTGATTTCTCTGATCATAGAAATCAGACAGGAGGAAAAAATGCAGGGACACAACCATAACATAAGCAGTTAAAACGCATAATGCAATAATATAGGTAACAAATTCTGAACCAAACTAAATACAGCTTTTTTTAAAAGTTTTTTTTTCCTCCCTGAGTGTTCTCCTCACAGCAATTAACAGCTTTCTTATCTCTAGAGATTTATTGTCCAGCCCAGGCTAAGAATGAATTTTATTGCTCTTTCCCTTTAATCCTATTAACAGGGCTTCTTCTGAAGGGAAAAACTCTTTTTTTGCCATTCGTAAAATAGACAAAGTTTTTTTTTTCTTTTTCTTCTTTAGTAATAAAGGTTTCAATATTCAAACAAATTCCAAGATCTTATACTTAGAATAAACAACTCTAGCATGCACAGGCAATAATAAAAATATTCCCCACAATTTCAGAATCATCCTAAAATTCCTAATCAAATGTTATCTCCAGCCTGAGTTTCAATCAGATAAGGGTTTTATTGCCCTTTACTCTAGCAGGCTCTGAAAACCTGTTCCAAAGAAAAAAACCATCAGCCAGTTTAAAAATAGCCAAAATTTTTCTGTTCTTATTTACAAATCAGTGCAACAGGTTAAGGAGTTAGCAATCACAAGTAACTTGTATACTAATGAATGAGATGAGGTGAGATCTTTCAAGACAGTTGTGAAAATCGAGTAAGGCTTCATCTACTTCAGAGTTGGAGTAGGCCTGAAAGACTTTGAGCATTGAGTCAAGGGCATAATTGAGTCCCCTTCCTGCTATCCTCCCACGACACCATCTCCTCCCTATTTCAGTCAAATTTGGGCAACTATGTACTTATTGGTCAAGTTGAATTTCATAGGTAGTTCTCGAGCTTAGAATGTAAGACTCTCAGCCAATGAGGATGAGGGTCAGTGGTGGGAGGGGGTTTTTGTGGGGTTTTGTGTTAGGGATTAAAGATGCTGTCCTGCCCCAGAAGGTGCTTCCTCCCTTTGATTGTTTGCTCAAAGGGCTGGGACGCCCTTCTCTCAAGAATGTACAATAAACTTTGCTTTACTCCAGAGATTTCTCCAGCTTTTTTATTAAATGGTGACCCCTCATCATTCCCATACCACAGTAAGTACAGTTGCAACATTGAAATAACCAATTTTTTTTTTTTTTCCTGAGGCTGGGGTTAAGTGACTTGCCCAGGGTCACACAGCTGGGAAGTGTTAAGTGTCTGAGACTAGATTTGAACTCAGGTCCTCCTGAATTCAAGGCTGGTGCTCTAGCCTCTGCGCCACCTAGCTGCCCCCATAACCAATTCTTAATTATTGTTCTTAAAACTTAACAGAGCTCTTAACGAACAGAACAGATAAGTCACACAGAAAACACAGGCATCGACTGCACAATTACAATATAAAGCAAAACATTTAACACACATAACCAAAGAGGTGCTCAGAATCAGATCAGACCAGAGGTGCTTAGGAGACACAAAACCAGAGGGATCGATCCGTCCAGCGTCCTGGAATGATGCCCTTCTCAGAATTTAATGCCCATCGGCATTTTATTATTCTGAGACTCCAAAAGCTAGCACAGACAGAGAGAACAGGTAAACAGATCAGATTATGTCCTAAAACAGACATCCAGACTTAGTCTCCTGTGGTTGAAATGGAGTGTCCATAGTCGGGGGTGGCTGTGGCTGAATACTGCTCTCTTTCCCAGAGACTGGAGAAATCCAGAGGGCCGCTTCTCCAGGCCAAGAGCCCAGATCCTCAACTGCCCCAGCCCAAGGTGGAGACCCGAAAGTCTCTAATCTCTAATCCTGCTCTCATTATCTCTGTGGGAAGCCTCCAAAATGTAATGCTGGAGAAACTGAGGCAAGAGAGAGGTTAGAGAGTTA
Source organism: Sminthopsis crassicaudata (assembly GCF_048593235.1). Lineage (NCBI taxonomy): Eukaryota > Metazoa > Chordata > Mammalia > Dasyuromorphia > Dasyuridae > Sminthopsis > Sminthopsis crassicaudata. The sequence goes on from NC_133617.1 coordinate 108,049,205, forward strand.
TAATAATTTAATTTATTGGAGAGTTAAACAATTGACTGGATTAGACTCTCTGGTTCCAAGTATCCAGTAAACAATGTGAGTTCCCAATGACCTATATACAAGTGGCTCAGACTCAGGGGGTAGACTGAGGCAGGGGCGGAGTCAGGGTGCTGAGAGTGAGAACGCAGGACTAACAATCTGGTTCTGACAGGTGGGGAGAGGCATGGGGGATATCTGATCATTGGGATTACCAACATTCTAATAGTGCCTAAGATAGATCCTTATCTGGATCATCATGATAAGGAGGGAGCTGTGGTGTTGCAGGATTGAACAGAATAATTCGGGAAACTGAGGCAGGACAATAAAAGAAAACTGTGGCACAACACTGCTTTCTTTCATCTTAACACTTTGATTTATAGAATGTCACTTGCACATTTTAGCAATGTAACTACTTAGTTACTAAAAGAGCACATTGGAAATGAAAACGAATCACCAAAGTCTCTTTCTGAAGGAGTAACAGATATATATAGATATAGTCTCAGCAAGAGTCCTTCATTGGATATTCCTGGTTGTTCTCGAAGGCTGATCTTTGCAGACTGTATAGTGACTTAGAAAACCACATGTTAATAATATCTATGTTTTATTGTATTTTTATTTATATTTGTTAAGTACTACCAAATTACATCTTAATCATCTGACCTTGGTTGTAGAGTTGTAGATGAATTTGACTCTTCCAATTTATAACATTCCCCTTCTTCTGGCATATTTTTAATGATAGGGAGAGGACTTTTGTTATTTCTTTAAGCAATAGGTTTCATTATTGGGCAAAGATTGTTACAAAGCTTTCAGGGAAAAGTATTATCCACAAGTTTATATGACAACAGAGATTCCAAAGGTGAAAACTTCAATTTTGTTAAAGTCAAATACAAGTTCAGAGCTCAGAAAAATAACACTGATTAGTGTTCTCACAATTATGTCAGAGACAGAAACAATCTTTTATCATACATCAGTCTCTTGCATCTTTATAAGCCATAGCAGTGGCCCTCAAACTTTTTAAGTAGGGGCCAGTTCACTGTCCCTCAGACAGTGGGAGGGCCGGGCTATAGTAAAAACAAAACCTCACACTGTCTCCGCCCCTCAGCCCATTTGCCATGACCGTGGTGGCCACATAAACGTCCTCAGCAGGTAGCATCTGGCCCGTGGGCCGCAGTTTGAGAACCCCTGCCATAAAGACACACAGACCTAGTCACAAAGTTAAGTTTCCAAGATTCAGAGTTCACAGGGGGCTAATTGGGAAGAGAGATTTAACCTGTCACAAAGCATAGGTTTGGATCCAAAAGGTTCCTTTCCCAAATAAAGCAAGTACTTTAAGAAATTGTAATTTCCTTTTGGCTTCTTAGTTGTCTGAGATTAGATTTTGACAATTCTTGGGATGTTTCAGGCAGACAAATAACCCAAACAGAAGAAATGGACCCAAACCCTAAATAATAAAGAATGATAAAGGGAAGTCAAGAACTCATGACAATTCCTGAAATCTACAATATTAGTTGATTCTGATCCTTTCCTCTGGAGCAAATCAAGAAATCTATTCTTATCCCATCTCTCAGGATCTAAGATCTCTCTCTTTTTTAATCTATTTTTTTTTTTTTTTAATTAGGAAACACCCTGTTTTCCAGAGCTAAGACTCAGCAAGAAAGCTGTACCCTGAGCTTGAAATAACAAACCTTTGCTCTCATCTTCTGGGTGAACACTGCTACAACTAAATCACAGAACTCGTGGTCCTTGAGCTTGACCAAGCGCCAGCACGGCCAGACATGAAGCCTTCTACAAATGACCTTTTTTGTTAACTAAACAATTTTGCCTCACCATTGTTATACTCATATATATATAAATGAAGGTTTTAGCTCCAATGCCTCAAATCTCCTAGTAAAGAAGACCCAAAACGTATTCAATTTCTCGCCCTGAGTGGAATAAAGAAAGCTTTCTGCTTTCAAACTGAGTTCTTTGGTATTTTTAGAATTAATAATAGTTGCAAAACTTCTATCACTCTGGCCATTTGTAACTGGAGTTGACACCTAATGACAGCTCTTCAGATGTTTAAAAATTCTCCACTTCGTCTTCCTTTCTACATCCTTAACATCTTCAAGCATTTCTCATATGACCCAGTTTCGAGAACACTTAATTTTTTTCAGATTGAAGCTTTTAAAGTTGACTAATTTAGCACCTTCCTACTTCAATGTCAGCTATATTTGGGTTGGGATGACTAGGAGGCAGAAAAATGACTTAGGAACCATTATGGGAATAATTCCCATTGCAATGCATTTTGTTGTTTTTGCTGAGGCAATCCCAATTGCCAATTGTTTAGTGACTTGCCCAGCATCACACAGCTAGGAAGTGTTAAGTGTCTGAGATCAGATTTGAATTCAGGTCCTCTCTCACTTCAGGGCTCTGTCTACTGAGCCACCTGCTGCCCTCATTTTAAAATTATTTTTGATCATGGGTATGTTTGGTTTACTCTTGAAATATACACCTTCAACTCATTGACAGATAGAGATAGACACACAGAGATCAATTAATTACATATGTGAAGTTATATAAACATACTTCCATGCTCTGCCATCAGAGTGACCTCATAAGAAAAATCAACAGGTAACAATAGCAATGGATTAATTCATTTTAAAATATGATGTATGATAAGAAAATATCTTCTTCCAGTTGCTCACTAATATTTCAGAATGCCATTTATTAAACTCCTGACTAATCTCTCTGTCACAGCCAGAAGATTCCAGAAATGCCTGCTGATGTAGTGGGTGCCCTTCTGTTTCTGGAGGACTATGTTCGCTACACAAAGCTACCGAGGAGGGTAAGGGAATGGGAGCAATAACCTGAGATGGGCTGGGTGGCACGGAGACAGCGAGCAGGGCTCGGGGTGCTAGTGGAATGTGCTTATTTGGAGAATCACGGAGGGGAGAGGATGCCAGCCGTCCATGCAGGGGGAGAACTGCTCAATACTAAGGAGCCACTTACCCTTCGCCATTACAGTAGAGCCCCATCAGATGTGTATTTGGGATATTATGGAGATGAAATGGAGTATATGCTAAGGATATAATTTTTATTTCTATCAGTTTTGCTTAAATGTCCTAATTTGTCACAAGAGAAGATTCAGCAAAAGGAGCTAAGATACATGTTTTGCAGAGAAATCCCTACTATATAAAAATAAAAGACAATAATAAAACTTAAGATAAAAACAAAGAAGCAGCAGTCAGGTTTCTATAAATTATTCTCTATGATAGATGCACAATTGACTGAAAAATATCAAGAACAGAAGATTCCACTGTGTTTGTCTATTTATAGTTTACTTTGATTCAATAGGTCAAAATGCACCTTTAAAAACCTTCATTCAATAAATCATTTCCTATGCATATGTAAAGATGATACAAGATTTTTAAAAATAAATTCAGTCAATCTGGAATTATGCTCAAATAAACTACCTATATACTCTTTGAAAACCCAGTAATACCACAACTTAGTCTATTTACAAAGATAGAGAAAAAGAAAAAGAACTTATAGTTCTAAGATGTTTCTAAGGCTTTCTTTGTGGTGGCAAAAAACTGGAAATTGCAGGGATGTCCATCAATTGGGAAATGTTTGAACAAGTTATGGAATATGATTATAATAGAATACTACTGTGCTATTTAAAAAATGGTGAGTTCAGAGATTTGATTTGATTTTTGTTATTGTTTTTTAGGGTTTTTTTTAACTTAATATTATTTTTTTCCAATTGCATGTAAAGATAGGATTTAGAGTTCCAAATTTTTTTTTCTCTCTCTCTCTGAAGCAGCAGATTTTATATAGTTTATATATGTATGGTGATGTTAGATATATTTGAATCTTGGTCCTATTGTGGGTCAGAACAAAAGGAAAAAAATCACAGATTTTAGAAAAACATGAAAAGACATGCATGAAATGAAGAGCAATATGAGCAGAATCAAAAGAACATTGTATAAAGTAACAACAGTATTGTTTTAAGAACAACTTTGAGAAAATAGGTATTTTAATAATTTTAAATACCCAAATTAATTATAAAGGATATATGAAGACACTCTGCATCCAGAGAAAGAATTGATAAATGGTTGTAAGTATAGAATGTTACGTATAAATTCCTATTTGTGTCTAATAGTAGCCATTTCCATGGCAGAAGAATCGAGAGAGGAGAAAAAAAGTTATATTCTTTAAAGAAAAATCACCATAATTGGTCATATATATATTTAAATTATGCGAATTTAATATATAATTGAATTATATGTACTTCAACATATACAATATAACTATATATTGAATTTGCAAATTCAACAAAAATAAATGAATGATTGCAGGAAAAAACAAGCATTTATTAAATGCTTACTGGGTACCAACCAATATGTTATTTTTTTTTTCTCCCACTCATTCTACAGATGAAAAAATAGAGGTAAATAGGATTAAGTGATTTGTCAAAGTTCACACAGCTAGTAAGGGTCTGAGACCAGATTTGAATTGAGGAAAATCAGTCTACCTGACACCAAGAGAAGATGTGGGAAATTGAGCTGATAAGAAATGGGAATGGGAAATCAAATGAAGGACCTACTGGAAAAAATGAGTCTGGTGAATCACTTTTCAAGGTCTCCCACTTCATCCAGGGCCATCTCTTATGGTCCTGGCCACTGGACTCAAATGGTTCTGGAGGAAAAAGTGAAATGGCACATCCTTCCCTCACTTAAATCCAATTCCCTTGCAAGTCATGGAATCATCTCCCTGATGTCATGATTTTCTTTGATAATGACAGATAAACATTAGCACGGTCTCCATGACAAAAATTTCTCAATTAAAAGGGTTAAAACTTAATAATTTAAATAGTGCACAGGAAAAGCTTTCTATTCAATACTCCAGACTCAGCCTGTGCTGAGAAATGTGAATGTATTTTTTCATTACTTGATCTCAATTTGCATATTCCTTTTTAAAGGTAGCTAGGTAGCTCAGAAGATAAGAATATTGGTCCTGAAGTCAAAAGATCTAAATTCAAATTCAGTCTCAGATACTTCTACAAGTTATGTAACCCTGGGCAAGTCATCTGTTTCAGTTTCCTCAACTGTAAACTTAGGATCATAATAGCAACCTACTTCCTGGGCTTGTATCTGTAAAGGACTGAAACTCTGCACTGAGGTCAGACAACGGAGCACTTAAGGCCAGTTACTGATTGGACAATACTCTATTAGCATAGGCTTGGAAAATGGGCCTTCCCACTATTTTGTGCTGGCTCCATCTTTTGGTGGATACAGAGAATTGTGGAAGGGACTAAGGGGTGGAATAAGACAATCCAGAGTCACTTTGTTGGTAGAGAAGGAAAAGGAAAGTCGAGGAAATACTGTGTCCATCCCCTTCACTTCTACCCCTAAAGACCAAGAATAAAGGCTTTTGCTTATCCTGACTCCAGCTGATTCTAAGGCATCCAGGGAGCTAACGTGGTCTTCACATTTGGTGCCCAATATGGGACCAAGGATCCTAATTTCACTGAAGAAGTCCCCGTTGACCAGGAAATAGGGTGAGTATTTTAATAGATAAGCAGGGAACTTACTTTGTTAAGGGCTAAACTAGTAACCTTTTCTAGCTGAAATGGGGCAGATATTAGGAAAAGATTCTCCCCCACACCAAGGGGGCACTATAGAAAGCATATTTAAGATGATCAAGGGACAAGGCTTACTTGTAACCTGAGAACACTGGACTCTTGGGTACATTAGGATACACGTCCCCTTGGTTCTTAAAGGAAGAAGATAAAGGGCAGATAATCATAATCAACTATGTGAATACTACAATGATAAAGGTCCTTATTCAATTTCCAAGAAAACATTCTATATAGACAACAATACAATTGGCCTTAAAGAATCCTGCAAGTTGTAGAAAATAGAAAAGTTTTAAGAACAGCCAGATGAGGAAGTATGAGGAAAAAAGAGGAAGACAAAGGAGAGATTAATAGCAATATCACAAGAGGGCATGTGGAGTTAAGTGAGGATGAAAGGCGTGGTGAAGAGCATAGTGATTCTCCCTCTCACAAGGCAACTTCAACTCTGCCTAAACCAGAACTGGTTCTTGACACACCCCCATCAACTTCACCTTCCGGGATGGAGGAAGGAGGAGTAGTGGGAGGGGCGGTGATATCACCAGTACCTCCCCCCAGCAATCACCCCTTCCTATCACTAGATTGCAAAAGGCAATACTTAAAGGCACAGAAGAAGGGCAGGATTTAGCTGATTTGAGAATAGAAATGTATCCTGTGATTCAACAGTTTAACTCTTCAGGTCAAGAAAGTAGAAGATACACTCCTTTTGATTTACAAATCCTTAAAGACCTAAAAAAGGCTTGCTCTCTTTATGGGGCTACATCATCTTATGTTAAAATGTTACTACAGAATTTGGCTTATGAAGTCTTAACCTCTAAGGACTGGAAATCTATAGCAAGGACATGCTTAAAACCTGGACAAAACTTGTTGTGGCTTTCTGAATATAGTGAGCTCTGTAGGATACAAGCCCCACAAAACAGTCATAGTGGAGTTAATACTTCAATAAACTGTGACCAGCTAACAGGTGTAGGTTCTTACATAGTTATTTCAGTACAGATTAATTACCCCATAGCAGCATATGAGCAAATTGCTTCTGCTGCTATGAAAGCATGGGCTTTTCTCCCTGGTGAAAACAACAAGGGTGAGGCCTTCACAAAAATAGCACAGGGGTCAAATGAACCCTTTGCTGATTTTGTGGAACATTTGCAGACAGCTGTCATACAAACTAATGGTGAAAATATAGTAACAGACATTATGATAAGGCAACTTGCTAAAGAAAATGCTAATGAGGTTTGCAGAAGAATTATACTAGGACTATGCAAGGATGCTCCTTAGAGGAGATCATAAGATGCTGTGCCACAGTGGGCACAAATGCCTTTTATAGCCAGGCTATGATGCAGACTTCCCAAGATCCCAACATGGGGAGACAGGGTCCCTTTTGGCAAAGAACTTCCAGAGAGACTCGTCAATGCTTTCAATGTGGTAAAGCAGGGCATGTGAAATCTCAATGTTGGCATAAAGACAGAATGAGAAAACAGGGTGGGAAAACAAGACACAAAACCCCATGTCCAAAATGCAATAGAGGCTTCCATCTGGTCATCTGAGTGTTGACTGATTCAGGGAAATGGGATGAGGGGCTCAGCCCCAGGGCCCAAGCAAAAAATACTTGGGGCATGATGGCAGCCAATGCTATACCCAGAGAGTGCCTAGAAGTCCAATGACCAATCAGCCAGGAAGCCATCTGATGGGAGAAAGGGATTACAATTGGGGAGGATAGAGTTGTATGCAGCTGGGACAACTAAGATACCCCCTGGAGGGGTGAAATCTGTTCCTCTGCAGCCTATGGGTCTCTTGCCTCCAGGCAAAGTAGGCTTGACTAATTCACCTCCTGAGAGTACTTACAAAACACTGTCCATCCATACACTGATGTGGGAAACTGGGGAATGTGTAGATAATATCCCAGTCACTAATAGAGGTAGACAATGTGTGACTTATCACCTAGGAGAAGTGGTAGCATCAGGTTTACTGATACAGACTCCTAGTAAGCAACCTGGTGACAGTCACCCAGCTTCTGACTCTAAACAACAAAATCCAGGAATATTCTAGACTGCAGCTGTGAAAGCTGACTGGCCTATGTTCACTACCTATATAAATGGCATACCATTAGAAGGATTGGTTGACACTGGTGCAGATTGTACAGTTATTAGAGGTGCCAACTTGCCCAGTCATTGGCCAAAGATTAAAGCAGATACCTACATGTCTGGTGTAGGAGGATCAATAGCAGCTGAGGTTAGTGCTACCCCTTTGAGATGGATATTTAAAGGTGAAACAGGAGTTTTTACTCCTTTTATAGTTGAAAAAAATCCCCATCAATCTGTGGGGAAGAGACATTTTACAACAATTAGGGTTAAAAATGAGTACTTCGGTTTTTTAGGCAGGGCTGCTGTTGAAGATCTGCCAACACTTTCACCTGTTCCTATCCAATGGAAAACTGATACACCAGTGTGGATAGAACAGTGGCCCTTAGATAACAATAAAATTCAGGCCTTACTGGATATAGTACAGGAGCAACTTGACCAAGGACACTTACAACCTTCTCTAAGTCCTTGGAATTCCCCAGTATTATTGTAAGAAAGAAATCTGGAAAATGGAGGATGTTGACTGATTTAAGAAAGGTAAATGAACAGATGGAAACTATGGGAACTCTTCAACCTGGACTTCCATCTCCTACTCAAGTACCTAGAGAATGACCTCTTTGGGTTATAGACATTAAGGATTCTTGCTATTCTATCCCTCTAGATAAGGAGGATATGAAAAGATTTGCTTTTTCAGTGCCTAGTGTTAATTTATAAATGCCTTATAAAAGATATGAATGGACAGTTTTGCCACAGGAAATGAAAAACAGCCCTACTATGTGCCAAATGTATGTTGCTGCTGCTCTTACTCCAGTAAGAAAAGCATTTCTAAAAGTAATGTTATTACATTACATGGATGATATATTGGGATGTACAACTGAGGAACAAATGTTAGAAGCTGTCTACAAAAGACCATGGAAACACTAAGGTATTATAAATTGCACATATCTCGAGAAAAAATTCAAAGACATGTCCCTTTTCAATATTTAGGATATGAAGTATATCCTAAGGTGCCTACAGCACAAAAACTCTCCTTAAGAACAGAGAAGCTAAACACCTTAAATGACTTCCAGAAATTGATAGGAGATATCCAATGGATGCGACCCGTGTTAGGCTTAACTACGTATCAATTGCAACCATTATATGACATTTTAAGGGGTGACAGTGCTTTAAATTCACCACGCCAGCTTATAAAAGAAGCTCAAGAGGCTTTGAGAAAAGTTGAACTGGCTTTATCCAATGTGATTGAGTCACTCAAAAACCCTTGGAAATATTAGTTTTTGCTACACAAGGGGCACCCACAGCAGTCCTTCATCAAGGAGATAGTGTGATAAAGTGGGTGAACCTCCCAGCACAACCAGAACAAAGCCTTACTCCTTACCCAGTGCTTGTGGCTAGAATCTTATTAAAGACCATTAAGTGAGCAGTACAATTATCTGGGATAAGACCTGATAAGATATACACTTTTTATATTAATGCACAAGTTAATGTGTGCTATGAAACCATCCCAGAGTGGCAAATTTTGTTAGCCATGGCTCCAAATTTTACACATGGGTCTCCATTAAAGATAACCAGACTTTTACATAATTGGCAATGGATTCTTTTTTTTTATTATTTTTATAATTATAACAATTTTTTGACAGTACATATGCATAGGTTTTTTTTTGTTTTTGTTTTTGTTTTTGTTTTTGTTTTTTTTTAAACAACATTATCCCTTGTACTCCCTTCTGTTCCGAATTTTTCCCCTCCTTCCCTCCACTCCCTCCCCTAGATGGCGGGCATTCCCTTACATATTAAATATCTTATAGTATATCCTAGGTACATATATTTGTGCAGAACCGAATTTTGTTGTTGTTGTTGTTGTTGTAAAGGAAGAATTGTATTTGGAAGGTAAAAATAATCTGGGAAGAAAAACAAAAAAAAAAGCTCACAGTTTACACTCATTTCCCAGTGTTCCTTTTCTGGGTGTAGCTAATTCTGTCCATCATTGGTCAATTGGAATTGGATTAGCTCTTCTCTATGTTGAAGATATCCACTTCCATCAGAATACATCCTCATACAGTATCATTGTTGAAGTGTATAATGATCTCCTAGTTCTGCTCGTTTCACTCAGCATCAGTTGATGTAAGTCTCTCCAAGCCTCTCTGTATTCCTCCTGCTGGTCATTTCTTATAGAACAATAATATTCCATAACATTCATATACCATAATTTACCCAACCATTCTCCAGTTGATGGACATCCATTCATTTTCCAGTTTCTAGCCACTATGAAAAGGGCTGCCACAAACATTTTAGCACATACAGGTCCCTTTCCCTTCTTTAGTATTTCCTTGGGAAATAAGCCCAGTAGTAGCACTGCTAGGTCAAAGGGTATGCACATTTTGATAACTTTTTGGGCATAATTCCAGATTGCTCTCCAGAATGGTTGGATTCTTTCACAACTCCACCAACAATGCATCAGTGTCCCAGTTTTCCCACAGCCCCTCCAACATTCATCATTATTTGTTCTTGTCATCTTAGCCAATCTGACAGGTGTGTAATGATATCTCAGAGTTGTCTTAATTTGCATTTCTCTGATCAATAGTGATTTGGAACACTCTTTCATATGAGTGGAAATAGTTTTAATTTCATCATCTGAAAATTGTCCGTTCATATCCTTTGACCATTTTTCAATTGGAGAATGGCTTGATTTCTTATAAATTAAAGTCAATTCTCTGTATATTTTGGAGATGAGGCCTTTATCAGAACCTTTAACTGTAAAAATGTTTTCCCAATTTGTTACTTCCCTTCTAATCTTGTTTGCATTAATTTTGTTTGTGCAGAAACTTTTTATTTTGGTGTAATCAAAATTTTCTATTTTGTGATCAATAATGGTCTCTAGTTCTCCTTTGGACACAAATTCCCTGCTCCTCCACAAGTCTGAGAGGTACACTATCCTATGTTCCTCTAATTTATTTATGATCTCATTCTTTATGCCTAAATCTTGGACCCATTTTGATCTTATTTTAGTATGTGGTATTAAATGTGGGTCCATGCCTAGTTTCTGCCATATTAATTTCCAGTTTTCCTGGCAGTTTTTGTCAAATAATGAATTCTTATCCCAAAAGTTGGGATCTTTGGGTTTATCAAACACTAGATTGCTATTTTTATTCACTATCTTGCCCTGTGAAACTAACCTATTCCACTGATCAACTATTCTATTTCTTAGCCAATACCAAATGGTTTTGGTGACTGTTGCTTTATAAGATAGTTCTAGAACAGGTACAGCTAGACCATCTTTTTTTTTTTTTTTTCATTACTTCCCTTGAAATTCTCGACCTTTTGTTGTTCCATATGAATTATGTTGTTATTTTTTCTAGGTCATTAAAATAGTTTCTTGGGAGTCTGATTGGTATAGCACTAAATAAATAGATTAGTTTAGGGAGTATTGTCATCTTAATTATATTAGCTCAGCCTATCCAAGATCACTCAATGTCTTTCTAATTATTTAAATCTGCCTTTATTTTTGTGGCAAGTGTTTCATAATTTTGCTCATATAGTTCCTGATTTTCCTTTGGTAGATATATTCCCAAATATTTTATACTATCGACAGTTATTTTGAATGGAATTTCTTTTTGTATCTCTTGCTGTTGGATTGTGTTGGTAATGTATAAAAATGCTGAGAATTTATGTGGATTTATTTTGCATCCTGCAATTTTGCTAAAGTTCTGAATTATTTCTAATAGCTTTTTAGCAGAGTCTTTGGGGTTCTTTAAGTATACCATCATGTCATCTGCAAAGAGTGATAGTATGATTTCCTCATTTCCTACTCTAATTCCTTGAATCTCTTTCTCGGCTCTTATTGCCGAGATTAGCGTTTCTAGTACTATATTGAATAGTAATGGTGATAGTGGGCAACCTTGTTTCACTCCTCATCTTACAGGGAAAGGTTCCAGTTTATTGGCGATGGATTCTTGAAGAAAAGCTTTCTAAAGTTCCTCTTAAAGGACAACAAACATAATATTTGTGCTGTATACTCTTGTGACTTAGCTATAAAGAGAGTAGTCAGAACTCCTTTTCAGTCCACTAAGCAGAATGAATTGTATGCAATCATTCTAGCTCTTACTTATTATCCAGGAGCTATAAATATAATATCTAATTCGGCCTATTTAGTAGGTGTTGTACAAAGAATTGCCTACAGCCCAAATAAAATGTGTAGCCTCTAATATATATCGGCTCTTTAAGGAACTTCAAGTGCAAGAGAGAAAGCATTCAGGTAAGATTTATATCTTGCATGTCCACTCTCATAGTGGACTTCCAGATCTTATTTTTGATGGTAATTCAAAGGCAGATAGCCTTCTAACCATGTTGGCCAATACTCCTTTATTTCAAGAAGCCCAAGAATCTCATTCTAAATATCATTAGGCTGCTCGAGCTTTATGTTTACCATTTGGAATAAGAAGAGAAGAAGCTAGGAGCATAGTAAAAGCCTGTACAACTTGAATTCCTTTCCACCCTTCTACACTCCCTCCAGGGAAGAACTCTCGTGGTTTGAGACCTAATGAAATTTGGCAAATGGATGTGACCCTTTAAACTCTTTTGGTCATCTGTCTTTTATCCATGTTGTGGTAGACACCTTTTCAGGATTCACTTTTGCAATATCAGCAATAAAAGAGACAGCCCAAGTGGTCACTGAATTCCTTATACAAGCATTTGCAATTATGAGTGTGCCACAAGCAATAAAAACCCTTTGGCTATCTGATAGATAATGGACCTGCATATATTTCTAAACATTTTGTACACTTTTGCGCACAGTATAAGATTTTACACACCACTGGCATACCCTTTAATCTTCAAGGACAGGCAATAGTAAAGAGAAGAAACAGAGACATTAAGATGCTCCTCCAAAAACAAAAGGGGGAGCCACAGGTAACTCTAGAGAACTTCCAAATCTAGCTCTTTATATTATTAACTTCTTGATTTTTGACAAAGATGCACTGGCTCCTGCAGACAGGTTTTATAACCCTCTGGAAGGTTAGTGTCCAGTGCGAGCAGCTCCACTGTCTTTAGATAATTGCCAGATGATGTGGAGAGACCCAGAAAGTGGTAAATGGAAGGGACCAGATAGGTTAACTGCTTGGGGGAGAGGGTTTGCATGTATCTCTACAGATGGAGAAGGAATCAGATAGATGCCAATGAGCCATATTTGCTTTGTCCATTGGAGAGAGACAGAGCAGACCCTTGAAACGAAAGAGAAGACCCAAGAAACATTGGGTGGTTCCTTTGCTGATTGTGCCCACCACTGAAATAGCCGGGCAGTTATGGCATTTGACTCTTGGATATCAAAAATTGTTGGACTTTAAAATCCTAAGGAATCACTCGATTTTTTGAGACATGATAAGACGGTTACAGGACTTGAAAACTCTCAGGAATCATTGGATTTTCTGAGAAATAATAAGACTGTTGCAGGACTTCAAAATCTGCAGGAATCATTGGATTCTCTGACACATGAAGCAATGGACAATAGATTGGTTTTGGACTATCTCTTGGCTACTGAAGAAGGCAGATATGTGATTGTTGTTTACATATTCTCCTTCTAGGACTTCTGGAAATCTTTTACAAGACCATGTTGATTTCTATTGTTTGTTATATCACTACTTGCATGTACAATTCATATTTGTTATACCATATTGAGCCTACACTGGCTGTGGGGAGAATCATCACTAATAGCCTGTGCGTTATTGCTATGTGCTTGTGTAATGCCTCCCATGCTGATGGGTTTGTGCACACTTCTCTCTAATAAGATCCTTCAGCCCAGAAACCGGCTAGCAATCCCCACTTTGGTGGGGAAAAAAGCACCCTTTGGTACTTTTCATCTCCCTTCCTGAGATGTCAAGGTGGGTGTGATCACCTCTTTTTTAGTGCTTTCATCTCCCTTCCTGAGAAGTCGGGGGGAAGGGGGTGTGACCACCTGTGTTCTAAAACAAAAGAAAGCAGATGTAAAGCACCAAAACTCTTGGGTTAATGCACTGAGGTTGGACAACTGAGCACTTAAGGCTAATTACCCATTGGACAATACTCTATTAGCTTATGCTTGGAAAATGGTCCTTCCCATTATTCTGTGCTGGTTCCATCTTTTGGTGGATACAGAGAATTGTGGGAAGAATTAAGGGGTAGAGTAAGACAAGCCAGAATCACTTTTAGGATGAACAGGAGAAGGAAGGTTGTGGAGAGCTTGTGCCCATTCCCTTCACTTCTATCCCTAAAGACCAAGAATAAAGATCAAGGACTTTTGCTTATCCTGACTCTGGCTGATTCTAAGGTATCCAGGGTGCTAACTGAGTCTTCACATGAATCAAATGAAATGTTTATAAAGTACACTTAGGACAGTATATAGTAGGTGCTTAATAAATGCTTATTCTCTTCCCTCATCTTGCCATAGACTGCAGTTCTGTAATATATTCATTCTACCCACTGACTGTCTATCCATTCTGTTTAAGTAATGAAAAGGGACAACATTACAGTTGGCCTTTCTATCACGCCTGGTCAGCTAGAAGGCCTCTCCTTTGTATGTGTTTCCTTCGATTTCCTAGTGATCCCACTTGCTTTAATGAGAAGAAAAAAGAAGAAATAGTTTGATTTAATCACAAATTTTTTGAGGGGGTTATACATGAATATTTTTATTATTTTCTTGTACATGATTTGCCTTTGTTTACTATTCACATTTATTTGTTATTTCTAAATAACATTTTTATTAAAACTTTTTATTTTCAAAACATATGCATTTTTCAACATTGATCCTTGCAAAACCTTGTGCTCCAAATTTCCCCCCCTCCTCCCACCTCCTCCCCTAGACAGCAAATAATCCAATATGTATTAAACATGTGCAATTCTTCTATACATTTTAATCACACATTTTTGTGAAGCACTTTCAAAGGTATTTTTATGTTCTTTTGTTGTTGTTACTGTTTATTTTTTAAAGGGAGGGGAAAGGGTCTGGATCAGTAATGGGAATTCATCCAGGTAGAGAGCAGGTAATGGGGAGCAGCAGATAATCTTCTCTGGGGTTTACAGTCAGTAGTTTAGGGTGTGTGTAAAACAAAACCTACATCTACCTACTTGGGTACCACTGAAGTCATGTCAAATCTCTTTTCACTGTGTCCAGTGGGTTTCAGAGGTAAATCATCAAATTTTCTGCCAACTAATTTTTTAATTATTTGTTTTCTTGTATGTGAGTGAAAATCCTGATTCTCTCCTCTCTCAACAATCTACCTGCCCATGTGAAAAGCACCACTTAGATCCAGCTGTTTCCAATAGCCATGTCAGAAGCACCAGCTCTCAGACTCAGGCTGCCCTTTTTTAAAGAGATCCTAACCCTTTTCCAAGCTACAACTGTTTAAAGACACTACATGGGGGGACAGCTAGATGGTGCAGTAGAGTGCCAGCTCTGAAGTTGGGAGGACCTGAGTTCGAATCCAACCTCAGATACTCAATCACTTCCTAGCTGTGTGATCGACACTTTCAAGGGTAATTTTGACTTATTCTAGTGTCTGCTCTTTAGGCATTAACTTTAGAACCTAACCCTTAAGATAGGACTCCCCTACAGTCAGGATCGAACCACAGAGGATCATGGGACCTATTTCTTTTTCTCTCTGCCTGTCTTAGAGAAGGAAACTGAAACCCTGAAAGATTATGACTATCCAATATCATTCAGGTAAGTAAACAGCAAAGCACAGATTTGAATCCAGGTCCTCTAAATCCAAATACAGCATTTTCTCTACTGTACCACACTAACACAAAGGTGCCATATATAGCAAAATACTCAAGAGCAGCACTCTGTAATAATAATATCATCAATTGGGGAGTGGCTGATCATGAAAGATGAATATGACATAATATTGTGTCATAAGAAATTGTATGAGGAATTTGTGGCAAGTTGGGAAGACTATTAAGTAATATAAGTCCAGGAAAGCTGAATCGGAGAACTTGTTGAATAAATGAATATTTTTTGAACACTTACTATGCACCAGGAGCTATAATAGGCACTCAAGGCATGAATGCAAAAAAAAGTAAGCTCCCATCTTGTCCTGCAAATATTTACATTCTTGTGCTATCTAGGGGACTGGATACCAGGGAAGGGAATTAGAATCTGCAGAGTCTCAGAATATCAATAGAGAGGTAAGTTATCACTTTTATGTTGAATGAAGATTTGTATTTAACATGTTACAAATTTAAATTTTAAAAATAACCAACAAAGCTCATAAAATCTGAATTCTCATATTTTGTTTTCCTTCTCAGCAGCTACACTTAACAGATCATTCAGCAGGGGCAGCACCAACTATATTAAGCAGGTCTTCCAACATGGACATTATAGATGAGAATTCCATTAACACTGGACAAAGTCTTTGAAAATAAACTAGGTCAAAATGATTCAACATTTACATATGCTGCTTAAATGAGGGAATTAATTTTGTCCTCCAGCACTATGACCTCAATGTCATGAAGGATGGGGGCAAAGTAGTTCACGCAAGTTCACCATTTCACAAGCTGGGCAAGGGCTGATTGTTGTGTGTAATGGTGCTAGTTTCCTAGCCTGGTGGTATCTTAGTTTCCAAGAAAGACTGAATATCTTGCAGACAAATGAAGACAGAGCACATCCTTTCTGGTAGCATAGTGGAAACCTCTTTTTATAATTGCTAAGAACCAAAAACAAAATTGGAGAATGGCTGAACAAACTGTGATTAAATGAACAGTCACAGAATTTTACCATACTATAAGGAATATAAAGTATGATGGATTCAGAGAAATAATCACAAGACTGATTAAAAATAAAACAAAACATGCGCCCTACAACGGACTGGTGCAGATCATGAAATAGATCTGGTAAATATATTGGCTTTTCTCTTAAAGTTTTAAATTTGTTACCAGGGAAGGCTGGGTGGCATAGATAGATATTTGGTAGTCAGTTGGTGATCTGAGACTGGAATTCAAGAGAGAAATCATGGTTGGAGATATAGATTTTCAAATAAAGAAGATAATTGAATTTATAAGTTGAAGGGCTTTTTCTGGCTTTTGTGGACTTGCCTCTGGGTGGGGGGAAAGACCCCATCACAGTTGCAAACCTTCAAAAGACCAGAGAATGGAAACACAGCATAGTAAGAGACTAGAAAATAGTCCACTAGACACACCAATGGGTAGAAAATAGGTGGCTGTTGCAGAGCAGTTAAAAAAATGGTCCAGCAGTGGACATGGCTGGCTTGTAGTCTAGAAGTTCACAGTTCAGTGACATCACCAGACTGGCAGGGGCTACCTGTGACCCCATAGTGGGAGCAACAAGTAGCAGGATGAGAAGTGGAAAATGAAGCTGGCCCTTCATGAGAACTACATGCCAACCAAACTGGGCCACGTACTATTTCTCCATCTTTGATCTTCTTGCATTTATCTATGTCATACTCCCATATATGGAATATATATGCTATTTCTGGACTGTATATTCCATCTCCCATTCCCATTTATTTATCCATATCATTCTCCTATATCTAGAATGTACTCCCAACTCTCTCCATCTTAAATTCAGCTCAGGTGCCTTCTCCTCCATAAAGTTTTTCCTTTTCTCCTCAATTTCCCTTGTAATATGCTCATGTGTTACATTCCCTTCCTTCCTTGGAGGTAGAAACATTTTTTTCTTCATAAACTCTGTTCTTCACATTATGGATCAGAGAGAGTGAACTGTATCAAGTTCAATTGCCAAATTTACACATAAGAAAACCAAGCCTTGGAGAAAGGGAACAGAATGGATTTTCCTGAATTGTCATTGATAAAACATTTTCCCATCAAATTTGACTCTTTGTGATCTAACTTGGGTTTTCTTGACAAGGCCACTGAAGTGGTTTGCCATTTCCTTCACCCACTCATATTACAGATGAGGAAACCAAGGCACACAGGCTAAGTGACTTGCCCAGGGTCACACAGCTGGTGGGTGTCTGAGGTCAGATTTGAACTCGGGAAGATGAGATTTCCAGACTTGGTGCTGTATCCATTATAACACCTTGCTGCCATGAGAGAGCATTCCTGAGAGAGCAACAAATAACGTCCATCTGGCTGAAATGTGAGAATACTTGCTTTTCCCTCCTTTTGTTCTCACCCAAATACTGTGCTGGTCTTCCCTTGCCCTTCTTTCAGGTTTAGGGATTTTGACACAAATAAGTATCTTATAGCATTGATATGCAATGAAGCTTAAATGTGATAATGTAGTAAAGTGCTTGGCAAACCCTATAGGAGCATGGAAACTTCGGTTAATATTACTCCACCACACCTTCTAATGATTTCTTATTTTGAACAAGGTGTAGCCTTTCCACTGAGAGCCATCCATAGTCATTTTGATCTATGTCTTGCCACTGGATTCAAATGAGTTAAACTGATGACTTAAATAGCTGTTTCACTTAAAATCAATTCACCTGCAAGTCAAGACATTTCCCTCCTGATATTATTATCCTCTCTGAAAATCAAATCCAAACACCTTTTCCATTGCCATGTACAAAACCACGAGTCGCCATTTTGTTAACTTTCAGTAATATTTCTTTTTAAATTAAAATCTCAAGAATACTTAATTATCCTTATTTTGAATGTAAGTATACATATGCATTTAGGTCCTGAAGTATTGTCCTCAAACATTTATTAAGCACCTACTATGTGCCAGGTATTGTACCAAACACTGAAAGGACAAAAATGAAAGGTAAAAGGCAATCTTGCCCTGGAAGAGATCACAGTCCAATGGGGTAAACAACACGTAAATAATCATGTACAAATAAGCAATAGACAAGATAGATTAGAAATAATCCAGAAAAAAATTTTTTTCCTACAAAAGTTTTCAAGGATCTCCAATTTTACACTGTTTAGTCTATGGAAAACACCAACATTTTTGCCTTTTCTTTTGGAGACTTAGATGCAAGCATCAATATAAAGAAGCAAAAACATAAGATTTCAATCTTCATTTAGTTTATTTGCATAGTCAACATTTTCACATACTAAACATAATGGATCCCAAAAGAAAACATGTTCTCACTATCAGAACATAAGACTGATTTGTGATTTAACAATCATTTCTCTTAGATATCTAACAATCTTCATTTTAATCGCAAAGCAAAACATTTATTTACAACTGTTTACATACACAAGGAAGATCAAAAACAAATTAATCCCCATCTTGCCCATGTGTCTGTGTTTTAGTAATAGTATAGCATTCAGCAGTACAAGTCCTCCCAGAAGTCTCTTAAGGCTTGGTGAATTCCATGTATTCATTCTCCAGTGGGCTTCCCTTAAGTTTAACTTAAGTATTTAATTTCTGAATAAATGAGAGGAAACAGGACACAGCAAGCTTTATAAAGGACAGCAGCACTGCTGATAAAGGCTCGTGGTTTTGTAATCCAGGGTTCCCTCTTAAAACAAAAGTAAACAGCGTACAATGCAACTGCAAAAAAATGTCCAACTAGCACCAGGGGATCAGGTGACAATCTATAAAAACAACAACAAAAATCACATATTAGAAAGACTGAGTTGTTTAAGGTTATTTAAAAAAAATTCAATAGGGTGTCAATTATGATACCTTTTAAATTAATCAGCTATTCTCCCAATTCAAAGAATTTTTAGCACTGCACATTTTTTCCTACCTTAATGATAGGGACACTTGGTTTGTTTTGGGAAACCCAAGTTTTAAAAACACTGCAATTCTTTTACAATTTAAATAATTTGTGACTCCTGATAGTTGGATATAAGACAAAGCTTCTTAGAGACTTGGGCTTCAATCAGCTAAGAGGCATAGACCCTTAAAGATAACTTTTTTTATAACAACTTTATATAAATTCTAATATATACATAAACTTTTAAATTTGTGAAAAAGGGTTAACAATTTCATTTTCCAGCCAATTTTTAAAGGAACATATTCTTAGAAATAATTATACTTAAAAATACCCAACGATAGTGGTAACAACAAAATGGATATTATGGATTAAACGACAGGTAATCAAAAATCTTCAAATTAGTCATAGATGTTATTTAAAACCTTTACCACAACAGATGTTCACAGATTTTTCTCAATGTTCTTGGCCCATCTTCTAATGAAGGCATTGAGCAAAAAAATATAGCCAAAAGGTATGATCAAGAAAACTGGACATCATGCATAATCTATGCTAATAATTAAATCTGGTTAAACCAAGCATAAAATGATTAATTTGTGTGATGTTTAAATTTATACAACTTACACAGAGAGTAACCCAACTGGACCAGCAATACATTGTCCACCAAGCTTGAAGTAACAGAAACATGCTCTTCTTAACTGATGTAGCGTTTCTAGAATATGATTTTAAAATTATCTTTAATCAAAACATTCATGTATCAATCAACACAATAATATTCAAAAGCTAAAAACGAAGCATAATAACTTATCAGAATATAATAATTATAATCAAGACTTGATGATACAAAAAATTTCCTACTCACAATTTTGCTAACCCATTCTTGCAAATTTTATCTACATTATCAGATAAGAATTCATAAAAAAAGGCTTTTACCATTTGTTCATCAAAATAAGCTCTCCTTCATTTCCTAGATCACTAGAATGTAATTGCTATGCAAGGATCCGATTATTTTTCTAAAGAATTATTTGTGAGGTCTACTTTTAATACACAATGCTACAAGTAGAAAAATCTTAGATTTGACATGCCTTGCTGGCAACTGAGAAACCGAATAAGCACTGAGTTGTACATATACTAGTCTACTGTGTGAACTACTTCTGAGGTAAAACAAGATCTGAAAATATGACTTCCCCAGAAAGTAGAGACAGACCATATATTCAGATATAAAGCTGGCTACTCTTGCTAGAGGAGTTAAGGGGAGAAGAACAGAGATATAAAAACCCAGAGGGTTTCAAAATAGAGGGGGAAAAAAATCAAGATAAGCAGAAGACTGGAAACACTTTGAATTACCGCTTTGTAGGAAAGCAGAAAAAGAAAGAACAGAAGAACAACTAGGTCTAGGAATTTCTGGGGCTACTCAGGGTTCAGAGTAATTTTAACTTGAACCTGAGAAGCAAACTTAGGTCCTAAACTGAAAAGAGCTTTACTCTTCCAAGGAGATGGAGGAAGAGAGGTGAAAAGAGAGGAAAGAAATGAGAAAACAGACAGACAGATACAGAGAAAGAGAAGGAAAATGTGCAGCTTTAAAGTGGGTTAACCTACCAAGAAAAGTTGTGACCCCAAGAATAATGTCTAAAAAAAAAAAATCAATCATATGAGAGGATGATGGAAATTATAGTTTTTGCAGGCAACTGATTAATGTTCTATTAAACCTATGCAAATTTACAATACAGAATAACTGAAATTTACCTAATCAGTCCACAGTTTTTATTCAAAGATTCCTTCTCACTACAGGTAAAATGTTTATGTGCTTAAATGAAAAGCATTTGCTATCCTGAAGTGGACAAAGCATAGAAAAGATACTCCATGAAATGGATGAAAAATGAAACCCAGAGGCTCAGATTCTGAAAGAGAAATTTCCCTTTTTCAAATTAGCAAAAACTTTTCAAGTGATTATATACAAGACATTGTCTTAAGGACTGAGAATACAATTACAAAACCAAAACTAATACCTGACTCCAAGAAGTTGACTTTTCTTCTTTTTCCTCTGCTGGACGGTCATAGAGAGTTACCCAGAAAAGGGGGATCAATAACACAACACAGGGGCCATCTGAAGTCTGCTCTTTCATCACAATCACAGAGCACCATTTTGCATTAGGAGGCTTGATTTAGCCCACAATACACAAAATCTTTAGAATAACGGGATTTTCTCCATTTCCTATGTTAATCAAAGAACTGATGCTACATTTAAAGTGTATTGGGGGGGAAAAATTTTCGCAGGGAGTGAAGACTCAGTTGCCATTTCTTAGTTTCATAACTTTGGACAAGTCATTTAACAGAAGGTCTCTATTTACACACCTGTAAAATGAGGCTTATGATAGAGCTCTAAGGCTCTTTCATTTTAACATTCCAGGATTAAAATCCATCACTTACCATCTGTGGCAGAAAATAATTCATAAAGAGCCTGAGCAAGAACATTTACAACAAATGAATGGGACTTTCTTCTTGACCGATAGAATAAATTTTGGGCCTAAAAAAAGGAGAAAAAAGTGGATCTTTTGTAATGTAAGAATGAAAAAGAAAAGTAAATTGTGATTTTCTATTTTCCCCAAACTGAGGACATGTTGTTTATCTCTGACAAATGGTACAACAGATTTAGTTCCAATCATTTCTAGAGCTGGGCTGTCACTCATAAGCATGGATTTACATTATTTAGCCTACAGTCATTCCTGAGGAGGACATTAAGAAAATACAAATCTCTTTTATCATGGAACAGAATACACAAAACAAAGATCACACAATGGTTCTAAAATCCTTGAAATGCCCAGAAAAGGCATGTTCCTCTGAAGACCAGGATGAAACTGCTTACCTGGAGAAGTGCTCTCTCATCATACAGGTCAGGAATATCTTTTAGCAGTCTCCTCCATATTTTTATGTCGTTGAAAACAACACTCATTCCCCCACCAGTAAGAGGATGTCTTATATTATAGGCATCTCCCAAAATTAAAACACCTGCCCCAAAAAACAAAGAAATGATCATCTGTAGCAACCTTTTATCATCACTATTCTGTTCATCTTTAGTAACTGCTCTTAGAAAACAAGAAAAGGGTATAGAGGAAAAATTTTTTAAGAATTACAGGTGAAATCTTTTTAGTCAATTTTCAAGAATTTATTACCCACATTATAATTTTACATTAAACATTTTATAATCTGTTATAACTCAATAATGTATTTTGGTAAATGAAAACTACAGGAATACCTCAAATCAAGGAATACCAGAGTGTTTTTGCTCAATTAAGTTTATTATGAGCCTATTTATACAATCAGACTCCTGAAGACAAGGATATGCACATGGGAATCCATGCTTCATAATAATAGGGATTCTCAATTATAAATTTTTAAAACTAATGATATGTTATCATTATATGTTAGGCTTTAGCTTAACTTTAGCAAGTCAAAAATCTTCAACAATTCAAAGTCAATACTCTTTGAAAGAAGCCTCATAAAAATAGATTATTAAAGCAATGTATCACATCCTAAAAGAGGAAAATAAAGCTTCCTCCCTCAAAAAAAATCTTTGCTCTGATAATAAACAAGCAATATTGTAAGATAAGACTAAATCTTAAAAAATTAAGTTTGATTAGAAATATCCAGAGCTGGACAGGAAGTAGTTTGGAAAATAATGAGGTAACTAAAATAGTGTTTAAATACTTAATAATAAAATTTAAATCAAGCTATCTCTGAATAACTATATGGACAGAATAAAACCAAACTGAATCTAAACTTAATTTGTTTCCTTCCCCATAAGTTTTCTGATGCAGACAAGAACCTAACAGAGTAACCTAAACCTGTACCTCCATTTTGTTATTAAAAGCTGAGTCTTCAGCTTATTAATATTCTTCTTATACAGGATAAAGGACATTCACAACCACTTCTGGCCATTTCCTCTTTTCCTTCCTGCTGTCTAAAATGCCACCCACTTCTGCTTCTCACTTTGTCCTAAGAAGACAAAGCAGGATAAGCCATAGTAGGCAGAGCTAGCAATTAAGAAGGGGAAAAAAAATAAGGAAACAGAGAAAGATGGCAGTGGTAGAGAACTGCTGAAATCTATCAGGCTTTACCTCCCAATCTCTTACTCCTTATTGCTGCTTGTCCTGCAACATCTTTACTGTAAAAATGTTTAAAGTAATCTGGAGATGAGTAACTGCAGTTCAATTCTACTTAATTATTAATACATCTGAGTAATTTGCTAGATAAATAGACATTTAATAAGTACATCCCATTTAGTCACCTGACTATTTTCTAAAAATCTGTTTTACTAAATTATATACCTCTTTTGTTTAGTGGTGAAGGAGGAAGGAAACTTGCAGGCATAGACCTCAAACGATCATTCTGAATTCCCTCAAGGAAAGGTTCTTTTATATACTCTGCAATAAAAACAGACAGACATTTATATCACTTTAAGATAGTTCACTTTCAAATGTTCATACTTCTTATCAAATAATTTCCTAAACCATATGACGGTTATAAAGTATCTTGTTTAGACTTCAAAGGAAGAATTAAATATATACACAACAAAACCTAAGAATGACAGCTTCGAAAATATATTCAAATGGAAGCATTGACGATGATACAGAACCTGAGAAGAACTCTTGGATTTTGAACTAATGGCATCAAAAAAAAAGTTTCTTTTTTAAAAGATTCCTTTAAAAATTAAATCATAATTACATTCTAATGGGAAAAGACAACCCACAAAAAGAAGCTGAATGGGATGAGATGGGAAGTAGTCAATGATAAAGTCCAGGATACAGCCTGTTGAGTAAGGAGACACAGCTGTGTTAGGATTCTTACAAGGTGCTAAGTCTCTGGAATGGATAGAGACAATAATTATCTAAGTTAGCCTGGTTCAGTATGATTGATCTGATCCTACAAGGAGATGTTAAGGGCCAGAACATGAGACAAGGTAATGTACTAGTTCACACCTTTAAAGGAGTTCATTCATTGGTTCACACATTAGACTTCACACCTTTACAGAGATATATAAGGAGGAAAGGAAAAGCCTGCTCATGGACTTTGGGAGATTCATAAACAACTAGGATTGATTTCTGGGAGATTCACAAGCCCACAGAAACACACAATCCCACTCTTGGAGATTCAGAGTCAGGATTCAGTCAAGGAGATTCACAAGTTGGGCAGAACGAAGGAAGACAGAGAAGTGGTGGCAGGCTGTCCTGTGGAGAACACTGAAACCAAGATCTGGAAGGCCTCCAGAAAACTAGCCGAGCCCCAAGTGAAGGAGATAAGATTTGGAAAGAGACAGTAAAAGGATTTGGACTCCTGGCTGCATTTGGGATTATTAAACTGAACTGAAAACTAAGGCTGCCTCCAGAAGCTCCCCAAGAAATCTGCTCCCAGAGAACGATTACAGCTTAGAGAAGAGAACATTACACAGCTGGTTTGGGCTTGTTCTTTAAATGTGAAGTTTTGTGAGGAGCCATTCAGTCAAAGAGACATGGCTGGCCTGAGACTTCTGTATGAGGAGCTAGGCCAAAAAAAGAAGGGGGATAGAGTATAGCCAGGAGAGAAATGAGGTTTGGATGGCCTTTTCCTATAAGAATGTAAGCTTCTTGAGGGCAAATATTATCTTTATTTCTACAAATACATGACACTTATAAAATTACAAACCTTTCTAGGCTTCAGTTTCCTCATCCATAAAATGAAGGAGAAATCTACATAATCCTTAATGACAATATCCAGTTCTATAATTCCGATTCAATTTTTAAAAGAATCTTTTTTTTGGGGGGGGCGATATGTGCAATAATTCAGTTTGAGAATTATGAAAGCCAAATTATGAGAGAAGGAATATCTCCATCCCTATAAGCTCAAGAATTCTTCCCATACTATATAAATCTTATGAAATTATAATTTCCTGCCTATGCATTCATGGTAGACCATTTTGTGGTTTATGGACAAGAAAAAATGAACTAATAATAGAAAAATTGGGCAATTAGATAAAGATATATAAAGAAAAGACTGTTTTCAACATAAATTTGAAAATTTAATTTCAAAATTGTTTAACTGGCTGAGGACAATTTAACAGAATAAAAGTTCCTTAAGAAGAGATTATTTTATGTTGTGAGTTTTTGTTTATTTTATAATATTCAGTGCCTGGTATAAAACCTGATCCACAGGACACTTAAAACCTTTTGAATGTCTTTTGAGTTGTGAATTTTTAAAAGCCTAGATAGATAGCAACAAATCAATTAAAAAAACTAAAAGAATAAGCACAAAGAGGAAACAAAATACTGCTTTTTTGTATATGATATGATAGTATATATTTATTTATTTGAGGCTGGGGTTAAGTGACTTGCCCAGGGTCACACAGCTAGGAAGTGTTAAGTGTCTGAGATGAGATTTGAACTTCGGTCCTCCTGAATTCAAGGCTGGTGTTCTATCCACTGCGCCACCTAGCTGCCCCCTGATAGTATATATTTAGAGAATCCTAGAGGCAACTAAAAATTAACTGAAACTTCAGCAAAGTTTAAAAACATAAAATAAACTCATATATAGTCTGTATTTCTGTATATTATCCAAAAAATCCAACAGAAGTGAAATGCCATTTAAAATAACTGTGTAAAGATACTTGAGGCACACAAGAGCTATATGAATACAACTACAAAATTTCTTTAAGGAAATATCGACCCAAATAATTGGGAAATATTAATTGCTAATGGCCTAGGCTGAGCCAACCAAAAAAATGACAATACTGTTTAATTTATTTGATGACATACCAATCACAAAATATTACTTTATAAAGCTGGAAAAATAATAAAATTCATTTGGAGGAATAAAAGCTCAAAAAGTCTCAAGGGAAATAATATTACATTAAACAAGCTTTAAAGAGAGTCACTATACTGATATAATTGCGGAAAGTTTGCAAATAAAGGTCACATTATAAATGAGACAGAGAGATGACAGAGAGAATCATAGACTGTATTGAGGTTTTATATGTGTAAAAATAGGGAAGGGTGAATTTGGCATTTCATATGATTTTTCTAAAATGCAACTATCTGTCAACAGGATAAAATAAAAATAAAATTTTAACATAGTAATTGGAACAAGAGCAAATATCTATTAGGGATTTTAATTTTATAATAAATGGAAAATAGGCAACCTGGGTGCAAATCCCAGACCTAGTCCTTAGGTACTGTTCTTCATTTCTTCATCTGTAAAGTAAAACAAGGTAATCACTAAGCTTCTTCCTAGCCTTAAATCTTATGAAGAATTTTAAATTTATTCACTTAATTTTTCCCTAAAGAAACCTATATTTCCATAAAAAGTTTTAGTTTTAAAAGGTAAAATCACTTTTAGTTAACGTATTTATAACGATTTGTTACATGTATGGGTATTGACAAAATTGTATTTTCTCCTGCCAAAAAACCCTCAAAACTAATTACTTTAAAGCACATTTATTCAAAACTAATGACAAATTTGACTTCCACTTTCTGCTCCATAAAACTAGAGGTGTGAACTAGATGTTAGTAAAGAACCCTTAAGTAAATACTCTGATTTTTTCCCCTATATTTCCCAAATAAAGAATTTCTGAATGAAATAGACATTAATTAAATAAGCTCAAGTTTCAACTGAGCAAACAATACTCTAGAGAACAATGAATATTGACCATGCCTAACAACTTTAATAAAAGCACCAGTAATAAATCAGAGATATCAGATGAAAATGACAATTTAGTTATAATAGGACTTTCTGGGAGCACATAGAAATCATACCACAAACTTTCTTCTAATTACTTGGTTAAACTAGTTTTAAGTTACAGATTTAGACATAACAATGAAACATCTTGACCAATTTCCCCCCCAGTTTGGTCATGTATTTGGCATTGTTTAGATACAATTTAATTAAGAAATGGAGCCAAGGAAGTGGGAAACAACAACCCCAATAATAACAATAATTCTTTGGTTGTTTTTGGTAAGATTTTACGTCAAACTGTAATAAAAGAAAACAGATTCTTTTCTTACCAGGTAATTGTGGATAAATTTTGTCTACCATATAATCTCTTAAGTCTCTTGGCATTTCTCCACGAATATCAACAAGAATCCGAGTTTCATTGGATGAAATCTGGTAGATGAGAATTGGACTAGGATCTGCTAAAATGAGTTCAGCATGATTTGCTTTAAATTGTGGCACATCCTAGGGGAAAAAAAAACACACCAATGATCTTTTAATTATTTTCTAAAACTTCAAAGTACAATTAATTCTTCTCTAGTTACATTCTTACATTACCTTCATAAGGAAGCCAACAAAATGGGATGTGACAGCCACTGTATTGGAGACCAGATTTTTTCTGAACTTGGAAAAAAGCCCATCTGCAACAACTGTCAATGGTGCACGGAGTTCCTATGACATAAATTAACATCTGTCAACTTAAAATGACACCAAATATACAGTAAACATGTTTTAAATTAAAATGCAAATCCCTGTTATTTGTGATTTTCATATCTAATGATATTGTTATTAAAAAAAAATATTTTGTCTAGCTAAAAAGATTAAGGATCTTTCTTTTTAAAGTATTAACTCTATCAAACCATCATAGAATCCAAAGGTTGAGGGCTTTCTGCAACAAAAACATTTAAACCATTCAGATCTTAAAACAAATATGAGGATTATTGGATTAGGTCAAGATAATTGGAACAGGTCAATTTTTTTTTTTTTTTTTACAATTTACAAGGATATTTCACAATTTTTTTCTCCTCAAACTATGTTAAAAAATAATTGCTTTAAATAACTATTTCATTGTTATAAAGTCATTTGGCTTAAATAGATTTACTTCCTCTAATAAAGGAAAGAACAAACCTTAAGAAATCTTCCACAGAATTATGTCTTCAGAAAAAAAAAAAAAAAAAAGAAAAGGAAAGGAAAGGAGACTTAGCAACAAGTTCATCTAAAAAGAAGCACAGAAAAGACTACCAGATCCATCTTAGAAGCCCTTTCCCTCTCTCCCTCTGTCTCTCCTCAAAGGAGCTAACACCAAAGTATTTCAGGACCTATTTAATGGTGTTGTTTTACTAGAGACTCTAATTAATATGATGTTTATACATTCTTTCTTCACTTTTTTCTTTCTTTGACCCTTCCTTTGGAAAAAAAAAAAGTCCAGTTTCCCCAACTCCTCTACCACAATCCATTTCTGATCTCAGATTCACTATCATTATAAAATCTTGTCTCAAGAGCTTTTTGAGCCTCATAAATTTAGAAGGAAAAATATAGGTGATACATGATTAATATGTGTCAATTTAAAATATGTTCTTTTCTTATGGCTAGAACCTTCTAGTGCCCAGAGAATACTAAAAAGTGACTAATAAAAATCCGAAGTGAATAACAGATGAGCTTTTTATTATAAAAAGTATTTACCATCTTTTTTATGAAGAGGCATTTGATAAACCTCACCTTCACATCTCCAGTTTCTTTATCTCTGTACTGAACTCCCACCACAATATCATCTTCTTCTAGCAATTTCATCACAGCTCCTTCAATGTACTTTGTACTAAAGAAAGAATAGAAAAAGAAACAAAAATGAAAAGATTTTTACTGTTTTAAAACAATGAACACTCTAAGAAACTTAGGTTAGTTTTGATAAATTCCTTTTCACTTTCCCATTCTAACTCATTAGAACCTGATTTTATTTACATAGAGGCACTCTCGGTTGGAACTCTAGACATAAGAAGCAACATAATTTATTTCATTCAACCTTTCTAAAGAAAAATATAAAAATGACATACTTTAACCAAAACTTTTTTTTTAGCCTAGTAGTCCAGTAATTTAAAAATACATAATGTAAAGTATGAAAATTAGTTGGGAATTTCATTTATATGTTTTTTCTAATGTCCTTTATCTCACATATTTTAAAACTTAAAATAATGATGCATAGAAACTAACTTTTTTTTTTTTTCAGGTAACAATAAGTACACAGAATTTGTAAGAAACCAGAGTTCAAATTATTGTTTGAACATTTACTAGTTGAATGACCATGGATAAGTGATTTTCTCAATCTGCTTCGTTATCTACAAAATGGGAATAATGATATCTGTACCATCTTCCTCATAAAGACATGGGGGGAAGAAACATTAAAGTGCTATATTACTGTGAGCTATTATTGGTCAAAAGAGAATTCTCTATGGTATGCCTAGTTATCAGTTTCCTCCCTTGCAAAATGAGGAGGTTGTAATAAATGTAATAAATAGCCTCTGAGATCTCTTTTCATATCTAGATCCATGAATCCAAGAATAGATGAAATCCCCTGAAAATTAAATTGTACTGTATTTAATGTTATATGTTTTAATAACCTAAATGATACACTGCTAGTTCCTAGATATTAAAAGAACCAAAGTTCTTTAGCACATTGGGTGGATGGTTACTCAATAGTGGATTTATTAAAAAAAAAAAAAAAAAAAAAAAACAAGAATTATGCAGCATGAAAAGGCCTACAAGGGCTGTGATCTTCTCCAGCAGAGGAAAGAGGCACACTTTTGATATCATAGATCTAGTAGATTGTGATATCTGCCATAGAAATCACTTAAGAAAATTAATTTAATATTTGTACTAAAGCAAAATGATTACCAGATGTCAGTAGTAGTAATAAGTACTAGTGTCTTTGTGACCGAACTTAAATACCTTCAGCTATAGTCTTACTTGGGTTCTGCCATAGCTGCCGCCCGGAGACTGGTGATAAAGCGTCCATGATGAAATGCTCGGCCACTCTTCACCTCGTTGTCTGGTGTGTGTGGGAATGGAACTTCAACTTCTTCCCTGCACCCTTGGTTATGAATTATATAGCCATGGACAATGTGAGCATCGATGTCTTCCACTGCATCTATGGAACAATCGCATTCAACAAATTCAGCTGTGCCCACTCTGGGGCTACCATGCTAAGGACTCTGAGGGGTTTACAAAGGAAGTTTAAGTCATTCTCTGTCCTTGAAGAACTGCAATCCACAGGGGACACGGATTATATTGCTGATGTAAAACCTACAAATACTCAAATGGATCTGATAACGATCTGGAAGTTTGCTTGAATCTGCCGAGGGTGGAACGTGCACAGCTGTGCTCGGTCTGCAGGGCCCAGCAGTGTGCCAGAGGCCTTCCTCCCCTGCTCCTGACCTGTCAATGAGGGCAGCACTGAGGTGGTCCATTCAAGCTGTTTATCTGATCTTGTCATGTGATCAATGAGCTTTCCAGCACTTATAGTCCTCAAATGACATTCTTTAAATCCAGTTCTTTCAGGTTTCTTGGCTGTTAAGGCTACTGAAACCCAACACAAACCTCTCCATTGCCCTCTATGGAGAACACATTTTTAATTTCTTAGAAACAGTAGTTCCCTAAGACCTACAACAGGAATAGAATGTTGTCCCTTAGAAGATAGGCCTTTGTTTTTGGAAGAAGTCTGGGCTAATTGAAAGAATGTCACCAACTTCTGAGGGCAATTTAGCCCTTCTCTGGGGTATTTTTCACTACATTTTATACATAGAAATGGTACAGTGGACAGAGGGCAGAGCCTGGAGTTGTTGTGATACAGCAGCCACCTGCCAGTGGCTGCTGAAAGTCTAACTCAGACTGTAGAATGGATCTCTTCATGTGAGAGGATGATGATGATACAAGGAGACTGAGAGGCAGTTGTGTTCTCCGACCTCTCTCCTCTTCTCTCAGCCTCCAATTTATCTCATTCTGAATCCACAAGGAACATCTGTGTCAGTAAAGGCTGATTTGCAACTCCTTCAAGTGTTATGATTCACAGCAGTGGAGATTCTGGGAGAATTGACCCGCCCCTTCATTTAGGCATGGTCCTTAACAAAGAGGCACCTTTCCCCTCCCCAGTTCAAATCTAGCCTCAAGACACTTGTGTGATCTGGGCAAGTCATTTTACCCCTATTTGCTTCAGTTTCCTCATCTGTAAAATGAGGTGGAGGAGGAAAAGGCAAACTACTGGCAAACTACTCTAGTATCTTTTTCTGGTGTCAGACACAATTGAACCACAACAAAAATAGAATATCACAATAGAAGATAAGTTCTAAAAATGGTCCATCTAATTACATTGTCATAATCTGGACAACAGTTAGGCAGAAATTTTGCGAATGGCTATTGATCTCTTCTAGGAGACTGCAATGTTCTAAGGATTGATGTAACCAGAATATCAGGAGCTTCTTGAGAAACTCATCACCCACAAAATTCTCTTTAACTTAAAGACTCTACACAGGATCTCATCTATCACTGCAATAATGGTTTATCTCAGTCAATTAATAAACATTTATTAAGCACAAATTATATGCCAAAATTGGGCTAGGCTTTGAGGAAACAAAAATGAAGTGGAAACAGTCCCTGACTTTGAAAACCTTTCGTTCTAATGAAGAAAATACACACATTTTGTACAGGTAAGTACAAAACATTGCAGAAGTAAATAAAAACACTTATACTAAACAGATGTGTGTTATGGAGGGAATAAAAAGAAGGTCTTTTATTTTAATGCCTTCTCTGATCCCTAGGACAAGGTCAAACAGGATATTCTTTGCTATACCTTGAACAAATAAATTTGAATAACACTGATATGGGAAGCATCTGGTTGGAAAACAGCAATTTGCTCTACTGAATTCAGAATCCTTTTAATAATTAACAACCATAGTGGGATTTTGTATCCTCTACATCTTTCAGTCAATCGTTTAATAATAAAAATGTGGTCTTCTTTAGAAAATTTAGAAAAATCCTCTCTTCTCTACCAATACTCTCACTGTCAATGCCCTTGGTGCACATGCAGATAATTCTCAAAAAAATTTTAAGTGGATGGGAAAATGGTATTTAATGTTAGCAATTAATATTGTTTTTCAGTCACCTTTTTTGGAAATTAATAAGGTTCAAGATTTTTTTTCTAGTACTACGGCATCTTCTTCTCCCTTTAGATATTTGTAAATCAATTCTCAATGCCTTTAATTGTGTCCTCTCCAATAAAAATCTATTCTGTGTATACTTCAGCTCTTCCTCCCCCCCTTCATTTTTAGTGCCCTTTCTAGCAGGTTTCTAAACACATTTGGAACTTGATGATGATAAAAAGAACTTAATTATAAAAATCTTTGCAAAGCCTTTCCTTTTTTTTTTTTTCCTTCTAAATTTCATTCTTCAATGAACAAATGAGTTTTTAGGATGACTTACTCATTTAAGTCTCTTATCAAGGTCTCTTTAAATTTGTTTTACTCTTCTGGATAGTTCTGTATCTTTGAAACATGTACATGTTTTTCACTGGTGAGGCCTTTGTGAGTTCTCTGTTCCACAAATTTAAAGGGCTTTTTAGTTTCCTTAGTATTCTTGTTAAGATGATTTTCATTGGTTAAACTTATATATGAAATTGGTCTCTGCACATGTCCTTCCTTTTACCCAGTACTGAACTTTCATGTTCAATTTAGTCAGAACTGAGTTGTTTCATTGGCAATTTTTTCTTCATTAATATTCTAAATGTTAAAAGACACTAGAATAATTCTGATCTTTGCTCTAAGAAGTACAGTGGACTCAGGAACGACTCTCATATAAGTAAAAGGTAGTTTACTGCCTATTAAAATATAATCACTTTCAATTTTTGTTTATTATTTAACAAATACCCCGTCTTTCAATGTCTATTTTTTTCAGAGAAAGGAATCATAATACCTAGGCATGAGGTTTCTCTGTAACCCACAGATCTCTGCCTTTTTATTCCTAAGTAAAAAATAATTTCTGTCCTCCAGGAGCTCACAAACTAAAATGAAACATACAAACAACTATGGACAAACAAACTATATATAAACAAGATAAACAAGAAAACAGTCAATAAAGGGATAAGATAGAAAGGCTTCCTGTGGAATTGTTGGATTTTAGCTCGGACTTGAAGGAATGTTGATTCATAATCCGAAATTATTTTCATGACAGTCTTTAAAAACACACCCTAACTTCTCATAAAATGTTTTTATTGTTTTTGAACATTTGATAAAATTAATTCCAGCAACTGAGAATGATAGAATCTAAATTTAAAGCAGGAGTGTGAGGAACTTTTTTTTTTTTGGCCAAGGACCATTTTAGTAGGCCATACAAAAGTATCAACTTAAAGCAGTGGGAAGTGGTTGTCCCCTGTGATAGCCTTGATAGTGCCTGGCCAATTGATTTTGCAGGTGTTATACAGCCTTTGGGCCAAATAGGTCCCCACCTCTAGTTTAAGAAAACTTCAACAGTCATTCTACAGAGGAAACCTGTAAACTATCCTTCTATTTAGCTCCAACATCCATTTGTTTATTTCATACAGCAAGAACTCTATGAAATCAAGATTGATTTAGATTTATTTTAGATTTAATATTAGGTTACATTTAGAGTATCAACAACCAAGTTTGAGTTTATGGATTAAGTGAAAGCTATGATTCTTATCTGCCTCTGCTCTCTTTTCTAACACCGTGCCATTGTCACTGCAGAAGTAGAAGGAGTGAAAATTGTTTTGTATTATTCTTTATTTCATGGTCAAAGAACTTATCATCAAATGGTCAACCTAGTGAGAATGAGCCTCTCTGTACTTAATGTAAGAAGTTCTGGCAGAACTGCGTTCATTAAGTGACAAAGAATAAACAATGATAGAATATACACACAGAGTGTATTACAGAATGAAAATAATATCCCAACTTTTTAAAAAAGTTACTTAGCATAGAAATCACTGCTACTATTTTTTTGGATTAAATTTACTCAACAGAAGATCACAGGTCATTTAACTTCACATTGCTTATCATTCCAATATAACATGTACTTTTTCTGATATTTTAAAATCTTTAATGGTTTATAAGTGAAGTGGCAGATTTGCTGAGACCAGCAATGTTCTACATGAGACAAATACATCTGACTCCTGAAGCACCAACATATAATGCAGTTTAAAATCAGGTAGAAGAAGAAAACAAACAATATGAGGTCTCCATAAACAAAATCAAATTCAAGGGCATTATCTTCTAATTTTAAATATACAAGATAAATTTAATTCTTTCTACACAAAAGGATACTGAAAATTGCAAATTTGAACAGATAAATAAAATTGCTCTCCTTGAACCTCACTGGATCGATCCATGGACAACTTTTATGAACAAGATTTAAATCTTGCAGCAGAAATCTGACACTTTCTGTTTTAATCTGACCCCAAGGATTAAGCCCTTTTCTGCTCTACTCTCTTACCTGCAAGATTATTGCTCTTTTATGATGCCTGCAGCTAATTCCCTTCATAAATAAGAGGAAATTGTGACAAAATTCCTGTACTTAAGAATTAGAGATCTAGGTTTGAAAATGGCCTCTATTACTGCATATGGAACATTTCTTCACCTTTTGAGAATTCAAGTTTCCTTATAAGGAAGTTTACAAAAACTTGTGATCCCTTCCAGATTTCAATCCTATGATTTCAAAATAGTCATTTTTATATTAGGTAACCAAAAGGTAGATACTAGAACTCTAAAAATGAGCTCTCAGTAGTTTATGCAGCCCATTCTGTGTGTGTTCTATGGCAAGCAGAAAATTCTATCATTATAGATATTCATAACTCCTCTTAAAATTTGTAAATCTACAGATTAAGATTAAGTTATCTGCAACAAAGCTATTCACTACTCTAGTAAAAACTTAAATTGTGTTTTCCAGGTTTTGTATTACGTGACTATTTTAATGACATAATCAGAGTTAGTACATTAGCACCTTTGGAAATCCTAAAAACTATAAATGCAAAAGTAATTTCCTCAAGATAGATTATTTCAGAATAATCATATAAATAAACCCAGCTTGAGATGGTTTTCAGACTTTTCTCCTTATATCAAAATTTAGTCTCCACAAAAATAGATATGGTGCATCTTTAGCAATATATACCTTTAAAAAAAAAAACCTTATTTTCAAAACATATGCATAGTTTTCAACATTCATCCTTGCAAAACCTTGTGTTCCAAATTTTTTTCTCTCTTTCTTGTTCCACCCCCCTTCTCTCCCTTAGATGGCAAGTAATCCAATATATGTTAAACGTGTGCAAATATTCTATACATATTTACACAATTATCATGCTGCACAAGAAAAATCAGATCAAAAAGGAAACAAAACAAAAAGCAAGCAAACAAGCAATCTAATCTTTGACAAACCCAAAGATCCCAAATTTTGGGATAAGAATTCATTATTTGACAAAAACTGCTGGGAAAACTGGAAATTAGTATGGCAGAAACTAGGCATGGACCCACACTTAACACCATATACTAAAATTAGATCAAAATGGGTCCAAGATTTAGGCATAAAGAACGAAATCATAAATAAATTGGAGGAACATGGGATGGTTTACCTCTCAGACTTGTGGAGGAGGAAGGAGTTTGTGTCCAAAGGAGAACTAGAGACCATTATTGATCACAAAATAGAAAATTTTGATTACACCAAATTAAAAAGTTTCTGCACAAACAAAACTAATACAAACAAGATTAGAAGGGAAGTAACAAATTGGGAAAACATTTTTACAGTTAAAGGTTCTGATAAAGGCCTCATCTCCAAAATATACAGAGAATTGACTTTAATTTATAAGAAATCAAGCCATTCTCCAATTGAAAAATGGTCAAAGGATATGAACAGACAATTTTCAGATGATGAAATTAAAACTATTTCCACTCATATGAAAGAGTGTTCCAAATCACTATTGATCAGAGAAATGCAAATTAAGACAACTCTGAGGTATCATTACACACCTGTCAGATTGGCTAAGATGACAGGAACAAATAACGATGAATGGTGGAGGGGCTGTGGGAAAATTGGGACACTGATGCATTGTTGGTGGAGTTGTGAAAGAATCCAACCATTCTGGAGAGCAATCTGGAATTATGCCCAAAAAGTTATCAAAATGTGCATACCCTTTGACCCAGCCATACTACTACTGGGCTTATACCCCAAGGAACTACTAAAGAAGGGAAAGGGACCTGTATGTGCCAAAATGTTTGTGGCAGCCCTTTTCATAGTGGCTAGAAACTGGAAGATGAATGGATGTCCATCAATTGGAGAATGGTTGGGTAAATTATGGTATATGAATGTTATGGAATATTATTGTTCTATAAGAAATGACCAACAAGAGAAATACAGAGAGGCTTGGAGAGACTTACATCAACTGATGCTGAGTGAAACGAGCAGAACCAGAAGATCATTATACACTTCAACAATGATACTGTACGAGGATGTATTCTGATGGAAGTGGATATCTTCAACATAGAGAAGAGCTAATCCAATTCCAATTGATTAATGATGGACAGAATCAGCTCCATCCAGAAAAGGAACACTGGGAAATGAATGTAAACTGTTATTTTTACCTTCTGAATCCAATTCTTCCTGTGCAACAAAAAATTCGGTTCTACACACATATATTGTATCTAGAATATACTGTAATATATTTAACATATATAAGACTGCTTGCCATCTGGGGGAGGGGGTTAGAGGAGGAAGGGAAAAAATCTGAATAGAAGTAAGTGCAAGGGATAATGTAAAAAATTACCCATGCATATGTACTGTCAAAAAAATGTTATAATTATAAAATAAAATAAAAATTAAAAAAAAAAAGAAAAGAAAAAGAACTGGGCTTTATTAATATCAATAAAAAGAAACTCAGAGGAAAAAAAAAAAGCAAGCAAACAACAACGATGACAAAAGTGAAAATACTATGTTGTAATCCACACTCAGTCCCCACAGTCTGTTCTCTGGGTTCAGATGGCTTTCTTCACCACAAGGTTGGATCTGAATCACCTGGCTGTTGAAAAGAACCATGTCCATCAGAATTGATTATCATATAATCTTGTTTCTGTGTATAATGATCTCCTGGTTCTGCTCATTTCACTTAGCATCAGTTCATTTAAGCCTCTCCAGGCTTTTCTGACATTATCCTGCTGATCGTTTCTTATAAAGCAATAATATTCCATAACATTCATATACTATAACTTATTCAGCTATTTTCCAACTGATGGGCATCCACTCAGTTCTAGTTCTTTGCTACCATAAAAAGGGCTGCTAATGTATACCTTCTTAAAAACAGGCATAACAATTCCCTTGTATATTGATTTCCTCTTCATTTCTGCCTTTATTAAGTACCTGTAATATCCATATGAGAACTAAAAATCAATACTATATACTAATTCTATTTGCTCAATATCTCTGATGTCTTTTCCTACCCTCCATCACAAAACTTGTTATCTAGAACATTTTTCTACTTCAAAGAGGCTAAAAAGTATCTTCAAATCTTTCTTTCAAAAACTTCTTGTCATCTCCCCAAATTAATAAGTCCTTTTGTATTACCATTATTGCCTACTTTCAGTACAGCTGAAATTTAATGAATTTAATTCAATTAAAAGAATTTTTTATGAAGCAGCTAACACAAAAATTTTGTATGTCCTCAAGTTACAATGGGAAAAGTTAGAATTTTAGTATTATATATACCTACCTCCAAGACCCAGATCTTTAAGAGCATGAAAGCCTCCTGGCTGTAACAATTCTCCAACTATCCTATCAGGCTCTTTTAAATCTCTCTCAATTACAGTCACTTTTCTTCCATCTCTGGCAAGTACTGCAGCCATAGAAGATCCAAGTACCCCTGATCCCACAATAATAACTTCTGGATCACACTCAGAAGTCACTAAGGTAGGTTCAACTGTTCCCAGAAGAGTTGACTCTGGAGCATCCACTTCTTTTTTGTCCTGTGTAAGAAAAGAGACAATACTGAATTACAATTTTTCCCCCTTCTCCCCAGTCATTCTGATAAAACACAATACACACACACACACACACACACACACACACACACACACACACACACACACACACACACACACACCCTCCTATAAAATAAGAGCACTTTATACCTAAACAGGGGTTCTCAAACTGCGGCCTGCCAGGTTATGGGGCAAATGGGCTGAGGCAGTTTGAGTTCTTGTTTTTAATACAGTCCAGCCCTCCAACAGTCAGAGGGACAGTGAACTGGCCCCCTATTTAAAAAGTTTGAGGACCACTGCCCTAACACTTAAAAACAACAGGCTATTGACAATAAACTACTGATCTATGGGAGTTGAATATTAATGTAAAAAAAATTTAAGAACCAGGTCATTATTACTTTAACTTTACTTTTTAATGCTAGTAAAGCAATTTTATTCTACATGAAATGTTTTAAACTAAAAGAACAAACTTAAAGAGTTGTTGGTACTATAAAACATAATTTTTAGCAAAGCAATTTGGACAGTAATTTACTATTCAGTTCTAAATCAAAATAAATGAAAATAAATACATTACACATTATTTACAAATAAATAAAAACATTCTTTTTCTAAAACATATTTTTGGAAACTATTAAGGTGATAATTTGAAGAAATTAAAAACCAGGGAAAAGACAATGGTTAACTTCGTTTTGAAAGAGATTTCCAAAACCGAGTAGCGTACAAATTTTATTTATTCATTCATTCAACAAATATTTGAATGTATCCAATACACTAAATATATGCCAGGCACTAGATTCTAAGAAACACCATTAGTTTTAACAGAAAGATGTCAAAACCATAAATTTTCAGAGTCAGAATGATTGGAATCAGTATTAGAGTCCAAGAACCCTCGAGTCTAAAAGTGATCAACTCCAAATTCATGTGGAATAAATGTACTCATCCACAAAATCCCTCTTGTTAGCTATCCAGCCCTGGCATCTTCAGGGTCAGGGAACTCATGACCTTTCAAGGCAGTCCATTCAAGTTTCAAATAGAAAATGGTAGATAGAAATCTCCTTGTTCTTTCTAATTATGTTTGGGATTCTTTTGTTATTATATGTTGTTGCTGCGAAATCATTTCAGTCAGGTCTGACTCCTCCTGACCCTAATTTGGTATCTTCTTGGCAAAGATACTAGAGTGATTTTGCTATTTTCTTCATTGCCTCATTACATAGATGCAAAACTGAGGCAAACAGGGTTAAATGACTTTCCCAGTTAAGAAGAGTCTGAGGCCAGATCTGAAATAAGGAAGCTTCAGCTTTCTGACTCCGGGCCAACATCCAGGTACTATGGCACCAGCTGTCCCCAACTTTAACTTTAATCACCAAGTAAGCAAGCTCTACTCAAATCCTACTCAAATGCCTCATTCTAGCATGGAAAAGTCTTTGATTCTCAAATGTTACCAAACACAAATTCAGACCAGAACTAGGATGTTCAAAAAGCTTTAAATGGATCTGGGAAAAACTCTGTCACTTTTGTCTCATTAAATTTCTTTTCTTGTGGTTAGTCTATCAAAGTATTTTTCAATATATTCACTCATTAAACAGCTACTTAGTAAAATGCTCAATACATGCAAAGCACTAAGCTAGGTACCAGGGAAGGAAATAAAAATAAAATAAAGACAACTGGTCCTTGAATTTAAGAAACTCACAGTAAGATATGACAATACACAAATATATAATATGTGATAACTACGAAACAGAACTGATTCTAAAAGTACAAGTAGTCTCACATATAAATTAAAGTTCAAGGAAGGTCACAGTAGTGACTTTATATCATCAGTAAAAATAAGCATGTCATTTATGTACTTAAGTTGTTAATAATTTTCAACTGAGTAATACCAAGAATATTGGTGTAATACTCAACAAAATTCCAAAAGAAACTATGGATTTGGACTTAGAAATGAACGTTTTAGGAACCTATTCCTAGCACAAAAAGCAGCCTAAAGTGGGAGACAGAGAGTTGACCTAAAAAATCCCAAAGATAGGAACCAATGTAAAATTTGATACTATTCACCCTTCTCATTCATAAAATATTTTGGAATCTGATAAAAGTTAAGAATAACCCTAATACATCTGTCACAGATAAGACTTTTTCTGTGTGTGTGTGTGTTTTTTTTTTTTTTTTATTTTAAAGGAGAAGGAAAATTTGGAAAGTCGTCTTTAAAAGCTGCTACAGTATCGCCCCAATCTAGAGTAGAAAATGCACTGTTTGAGGGGGTAAGAATATGGGATGGGAAGATTTCCCAAATGGCTCAAAATTAGCTAACAAGAGGAACCAGAGAATCTTACCTATGAGGCCAGATGCCAAGAAGCCTATCTATAACTATAATGAGAGGATCAAAATCAAGATGGCAGAGAGAGAAGCAACATTTTGCCTAGCTTAGTCAATATATCACTTCCATAACAATCTAGAAAATGCATCATTTTGAATTCTAGTCATTGTGCTTCAATCCCAGGACATTGCCAATGACTGCAGGTGTCAGAAAAGACACTGCTCCATAAGACCCTTCTTCCCACTACATACCTTATATCCCCTATTTGTCTTAAAATCTCTCCTCCATGGGTCCTGTATCTCCACTCCCCTTAGTGCCAGTTGTCCTGGGAGTTACAATTTCCCCCTATCCCAGGGAAAAGGGGATAGGGAACAGTAGAATGAGTAGATTTTTCAAGCACTAACTTCTCCAAGGCCACACTCAAGGTAAGGTTCCCATCTTCCTTCATACACCAATATTTCTCTACTCATAGGAACATTCATCTATGGAAACTCTTCCTACCATGAAATGACAGGTCTTCCTCACCCCCCACACCTGCACTCCTTTCCTCCCTCCTTCTCACCCACTCCTCAGTAAGCTCTATTCTTTTTGAGACCCCAGAGCTCACCATATGACCCAGATACAGCAAACATTCCTATTAGAATTCCCACCCCCAGCCCCCATTCCCTTCATGTACTTTCCTTTGTCCTAAAAAAAAAAAAAAAATCCCCATTGATTCACCTTCATATGTAGGGTGTTGTCAGATCCAACCATAATGTTCCTTGTCTGCATCTTCCCTGTTACCTCCACCAGATTTCTATCTTCACCCTTGTCTCTGTGTACATTTAGACATACATCTCTTACTGGTCTCTCTTTCACTGCTGCTGCTATTCTCCTTGGCTTCATTTATTCACTCTGCTGCATTTCTGGTTTTGGAGTGTTTGATAAGCAAATAATATCTTCAGTTCTGGTTTCCTTTATAAAAATATTTCAATATATTTTATTATTTACCATCCAGCTTTTTCATGTATGGCTAAACTCATATTTGCAGGGTAGGTCATACAGGGCTGAATCCTGAGCTCCACTGCTATTTGGAACACTTTATTCCATTCCCTACTATAGTTTCTAGGGAGTGAGGAATAGTCTTGCATCATTTGAATTTCCTTTCATTTGTATTTGAAAGTTTTTCTCCTGATCATTTGTAGAAGTTGTTATTTCTAAAATGAAATTTTAAATTTAACCATGTGGAATATGCAGACCTTGAATTTTTTTTCTGGAGGCCATCTTTCAATTGAATTTCATTTTCTATGTTCAAAAGTTCTGGGTAATTCTTTTCTATTTTTTCTTTTATTGTAGTGTTAAGTTTTTTCTGTCCTGTTTTTCTTCTTAGAAACCTATGATATAATTTAGGCTGTCTCTACACATCTTGACTTTGAGATCAATGTTTAGATTATATGTGTACTGGGAAATTAATAATAACTAATCAAACAATCTGAGTAGGTGATTTATTGGCTAGGCATTCAAAAAGATTAGATCAGTGGACTTATGTCACAGTTCTCTTTTATTGTCCTCAGTTTTCCTAATTATCTTGATTCAGTTTCCCTAATTGTTCTGCTCAGTCCAGTGAAACCTCCCCCCTCCCTTTTAATCAGAATATTTGATACCTCCCCTCACTCTTAATCAGAATATCTGATAAGAATAACAGATCTTATATTTTAGAATACCAGAATGTCTCTCCCCATCCCAAACTATAAGAATATCAGACACTGTCTTATCAAGATGCCTCTCCCCACGTGGGGGGTGCCTCCACCGATTATGTCATCCCATCTCCAGTGGCTTGCCCCACCCTGTCAGAGTCCTGTTCCTGCTCTCAGCACCCTGACTCTGCTCTTGCCTCAGTTTACCCCCTGAATCTGAGCCACGTGTATATATGTCATTGAGAACCCACATTGTTTGCTAGATTCTTGGAGACGACAGTCTCATTCAGCCCTGGGACCAAACCATGGATTCATGTGGTCCCAGTAAATCTCTCCCTTTTAAATAAATTATTAAATACTCTCTAATCTCTCTCTTGCCTCAGTTTCTCTGGCATTACAGACTCCCTCAGTTAGTACAAAGACCCTAAATACAGCGTAAAATAGATTTTTATACCCCAAAAACAAGTCCAAAAAGTTCAATTAGTTACAAAGTAGATTATATAAACCATATACCACTTCCTATATGCAGATGGATATAATTAGTCAACATATTTTCAGTTTATCAGTAAAGAACTCTGAAACCTACTTGGGCTCATCTCCTAACTGGACCAAAATTTATTATTTCCCCCTCCCATTTTGTAATCTTTGATACAATTAGAAATTAGATTACCTAATTTTGTATCCTGGTTAATTGTTTTTGTTACAATTGATTGCACTTTTTGGACTTATTTGATTATTTTTGGCGTATAAAAATCTGCTTTATTCTGTATTCAATGTCTTTGGACTAAATGGGAAGATAAGGATTATGTCTCTCTTCCCCAAAACTGATATGGAATTTGTGGGATTGCTTCAGTCCCACCAGTCTTGCATACAGTGGCAGTGGCAACCCTTCTATTTCAAGAACAAGACAGTAACTTTTGGCTCTGGGCACTTCTCTCTGACTGTCTCTTATGCCTGGAAGGTTCCTCAATTCTCTCTGTTGGTTTCTTTGGCTTCCTTCAAGTCCCAACCAAAATCTCATCTTCTACTAGGATGTGAGTGGAGAGGTTAGAGATGGTTAAGAACATTTGAAAATCATTAACATAGAGAAAACAAACTCATAAGAGATGAGATAAGATAAAAGTGTAATAATACAGAAGTAAAAGGAAAGAGGATTCAGGACAAAATTCTGAAGGTATGATAAGTCAGGAGGACCTGAATTCAAATCTGGTCTCAGACACTTAACACTTCCTACC
Organism: Sminthopsis crassicaudata; assembly: GCF_048593235.1. Classification (NCBI taxonomy): domain Eukaryota; kingdom Metazoa; phylum Chordata; class Mammalia; order Dasyuromorphia; family Dasyuridae; genus Sminthopsis; species Sminthopsis crassicaudata. The sequence goes on from NC_133617.1 coordinate 108,092,510, forward strand.
TGTGTGAACCTAGGCAAGTCACTTATCCCCAAATGCCTCAGGGGAAAAAAAGTGATGAGGAAAACGTTATTAATTCAAGTTAAATTTAGAAGTTTATGCTTGCTTACTTCAAAAAAAAAAAAAAAAAACTTTTATAGGGCTAGTTATCAGTGTACACTGGGGAAAGGATCTCTCATTCTCACATCGCAAACCTACCTCCTTGATGCTGGTAAAGCAATTTAAAGACAGAATTTCCTGGATATTTTTCTGTGTATCTCAATAGTTTAAATTTCTTTTTACTTTCATTCTTAAAATCAGCTGAAACTCAAATTGAGTCACTCAGATGCTTTCTGACACCATTTCCTCCTTTATACATCTCACATGAATTCTGCTGTCTTCTACTTTACTCTGTCTCACATGAAGAGAGGTCCTAATTCCTTGCAAATTTATCCATAAAATAAAGGCTCAACTTTTAAAGATGAATATTCTATTGTTATTGTATTGATGTGAGTCACAGAGACCTGTAATTCTTAAGAATTTAAAAAGATTATCAACAAGGTAATAAAAAAGAAATATGTTGTAGGCAAGTGTAAGTTGTGTCAATTTATAAACAAGGAACTGTAAAAGAAAAGCAGAAAAAAAGGATGCCACCAGGAAATTATGACCCCTGAAAAGAAGATAAAATGGTTAAAGAGAGTGAGAAATAATCAGTAGGTCAGAACCCACTGGTACCCTACCAGGAGAAAATGAGGAAGGACCCCAACACATGGAGTGGATATCTTGTGATCAATTTAAGGAAAGAAATGGACAAGAGTTACATAGGATAAGAAGGCACTGGTGACTTGAGATCAGCACCGTTGAAAAGACTATATTCCACAGAAGAAATCATACCTTCCCTTTAAGTACTTGATTACTGTAGCACAAAGTCAATTATTTCCCTTTATTATTTCATGCCACTTTGTCTTAGAAATCTAGCCTTCAACTTTTCTCACCTAACCAATTATAAGATACTCTTGCCAATCTCCCAAGTCAGTCTCCCTGATTAACTGGGCCTCTAATCTCTGTAACTTCCCTGCTCAAAAATGGGTATATAGAGAGGAAGCCTCATTCCTTCCTGTTCTATCTCTACCTTGTAAAATCCAAACTTCCTGGTCTGGCATCCGAAGCCTCTACCATCAAGTTTATCTTTTCAAGTTTACCTTTTATATATCCTACACTTTAATAAAAACAACAACAACAACAAAAACTGGACCACTTGTCATTTTCTTATTATTTCTTACTCTGCCACCTCTGTATCTATGCTTGTACAATTTCCTACATCTAAATTATCTTTTTTCTCTCCCCCAACTGCATCTCTACTTACTGAAACATCTTCAAGTCCAACTCAAACACAACTCTATAAAGCAGCCTTTCCTGATATTCCCAAACAGAAATAATTCACTCCTCTTAACTTCCTATGAACTAATTCATAGTTAATTTATGCATTTAACACATTCTATTTCATAATTTGGGTATCCTTAATTCCCAGAACCATGCCTTGCAGAGGAGTAACTGCAATAGATTCAACAAAAGAATGTGTAAGTATATATTCTAAATATCATCTCACTCTCCCTCATCTCACATCTCCAATTAGCTACTAGATTTTGTCATTTTAACTGATGTGGGTTGTGGTCCCTTTAAGAAACTAATCCTTTCAGATTGATTTATTCCTTTCTGATTCCCAACCCCTACTAGCTGATGCATTACCAATTCAAGAAGCCAAGACTTTGATTCACAAATCCTGGTCAAAAGCACCCTTTTGGATTCCAATAGGAGATCTGGGCCTATCCCAGCCCCCTCCCAGATCTGAGACAACTTGGGACTTTACCCACAGGTCCCTTTAGTTAAATCTCTCATTATAAAAGAGCCAGACTGGAGTCTTCTCTTTGCAGAGGCTCCAAACATGGCAGCCTTATGCCTGGCATGCCAAGGATCTCTGCCCACTGGAACACTGTTTCTGGTGCCCTCTTATCTCTATCTTTACCTTTTATTAACTAGACTTTAACCTTACTTCCAAACCCCATAATAAACCTCATTTTTTTTTAAAATCAATCTAGGTTTTCGGGTCTGTAAATTCCTTTACAGGGGACTCTGGCGCCGCTACTAGACCTCATTTAACTCCGTATCCTTGAGCCGAATCCAAAAGGGTTACAGGGGAGCTCCATTTGATTCCCTGTATCCCAAACCTGCCACTAGACCTAAAAATTTCATTTGGGTACCCCAAATCTATACCTCATCATAACCCCCTTTTGCCACAGACACAGTTATATCTTAGTGCAGGGTATAACCGAACACCAGTTATATTTGCTACCACCCATCAAATATATATTAAAAACAAAAATGTAGTATCTATGCATTCATACAAATGTCTCTTGAGAGGATCAGACTATTTAAGCTCAAAGAGATTCACCTTTCAAAGGCTAGCTATCAACTGATGAAATCTTTTCCTTTTGGAGGGAGGGGACTAGAGAGGGCGGTGTGGATGGAGGAGGAAATAGTTTTTTTCAATCTGGCTTTCACCATCACTCAAATGAAATAGCTCTCTTCAGTTACCAAGGATTTCTTAATTACCAAATCTCATGTTCTTCTCTCATTCTTTAATCCTTCTCAATCTATCTACTGCATTTGACACTACTGTTTATTACCTTTTCCTCCTAGATATTCCCTTTCCTCAGTGTTTTCAATGACACTACTCTTTCCTGTTCTACTTCTTTAGTCTTACTTTTTAGTGTGTTCATCCTCTATATCATGATCCCTAAATCATTCTGTTATAGGCCCTTTTCTCTTTTTCCTCTATACCCACTCTTGGTAACTTCATTAGCTCACATGGTTTTAACTATCATCTGTATACAGATGACTTCCAGATATACACACATATGTATATCATTTTTCTTTCTTCCCCAGTCCTAGTCTTTCCATTTAGTTTCAGTCCTGGATCACCTACTCTCTATTAAACATTTCAAACTAGATGTCCCAGAGACATTTTAAGTTCATCTAAAAATGAACCCATTAATCTTACCACTGTCCTTCTCTTTTTCTATCAAAGGCAACAGTATCATTCCAATGTTTCTGGTTCATAATTTTGTCATGTTCCTGGACATCTCACCCCTCCTCATCCTATGTATCCAATTAGCTATCAGATCTTGCCATTTTGACCCCTTCTTTCAACACACACAGTTGCATTTTAGTATAAGCTTCCTCATCAATTTTCGCCTAGATTATTGCAACAGCCTCCCACAACTGGTCTATCTAATTTAAATCTTTCACCGTTCCAGTCCATCCTACATACAGCTGCCAACCTTTTCTTTAGAAGAAACTTGAACATGTGACTTCTTTTAATCAACTCCAATAGTTTCCTATTACTTTTGGAATAAAATGTAGACTCATCTGTTTACCTTTTAACGCTCTACATAATCTGATCCCAAATTATCTTTCCAACCTCACTGGACAACATTACTTCCTCACTCATATTCTGTGATCTACCCCGAATTGGTTAATTTATGAAATTGGCAGGTACATTCAGTTCTTTGGGCTGGGAAAGACCACAATTACAGCAGAATACGAAGTGGCAATCACCTTTAATAAAGCACAGAAGGTGCAGGAGAAAATGGAAAAGACAGTTCAGAGACAAGTAGCAAAAAGGGACACAGAGGCAGACGGCATGGGGTTGGTGAAGGAAGCCACGCAGTGATGGCTAAAGGGAGAGGCATAATTCACTCACAAAACTATGGACTGGAATTGGGAGAACTGGGCAGCATGGACCTGATGGAGATAGAGGAGTAGGGAGAGTGGGGTGGGTGGAATTTGAAGTCTCATTTTTATACAATTTTTGGGGGGGGACCAGTCCTGTTGCCACCCTGGAATTAGCTCATTAACATATCCAAATCACCTCAGCTATCAGTTAAACTTTAAAGTTAACATATCTTTGTCATCTCAGAGTTATTAGCATCATCTGGAATTCTGAGGGTCTGGAACTTGGCTCATATGAGCAGAACAAGATAGATTTAACACACAGCCAAACTGTTCTTGTGGCTGTTCCTTCTTCCCCACACTCCATTTCCCATCCCTAGGCCTTCATACCGGCCATTCCGTGTACTTAGAATACACTCCCTCCTCATTCATAACTCCAAGAGCCTGTTTTTCCTCTAAAATGCAGCTTAATTATCATCAGCTTCCTGAAGCCTTTCTAATATCTTTCCTCACAATTGCTATTGACTACTACAGCATACTACCTTACACTGAACCTTCCAATAAACTGTGTTTATTAATTTTATATTTATACTGTGTATATTTTTATATATTCTTTTTGCACACACACCCCCATTAAAGTGTAAGTTTGTTACAAGTTGGGATTGTTCCATTATTTGCAGTTGGATCTCTAAGTGCCTAATAGCACATAATAAATACCTTATAAATACTTCTTATTTGAGTTATCACAAATACTTGAGATCTACCAATGCTTGGAAAGTTGTGTTTTCTATCTATTAAAGGAATAAAATATAATTATGTATTGATCTTCTTTCTCTGCCACACACGTCTCTATTAACATTAGTTTTTTAAAATTTAAGTGCCCATGGAATAGAAGCTTAAGTTTTTCTATGTGTTTTTTCTTCTTTCATGAGTTGGACACTACTTCTAATATATATTACACAAATAAGCAATTCTAGATAGCATAATAATGACTAAGTTTTAAAATTGGAAGAGATTTTGCAAATAATCTAATCCAAATCTCTCTATTTTATTATGAATGAATCTGTTATTAAGATAAACACCAGTATTATTTCATTCTAGACATCTATATAATCTTCCAGTCTCTTCAATAATTTTCTCAAGTTATTCTGCCATAGTGACAGAACTTGATTACTGGACTTCTGTCCTTAGTAGCATTTCTAGATACTTACACCCTTCCTCCTATAGCCATTATTTTGACTTTGACCACAGCAATACTGCTGTGTGTAGGTCCTAAAAATTCATCAAATATTGAGAAAGGATATGTTTATTCATAATGGTTACTGGCTTTTTAAAAATTAGACTATTTTGATACAGTTGATCTATTAGTTGTCTATGTGCCATCAGACTGAAAAAGGACTTTGGAAAATTCCAGTCCAATTAACTTCATTTATTTTCCAAACTTATTCACATCATCGGCATGTTTCCTATTTGTGTTATTATTTGGTGGCACTTCTAGAGTTTGTATGAAACGTAGATTTTCAAGGCCCTCAAATTCTTCAGTTTTTCCCTTTTCAGATTTAAATTGGTCCTCAATTCCTACTCTTCTTTTTATCTAAACTGGGACTAACACTAACATTTATCTAAACTGGGACAAGCTTTTTCTTAGGGTTGCTCTACAATAACCTCTAATACATAGGTGTGAAATTTGAAGCTAAGGATATTAAGAAAAGATGGTATGAAATCCTTGCCTACCTAGGATATAATTTGTTTCCAATTTTGTTATTATGTAGCATATGCAAAAAAAAAATCAAATGATCCATATCAGAAGCTTATTTCATATACTCACTTTGCCTACTTTAGTGGTCAGCCCCATCTCAGAATATCAGAGAGGTCTTTGAGGTACTTTGAATTCTTATAGTACCACAGCATAAAGGACTACCACATATTCTGTATCCTTCTTTTTTTTTTTTTTTTTTTTTTTTTTTTTTTACATTTTACATGTGTTACAATATAGTCTAGGTACAATACATGTGTGCGAATATCATTTTCTTGTTGCACAATAAACATTAGAATCCGAAGGTACATGCAACCTGGGCAGACAGATATTAGTGCTAACAATTTTGATTCCCCTCCCAGTGTTTCTTCTCTGGGTGCAGCTACCCCTGTCCATCATTGATCAACTGGAAGTGAGTTGGATCTTCTTTATGTTGAAGATTTCCACTTCCATCAGAATACATCCCCATACAGTATTGTTGTTGAAGTGTACAGTGATCTTCTGGTTCTGCTCATTTCACTCAGCATCAGTTGATTTAAGTCTCTCCAGGCCTCTCTGTATTCCTCCTGCTGGTCATTTCTTACCGAGCAATAATATTCCATAACCTTCATATACCACAATTTACCCAACCATTCTCCAACTGATGGACATCCATTCATCTTCCAGTTTCTAGCTACAACAAAAAGAGCTGCCACAAACATTTTGGCACATATATGTCTCTTTCCGCTCTTTAGTATTTCTTTGGGATATAATCCCAGTAGTAGCGCTGCTGGGTCAAAGGGTATGCACAGTTTGATAACTTTTTGGGCATAGTTCCAAATTGCTCTCCAGAATGGCTGGATTCTTTCACAACTCCACCAGCAATGTATTAGTGTCCCAATTTCCCCACATCCCCTCCAACATTTGTCATTATTTGTTCCTGTCATCTTAGCCAATCTGACAGGTGTGTAGTGGTATCTCAGAGTGGTCTTAATTTGCATTTCTCTGATCAGTAGTGATTTGGAACACTCTTTCATGTGAGTGGATATAGTTTCAATTTCTTCCTCTGAGAATTGTCTGTTCATATCCTTTGACCATTTATCAATTGGAGAATGGTTTGGTTTCTTATAAATTATGGTCAGTTCTCTATATATTTTGGAAATGAGACCTTTGTCAGAAACTTTGTTTTTAAAAATATTTTCCCAATTTGTTACTTCCCTTCTAATCTTGTTTGCATTAGTATTATTTGTACAGAAACTTTTTAGTTTGATGTAATCAAAATCTTCTATTTTGTGATCAATAATGATCTCTAGTTCTCCTCTGGTCATAAATTCCTTCCTCCTCCACAAGTCTGAGAGGTAGATTATCCTCTGTTCCTCTAATCTATTTATTATCTCCCTCTTTATGCCTAAATCATGGACCCATTTTGATCTTATCTTGGTATATGGTGTTAAGTGTGGATCCATATCTAATTTCTGCCATACTAATTTCCAGTTTTCCCAACAGTTTTTTCCGAATAATGAATTTTTATCCCTAATGTTGGAATCTTTGGGTTTGTCAAAGATTAGATTGCTATAGATGTACCCTTTTTTGTCCTTTGTATCTAATCTGTTCCACTGATCTACCGGTCTATTTCGTAGCCAATACCAAATGGTTTTGGTGACTGCTGCTATATAATATAGCTTTAGATCAGGTACACTTAGACCACCTTCCTCTGAGTTTTTTTTCATTAGTTCCCTTGCAATTCTTGACCTTTTATTCTTCCATATGAATTTTGTTGTTATTTTTTCTAGGTCATTAAAATAGTTTCTTGGGAGTCTGATTGGTATAGCACTAAATAAATAGATTAGTTTGGGGAGTATTGTCATCTTTATTATATTCGCTCGGCCTATCCAAGAGCACTGAATGTCTTTCCAATTATTTAAATCTGATTTTATTTTTGTGGCAAGTGTTTTGTAATTTTTCTCATATAATTCCTGACTTTTCTTTGGTAGATGGATTCCCAAATATTTTATACTCTCAACATTTGTTTGGAATGGAATTTCTCTTTGTATCTCTTGCTGTTGCATTTTGTTAGTGATATATAAAAATGCCGAGGATTTATGTGGATTTATTTTGTATCCTGCCACTTTGCTGAAATTTTGAATTATTTCTAGTAGCTTTTAGCAGAGTCTTTGGGGTTCTCTAAGTATACCATCATGTCATCTGCAAAAAGTGATAGTTTAATTTCCTCATTTCCTACTCTAATTCCTTGAATCTCTTTCTCGGCTCTTATTGCCGAGGCTAGCGTTTCTAGTACTATATTGAATAGTAATGGTGATAGTGGGCAACCTTGTTTCACTCCTGATCTTACTGGGAAAGGTTGCAGTTTATTTCTATTGCATATTATGCTTACTGACGGTCTTAAATATATACTCCTGATTATTCTAAGGAATAATCCATTTATTCCTATACTCTCAAGAGTTTTTAGTAGGAATGGATGTTGGATTTTGTCAAATGCTTTTTCTGCATCTATTGAGATGATCATATGGTTCTTATTAATTTGATTATTAATATGGTCAATTATATTAATAGTTTTCCTAATATTAAACCAGCCCTGCATTCCTGGAATAAATCCTACTTGATCATAGTGTATTATCTTGGAGATGATTTTCTGAAGTCTTTTTGCTAATATCTTATTTAAGATTTTAGCATCAATATTCATTAAGGAGATTGGTCTATAATTTTCTTTCTCAGTTTTCGATCTACCAGGTTTAGGTATCATATTCTGTATCCTTCTTGAACAAACTGGTCATTATGATAGCTTCAACATAGCCAGGAATCTTATGCTGCCCTGTCTATATCTTAGATTTATAGGAGTGGCTGGCTATATGACAATGGTTAGGGCACTAAACTAATTAATGGCATTACCAGAATCCAAGTGGACAATGTTTCAGAGTTCCCTCTAAGCCTTCACATCTACTAGAGCAGCCTTAAGAGAAAGACATTTGTTATCAAATCAATTTTATCAATGACTTGGATAAAAGTATAGATGGCACATTCTGCAAATTTGCAGACAACACAAAATTAGGATAATAGATTATATAGTTCTTAAAGGATCCTGACAGAACATAACATTGGAATGAATCTACTATTATGAAATTGAACAGAAATAAGTGAAGTCTTGCACAGGTTTAGAAAAAATCCATTTTGAAAGTATAAGATGGGGGACTCAGCATGGATAGTCAATAGTTCTTTTAAAAAAAAAATCTATGGGTTTTAGAGGCCTGAAAGTTTAGTAAGTCAGCAATATATGACAGTCAAAAAAACCCTATTGAGATTTGGGGCTGCATTAAATGGGGTACAGCTTTCAAGAATAGGGAAATGAGTCTTCTTTTGCTCTGCTGCTCATGTCAGATCTTATCTGAAGTATTTTGTTCAGTTCTAGAATAACAGTTTAAATGCACTGATAAACCAGAGAGGATCAAGATGGGGTTGGCAACCAGGATAGCAAAGAGACTATAGTTCATGTCATATAACATGCCTATGTAACCTAAAGAAGACTGCATGAAAAGCTATATTCAAATACCAAGTATTTGGAGAGCAGTCACACAGAGGAGAGAGTAAGACTTCTTTTACCTCTCTGAAAGAGCAGAATAAAAAGCAATGGAAAGAAGTTGCAAAGGAGCAAATTTTAGACTTGAGCTCATGAAAAATTTAGTAATTAGCTTAACTGCCCCCAAGAATGAACTGCCTATAGAAGTGATATGTTCCCTTTCACTGGAGCTTAAGGTCTAAATAACCACCCACTGGCTTATGTTAATAGTTATGATTCCTTTTGAGAAAGTCTGCTGAAGATCCTTCCAAAATTCAATTCTATGATTCTGTGAAAGATCCTTTTGATTACTGCCACCTCCTCCTCCTCCAAATCAAGTAAACAATGGATTGAGCTTTGAAGAGTTTCACTTTTAGCTCAATTTTTTTTTCTCATCTTGTTAAAAAAAAGAGTTCAGATAGAAATGGTCCAGAGACAAAATGATCCAATATTCTTTTGTATTTAATATTCTACGGACTTTGTATTTAGGCTATAAGTTCTTCTATAGGATTATTGAAAAGGCTTCCATTATTACTATAGTTATTTTTACTTTATAATAATAAGTAAGCATATTGGTAGACTTGGAATTAGAAAGACCTGAATTTATTCTCTCACAATTACTAACTGTGCTATCTTGGGCAAGTCATTCCACCTATTTTAGCCCAAATTTCCTCAACTGTAAAATGGGGACAACAGCACTTACCCTCAGAAGTTGTTGCGAAGAACAAATGAGTTAACAGATGTGGAATACTTTGCAAACTTTAAAGCACTATATAATGCAGGCTATTATTCTTCTTCAATGTTGTATAATGATTAGATAACTAGCCTCTGAGTCAAAAATTCTTTAAAACAAAAATTACAGGTCAGTATCTGATTTTTGCATCTGGTTCAATAGATCTCTGGGAGCCAAAATGTTTAAACAAGCAAGTCATTTTGTAAAAAATATATTTATCAAAAAGTAACAGCAACCAGCTAGGATTAGGAGCTCTCTGTCCAAGTCCTAAAAACTGTTGTTATACTCTTCTTTACCAAAAGGTCTATGAGTTGGATTCTAGATCAATCTACTTGGGGGCAAAGTTAACCTAAAATGCCCCAGGTCTGTATCTCCTGATTCATAACAACCCCAAATGATATTGTAGGAGTGTGGTGGAAGAGGGTAGTGTTAACTCATATCTTTCCTATTCTATCAGTATCCTGGACTATCCAGTATTTTAAAAAATAATAATTCTTTTAAGTTTAAAACATGCATCAATATAATAATGACAGGAACAATTGATAGAAATTTTATATTGTTAAGAAAGACAATTTAAACCCATTATGATTCTGTCTCATCTTAAATCCATTACAAAACTTAAATCAACACAATCTCAAAACTAAGAAGACTCCCAAGTTAAAGAGGGAATCAAAAAACTCAAGTGTATGGCTCAACAAAACAAAACCCCATTTCAAACAGCTCTTCTTTCTCAAGGAATTTTTCTTCAGTGACATCAAAGTGTCATCTAGACTAGAAAAGTATATACTTTTTCATTTAAGCTAGTAGTAGACTGACATCCTAGAATCAGGTGAATGTGAATAACACATTTAAAGCAAGTGACCCCTAAGTAATATAGGTCTATGCACATGTCTGGAATGGTAAAATAGACCATAATAGATCTGGAAAGCATTTTAACAAAAACAAATACAGTATCAATGAAATGAAGGTCCCTTTTACTCTAGTTCAAAGATTACTTCTTTTCTCCCCCTCTTCTCCCAACAAGGAGTAAGATTGAGTCTTAGGGAAAAAGAAAAACAGACTAAAAACCTGAAGAAATACTTCTGGAAGAAGCAGACATAACTTCACTATGCAAGAGTAAAGCTGCTTAAAGACACATATCACTGGGTCTCTCAAATGCAACTGATTGTGGTTTACATGCCCAGTGGAGTCTATAAAATGAATGAAAAAATTTTTAAAAGTATTTTTTGAATGCTTACTAGCTATAAAGCACTGTGCTAAGATCAAAAAATGGAATCTCCACTGGAGACATCCAAATCAACTGAGTTAACAATAAAGTGACAAAGGTACTGAACATATGGCTATTTGTTGTGAGAACAGAGAGGCAATCCAGGATCTGCCACTGTTAGCAAAAGTCAAAGAAGAGTCATCTTGAAAAAACCCAATTTTAGTGAATGAGGTAGGTCATGCAAGGAAATAGGAAAAACTCTGCAAAATACTGCTGCAGGGTGATGCTTATATTTCCCTACAAAAACATGATTCAAAGGGAAAGCATTATACCTGCAAAGCTTAATACCATCTATGGAATGATAAAATAACAGATACTTATATTACAAATACAGACCTCAAGATATCCTGAAGAATTCAATCAATGACCTTCACTGGAGCTGGATCACAGATTAATCCAGAAAAAACAAGGACATTTTAAATAAATGTCACTCTACTAAATATTCAATATTCAAACTACATGGAATAAAAAGCTTTCAAAATTTAATGCTCTAGCAGAGATCAGAACAAGATGAGGCTTATTTTCATCCCAACTGTACTGTCAGTCACTAGAATTGTATCAAGGATGATTTCAGTATGTCTACTGAGAATGAACTTCTATCTGAATACACCCTTATTCAGTTACAAAAAGCAGTTATCTGTCCAATAACAGTTATTTTATCCATCTGTCCAATATCCCATAAAAATACAGAAGACTAATATAGAATAGTGATTTGTGCTAGGGTGGTTTCTATCTGAATCCCATTAAAAAAAAAAAAAAAGATAAGATGAATGAAATAATAATAAAAGACAAGAGTATGGTATAGTGGAGGGAGGAATGCCTGCCTCAAACATGTAATGGCTATAAAGCCATTGATTGTCACTTAATAAATTAGTGCCCAAAAGGGAATTTCCACATTCCATCACTTGAGGGAATCAAATATTTTCAGCCTAAAGACAAAACTAGAGGAGACATGAGAGCTATTTTGTTTGGCTTCAGCAGTCAGAATTTGTAGCAACAGCAAAAGTTACAAAGAAGAACATTTAGGCTTTATGTCAGGTAAACTTACTGGAGTGTAGAGGAATTCTTTTGGGGTTATGAACTGGACTAGACAATTGATGAAGCCTCTTCCACCTGAAAATTCGGTATTATTTATCACCCCAGAATTCCAGTTATGTATTTCCAGCTATCTGCTTGATCTTTGTCTTCCTTGATTTTTTCTGGTACCTCAAATTCACATATCTAAGATCAAATTCATCATATGCCCCATATCTGCTTTTCCTCACAAATTTCTTTTTTTTTTAAAAATGTATTTCTTTTTAATTTATAGAATGAAACAAGCAAGTTTTTCGGATTTCTCCCATGTATTGGTTTTAAGGGTTTAAGTCACTTGCTTAGATAAACCTATGATCTGAGGGGAAAACACAGGTGGCTTAAGTGAGCAAGCAGTTGAAGAAGCTTTACAGAGAATGAAAATGACCAAAATGACCACAAAATGATCTGAAACTAAAGCAAAAAGGTAAGACAGAAGAAGAAGGTCAAGTGAGGCAACACCTTCTCTCAGGTGAAACTGCTCCCTCCAATGAGAACAGTGAGCTTTTCCTTGACTTGCTGGTCTTTTCTTAATGCTCTTTCTGCTTTGCTTCTGGGTGGCCTTAGGTACTACTGACCAGCTCACCTCTAGTCTTGGATCTTTTCCTCTCTGCACTTTCATGACCTTGAGCCCTCCATGTTCATTCTCAGCCTCCCTTGTTGGTTCAGTAACCCAGAGCTTCCTGGGGTGCTTTTCTCTTAGTGAATTCATTAGTTCTCATAGGTTTTAAAATATCAACCCAATGCAAATGTCTCAAGAGTTACCTATCCATCCCAAGCTTCTTTCCTGAGATCCATCACCAAATGCCTATTGAACATTTTAAAATGGATGTCTCTCAAGTATCTCAAACTCAAGTAGGCCCAAACATAACTCATTATCCTTTCCCTAAAACCAGCCCCTCTATTAGTATCAGGGAAGCTACCATCATCCCAGTTGCCCAAGTTTGTAACCTTAGTGTTACAAATTGTGACTCAAATCCTTAATTCAGCTGATAAATCTGTTTTTCCCTCCCTAACATCTCTTTTCATCCCCTTATTTAAGCTTCCATCTCAGTTCAGGTCCACATCACTTCTCATTTGGACTACAGTCTACTCATTGATTTTCCCATTTCAGGTCTCTTTTAGGGACCTGAATCCACTACACACACACAAATATTTCCCTAAAGCATGATTTGGACCAATTAATCTCCCAATTAAGTTAATTCCATAGGTTTCCTATGGTCTGGGGTGGGGGTGGAGGTGGGAGAACACAATCTTTTTTGTTTTGCATTTAAAAATTCTTCACAATCTCCCTTTAGCCCTTTTCCAGTCTCATTCCACAACATTTTCCTTCAGGTACTCAAAGCTCAAGTCAAACTGTCCCACTTGCAATTCCTCACGTGACACTAAATATCCTTAATCTCCAAGTCTTTTCATTGCCAGTCCCCCAAGCCTGGAACACATCTCCCCTTCCCTCAAGACACAAAGAATTCCTAGGTCCTTGAAAATCAGCTCAAGCTGAATGAATCTAGGAAGTTAGGTGATTGAGTGGATGGGACTGGGGTTAGAAAAACTTCAAATCCCATCTCCTATTCTTAATAGCTATGTTACTGGTGAATGAGATGAGGTGAGATCTTTCAAGACAGTTGTGAAAATCGAGTAAGGCTTCATCTACTTCAGAGTTCGAGTAGGCCTGAAGGACTCTGAAGGGCATTGCCTTCCCCTCCTATGACATCTCCCTATTTCATCCAAATATGGGCAACTATGTACTTATTGGTCAAGTTCAATTTCATGGGTAGATCTCGCGTTTAGAATGTAAGACTCTCAGCCAATGAGGATGAGGGTCAGTGGTGGGAGGGGGCGTTTTGCGTTAGGGATTAAAGGTGCTGTCCTACCCACAGGAGGCGCTTCCTCTCTTCGATAGTCTACTCGAAGAGTGGGGACGCCCTTCTCGCGAGAATGTACAATAAACTTTGCTTTTCTCTAGAGCTCTCTCCAGCTTTTTTTATTAAATGGTGTTCCCTCACCATTTCCGTACCACACACTGGGCAAGTAAAATTAATCTCTTCAGTTTTAGTTTCCTCATCTGTAAAATGGGAATAATTATAGCATCTACCTTACTGAGTTGTAAAAAAAAAAATCAAATGAGAGTTATCTGTAAAATGCTTAGCAGTCTACCCAGGACACAGTAAGCATTCCTTAAATGCATGTTTTCTGACTCTGAAATTTCTTCTCATACCCTGAAAATTGGTATAGATGACAAAAAAAAAAAAAGACAGAGAAAAACAGACACACACACACCTGAGAGAGAGAGAGAGAGAGAGAGAGAGAGAGAGAGAGAGAGAGTGTTCAAATGTCCATACTTTTTGAATCAGAGATTTCATTATTAAGTTGATAGTCTAAGGAAGCCACTGATAAGAAAAAAGTTGCTATATACTGCAAAACATTTATAATAGCACTTTTTGTGATAGCAAAGAACTGAAAACAAAAACAGATATCCATAGGTTAGAGCTAAATAGGGGGCAGCTAAGTGGTACAGTGGATAGAGCACCAGCCTTGAATTCAGCAGGACCCGAGTTCAAATCTGGTCTCAGACACTTAACATTTCCTAGCTATGTGACCCTGGGCAAGTCACTTAACCCCAGCCTCAGGAAAAAAAAAAAAAAGCTAAATAAATTGTAATGTATTCTATGAATAAACTACAATATGTAGTACTACATAAAAAAGTTATAATATGAATATAATCTAATATTACTATGCTGTAAGAAATGATGATTGTGGTGAATATAGAGAACCATAGAAAGATCTATAGACTGATTACAGAAGGAATTAAATAGGGTCAAGACTCAAAACAATATATACAATGATTGCAAGAATGTGAATGGAAACACCATATTCAAAAGAATGAAAATCGAACATAGCAAAATTATAAAGCATGCTTTATAACTGGAACAAAGAGATAAGACACCATCAACTTGCTCCGTAATTGAGGTGGGAAGTCCACAAGTAAGGCACATTAAACATGTTTTCAGACTTTTTTCAATATACTGATAGATTGTACAGATTTTTTTTCTCTGCTTTTTTCTTTTCTCTGACTTTAAAAATACTATTTATTATATGGTATAAGCCTAGAAGGAAGAAAGGGAAGAATTCTGGGGAAAGCTATCATGATGTTTAAAAAAAAAAAAAAAGGAAGACTAATAAAAAATTATTTTAAAAGGTTCTTGTTTCTTTCTTTATGCTCCAGCTCCTATGTAAATCCTTTTATGATACTTTCCAACTACCAGTATCTTCCCTAAACTACCAAGTATTTATTTTGTATTTATTATTCACATCCTTATATATGTATATTGTCTTATTTGATAGAATTAAGCTCCTAAGCAAAGACTTCCATGTCTGTCTTAGTATCTACAGCTTATTAGAATACAAAGCCCAAAACATAATACATATCTGTCAGTTGATTTTAAGATTAGATAAGTGAGATGAATTTAAATTTTTCTCATATAAAGATAAAGAATTTGTCAAGGTTTGCCATTTCCTTCTCCAGCTCATTTTACAGATGAAGAAATTGAGGCAAAAGAGGTTAATTGAAAAGCTTATAAGTGTCACAGAGCCATAATAAGTGTCGGAGGCCACATTGAGCAAACTGAGTGAAATGAGTCTTCTTGACTACAGACCCAGCATTCTATCCAATCAACGTGCCTCTGGGTTAGGTTTATGCCAAATACAAAGAAGGTAAGATAAAGTCTGGGTTCCTGTCCCCAAGAGACTTACAGTCTATCTGATTAGAAACTTATAAAATATTTAATTCACTTTGACAAACATTTATTGAGTTTCTACTCTTTGTTGTGCTTAGGTAAGGATAGAGGGGATAAAAAATTTGAATAAGACATGGCTTCAGAACTCAGGAGAAAAAGAACATATCTAGAAAAAGGTAATACAGAATGTGCAAAGGCAAATGACCTGGGTTTAGCTCTATATGACTATGGAACAGTCACTCATCATCTCATTGTCTCAGGTTTCATACTTTTAATTTTATAGTTATTCATGAGTTTTCTCATAGCACAAGGAGATCAGCAACCAGAAATGGACATGCACTTATCTGAGAAAAGATGATTTCAACTGTTGGAATTATGGGAGTTAAAGAACTAAAGTTGGGGCAGCTAGATGGTGCAGTGGATAGAGCACCAGCCCTGAATTCAGGAGGACCCGAGTTCAAATCTGGTCTCAGACACTTAACACTTCCTAGCTGTGTGACCCTGGGCAAGTCACTTAACCCCAGCCTCAGGAAAAAAAAAAAAAAAAAAAAAAGAACTAAAGTTGAAGTGAGTAAAGGGGTAACAGACACTGTAAAGGGTATAGGGAACAAAGCAGCCAATCAATCAACAGAAAATTGTTGACCATTATATAACTTGGGGACACAAAATCAAAAATCTTTAAGGAGCTTTTGTGAGAAAGATATGTGCAGATAACATATAATGAACAGATTCAAAATAACCTTGGGAGAAGGACCTAGAACTTGAGGAACCCCCAAAAAAGACTCATTCAGAAACTCTTGAAAGAATCCAGGAATTCTGAGAGGCATAGGTGAGACTGAAATGCATTCTTTACATAGTCAATACATATAGTAAAGGCTCAGAGAGGGTAAATAGTGTCATATTTGGTGAATAAAATGGGGAGGGGAAAAGGGTGCTCAAGGTGAAAGAGTTTGGAAATGTAGGAAGGGGCCAACTTGAGAAGTGGTTTTAAATGCCAAATAGCGAATTTATATTTGGTCCTATAAGTAAAAGGGAGATCATGATTGGACTTGTGTCTTGAAAAAAAATCACTTTGGTTGCTCTAGGAAATAGCTTAGTTTGGGTAGTACACTGCCAGAGCTGAAAAAATAATTTTGGGACCGACAAAGCTTTTAAAAAAAAAAAAAAAGACCCAATTTATTCAACAAGGAGAAAGGAACTATGAAAACATTTTAGCTTGACAAGGTGATCAGATTTATTAAATAAATAAAATACTTTTTGGAAAGTGATACAGCTTTTCTCTGTTTTACATGAAATCTCATTTCACAGTACTCTAGCTCAGCCAAATTCTTTCCTTACATTAAAAAGGCACACCACACACTCTTCGTCCAAAAATTGCACAACATGCTGCATTTTAACTTTTGTCCCATCTAAGTTTTCTGAAGTTCAAGTGAAGTGAAAGACCTTCATAATTACCTATTTCCTTCCTTATTCCCCATCTTCCACCCCCTTTCTTATAGCTGTTACTTCCACAAGAAGTGTACAAAGTCTTTGCAGATTTACTGGAGATGTACAGGATTCTTTTTCAGGCACCGGTGGTACTCCTTCTGAAACTCCTTGACTTAAGTCATTCAGCGAATTTTAGGAATCTAAAATAATGGCCTCCTCTACAGCCTTTAAATTCTCTTATTCCATTCAGTTACTTCACAAGATGAGGTCTCAAAAGTCCCAACCACTAGGGGTAAGCAAGTAAGCAGTTCTAATATTTCCCTTTCCCCACTTTTCTTAAGTTAATCGTGTATCCCGGAACTTTTCTGGCATGTTAAATGACTCCTCTCGGCTGTAGCGTTACAAGAAATAGAGGTAGAATAAAAGAAAAGACACTCTGCGTTTGTTTTAAATTAACATCACCAAAAATAACCAGCAGTGGTTTAAAAAAAAAACACCCCAAAACATTTTCCTAACTTAAAAGTTGAAGGGGAAAAAAAAAGGTAAAGTGGGAAAAGTAGAGAGACTTGTTACTGGCCAGACCTGAATTTAACTTACCTTCCTGGATTTCAGCTGCTCCTTCTGTGCTGAAACGGATGGCGATTTTGTCCACAAAAAGCCAACAAATGGCAAAGACGAAAGAATGTCAGACAAAATCCCAAAGTGAGACGTAGTTTGCTGTTGCCTGTGGAGTCCTCCATTCCGATAATGGTATCGGTAGGACAGCACCATGCCCAAAGAAAAAAACACTAGCACACACAAGAACAGCTCCTTGTTGGCGTAAGTTACAAAGTCTCCACATTTCTTATAAAAATAGGTGAAAGTGGCAATCCCTAGAAAAGTCCACATGGTGGACAGCGGTCGGGGCAGCTGGCGAGGGGCGTCTCCCGGGAACTTCCTTCTCTCTGTCAGCAGCCTGCTCTGCCCATTCAGTCAGTAGTCTCTAGAAACAGGAGCCCGGGCCAAGTGTCCTAATAACACGCGTGTCCCAAACTCCCATGCACAACATTACAGTTTAGAGAAAAGATAAAGACAAAAACGCCCGGAGCCGATAGAAACGCCTCCTGAGAAGCCGGGGGAGAAGTTCGCCCTCCGGAGGATCCCTGGCATCAGACGGCCCCTCGCCACCGGAGCGCCCGGGCTGGGTGGGGCCCGTGGGGCAGAGGCGCGGGGGGGCCCACGTGCGCTCTTGTCCGCCCGGAGGGAGGCGGCGCCGCAGTAGTCGGGGCTCAGGGTGCCCACCACGCACTGGTCGGGCAGAGGCAACGGGCACGCGGAGCCGCGGGAGGGAGAACACCCCAGGGATGCAGCCCAAGCATCCCAGCCCGGCTCGGACACGGACGCCGCCACGGGGTCTCCGGTGGGATCGGCACACCTGGAGGGCAGGAAGCCGTGGAAGTGCCTTCAGTTTCAGCCAGGTACCCACGGAAACCGGACGATTCCCGTCGAGGGCCAAGCTGGGCGGGCACCGTCGGCAGCGGAGGAGGGTTACGAGCCGCCGGATTCTTCCCAAGGATCGCGCGCGCTCCGGGATTGGTCCAAGGCAGCTTCGAGGTGGCGGTGGGTGGACTCTTCCGTCGGGGTGGGCGGAGGAGGCGGAGCCCGGGGGGCGGGAGGCGCTTCGCGGTAACCAGAGTAACCGAGGGCCCGGGGGCGGGGCTCCGAGGCCGGCTCCGCGCGCCCGCACCCGCCTCACTCTCTCCCACCCACCGAGCTCTCGGCCGGCCAATGGCGAGATGCAGCGCGCGTAGGCCGAGATGGCGCTATGCCGGAGGTGGCCAATGAGAGGCGGAGATATCGGTCCGGAGACGCCCGGCGCCGCTAGGGAGAGATGGCGTAGGTCTCTCGGGGCGGGGAGGGATGCGGAACGCGCTCGGCGCTCTCACGCGTGAGGGACGACGGCCGTCTCTGTGAGGGCTGCCAGCCGGCGAACGGCGTGCCCGCCATTGTCCCCGCGCGCCAGCCACCGGCAGTGCTCGAGTGGGGCCTTCAGCTGTGCAGATTCTGCACCTTTCTGACTGAAACTGGAGGCCCGAGGATCCTCCCCCCACCCAGTTCGCTCAGCTGTAAGCGCGGGCTGGAAGACGGATGCCAACCTCTGCCCTCGTGGGCAGAGCTCGGGGCGTGGGGGCGGCCGCGGGAGGCTTTCTTTCCGGGTCTCCCTTTGCGATCCTGACTGTCCATTAAACATTGGCTTAGATGGCATCCTTGGGTGCTCCAAACCCACGATCTGGAATTAATTAGTCAATGACCTACTAATTATTCATCTTTTAACGCCAGACCCACAAGTGTGTAGTTGAGAACACTGGATTGACCTGTCCAGGGAAGAATTTGGATTTCAGTCTAGGT
This sequence comes from Sminthopsis crassicaudata, assembly GCF_048593235.1. Taxonomy (NCBI): domain Eukaryota; kingdom Metazoa; phylum Chordata; class Mammalia; order Dasyuromorphia; family Dasyuridae; genus Sminthopsis; species Sminthopsis crassicaudata. The sequence goes on from NC_133617.1 coordinate 108,112,151, forward strand.
TGGTCAGGACATTTAAGGGGTGGTATTCATTTTCTTCTCTGTAATTGTTACTTGAACATTATTCATTGATAAGGACTTTAAACAACAACAACAAAAAAGGTCCCTCCTCTTTAGGAACCTTCAGTCTAATGGGGAGAGAATGGTGTGAACAACTATTTAACTACTGGAGACATGCAGGATAAACTGGTGGGAAAGGCTTCTTGCCAAAAGTGAGACTTTAACTGGGACTTGAAGAAGGCCAAGATGAGAATGGGGACTATTCCATTCATTGGGGATAGCCAAGGAAAAAGCTCCAATCTGAAAGATTTAATGTCTGCTCAAAGGACAAGGCAGTTCCAGTGTCGCTGGATGTCTATATATGGGCGAGCGGTGATCCCGGAGGCAATGTAGAGCCATTAAAATGGAATAAATGGGGAGTGGGGGGAGGGGAAGACGTCGTCAAACTCTTTCAAAAGAAAAGCAATTTGACCGTGAGTGCTAGAAAGACCGGTAGGAAGAGATTTGAAACAAAGAAACCTACTAATTGTCAATTGCAGTAGCCCAGATATAAAGTAACAAGGGCTTGCATGAGCACAGCCTGAGAAGGGTGTAGTTATAAAAGATGTTTTAAAAAGTAGAAACAACAGGACTAGGTAACTGAGGGGCAAGAGAGAGTGGAAACTCAAGATAGGAAGGGGAATGTTGGAGAGAGAAAGATAAATCCAATTTTGGATAGTTTTGATGGGGGGATCTCTGAAACTGTCTGTGAGACATCCAGTTCAAATGTCCACTAGCTGGACATTAGCTGGAGAGTAAGACTAGAGATCAGGAAAGAAGTTAGCATTGGACAAAAAAAATAATAATCATCTGCATAATAACAATCCATGGAAACTGCTGAGATCACCAACTGAAACAGTAGAGGGAAAACAGAAGAGGACCCAGAGCAGAGCTATTAAATTAAAAGGCAGAAGCTGGACCAAAGATCCCATTAAAAAGACTTAAGATATCTTGGAGGAGGAGAACTAGGAGATAACAATATTTACTTAGATTGTAGAAAGTATCCAGAAGAGAATAACAATTGTCACTGGCTACCCAGAGGTCAAAGCCATTAGATTTGGCAATTAAAAAATCATTGGTAACCTTGGAGAATTAACAGAATGTTTCAGTTGAATGATGAATCAGAAGCCAGTTAACAGAAAAGAGTAACAGGAAAGATATTGTAGGGATCAATTAAAGATAGCTTTTTCAAAGAACTTAGCTACAAAAAGAAGAGATATAGGATAACACAGATGGATGGATCAAGTGAGGAGTTTTTTTTTTCTTCTTGTTTGAGAATGGGAAAAACTGGAGAAAATTAGGAAACAATGCTGAAGGTGTCCACTACAATTCTATGATACACAATTTCAGCTGGGCTCTTACTGTGGCATTATACTCCTGGGCACTACTTAATTCTTTACCGTATTCATCAGTGGCTTTAAAAAACAAACAAACAAAAATCTTCCAATGACAAAATAACAGAGGATTCAATATAAAATCATGAATTTCCATTTTCTCTGTTTATTTTTAATAAATACTACACTATTTTCAAAGCTACCCAGCTATTCTGTGATTCATTCTATGTTTTTTGTTCCCAGTTCGTTCTTTTTTCTCCCTCTCCACTCTACTCCAGAGAAGGCTACAATTAAATGCAAATATATATGTATGTATGTTTACACATTATATATGTAAAAACTATATACTACATATATATATATATATATATGAACCATACTGTCGATACTTCTATTTATGAGCTCTTTCTCTGGTGGTAGATAACATCTTCCTTCATCTTTCCATGTTTTTGTATTAGAGGCTTTTCCTTTTTTTTTTTTTTTTTTGCTGTCAACTGGAGTTAAGTGACTTGCCCAGGGTCACATAGCTAGGAAGTGCTAAGTGTCTGAGGTCACATTTGAATTCAGGTCCTCCTGACTTCAGGACTGGTGTTCAATCACTGAGACACCTAGCTGCTCCCATTAGTGGCTTTTCCAACTCTTTTCATCCTTTCTCTAATATTCCATAGTTCTCTCTCTCTTCCCCCACCTCTCTCAGTTGAAAACCTCACCTAGTATTTCACTGAAAAAAATCTGAATATAGGTGCTGATTATCTTATCTTATTATTCATCTCATTTAGCAAAGATGCCCTATTTTATTCTTTTCTTCTCACATAAAGAGGTAGTCCCACTTTTTGCCAAGGAAAACATGTCTACATTCACAAATTACAATTCTATTCTGTCTGCTCCAGCAGATAGCCTCCCATGACATACCTATTCTGCTGGATTTCTAAGATTTCTGTCATCTCTAAATCTGTGGCCTAATTTCTGTGGTACTAGAATTAATTGTTCTTTAAATGTTTGGTAGAATTTGCTTGCAAATCCTTTTGGTCCTGGGGATTTTGTCTTAAGAAGTTCACTGATAGCTTATTCAACTTTTTTTTTTTTTTAATAAGATTTGGTTATTTATGTAGTTTATTTCTTCTGTTAATTTCAGTAACTTATATTTTTGCAGATATTCATGCATTTCACTTAAATTGTCAAATTTATTGGCATAAAATTGGACAAAAGAGCTCCTAACAATTATCTGAATTTTCTCTTTATTGGTGGTAAGTCTACCCCTTTCGTTTTTGGTACTAATTTGAATTCCTTCTTTTCTTCTTAAAATCAAATTAACCAATGGTTTTTCAATTTTATTATTCCCCTCCTCCCATAAAAGCAGTAGTTTTACTCATTAGTTTGATGATTTTCTAACTTTCTATTTTATTAATCTCTCCTTTCATTTTCATGGTTTCTAATTTTGTGTTTAATTGGGGATTTTAATTTATTCTCTTTCTAGTTTTTTTATTTGAATGCCCAATTCACTGATCTTATCTTTTTTCTATTTTATTAATAGTAACAATTAAATATATAAATTTTTCTCTAAGTATTGTTTTGGCTATATCTCATAAATTTTGGCATGTTGCCTCATTGTGATTTTCTTTACTGAAATTATGAATTGTTTCTATAATTTGTTCTTTAACCCATTTTTTATGATTCATTTCCAATTAATTTTTAATCTTTCCATTGTCACATTATGAAATGAAAAGGATGTATTTACCATTTCTTCTTTTCTACATTTGGTTGTAAGGTTTTTATGTCCTAATATATTACAGTACTTAGAAGTACGATGCACTATTTAGAAAAAATATATATATTTTTTATTCCCATTCACTTTTTCCCAGAAATCTATGATGTCTATCTAACTTTTCCAAAGTTTTATTTACCTTGTTAACTTTTTTCTTATTTATTTTTTTGGTTAGATTTATCTAATTCTTGTTTGGTTCTGCACACATATATTGTATCTAGGATATACTATAACATAATTAATATGTATAAGACTGCCATTTAGGGGAGGGGGTGGAGGGAGAGAAGGGAAAAGTTGGAACAGAAGTGAGTGCAAGTGATAATATTGTAAAAAATTACCCAGGCATATGTTCTGTCAATAAAAAGCTATAATAAACAAAAAAATAAATAAATAAAAATTTAGTTCTGAGAGAGAAAAGTTGAGATCCCCCCACTAATATAGTTTTATTATCTATTTCTTTCTATAACTCATTCAATTTTCATTGTCCAAGATGCCTTTCAGCAACATATGATTTCCTTATCTCTTTTAGTTAGAACTATTTTTGGTTTAGCTTTGTCTGCAATTATGATTACTACACTGTTTTCTTTGCTTCAGCTGAAGAATAATAGATTTTAAGCCCCTTATCTTTACCCTATATTTCTCTCCTTTAAATGTTTCTTGCAGACATATATTGTAGGATTCTAATTTTTTAATCTGTTTTGCTATTCATTTCCATTTCATGGGTGAATTCATTCCATTCACATTCACAGTTATAACTATATATTTGCCTTCATGCTATTTTCTACTTGTTTATCCCCATTCTTCTCTTACACATCTACCTTTTCTTTCCCCAAAAGTATTTTATTTCTGATCACAACCCTCCCTAATATAGCTCCCCCATGATCAGTCTCCCTTCATTCTCCTATTATCCCCATCGTTTTTTTCTTCCTTATAAATTAAGATAGATCTTTTTTTTTATCCAATTGGGTATTATTCTTTCACCAGGACATTTTGAAGAAAGTAAGTTTTAAACTATCCCCACTCCCAACTTCCTCTCCATTAAAATAGCTGTTTCATGCCTCTTTTATGTGGAATAATCTACCCCATTCAATCTCTCCCAGTGCAATTTCTTTCTTTTTTCAGTACAATTTTCTTTCTCACCCTTTCATTTTATTTTCGTGAGTTATAATTTCATCAAGTTATTATTATCCATATCCTGTCTAGAAATACTCCTATTTGCTCTTATAATTATAAATTTGTTAATATATTATCTTGCCATATAGAAACAAATTTAACTTTATTAAATTTTTTGTTTTCTTTCATATTTTACCTTTTTATATTTCTCTTGAGACTTATATTTGGAGGTCAAATTGTACATTCAACTCTGCTCTTTTAATGAGAAATGCTTGAAAGTCCTCTATTTTGTTAAATATTCTTTTCCCCTCCTGAGAAATATTCATATTTGCTGAGTAGGTGATTCTTGATTGTAATCCTAACTCCTTTGTCTTCCAGCATATCATATTTAATGAGGATGCTCTTTATTTCTCTTTAATGAGGATTCCGTCAAATACTGTATAATCCTGACTGTAACTCCAAAATATTTGAATTATTTCTTTTTGGCTGCTTACAATACTTTCATCTTGATCTACAAGCTTTAGAATTTAGCTATGATGTTCCTGGGAATTTTCATTTTGGGATCTCTTGCAGGTGGGGATTGGCAGATTCTTACATTTCTGTTTTGCCCTCTAGTTCTAAAAACCAGGGCAATTTTCTTTGATAATTTCATGAAAAATGTTGTTCAGGCTTTTTTTTTTTTTTTTTTTTTTTTTTAACCATAGCTTCGAAATAGTCCAATAATTATTTTTGTTGTTGTTGAGGCAATTGAGTTTAAATGATTTGCCAAGGGTCAATACAGCTAGGAAGTGTTAAGTATCTGAGGCCATATTTGAACTCAATTCCTCCGGACTTCCAGACCTGGTGCTCTATCCACTGTGCCATCTTTAACTGCTCCAATAATTTTTTTATTATCTCTCCTGGATTTGTCGTCTACTTAGTTGTTTTCCACTAAGAAATTTCACATTTTTTTTAACTTTTTTTTTTTTTTTGTATCATATCATTGATGTCTTATTCTACTTGTTCAGTTCTAATGTTTAAGGAATTAGTTTATTTCTTGAGCTTTTGTATTTTTTTTCCCTATTTGGCCAAGTCTATTTTTTAGGGAGTAATTTTTTCTCAATAAAATTTTTTGTGTATCTTCCTTCATGCTATGGATTTTTTTCATGATTCTTTTGCATTATTCTCATTTCTTTTCCCAATTTTTCTTCTATTTCTGATTTTTGTTTTAATCCTTTTCAAGTTCTTCTAGGAATTCTTTTTGGGTCAGAGACTAAATTACATTTTTCTTTGAGACTTCACATGTAGTCATAGTGACACTATTGTCTTCTAAGTTTATGCCTTGATCCTCCTTATCACTATAATGATATTTTTTTTAATGTTCTCATTCCCCCCCCCCCCTTGTATTCAAATAATCAACATGTCACTTGTTGCCTGCATGACATTTGCCTCTCTAGGTTTCAGTTGATCCATGATCTCTACTTATTCAATTTAGGATTATGCAACTGTCTGTCCTTGGTATAAACCCTGAGTTTCTATCTTCTAAAAGCTTTGAGCCTTCAAAGAAATACACACATCTTAAAATAGTATAAAATAAAATGACATATAATTACAAAATATTATAAAATAGATTCACTAAAGAGCTCTCATTTTTTTCTTTGCATTCAAATATCAACTTGTTATTTGTTATCTGCATGACCTTTATCTCTCTAGGCCTCAATTGATTCATGATCTCTAAGGTCATTTCCAATTCTAAATCCATCAGCTAAGATCTTAGTTCAGTGTTTCACAGTTAAATTTAGGACTATGCAATTGTCTGCCCCAGGTAATTTTTTTCATTGTAGAACCATCATCCCTAACCCCTCCCCTAAAAATTATGTCCCTTGAGTTTCTATTTTCTAAAAGCTTTAAGCCTTAAAAGAAAAAGACATACCTTGATATATTATAATATAGATTTGCTAAAAAGCAGAATTATATATTGCCATCATAAAAAGAACTGTTTTACTTTTGTACAATAGGTCCTTCCTCCCTCCTTTTTTGATGTCTTTGGAAGAGATCTAATAATATGTGTGTTTCTAACTCTTTGAGCATACTTCCAAATTGTTCTTCAGAACGGCCCATCTGAGTAGTAAAAGAGAATCATCTCTATTGCTTTTGCTGAGATAATAAAAAGGAAAGTGGCATTAGAGGCTTGAGAAGAGAAGGAAAAAATTTGAGACAGTGTGAGAATCAAATTGAGAATAAATTATTTCAGTGAGGACCCAGTTAAAATAAAATAAAAAATAAAATTAAAAAAAAAGGGCTTGTAATTAGCTCAATTAGCATGGAAATGCCATTTCTTCCAATATAAGATCAGAGAAAGGTGGATGATAGAAATAAATCACAGTTGGAGTTTGGGAAAGCATGATCAGCAATAGAACAAAAAAGTGATGGATTCAAAAGTAGACAACAGAGACTAGAGGCTATTTAAAGTCAAATAATAGATTTAGGAGGGGTGATACATAGGGAAAAGGAATTATAACAGGTTCGATAAAGAAATTTTAGAATTCTTGATCATAAAAGTGGAGGACTTGTAGGTAATGGGTCTTAACAGCCATGTGTGAAGCTATGATAGAAAGGAATAAGTCATTGGAACTGAGATAATTTATTTCCACTAATAATTCTCTATCCCATGCAAGCAGCAAATTTATCAAAAAGAAACACATCTTAAATATCTTTATTTGACTTGTTTTTGCAATGGTTTTCATCATTTGACAATTTAAAAAATCATAATACAGTCACCACCCAGTATCATCTCCATCTGAGTGAGAAGGGAATGTGCAACAATTCCAGTGCAACTGAGTTGCTCACATGGGATAGCTGCATTTCAATATGGCAAAAGGAGGTTTCTCTGGAAATATTATAGTTCAACTCCCTTCTGTCTAATTTTAAATTTTCACCTCAATCCTTTTCAAATACATTTGGGACTCCTTAAGCTATAAATTCAGGCTTCTCACCTACTTTTGTCATTTATACATTTGCTACAGATAAGCAAGGATTTAGGAAAGTGAGTGTTTATATTTTTTACAAATGTCCCTATTTAGGGCAGAGAAAGATATGGAAAAATCACAGTTCTCTGATTCTTTTTTAGGAAGGCCAAAGGTAAAAGCATTATTAGGACCTAATAAAGCAATACTTACTCCAATAATAATGGAATTCTGTCCATTTGACACTTAAGTCATTGAGCTAGCTACAAGAACTTAGTTCTCAATTTCACTAAATCCCTATACAATAGAAAAAGCAAGACACAGAGATGGGAAAATGCTAGCTATTAATAACTGAGTTTACAAGAAAAGAATTCAAGCTCCCAATCTTGCTTCTTTTTGATAGGACCACTGGGCTACAGTGGCAATGGATCTCAAAAGGTTAAAGGCTAACCTCATTGACTAAAAAGACCCTACAATATCCTGGCCTAGAATCCAATGTTCTCTAACACACACACTCTCATTGTTTTGTTAGACTGTATGATAGAGAACAAAACCTTTAGTTCTAGATTTCCTATAGCTTCATGAAAGATCTTTGCTGATAAATAAGATTTATCTAGTGTTTATTTGTGATTTACTTTGTGTCACATTCTATAAGAGCTAATTTTCAAGGAACAAGACTGCTTAAGATTATACCAGTTTTTTTCGTCAGTAACTTCTCCAACAAAAAGCCAGGATACCACACTGTCCTTTAGCAGAATCATTTTATCAGCAAGGCAACTGGGACAAATAACAGTTTGCCTACACCTAAAATGCAAACTTAATCAGAAGGTCAAGCTTCAAGATTTAAGGTTTATTTTTTCTTTAAACTTATTTTTAGGATTAATCTGAACTATTTCTGTCTTACCTTAAATAAAGAATTGTTTTCTTTCCATCCTTGGTGCTGTTTGGCATCGGAAGATCCATGACCTGGCTGGTTTGAGTCTTTGCATCTTCTAAGTAGAGTGGCCTTAGCTTTCTTTTTCAGAGTTGATGATAAGCCAAAAAAATTCAACAGTAAACTAATTTTTACTAGATCCTAATTGTGATAGTTCAATAAAAGCAAAAGTTTACAACAAACTTCCTTTCATGAGGAAAGAAATATGGGAATTAGAAATAAGTGAATGAAGTCCATATCCCTTCTCCTCCTTCCCTCATTCCCAGTTTTTCTAGGTCCATTCATGAGTAAAATTTTCCTCCACTTCAGGGAACTGAAAGAGCTTTTCTCTTATGTGCATTTTCTGATGCTGACTGAGATAAGCACTACGACTGAAAGATTTCTCACAGTCAGTACATTTATAAGGTTTTTCTCCTACATGGGTCCTTTGGTGCCTGATAAGGTTGAAACTTTGACTGAAACCTTCCCCGCAGTCAGGACATTTATATGGTTTCTCTCCTGTATGAATTCTTTGGTGGATCACCAGTGTGGAGCTTTGACTGAAAGTTTTCCAACACTTAGGACATCTATAGGGTTTTTCTCCTGTGTGTGTTCTCTGATGCCTAATAAGGTGTGAACTAAGGTTGAAAGTTTTCCCACACTCACACTTATACGATTTCTCTCCTGGCTGAGTTTTCTGGCATTCTACTGAGTTACAATTGTGATTCATATTTATACCAAATTCTATATTCTCATAGGATTTCCCTTCTATGTGTGTTTTTTGATGTGTAGTAAGGTTTGAAATGCAGCTAAAATTTTCCCCACATTCTGGACATTTATAGGGTTTTCCTCCTGTGTGAATTCTCTGATGTTTTATGAGGGTAGAGTTACAACCAAAGTTTTTTCCACACTCAAGACATTTATAGGGTTTCTCACCAGTATGTGTGCGCTGATGGCGAATAAGGCTGGAACTCTGACTAAATCTTTTCCCACAGTCAAGACATTTATAGGGCTTTTCTCCTGTGTGGATCCTTTGATGCTCAATTAGGACATAGCTGTGACTGAAGCCTTTCCCACACACAGGGCATTCATAAGGTTTTTCTCCAGTATGAGATCTGTGATGCTGAATAAGATGTGAGCTACTACTGAAACTCTTCCCACATTCTGGACATTTATAGGGCTTCTCTCCTGTGTGTGTTCTCTCATGAATAATAAGGTGCGAGGTACTGCTAAAGCTTTTCCCACATTTGTTACATTGATAGGGCTTTTCTCCTGTATGAGTTCTCTGATGCTGAATCAAATGGGAGCTGTTACTAAAGCATTTCTCACACTCCAAACATTTATAAGGCTTTTTTCCTGTGTGAGTCCTTTGATGAGTTCGAAGGTGAGAGATGTTATTGAAGCTCTTCTGACATTCCAGACACTTGTGGGATTTTTCTCTTTTGGGTAGTGACTGATGGATTGTGATGGCAATGTTTTTTCTGGAGCCCCATTCCCAGGAAATAGATTTACTTTGTTTTTTTCCTATAGGCTTACCCCATTGAGCTTCTGTTTTGCAATTATTCTCATGAGTATTTTTCCACTCACAACTCCAGAACCTGACCCCTTTGTTCCTTCCTAATGGAATTTCTTTAGTATTCTCATGCTCAATGTTTGGAGGAACATCTTTCTCAGACCACTCTGATGGTATCTCCTTAGGTTCCTCATCCTCAGGATACTTCTGGGCAAGAGTTTCCAGATTGTTCTTACTCTCTGAAAGAATAAATAGAAAATATAAAGAGAGTCTCTGTCATGAAAATAAAAACACAATAAACATCAATTAAATTCTTGCTGGATGTACAACATTATGTGAAGTGTCTTTGCAGGACTGGCATTAAGGCATTAGTAGTTAGAGGGATTGGAAAAGGCTTTATATAGAAAAAGGTGTTTGAGCTGATTCCTGAATTTGAGCAATTACTCAATCTAGTAAACTGTAACTGTGAAGGAACCATAGCATAGTGGATATGGCAACTTTGGAGTCAGGAAAACCTGGATTCAGTTCCTGTTTCTGAAATATATTAGCTTTATGGTATAAGCAATAGGAAACAACTTGACTTTTTAGTATTACAGGGAACTTGGATTAAAAATTACAAGGGTTGTTGAGCTGTATGAGTCTGACAGTTTCCACATTGATGAAATCTTAAATTTGGGGGAGGGGAAGTGCAACAACAACTGCTGGTCCTGTCAGTCTAAAACCAAACTGATATACTGTCCCAAAGCACAGAAGAGAGGCATCTATTAGCACCATTATGGCTAACTGTGAACCCACAGCCATACCTACTATGAAAATAATAATCATGCAAGCTAGTTAATAGTTTTAGCAAGATTCAAAATGAGAAATATCACAACAGTTGTTTTGGGGACTGAGATTATTTTCTATGTCCCTCACCTGTATAAGAGCTTCTCAAGATCTTTTTCTCCTTGGAGCCCTCAAGATTTGGTACCAACAACTCTTCCCTTTGCTCCATCAGGGAGATCACAACCAACTGAGAGATCTAAAACCCTGTGAAAGGAAGACAGGGAACATCTGCAGAAAACAATGCAAGTTTATCCCCTGCACCTTGCCTTCCTCAAAACTATTGTTTAATATTATCAAGAGCTTAAACTATATTGTGTCCTGAAATTATCAAGAAATACTTTCTCCCCCCAACCAAAAATTAAACTCGAAATACAAAAATTAAAAGGAGAAATCAATAAAATTGAAAGTAAAAAAACTATTGAATTAATAAATAAAACCAAGAGCTGGTTTTATGAAAAAGCCAATAAAATAGATAAACCTTTGGTAAATTTGATCAAAAAAAAGAAAGAGGAAAATCAAATTGATAGTCTTACAAATGAAAAGGGGGATCTTTCCACCAATGAAGAGGAAATTAGAGAAATAATAAGGAGTTACTTTGCCCAACTTTATGCCAATAAATTTGATAACTTAAGTGAAATGGATGACTTCCTCCAAAAATATAGGCTCCCTAGATTAACAGAGGAGGAGATAAATTGCTTAAATAGTCCCATTTCAGAAAAAGAAATAGAACAAGCTATTAATCAACTCCCCAGGAAAAAATCCCCAGGGCCAGATGGATTCACATGTGAATTCTACCAAACATTTAAAGAACAATTAGCCCCAATGTTATATAAATTATTTGAAAAAATAGGGGATGAAGGAGTCCTACCAAACTCCTTTTATGACACAGACATGGTACTGATACCTAAATCTGGTAGATCGAAAACTGAGAAAGAAAATTATAGACCAATCTCCTTAATGAATATTGATGCTAAAATCTTAAATAAGATATTAGCAAAAAGACTTCAGGAAATCATCTCCAAGATAATACACTATGATCAAGTAGGATTTATTCCAGGAATGCAGGGCTGGTTTAATATTAGGAAAACTATTAATATAATTGACCATATTAATAATCAAATTAATAAGAACCATATGATCATCTCAATAGATGCAGAAAAAGCATTTGACAAAATCCAACATCCATTCCTACTAAAAACTCTTGAGAGTATAGGAATAAATGGATTATTCCTTAGAATAATCAGGAGTATATATTTAAGACCGTCAGTAAGCATAATATGCAATAGAAATAAACTGCAACCTTTCCCAGTAAGATCAGGAGTGAAACAAGGTTGCCCACTATCACCATTACTATTCAATATAGTACTAGAAACGCTAGCCTCGGCAATAAGAGCCGAGAAAGAGATTCAAGGAATTAGAGTAGGAAATGAGGAAATTAAACTATCACTTTTTGCAGATGACATGATGGTATACTTAGAGAACCCCAAAGACTCTGCTAAAAGCTACTAGAAATAATTCAAAATTTCAGCAAAGTGGCAGGATACAAAATAAATCCACATAAATCCTCGGCATTTTTATATATCACTAACAAAATGCAACAGCAAGAGATACAAAGAGAAATTCCATTCCAAACAAATGTTGAGAGTATAAAATATTTGGGAATCCATCTACCAAAGAAAAGTCAGGAATTATATGAGAAAAATTACAAAACACTTGCCACAAAAATAAAATCAGATTTAAATAATTGGAAAGACATTCAGTGCTCTTGGATAGGCCGAGCGAATATAATAAAGATGACAATACTCCCCAAACTAATCTATTTATTTAGTGCTATACCAATCAGACTCCCAAGAAACTATTTTAATGACCTAGAAAAAATAACAACAAAATTCATATGGAAGAATAAAAGGTCAAGAATTGCAAGGGAACTAATGAAAAAAAACTCAGAGGAAGGTGGTCTAAGTGTACCTGATCTAAAGCTATATTATATAGCAGCAGTCACCAAAACCATTTGGTATTGGCTACGAAATAGACCGGTAGATCAGTGGAACAGATTAGATACAAAGGACAAAAAAGGGTACATCTATAGCAATCTAATCTTTGACAAACCCAAAGATTCCAACATTAGGGATAAAAATTCATTATTCGGAAAAAACTGTTGGGAAAACTGGAAATTAGTATGGCAGAAATTAGATATGGATCCACACTTAACACCATATACCAAGATAAGATCAAAATGGGTCGTGATTTAGGCATAAAGAATGAGATCATAAATAGATTAGAGGAACAGAGGATAATCTACCTCTCAGACCTGTGGAGGAGGGAGGAATTTATGACCAGAGAAGAACAAGAGATCATTATTGATCACAAAATAGAAGATTTTGATTACATCAAACTAAAAAGTTTCTGTACAAACAATACTAATGCAAACAAGATTAGAAGGGAAGTAACAAATTGGGAAAATATTTTTAGAAACAAAGGTTCTGACAAAGGTCTCATTTCCAAAATATATAGAGAACTGACCATAATTTATAAGAAACCGAACCATTCTCCAATTGATAAATGGTCAAGGGATATGAACAGACAATTCTCAGAGGAAGAAATTGAAACTATATCCACTCACATGAAAGAGTGTTCCAAATCACTACTGATCAGAGAAATGCAAATTAAGACCACTCTGAGATACCACTACACACCTGTCAGATTGGCTAAGATGACAGGAACAAATAATGACAAATGTTGGAGGGGATGTGGGGAAATTGGGACACTAATACATTGCTGGTGGAGTTGTGAAAGAATCCAGCCATTCTGGAGAGCAATCTGGAATTATGCCCAAAAAGTTATCAAACTGTGCATACCCTTTGACCCAGCAGCGCTACTACTGGGATTATATCCCAAAGAAATACTAAAGAGCGGAAAGAGACATATATGTGCCAAAATGTTTGTGGCAGCTCTTTTTGTTGTAGCTAGAAACTGGAAGATGAATGGATGTCCATCAGTTGGAGAATGGTTGGGTAAATTGTGGTATATGAATGTTATGGAATATTATTGCTCGGTAAGAAATGACCAGCAGGAGGAATATAGAGAGGCCTGGAGAGACTTAAATCAACTGATGCTGAGTGAAATGAGCAGAACCAGAAGATCACTGTACACTTCAACAACAATACTGTATGAGGATGTATTCTGATGGAAGTGGAAATCTTCAACATAAAGAAGATCCAACTCACTTCCAGTTGATCAATGATGGACAGAGGTAGCTACACCCAGAGAAGAAACACTGGGAGGGGAATGAAAATTGTTAGCACTAATATCTGTCTGCCCAGGTTGCATATACCTTCGGATTCTAATGTTTATTGTGCAACAAGAAAATGATATTCGCACACATGTATTGTACCTAGACTATATTGTAACACATGTAAAATGTATGGTATTGCCTGTCGTCGGGGGGAGGGAATAGAGGGAGGGGGGGTAATTTGGAAAAATGAATACAAGGGATAATATTATAAAATATATATATGTATATAATAAAAAAAAATAATAAATAAATAAATAAATAAATGAATGAATGAATAAATAAATAAATAAATAAATAAATAAAAAAAGAAATACTTTCTCTGCTCCCAGGAGACCACTCAAGAATCTTAATCCTTCTTAAAATGTTTAGATCCTAATAACTTGATTTTAAAAATTAAATTTGAAATATATAGAATTTTCTAGATTTACATACATGATACCTGGAATTAGGAACAAAGAGGGGCAGGGAAGAGATTTTCGCAGCTGTACTTTAATAGTTCCTCTAGAAATTAGAGAATTATGAGAGAACAACCAAATCTCAGCTGAACAGGAATGACCAACAGGATGATTTCAGAGAGGCCTGGAGAGACTTATATGAACTGATGCTGAGTGAAATGAGCAGGACCAGGAGATCATTACATATTTCAACAACAATACTATATGATGATCAGTTCTGATGGATGTGGCCCTCTCCAACAATGAAATGAACCAAATCAGTTACACCCAGCAAAAGAACTCTGGGAGATGACTATGAACCACTACATGGAATTCTCAATCCCTCTGTTTTTGTCCACCTGCATTTTGGATTTCTTTCACAGGCTAATGGTACACTATTTCAAAGTCTAATTTTTTTGTACAGCAAAACAACTGTTTGGACATGTATACATATATAAACTTATACTTTAATATATTTAACATGTATTGGTCAACCTGACATCTGCGGGGGTGGGGGGGAGCAGGGGAAAAATTAGAACAAAAGGTTTGGCAATTGTCAATGCTGTAAAATTACCCATGCATATATCTGGTAAATAAAAACTATAAAAAAAATATTTAAAAAAAGTTTATAAGATATCATCTAATCTCTACTTGAAGACCTCTAAGGGATGAAGTCTTCTCCACTTCCCTAAAGCAAATTATTCCACTTTCAGATAGCACACATCATAAGGATGTTTTTCTGTATATTAAAACTAAATCTACTTCTCTAGAAAAAGCTCAATCTCTATTTTCAGATGGAAGATTTTCAAAGAACTGAAAACTATGATGTTCCTACTAAGTTCAGTAAACATTCCTAGTTTCTTTAAAAACAAACAAACAAAACCAACCAAAAACCTTCATATTCCAGTTTCCTGTCCTTTCCCTAAAGTAGTCAAATCACTCTTTCTAGGATGTTCCTGCTAATCACTGGCCTTCTTAAAACATGGTATCCAGAACTAGACACTACTCCAGAAGCAGTCTGTCTTAAATAAGTAACGTTCAATCATCTGTCTAGGTCTCTATCCTTTTCTCAAGAAGACTAATACTGTCATGCAGCACTCTTGCCTTTTATTGATCTTGTAATCAACTATCACTCCCCATTTTTTCACATGAACTTTTTTGTCTTTGTTTTCATTTTAGACTAATTAAAATGACTTTTTTGAATCTGTGAAGGCCTTGGCATTTATTTCTATGAAATTAAGTCCACTGGGGGCAGCTAGGTGGCACAGTGGATAGAGCACCAGCCCTGAATTCAGGAGGACCCGAGTTCAAATCTGGTCTCAGACACTTAACACTTCCTAGCTGTGTGACCCTGGGCAAGTCACTTAACCCCAGCCTCAAAAAAAAAAAAAAAAAAGAAAAGAAAAGAAAAAAAAAAGAAATTAAGTCCACTGTTCTAAATCTATCAATCCCCTCTAAATTGTAAATCCTTATCATGATCTACCAGAGTCCTCCTCCAAAATCTCAACATGGCATGGAGATGCCCCCAGATTCTTAAAGACCATACCAACACATCATAACAAATGGCAGGTTTGGGGATAAAATGAATTTGAGAAAGGGCCAAAGGACCAACAATACATTTATCTTACAGAAAACCAATTTTCATTACTAAAGGGCTATCCAAGAAGTGATTTTTTTTTTTTTTTTTTTTAGCCACTAACATTCTTTAAACTCCAGAAACTGCCTGGAGCTTTACTGGAGGGAATACCTAGACTCCCATAATCACATATCCTTAAAGTATGCAAAGTCACCTTATTAAAATGGGAAAAAAAATTAACAAGATAGTATGCAATTTTATTTTCTTCATCATTTTTTCTGATTTGATTTGATTTTTCTTATACAGTAAGATAAAATAAATAAATATGTATGCTTATACTGGATTTAACATTTCTGCCATGTTTAACATATACTGGACTACTTGCCATGGGGGGGGTGGAAGAAGGAAGGCAAAGAGGAGCACAAGGTTTTGCAAGGGCTAATATTGCAGAACTATCCATGCATATGTATTGAAAAATAAAAAGCTTTAATTAAAAAAAATCAAACTAGTATGAAAATGAAACTGATAAAAGCAACAATCCTATAAGGTGGGCAGGCACTGTCCTTATCTCCATTTTACAGATGAAAATAAACATAGTGATTTAGTGAATTGCATCACACAGCTAGTGACATCAACTGTCCCCTTTACTCTTGGGGGGAGGTTTGGAACCTTCCTTTCTGACCCTTCCCCTCAAGATTAAAGGGAACACAGTTTACATCATTAATATCTGAGGCTAGATTAAAAGTCGAGTCTTCCTCACCCCCAAGCACAATATTTTATCCGCTATAGCACTTAGCTACCCTAAGCTATCCTTGGGTGAGCTGATAAATGGAAAGCTAATAAGTACAACAACTTATAAATTGATTCATTTATTCAGCACCTAGTTACCCAAGGTGTAGTTCATATAAAGTTACATTTTGTTGGGCTGCGCCGGCCAGAACTGGAAGCTGCCTTTGGGATTTAGTCCTAGTCGTTTCGAGCTTTAGCTCACTATAAACAGGACTGCTACCCTCCAGAGCAGCATCAATATTCAGGTTAGCCAGGAAGTCTAAAAGGTCATCAGCTCCACACCGTCAGCCTATAACTAGGCAAATTCGGCGACTTGCCCGAGGCGTGTAACTGCACACAGCTGGGCAGTAACCCCGCCGACCAGGATGTAGGTGGGGTGACGGGGAACCCCGAAACTGCCCTGACTTTGGGGAGGGACACAGTCACCGGGACCTTCCACAGTCTCTATACAGAAGAAACCACGGCTGCGCTGCTGGGGAGGGGGTCGTGGGCGGGATGGTCCCCGCGCCTGTCTGAAATTCTCGGGACTGAAACAAGCTCCACGGCCAAAAATCCAGTTAAAATGCTCCGGGGAAAGGTTACCGGGAAAAGCTCTACTTCACGCCCTGGGCTCGGGAGCAACGCGGTCCGATTCAAGGCCGTTCGGCCTTACAGCCCAAGCCCAGCGCAAGCAAACGAATAACAAGTCCCGACACTCGCCCGCGGTGCGGGACCCCCTGAGAAACCTGGCGCGCGCCCGCCACGGGCAGCTCCGAGCCAGGCGCTCCCTCGGAACGGTCTCCCGCTGCCTCCCTTCCCCGCATGCAGACACTCACTGCTCTGGGGGCAGCGCCCAGGGCTCTGTGTACCGCACCAGGTGCGCCCATCGCGAGGAGAAGGAAGAGAGGAAAGAGCCAGCCCCCTGCCCGCGGGCAAGTCCGAGCCCGGGATCCCGGCGAGGGCCCGGAACCAGAAGTGACGCGAGGTCCGGCCCGGCAAGATCTTGACGGAGCCCCTCTGGGAGACTGGGACGGTTGGGATCCATTGTTTTCCACTGTTCCAGCCTGAAATAACCCCAGCGCGTCCCCCTCTAGTCTCTGTGGAGCCTGAGCGGAGCGGCTCGGCCCGATCGCAGAACGATTATAGAGCTCATCATTTGCAGATCTGTGGCCGAGCCAGATCGGAGGCCTAGACGCGTGGTTAAGCCACTCGCCCTGAGTCCTAGGAGTAACGAGCACCGTCCCGTCAACCAAAGTAGCTGATGTTCAGAGAGGCTTAGTGGGAGGAACACTGGGTCTGGTCTGAAGGACGAGAGTTCTAATTCTGCCCCAGCTACCCAGTAGCTGTGCAACCCCGGGAAAGTCCCCTTACCCTATTGGCCTCAGTTTCCCCATCTGTAACTTAATCTGGAGAAGGAAATGGCAAGCCAATACAGTGTCTCTGCCAAGGAAACTCCCCCAAAGAGAAAAGTGTGCTAATGTTATGCCACAGTTCCCTGCCTCAGTTTCCCTAATTGTTCTGCTTCAGGTTATCATTTTTCTGCTCAATCCTGCAAAACCACCCCTCCTTCTTAATCAGAATATTTGATAAGGATAACAGATCTTATATTTTAGAATATCGGAATGCCTCTCCCCATCCCAAGCTACCAGAATGTCAAATACCGTCTTATCAAGATGCCTCTCCCCATCTCCAGTGCCTCCCCCTACCCGCTCTCCGCACCCTGACTTCCCCCCTGCCTCCGTCTACCCCTGTATCTGGGCCACGTATATATGTCATTGAGAACTCACATTGTTTGCTGGATTCTTGGAGAGGAGAGTCTCATTCAGACCTTTTAAATAAATTATTAAATACCCTCTAATCTCTATCTTGCCTCAGTTTCTCCAGCATTACACTAAGAACTTTGTTTCACTAAAGTGGGATGGCATAATATTATTTATGAAAACACCCAAAAAGCCCTCCGTGAACTCGAATTGAAAACAGTTCCAGATAACCATATCTACAAGAGACATGGAGTATAAAAGGATGGCACAGAGGGACAAGGGGGCAATGCCCCTGTCTTCCGTATGGGAATAGTGAGGAGGCAATAACAGCAGTTATTCAAATTCACACTGAGTATTTTCTTTGGACTGGAATCATATCACTTCAAATAATGCAAATTTGAACACATACAGCCACTTCAGGGCCTTCATTAGGATCTTGGAGCTCACACATTGTTGGTACCCTTCCAATCTTCTGATTGGGGGATGGATCTAATAATTCACCTCCAAACTTCTATTCAGGCCAATTACTCTTCATTTCTCACCTGGCTGCTTCTCCATTATGTTTCTATCCAATGGATACTTTCCCCACTCCCTTGTCACTTTTTTTTTTTTGTAATGTTGTCTTACCTTGTTGTATAGTAAGTTCCTTGAAGGCAGGGACATTTTCATATTTGTAACCTCTGCACCTAGCACAGTACCTGACACAGAGGAAGTACTTAACAAATGTTTAATAAACAAGCAACTAAATGCCTTCCCTCTGCTGATTATCTCCAAATTATCTTTTTTAAACTTGTCTGTGCATAGGTGGTAGCTCCCATTAGATTGATATTTTTGAGAACAGGGATTGTTTTTGCTTTTCTTTTTTCCTCATATCTTCAGAACTTAACACAGTAATTGGAATAATAAGTGCTGGATAAGTGTTTGTTGATGTAATCCTTAACTTGTCTACGATTACTCAATTATATTTTAGTGGGGGCAGAGTTGTGGAGAGCTAGAAAGAGAGATTCTATGTCTTCTGGCTTTTATCTTTTCTTTTTTCTTTTTTTTCTTTGGGTCACCTAGCTAGGAAGTGTTAAGTGTCTGAGGTGACATTTGAACTCAGATCCTCCTTCCTTCAGAGCTCTCGGTCTATGTACTGGACCATCTAGCTTTTATCTTTAAGAGAGGAATGTGGCTGAATATCCTTTTCAAGGAGAGATATCTGACTAGAGAAAAGAAAATAGCACATAGAGGAGCTAGTATCTTGTCCATAGCCATATCTCCAATTTTCTATACTAAAGATATCAGGGAACTTACCTTTGGTTGAGATATGGTACTTTTCTGCCTCTGGCTGCCTCATTCTTTTCTATGTTGAGCTGAGATATCTTGTTCACAATAGGAGACCTCATTCACTCTGTGTATTGTTTGGTACATTCTCATCTATGTAATTTCACTATTTCTTATTTGTTATCAGCTTGGATAAATAGGTTTATTTGTTATTTTATTTGTGTGATCTTTGCCTCATTGTCATTTGTCAGGAAAGGATTCACACCTTCTACATATAGCTCCGAAGCACTCTTTCCCTTTTCTAAGATATAGAGGTACAGCTTGAACCCAAAAATGATTTTCCCTAGACTAATAATATTGGAGGTATGGGGCAGATAGCTCTCTGAGAAGAACAAAGTGACTAGCCTCATGTATAACAATTACCTGTTTCCTGCTGGACAGCAACCAAAATCTTTCCTGTAAAAGAGTAGGTGAAAGAGATTCTAGATATATCTGTCTAGCCATGCTTCCAGAGCCTCATTTAGACCTATCCATATGAATACACATACCCCACATGGGTGTGAGAAATGGATGGACATTTTCCACAGTTATGAAAATTAAATTGGAGAAATGAAATTTAAATTAGAAAACGGAAACTCAAAAGAACATCAAGGAATAATCAAGGGTGCAGTTTATCTTCTCCCAAAAAAATGTAAGCTCCATGGCGGGGAGGAGGGGGAGGGGGATGACGACTGACTTTTGTGATGGGATGCTGGCCTGAGATTTGAAAAGAATCTTTTTGTTCTTTGCCCTTAGCCCTCCTTTGTTACCCTTTCCTCTCCTAGAATGTAAGCTCGTTGGGGGCAGGGACTGGCTATGTAATGAACATCCGATTAAGGAGAAATGAGGGGAGGGACTTGTGCTTCAGGACAGGAAATAAAATGCTACCTTTGGATTTTCAAAGTGTGTTTATTCACCTACGGATTCATTCTTGCAAGAATGTAAAATAAAAATTTCCTGCATTTATCGGTGAGTCAGTGGAGTTCTTGGTAAGATATTTTGTTTCTTACATGGGCAACAAATGGACACACACTACACTGACTTGACCAACCTAAAACCACTGTAGTGTAAGAAAAATAAAATTCTTAGAATCCATAGGAGACAAAATTGAAGAAAGGTGTGAATGAGATGAGGTGAGATCTTTCAAGACAGTTGTGAAAATCGAGTAAGGTTTTATCTACTTCAGAGTTCTAGTAGGCCTGAAGGACTCTGAAGGGCATTGCCTTCCCCTCCTATGACATCTCCCTATTTCATCCAAATATGGGCAACTATGTACTTATTGGTCAAGTTCAATTTCATGGGTAGATCTCGCGTTTAGAATGTAAGACTCTCAGCCAATGAGGATGAGGGTCAGTGGTGGGAGGGGGCGGTTTGCGTTAGGGATTAAAGGTGCTGTCCTGCCCACAGGAGGCGCTTCCTCTCTTCGATAGTCTACTCGAAGAGTGGGACGCCCTTCTCGCGAGAATGTACAATAAACTTTGCTTTTCTCTAGAGCTCTCTCCAGCTTTTTTATTAAATGGTGTTCCCTCACCATTTCCGTACCACACAGGTGCTAATAATAAAACCACTAACCTGAGATAGCTATGTAAAAAGTGCAAAGTATGAGTAACAAGCAAAATCAATCAATCAATATTTATTAAATACTAGTGGAGGAAGGCTCAATTAATTGGCAACTAGTTAATATACTCCCTGATAGTGGGAAAGTGGTCACTGGTCTTTCATTACTGCTGGTCTTTTCCTTTTTATATTTCAGGGAGTTTTAGGATTTCCCAAAGGTTTCTTCATTTAGCAGGTGAAGGAAGCTACTGTATTATGAAAAGAGACCCATGACCATATTATGGTTCTGAGTAAACACCAAGATAGGTAGAAGAATGGGGAATGGAAAAAGAGTGAGATTATATATTATGAAGGAAATCTAGGAACCATGGTAAGAAGTATGATAGACAGCATTTGGGTAAAGCGTATACTAAGTCTCAGCAAACTGAGAGAGCCAAATCCCATAAATATACCTGGTTTTGTAGGGCCAGCAGGTTAAGAGTATTTTTTACTTTTAAAATAAAGTTGTGGAGGGGCAGCTAGGTAACTCAGTGGATAGAATACCAGCCCTGAAGTCAGGAGGACCTGAGTTCAAATTTAGCCTCAAACACTTAACACTTCCTATCTGTGTGACCCTGGGCAAGTGACTTAACCCCAAATTGCTTCAGCAAATAAATATATAAATAAAGTTGCATTTTAAAATGTAAAAACCATTCTTAGCTAAAGGGTATGCAAACAGATGATGACTGAATCTGGCCTACAAACTAGTTTGCCAACCCCTGCAAAATAAATCACCAAAAGAGAAAGGAAATAGAAAAGGAGTAAGGCAATAGATCATAAGATTGTCATGATAAAGTAATGAAAAGAAACTTCACTTATCTTTATACTTTCTAGAGTTCTTCTTTCTACCAAAATTCCAAGAGAATAATTTCTAGACTTACTAAAAAAAATAACTTTTTTTTGATTGGATAAATTTCATTTTTGGGAGAAGATTCTGGGAAGATGGTAGAGTATATCAGAAAACTTCCGACTCTCCAAATTTCCTCCACAAAAAAAAGATCATCTCAGAGAAGCAGAAATAAACTCAGAAGAAAGCAGTTGATTTTCTAAGACAATTTGAGCAGGCCCTAGGAAAGACCAGATCTCCAGGGGCAGAGGTTCAGTCTGAGTGAAGTGCAAGTATCTCTTGACCCATTCAGCAGAATTAACCAACAACAAGCCTAGAGGGCAGCTGAAGTTGGGAGGGAACCTCAGGATTAAAACTTTTATCTAGCAGACCTGGTTGATACCTGTTACCTAACTAAGATAAGTCAAGCACAGCTGGCCTGCTGACTAGATACATTCTGGGATGTGGCTTCAGGGAGAAGCTAGCACAAAATAGGTGAATGCAGTAGCAGAGGAGCAGGGACTTTTCCAGCTATGAGCACTTGCCGGAGAGCAGAGTCTCTGGTTTTAGTTCCAGGGGAGAGAGGACAGCTATAGTTTGCAGCCATTGAATGGACCACAAGGAAAACTGAGGCAAATAGGGCTAAGTGACTTGTCCAGGATCACACAGCTAATAAGTTTCTGAAGCTATATTTGAGTTCACAAGGATGATTCTTTTTGACTTCCTATACTGTTTACACTGTATTGTGTGGTACGGAAATGGTGAGGGAACACCATTTAATTAAAAAGCTGGAGAGAGCTCTAGAGAAAAGCAAAGTTTATTGTACATTTTCGAGAGGAGGGTGTCCCACCCTGCGAGAAGGGCGTCCCACCCTTCGAGCAGACAATCGAAGAGAGGAAGCGCCTCCGGTGGACAGGACAGCCCCTTTAATCCCTAACGCAAAACACCCACTCCCACCACTGACCCTCATTCTCATTGGCTGAGAGTCTTACATTCTAAAGGCGAGATCTGCCCATGAAATTGAACTTGACCAATAAGTACATAGTTGCCCATATTTGGATGAAATAGGGAGGAGGTATCATGACAGGGGAACATAATTATGCCCTTGACTCAATGTTCACAGTCCTTCAGGCCTACTCAAACACTGAAGTAGATGAAGCTTTACTTCAACTGTCTTGAAAGATCTCACCTCATCTCATTCAGTCCCTCCTCTTATTTTGTACACTGAGATCTCTTCAAATTTTTGTAACATAATTTCACATTCCCTATGAATTCCTCACTTCCTTCTGGTTCCTGTTGGCCTTGGGCCACTGGCTTCACTCTTGCCCTTTTAACAATATCCATCTAACAGACCCTTCAGCTTTCTCTTCTAACCTGATCATTCCAGATAATGAGTTTTGGACAATTCTGGCTATTAATCTGATCAAACAAGGGATGCAGATAGGGAGTAATATAACACCACTAAGAGCTATAAGGCCAAACCAAAGGAGCTGCTTCCACCAGCTTCCCAAACCAGGACCATAAAGAAGTATTGAACAGTGAGGTCTAAGTCTGTACAGGAAACACGAGCAAGTTTCCTAACGTTCTTAGTGATTTCTCTTACTAGATTTCCATGTCATTTGGCCTTGGTCCAATATAACAAATCCCTGTCCAATTAAGAGGTAGGTGAGTATAGGCAGTTAAACCACAGATCCAATAATGACCCTTTAGAGCAGGTTGTTCCCTTGAAAATATGTAAAAGAGTCTCTCATCCCTAAGGGGCCTCCCCCCCACAAAGATGACATAATGACATTTCCATAAACCTTGCTCCTTCCTCCAACTACAATTGGCAACTGGCCACTGATCTATTAGGTTAAAGGTACTCCAAAATGTGTTGTCAGTCCTTCAACAAAAGAGATAGCCAGCCGTCCACCAGGTGTCGGGCCATAGTATATGGGCTGGGGGAAACATACCTTGTCAGCACAGCATCACACAGGCTTTGGACATCCCAATGACTGTCCTGGTGTAGTTGCTTAAGGACTTGCCTCATACTTGCTTTGGTCAGTACCTCTCTGCCATCAGGCAAGAGCCATCTTCCTTCCGAGTTCTCAACTGCTCTGAGAGTTGAGGCCTTCTCTTTTCCTTCTGAGTAAAACTGGGAGAGGGTAGACTAGGGGGAAGTACAGGTATCAAGGCCATTATAGGAGAAATCTCCTGGTCTCCAGCTCCCTTGGCCTCCTCATCTGCTAATCTATTTCCCCTTGCCTCAAAAGAATTTCCCATCTCATGTCCCTTTACATGTATTACTGCTACATTCCAGAATGTTTTCCACTCCCCCTTTTCTCCCAAATCCCTCCAAATCCATGCATCACACCCCAGGCATATCTCAAATCAGTGTGTGTATATATATATATATAGTCCCATCCTGGTTCGGCAATAATTTCAACCCTCGATTTAAAGCATACAATTCACAAGTTTGAGCCGACCAATGGGCAGGTAGACTGCCCTTGGAAACAGTGGAAGTTCTAGCAAACCCATTTCTCTTTTTCCCATTTACCATCCTAGAAGAACCATACATAAATTCTAAACAAATATTTATCATAACCTTGTGTTGATAACAATAAAGAATTTGTCCCAATGAGTTTATATCCAAATAGGTCTTTCATAAGTGAACATTATTCATACAAATCAGTTTGTTTTTAAAAACACCCAATGCAAATACAATCATATATAGAATGTCTAATTCCACACAAGAGAATTCAAGAAGTTTTGATAAGAGATTCCCATTAACTTGTAATGGGAGAGACATTCTGCTATTCTGAAACATAAGGTCTTATCAACTATTCTGATAAAGAGGCAGGGGGATTTTTTTGCAGAACTAAGAGGCAGGGAAACTGAGGCAGGACTAAGTCAGGATAATTAGGGAAACTGAGTCAGGACAATAATTCAAAGTTAAAACATAAGCCAGCCAATCATAGTCTAGCAAATTTTCGGCTAGAGTCCCCTGTAAATGAATTTACAGGTTGAAAACCTAGATGAGTAAAAAGATGTTTATTGCAAGGTTTGGAAGCAAGGTTAAGGTCTGGTTAAAAATTCCTTGAGATGCAAAAGGAGGCCTTTTGTCTCTGCAGCCTTCTCCAAACCCAGCATCTGCTAAAATCAGGCGTGTCTAGATAGTGGACAGGTAAAAAGCTTTTTCAACTTTTTGCAGCCTCTCCCTTATCTGTAGAGACAAGAGAGCAAGACAAAAGGAGACCTTAAAGAATTGTGCCAAGCATAGAGCTCTAACAACGATCCAGGACTGAAGCAGCTTGGATGTCCACTGCAAAAAGAAAAAAAATCTTTTACCTTTTCCAGAGTTCCATTCAGTACCCAAATTATGTCTAGTTTTCGAGGTCCTTCATCAGGGAACCAAAATGATGAGGTAAGCAAAGAGTAAAATAGTTTCCAATTTGGCCTGAACTGAAATAAGACATCAGTTTTTCCCAATTTTCTGACCAGTTGAAATCTCAGTTTCCTTCCCCCCCTGTTTACAGAAATTATCAGATTATACACAACAGACTAGTAAATTTCCCGAAATAGCAATAGTCAGACAGTTTTATACAGCAATAGTTCTGTTCTCCAGGGGACAAAAAGGAAGCAGGATTAAAATTATATGATCTTGGATTATAGATCATTCTTTTCTAATAGTATTGCCTCATGTTTCAACATTTTAGAATCTGTAACCCATCTCCCAGCCCTCTTGATTTAATATTGTTCTAACTTGAATACCCCTTCCTTTCATTTTCTCTGCATATTTAATAGGGGATTGAGTGTCAAAAGTTCTTTCCATATAAGTTCTTTCCCCATCATGATCATGATCATGCAAAACATGAAAAACGCATCTGAATATAGATCTATAGTCAGGAGTCTAGGATTGGGGTTCCAGAGATTGCCAGCTTCGTCTCAAAAAGAGAGGCAAAGTGGGAGCGGTCCTAGTACTGTACGTCTCACTGACCATTTGGCTCTGATTACAAACATAAAAGGAAAAACCAGGGGCATGATTTATTTAAGGCAGTTTTACTTCAGGTAGCTGTCCTAATTTTTAACCATTCCCCCTCCAGATGGTGGAGTTTAACGACCTATGCAAACAGTTATACCTGAATTCAAAACTCCAAGTAAATATTAGCTACAGTCCCAAAAGATTTTATCTCCTATAGCAATTATCATTAATCAAGGCTTCAGGTGAATCTAGCTCTCAAGAATCACAGTAAAGATTCATCCTAGAAAGTTCACAGATTATACAGTTTCTTTCATAAAGTAGATGGTTCTAGGTTTAACATTACAGATTATTTTGCCTTCAAAATACTCAATACAAAGAAAAATTCTAAATCGCATGTTGTCCATCCCGTTTCCACAGAAAAGAAACTTTCAGATCTTTCAGAGTTAACATTAATACTCTCTTCATTCTGAAAAGGATTAAAATTTTTGCAAATAACCCTATCAAATTATCAGATCAGATTAAAATAATCTTTAAACAAGGAGACTATCACTCATGTAAATAAACATTAAATAATTTGCTTTAGTCAGATGAGATCTTAGTAGAAATGAATTGCTTTCAGAAAACTTACAGTTCCAACTCCTTAGAACAGCTATAGACTTGAAAAATAAAAATAAAACATTCAGTTATTAACACCATATAAATGTAGGATGTTCCTTTAAACGGTAGAAATAATTAATATCTAAATCAGCAAGGAGGTGTAGTTATTAAAAAACAAACAAACAAAAAAAAAAAACCCACTATACTTAATGGGAGAGATTAAAACACTAGACCAGGTCCCTCTCCACGTGGTCACCCTTTCCCCACACCACCATGCTCCCGACCCAATATATCATAGCTCCATTTAAACTATTAATTACTTTTGCAAATCAATCTTTCTTGTCCCGTCTTTAAGTAAATATGTATGTATATATTTTTAAACTTTACACTTCAATGTTCGCAAGTAACTGACCCAAATTTCATAAAACTTAATACATGCCCAATAGAGCTGACAAACACTTAAGGCATAGCTTAGTTACAAATTACCCAATATCTCTAGCAAACATACCATCTAAGTAGGGAGATACAACCATAACCTCCCCTAAGTTAAGCTACAGGCATTTTGTTTTAATGACCTATATTTTAACTTAAAATCCCAAACACAGCTTTAAATTCCCAATAATATAAAACTACTTTTGCCATCACATTTAAAACAATGAACTTCACTAAATAGCAGTTTCTTTCCCCTGGCCCACGTGGCCCTGCTGCAGTCAGGACCCATGGGAGGAAAAGGAAGGAAGCCACCATCTTCACTGGCTCAATCCCATATACTTCCCGATGTACAGGGTTATTGATCCTAAATGGGATCTACTAAGGGGTATTTCTGGTCAGCTGAAACGGCCCCTGCTTCAAAAGACATATTTCTCCTCCCCGCCCAAAGGCCCCTAGAAGGGCTAATGGAATTAAATCCTCTCAGGTCCTTCCCTTCAGGTACGCCATTTTATCCTTTTGGCACACCCAGTCTGCAACAAAACAACAGTACCTTATCATCTTTTTCTTGCTTTTTATTTTTCCTCATATTTTGGCAGTTTGTTCCAATTACTTAATTTATCTCCCAAGGGACTATTTACCGGTATTTTCTATATTTTTCTCATTTCTCTCTGCGAGGGTTGGCTGGGACTAGGCCACATCCATTGAATTTGGAAGGAGTTTAATAGACTCCTAAACGCCCAAACACGCTAACCGTCACCGGTTAACTCCAGTCACCCAGAAGGCCTAGCTATCTTCCTGTCTAGAGCACCCTTCCAGAATCTATAACTAGACTCAAGGGTTCACAGGACGCTTACCTCTGGGTTGCTGTGCAGCAAATTGCTTGACTGATCTGTCCTCCACCAACCAGCTGGGATTTTCACCACGGAGTTTCTCACTTTGATTTTCTCTGAGTTTCTCCACTTCGGGCCCATTTTACATTGGGGAGCAGGAGAAGGCCCTGGATGCTGTGGGCTGCCTAAACCAGGGCAGGGCGCCTCCCCGCCAGCACCCAGGAGTTCACTTACTCACAGAGTAAAGGATCCCGGACAAGCCCCCAAAACTATGGAAATGGTGAGGGGTCATTATTTAATAAAAAAAACTGGAGAGAGCTCTAGAGAAAAGCAAAGTTTATTGTACATTCTCGTGAGGAGGACGTCCCACTCTGCGAGAAGGGCGTCCCACCCTTCGAGCAGACAATCGAAGAGAGGAAGCGCCTCCTGTGGACAGGACAGCCCCTTTAATCCCTAACGCAAAACATCCCCTCCCACCACTGACCCTCATTCTCATTGGCTGAGAGTCTTACATTCTAAACTCGAGATCTGCCCATGAAATTGAACTTGACCAATAAGTACATAGTTGCCCATATTTGGATGAAATAGGGAGGAGGTATCATGACAGGGGAACATAATTATGCCCTTGATGTTCACAGTCCTTCAGGCCTACTCAAATACTGAAGTAGATGAAGCTTTACTTCAACTGTCTTGAAAGATCTCACCTCAACTCATTCAGTATCACCCATATTCCATCACAATCATATCCCATAACTTGTGCAATCATTCCCTAATTGATGGGTATCTCCCTAATTTCAATTTCACCACAAAAAAGTTGTTATAAATATTTTTGTGAAATGGTTCCTTTTCCCTTTTCTTTGATCCTTTTGGGATACAGATGTACTAGTGCTATTGTGTTGCATGTAGTTCCAAATTATTTTCTAGAATGGTTAGTTAGACTACTTCACAATTCCATCAACAATGCATTATTGCTTCTCACCTGGCCCAAATGAACTACCTCCTTGGCAATTGAAAGTACTGGAACATGTCATTGCTGAACTACACTAAGTGATATTTGAAAAAAATCAAACATAATAGGAGATATATTGACAAGATTAGAGAAGAGTAAATATTCTGAATTTAAAACAAACAAAAAAAAGAGAGAGAGAAGAAAATGTAATGGAATCTACAAACTATTGGCCAGTGAACTTGCCCTTAATTTCTGGCATGATAAGTGAATGTCTAGAAAAAGACACTGTGATTACAAAGGTGAATACATAGTCAGACTAAACTTAGTTCCTTCTATGATAGATTTCCTAGATGGGAATATCAGGAAAAGGCTGTAGACCTTGTTTACCTAGATTTTATTTTGTTTTTAAAACTGTCTCCCTATTTCACTCAATCTGGAGGTTCAGGGGCTACTCACAAATTCATTTGCCCTCTTTGACCTGCTCTATTTTCTGACCTTGAATAGTTTGCCCTACTTTGGGGCAAACCAAGTTAATGGATTTAGCTCATTGCAATACAGAATATTTAAACATCAGCCAGCAACATTTACCTGCCATCAGGAATGAAAAGTATGCATCCCCCTATTTGGCTTACTTAAGATGTTAACAAAATGTTTAATAAATTTTTTTATGTTATTTTTATGGAAAAGAGGAGGGACTGGATAAAGATCAGCATGGTAGATTTGGAAATAACTAAATGGCTGGACCCCAACAAATCAGTCATCAAGGTTCCAGGGACAGATCAACAGGATCTGTGCATGGCCCTATACTATTTAACATCTTTGTCCATAATTTGGAGAACGGCATGATAGCATGCTTATCAAATTTGTAGATGACACAGAATTGAGAAGAGCTCAGATACAAGATGACAGGATTTAAAAATAATCTGATAGGCTGAAGTATTGAACCTATAGGATGGACTTTAATAGAATCAAATATAAAGTCTTATACTTGGGTTAGAAAATATCTAATACATAAGAACAAGATGGGGGAGATGTGACTAGTTAGCAATAATTCTGAAGAAATCTGGAATAGTCAATGTGATATTGTAGCCCAGTGTTCATTCTGCTGCACCACCCTAGTTGCCTCCTTTCCCTTTGTAAATCCCTTGGAGACAGAATTGCTTATATGAGCCTTGAGGTCATGCCATTTAAGGATCATTTGAAGGAATCCCCAGTCTCTTAGCCCTGAGATCAGATGACCTAAAGAGGAAATTATAGCTTTCAAACATTTGAAAAGCTGTCATGTAGAATAGCAATGATGTATTTTACTAGACCCCAGAGAGCACAACTTATTGGTTTCCCAATAAATGTTGTTAAGAAGCAAATTTGGAGTCAATATAGAGAAATTTTTGCTAACAATTCAAAAGTGATACCAGAGGTGAGCTGGTAATATTTAACAAGATTCTCATAAAATATATATTCATGACATACTTTTATGTTTAATCTCATTATTAACGTCTTCTCCATCACTCTCTTAGATCTAGCTGATCAACAAAACAATAAATCAAGTCCTGATTCATAACATTTGTAATTTTTTGAGGTGCAAATTCTCACACTGAAAATTTAATATTTTTTTCTCTGAGCCAGATAAGGTGTTTTTTTTTTTTTTTAGCAGTCTCTGTAATATGTACAATTGAGAAAAGATTTTCTTTATTTATCAATATTCTTTATTTTCTGCAAGCCACCCCTCTTCTTTTGCCTCCTAATTATTCTACTAAGGGGATAAAATACATGTCTTTAGTTTTTCAGTCCTATTTTATCAACTGCACATCTGTCTACCTCACCTTTACAATGAGTTCTGCAGCGCAAAGTACTTAGTAAAGCAAAATGTCATATTTAAAGAAGCAAGACAAGGTTGGTTGGTTCATTTTCTACCTGAGTCCTAGAAACCAGACTTATGACTCCATAAATGTAAATTTGCTTTTTCTTACATGGTTTTGGTTTTTTACAATCAGATCATACTCAACTCTTCCTCCATTCTTTCTTATGAGCTATCCAATTGCTGATGTCAATCTTAAAAAATGGAATATATTTCCATGTTAAAAAATATAAACAAGTTGTCCATGTTAAGTTCTTTGAAATTAATCTTTGATGTTATCTTTTATCTGTTAAATTTTCTTTTGAGTTCAGATTTGGTTGAAAGTCCTAAAAATCTGCAAGTTCATTAAATGTTCCATTTTCTTTCATTCAATATTATGGATCATTTTGCTAGATAACATATTTTTTTGCCACAGGCCTAGTTCTTTTGATTACCAGTATATGTTATTCCAAGGCCTATAGTCTTTTATTGTGGCTGCTGATAAGTCATGTACAATTCTAATTGTAGCTCCAGCATATTTGAATTGTTTTTTTTTTTCTTGTTTCTTGCAAATTTTTCTTTTTGATCTGAAGGTTTTAAAACTTAACAATAATATTCTGTAATGTTCTGTTCTCTAGATTATAATCGTTCTCAGGGGCAGATTTCTTGGGGAGCTTCTGGGGGCAGCCTTCCTTTCAGTTCAGTTTAATAATGCAGTCAGGAGTTAAAGTCCAGATCCTTTATTTTCTCCTTCCAAGTCTTATCTCCTTCCTTGGGCCCAGTTAGCTTTAGTAGAGGCCTATCTCTTTCTTGGTTCCCTGAGAGATCTTGTCCAAATGTCTCCAGCCAGCACAAAAGTCGAAGTGGGAATGAATCTGACTGCCTCCAAGAGTGTGGGATTGTGGGTTTCTGCCTTGTGAATCTCCCGGAAGTCCATGAGCAGGCTTTTCCTTTAGACTTGTGAATCCCCTGGACTTGCGAATCTCCCCCACTGAATCCTGGCTGTGAATCTTCTCTCAGAGAGTGGGCTTGTGTCCTTTTATATCTCTCTAAAGGCATGAAGTCTAATGTGTGAACCAATGATCGAACTCCTTTAAAAGTGTGAACTAAGTACATAAGTACCTAACAATATTCCTATGTGTTTTCCACAAAGAATCTCTTTGAGGTGGTAATTGATGGATTTTTTTCTATTTCTATTTTCCCCTCATGTTCTAATACTTCAGGACAATTTTCTTGGATTATTTTTTGCATTTTCGTGTCAAGGTTCTTTTTTTTTTTTTTACTTTCAGGTAGTCCAATTATTCTCATATTTTTTCTTCTTGATCTGTTTTCTACATCTGTTGTTTTTCTCATAAGATGCTTCATATTCTGATCTATTTTTTCATTTTTTGTTTTCTTATTCTTATTTTTGCCCTTTTAGAGCTTCACTGACTTCCCCTTGCTTAATTCTAATTTTCAAAGACTGATTTTTGTTTTTAAGACTTTTTTGTCTCCTTTTCTAGTTGGTTAACATTTTTTTTTATAATCTTCTTGTTTTTCTTGGATGGTTTTCATGTTCATTTTAGTTTTTAGTTTTTTCTCAATATTTTTCATTTGATTTTTAAATTCTTTTTTGAATTCTATAAATTCTCTCTGAGCAGAGAGCTATTTAACATTACTCTTTGGGGTAGAAGCAGCTTTTTTATTTTTTTGCTTCAGTATCCTTCCCTGAAGATGAACCCTGGTCTTCCCCATTCCTATAGTAAGTTTTTATAGATGAGTTCTTCTTTGCCAGTTTTTTTTTTAATGAGTAATACTCATTATTGGGGTGGGGTGGGCATGGGGATCTTCCTTGCCTGCCACCTTACCCTTAATTAAGTTCACTTCCTTCCCATCCCACTCAGCTTTACAGCTCCCCATTCTATATTATTTTCCCCATTAGAATGTAGGTTCTTTGAGGGCAGGAAAATTTTTTGCTTTTATACATATTCGCAATGTTTAGTACAGAGTCTGGTACACTGAGTACTTTCTGCCCCTTCTTGTGTGTTGTCTTTCTACTGTAGAAGGTCTTAGACAACACACGCACGAAAAAGCTGGCAGTGGCATGTATCAAGGTTGTGCAGTAAACGCGTCTTCTTCACGCCTCCAGGAAGCTAGTGTGTCACTGTATAAATTATCCAGAGAGGAAATGCCAGTCTCCTTGAGGACAGGGACCTATCTTTTCCTTGTGTTTGTTCTGGTAGTTGGCACAGTGTCTGGCACCTAGCACGCATTTGATAGATGCTTGTTGACTAATGAATGATAAACATCAACAGGAACAATTCTGCCATTCTTTTCTTTGCTGAATCATTGCTATCCAAGAGCCTAGAGGTGAGCAATTAGTCAGAAAAACAGGAGAAGCAGGGCACGGCAACAAAGAACTTTATTTCACATGACCAACTGCATCCCTGACATCATCTGAAGCTTTTCCTATTCTTTCAGGTGTCTCTCTGTCAAAAGTCATGAAACCCTGACAGTCAGGGATCTTGAGACCTTGATAGATCTTTTTTATTAAAATAGTTTGGCATATATGATCGCCAGATATCCTCTTAGGACACTAAAAAAATGAACCATATTCAAGTATCTGGGATCATTTAAGTTTGATGTGTTTGAAGGCAGAGGGACAGATTGGATCACTTCTTCAAAATCTTTTAATTCTATTATTACCAGTTAAATCAGACCCTTCAAAATGCTAAATTGTGCCAGCAGATGGCTCCATAGACAACAGGATGTCTCATTGTCTCCAAAAATGGCCCCCAAACAGAACCAAACCTGCACATCCCAAAATGTGTTTCCTGTGAGCCTAAGGTTTTCATAGTGTGAACGTATTCTTAGGACATCATACATTTGAGAAAGAACAATGAGCTAAATTATGTATGCCACTTTGAATTATGCAAAAAACAAATAGGGGTTGTCATTTCTATCAGAAAAATATTGCTTCCCTATTTTGGTCTTTAAAGTCATTATCCTTAAACTTGTTGATTATTGAATTCCCCAAACTTCATAGCACCCCTCTAAGAACGCCACTAAACATATATCTTCCAGAGTTTTATTTCCAAGCGTCTCAGCCTTCTTGTGTCTAACAGAGGTATAAATATTTCTGGTTCTTTGAATCCTCAAGTAGTAAAACAAAACAAAAAATAAAAATAAAAAATAAAACCCCAAACCATAGAACTGAGTCAGAATTCTTCCCCAGCCTTTAAAGTCAGGACAGCCTTGGTCAGCCCCTTCAGAGCTTCTCTTCTATGGGTTTCTTGTCTTACATGCATATCTCAGATATCACTCACATTCTCAGCTATCAGGTCAAAGATTAAGCACAAACATTTAGGACTTTAGAAGTCAACCAGTCCAATCCCATCTTGTGTGGGAATTTCTTCTTCATCATTTGTATTAGGAGCAATACTTCTTAAGCACCTGCCATGAAGTTTTGGGGTGACTTTTTCCCATATGGGCTAATGCAGTCTTTCCTTAAAAAGTATTGAAACCATCCCCAAGGTTTAATTGACCCAAAGGACTAAGGCTTGATTGACTCATGCAGTTCCTGGTGGCCAAAGCACAAGTACTAGAAAACTAAGAGCCATTGCCTTTCTCTTAGACTAGAGATGGCATAGTCAACAGAGTCAGAGAAAACTGCTTAGCTGAATCAGTGCTGTATTCTTACTGGGTATGCTTCCCATCCTATGGCTAAATAAATCTCTTTTTGTTTGCTGTTCTCATTTCATTTCACTTCCAAATTTGAAACATTAAGCCAACTTAGACCTGCCCTTCTACCACATCCCTGACATTTGTCATCTATCCTCTGCTGGTGGACTGAAAATGACAGAGCTCACTCCTTTGAGAAGGAGAGCACTCTGCTAATAAGTAGCTCAAATTATTAAAAGTTTCTATTTTATATAGAGTAAAATAAAATATGCAATTTTCACCTATTAATTCTTTTTCTGGGCTGCCTTATAGGCAGAAGTCTTAAGGGTTTAAGCTCTCATTAGTGAGGCTATTCTGACCCACCATGCAGGTTGCGATCCACACTAATCTGACCATCTTGTATGACTCTTGTCTTTGCTCAATGGGTATTTACCTCAGGGAGTTTACTAGAATTCTTCTTCACATTTGTTTGACATTCTATGGATACCAGTGAAACATTAAGTCTATGTAGTGATTATGCCTTGGTTTCTCTAAGTTATGAGTCCATCTTTAAAAGTCATACACCTTTCTGAGGACATCTTTTATAGCACTTCTATGAAATTACTTGTAATAGGTTGCATTTTGCTTATATTCACCATATTCCTATCCATTGCCCTTTAGTCAATATTGAACACAGTATTCAGATCTGTACAACATCAATGGAAGATCATTGTCATTAAAAATATGGACTCTTATTTCAGGGAAAACCACGAGGCTATTTTGTATTATTCTTTTTTCATAGGTTGCCATAATTTCATCATTAAATGGTCTGGCTATTAAATGGCCTCTCTAGCATTTAAAAAGCAAATTCCCTATTTGAAGAAAATATATTTGGAACCTTCTGATGTTACCAGAATTTGTTTTTCAGAAAAGTTCACCTCCAAGCCACAAAGAAGCATCAGAATGGGATCATGTGATTGTTCCAAATAGATGTAGTAGGATATCATGTTTCCTTTAAGTTTTTTCTACTCCAGGCTAAACCTTCTCAATTTCTTCAACCATTCTTCATATTATATTATAACTACTTTACATTGTTAATGCCCCTTAAAATATGTTGTCTAGATTTGGACATAGTATTCCAGATTGGAGTTTGAAAATTCAATATACAGTGGAACTTCCCTTGTTCTCAATGCTACTTGTCTTGCTAATTCTAATTCAAGCTATTATGAAAGTTCTACTGAGATGTCTCATTATGGTATAAAGGTCACTTGATTTCCTCAAAGACCATGATAGGAATGCAAGTTCTTATAGAGTACACTAAGCTCAAGGTCACTGAATATAAGCCAAGTGACAGACTGCATCAGCACTCTGAGGACTAGTCAAGCCAAGTTTAGAGCGACTTAACACCAGAAGGCTGGTCACCAGATGACAAATTTTCCTGGCTGCAGTAACTCATAAAACAAACTAATACAAAATGCTTTTCAGTATTGTGTAGTTTTGATTTGTTTAACAATAATGGTGGTGGATAACAGAAACTAGAGCAGAGGATGCTAAACATCAGTTTGTAGGTCATGGATTTATAGATACATATAGACCAGAACCACAGCTTTGGGACTCATACAAACTATATTCATTCAATCTTAGAGGATTCTTAATAAATGACTTTATTGTTCACACCTCTATCTAGGAAAAATCAGATCATGATTGTTTCTCCCCCAAAAGCTAGATTCCGAAGCAAGGACCAGAGCTAACAAGATATTTGAATATGGGATATCTTTCCAACATAAAACACAAAGGATACCTTATGAACCCACAAATAGTCTTCATTCTATCAAGAAGTTGGTTAGTCAGTAAGCATTTATTAAGTATCCTCTATGTGTAAAGCATTGTTTTAATCTTTAGGGATAAAAAAGAAAGGAAAAAAACAGGAAGCTCATAATCCTGGGAACCAGAGGTCCTCATGACTTACCAGCAAAGAGAGATATTTGGATTATTACTCCTCTAGATTTGGGTACCTTTTTTCTTAGCAGGCTACAGGGAAGTATAGACCTCTTTCCAGGAGCCCAATCCACCCTGGCTCCTTACCGCTGCTCTTGAGAGTGCTTAGGGTGTCTGTTTTCTGTCTGTCTGTCTGTCTGTCTGTTCTCTCTCTCTCTCTGGAAGACATTATGTCTGCTTTTCTTCCTTCCTCTATTTATTTCCTTTTACATGTCCAGTTCAAGGGCCAGCTTGTGTGTGCATGTATTTGTGAACTGATCACTACTACTGCTCAAAGCAAGGACTACAAAAGACAATGTGAACTCACCCTCTGTCAGAGGTCACCTTGTTTAGGGAATTATATATTTTTTTCAGGAGGTAATAGAGTGAAGCAAGGTTTACCCAATTCTTTTTGGAGCAATCTGGGATCATTATAAACAAAGAGTGAAGGAGGTGGTATAGCACAATGGGAAGAGCATTGACTGAAGACAGAGGACTTGGGGGTCAAACCCCAAGGTTTGACACTTATTAACTGGGTGATCTTGAGCAAATCATTCAGTTTCTTTGGGCCTTAGTTTCATCCTCTGTAAATTGAGAAATAAATTTTGGTTCAATTCATTTCAATTTCCTAAGAAACAATTTCTTAGTTTCCTCTTCTGTAAACTGAGAAATAAATTCTGGTTCAATTTCAGGGAAAGTTTTCTAAAAAGGGAGCTATCTGGAAGTAGTACCTGGGTAGTTTAAGAGACTACAGTAACCATCAGTGAATATATCAAGTGAAGGCAAGATGAATACTTTTCAGGAATGCTTTAGAGAGACTTTCTGTACACCCACAAGTTAGATTATATTATCTCTGAAGTACTTTTTATTTTTGAGGCCCTCCATTTCATTGAGGACAGAGCAGAAAGAAAACAGTCATCATTTACTATTGAGTGGTCATGAAATCACAGAATTTCAGAGTTGTAAAGGATCCCCTCAGTGCCATTTCACTTTATCCCCCACTCTTACTTTGAGGACCTTTCCAGTGAGATTACCTCCTATTTACAATGTATATATCTTACGTATAAATACTCCTGAGGCAACAACTTTCTGTCTTTAAACTGTTCCAATTATAATCCTAAATTTGCCTCTGAAATTTCCATCCATTGCTCCTGGTTCTGACCTCTGGGGCCAAAAAGAATAAATCTAATCCCTTTTCCACAAGACAGACTTCAAGAAGACTTGAAGAATACTACAATTTCTCTTTTGAGATTTCTCTTCTTTATGTCAAACAGCCCTAGTTTCTTCTATTGTTTATTTGTATAGCATGGTTTAAAATTTTTAGTTCCACTCTTCTGGAAGCTCTCCAGCTTATTAATGTACTTCATGGAATGTGGCACCCCAAATCCTCCAGATGTAGTCTGAGGAGGGCCGAGTTCAATAAAACTGACATATGATTCTAGGAAGCCATGTTCCCTCTTTTTTTTAAATGTGTAAACATATTTATACAATTCTCTTGCTGCACAAGAAAAATCAGATCAAAAAGGAAAGTAATGAGTAAGAAAACAAAATGCAAGAACAACAAAAAGAGTGAGAATGTTATGTTGTGATCCATACTCAGTTTCCACAGTCCTCTTTCTGGGTGCAAATGGCTCTTTTCATCTCAAGATCATTGGAACTGGCATCAGTTAACTCATTGTTGAAGAGAGCAACGTCCATCAGAATTGATCATCATATAGTCTTGTTGCTGCCATGTATAATGATCTCCTGGTTCTGCTCATTTCACTCAGCATCAGTTCATATAAGTCTCTCCAGGCTTTTTCTGAAATCATCCTGCTGGTCATTTCTTACAGAACAATAGTATCCCATAACATTCAAGTACCATAATTTATTCAGTCATTCTCCAGCTGATGGGCATCCATTCAGTTTTCAGTTTCTTATCACTACAGAGGGCTGCCACAAACATTCTTGCACATTTGGCCTTTCCTATCTTTAAAAGGGATATAATCCCAGTAGAGACACTGCTGGATAAAAGGGTATGCACAGTTTGATAACTTTTTGGGCATAGTTCCAAATTGTTCTCCAGAATGGCTGGATTCTTTCACAACTCCACCAACAATGTATCAGTGTCCCAGTTTTCCCACAGCCCCTTCAACATTCATCATTATTTGTTCCTGTCATCTTAGCCAATCTGACAGGTGTGTGTAATGATACCTCAGAGTTGTATTAATGTGCATTTCTCTGATCAATAGTTGATTTGGAAGATCTTTTCTTGGGGCTACAAATAGTTTCAATTTATTCATCTGAATATTGTCTGTCCATATCCTTTGACCATTTATCAACTGGAGAAAGCCATGTTCCTCTTAAGACAGCCCAAGATGGCATTATGATATTTCCTGATGGCTACATCAATTATATTCAATTCACATTTAGGTTACAGTCCACTAAAACCTGAAATCTTTATTGTGAAAACTGCTATATTGTCCTCTTATACTTAATCCGGGAGTCAATTTATTGAATTTACACATAATTGTATCACTATGAAATTTTGCCCAATTTAACTTACTCACCAGTGAGTTAAATCTTTTTGGATTCTGATTGACATTTAATATAGTAGCTGTCCCTATCAGTTTTATGCCATACACTGTACGCTGAACAGAAGTTAGAGGAAAGGACAGATTTTGAGATTAAGATGAGAAGTTTTGAATATGTTGAATTAGAGGTGCTTCTGGAAAATCAAGCTGGAAATGTCCAGCAGGCAGTTGGAGACAAGGGATTGAAATTCAAAGAACGTTTTGGACCTAAATATACAGATTTAGTAGTTACCTGCAGAGAGATGATAACTGAAGATATGGAAGATAATTAAGATTGCCAAGACCTTTCTCCTTTATGAATCTCAATTTCTTTATTTATAAAACCAGGGGTTTAAACTATATGCTCTAAAATGCAATTTTTCTTTTTTACTGGATATTAGTGCCACTTCCTCTCTAGCTAACACCATCTCTATATATGAATATATCTATTATCTTTTCATTCATTAATTAGGTCATTCTCATTTTTTAAGTGTGTTTTGCACATTGCCAGATATTACAGGGGATATAGAAGTATAAAACATTGTTCTTGCTCTCAAGGAATTTATAATCTAAAGGAATAGATAAGAGTAGTTTACATTTGTGGTATCACACTCAAATAAAAGCTGATTGTTTTAATAGTGTAGGGACTATTGTCTTACAAATGAGAGAAATGGGATTCAAAAAAGTTCGATGTCTTGCTCGGAGCCATACAGTTAATCAATCATAAGATGAGAATTCTAGAGTCTGAATCTAACATTCTTTTTCACTAGGCACAACCCCTACATAGGATAAAGAAATAAGGCAAGGCTTTACGGAGGAAGTGTTCTTGAGGCGAGTCTACATATGAGAAAGATTTTCATAGGCAAAGGGGAATAGAAGGAATAGAATTGCATATAATGAAAAATAACACAGGCAGAAGTGTTGAATTGGGTTTGGACATGACCAGTGCACAACTATAACTATAAATTCATCTGATTAGGGAAGTAGGGGTGAGGAATATAGTCCTTTCCAGTTAGGTATGATCAGACTGGAACAGGATCCAGCCCTTTCCTCAAAGAACTGGCCCAAATTCCCAAATTTATGACCTTCCACATGTTGGGAGGTAGCTGGGGAAGGGGAGGGTGGTAGTCAAGAGCCACATGGTGGTAGAGGAAAGTAAAAGCTTTTCTCCTTCAAAGGAGACATATGTCTCATTTGCTTCATAAAGAAGCAAACTAAATCCTAGTATTGTGAAAGACA
The DNA here is from genome assembly GCF_048593235.1 of Sminthopsis crassicaudata. Classification (NCBI taxonomy): domain Eukaryota; kingdom Metazoa; phylum Chordata; class Mammalia; order Dasyuromorphia; family Dasyuridae; genus Sminthopsis; species Sminthopsis crassicaudata. Next base: position 108,152,168 of record NC_133617.1, read on the forward strand.
TACTGTTTGTATTGATGTGAGTGAGAATGCATATGGAACTTGTCAATAAAATGCATTCTGGCCTTATACAGCATTCAGAATTCTATCTTTCTTTACAAAGGTTGCCAGTAATAAAGGGATATATATTGTTTCTTCAGTATATGCCATTAGTTTTTAAGTTGTTTGTGTACTAATAGCCCTTTTAGCTGGTATAGCTTTTTTCATGTGTGGTCATCAAAAAAAAAAAAAATCAATTATATTTTGGCCTAAAAGCAAAATCAAAGAAAATTTAAACTCTATTGCTTAAGAACATTGCTATTTCTGAAAGGTCAGCATACTTTTCGGGAAATGATAACTAATAGTATCTATCCAATGAGTGATTAATTATAAATTGGCATAGGAGATCTATAGGCTTATTTGGGTACTTTGCTAGTTTGATAGATCTATGATTAGACTAGTGTAATAGAATGATACAGATGTTTTAAAAACCTTCTTTAAAAACCATGTCTTTTCTTCCTGGTTTTCCTATAAATTCAATTCAGTTTTATTTTGCTTTTGTTTTTGAGACTATCTCCTTTACCTCACTTAGGCTGGAAATATGGTGGTCGCTCATAAGCCAGATCTCACTGCTGATGAGCATGAAAACTTTGACTTGCTCTGTTTTTGACCTGGTCGGGTCACCCCACTTTAGGAATCTTGGAGCCTCTTTAATCTTAGAGATATTTATTGGAGCCCATCTTAGAGTAGATATTCAGAAGGCTTAGCCTAGCTCAGAACCCTCAAACTTAAGCAATTTATCAGCCTCCCAGTAGCAGGGATTATAGGCACAAATTAATTCAAAGTGAAAAATATTCATTCATTATCTACTATGTTCAAGGTTGGGACAGGTAGATAGCAGTAGATAGAGTGTCAAACTTGGAGTCAGGAGTACTCATTTTCTGGTGTTTAAATCTGGCCTCAATCATTGAGTAGGCAACTCATTTAACCCTGTTTCCCTCAGTTTCCTTATCTGTCAAATGAGCTAGAGAAGCAAATGGAAAACTACTCCAGCATATTTGCCAAGAAAACTCCAAATGGTCACAGTCCCAAAGAGTCAGACATGACTGAAATGACTGAATAAATATTCAAGATGTTGTGCTTATCTCTGGGAATAGATATATAAAAAAGAAATCTACTACCCTTAAAGAGCTACTATTCTTTTGAGGAGATACAACCTGGAAGCAAATATATTTATTTATAATATATATACATAATACAAGGAAAATATAAGGAGGAAAAGTGTTTATTTGTATGAACAAATGGAAAGATAAAGGAAAATTTGATAGAGTAAGTGATTCCTGAAGTGATCCTTGAAGGAAGCTGACTTGCTTTTCCTCCTTTTTTTTTTTTTTTTGCTAAGGCAATTGGGGTTAAATGACTTGCCCAAGGTCATATAGTTAGAAAGTATTAAGTGTCTGAGGCTGGATTTGAACTCAGGTCTCCTGACTTCAGGGCTGGTGCTCTGTCCTTCTCCTTTGTTCTTGAAAAAGACCATGACATTTGGGAATTGATGCCATGACTTGCAAATGGCTTGGATTTAAGTGAGAAAGAGCTGTGCGGAAATAACCTGCCTCACTTACTCCTCCAGAACCATCTGGGTCCAGTGGCCAGATATAGAACAGGAAGACTGGAGATGGCCCTGGATGCAGTGGGCGACCTTGGCCTTTGTAAGCTAATGGCATTCCCAGATCTCAGTTTGATTGAGAACACCCATTCAGTGATTAAGGGTGGGTAAGAAATATGGCAAAGAATGCCCTCTTTTACCTAGTTTGAAAAAAAATCTGGCAGGGGAAGACCTTCAGGATTTCTGGCCAAAACAGAAGGAAGACAGAGATTGGTTCCAGGAAGAAGTGCATTCCAGGTAAGAGGATGATTTGTAAGAAGATATGGACATAGGAGAATGGAGAGTTCATGCAATAGCCAGTAGTCCAGCTTGGCAAGAACAATGGAGACTCTCAAGGGGAGTAGGATGGCATCGGATGGGTTGGGAGTAGTGGGAATCAGAACTCAGGAGGCCTTAAATGCCAAGGTGAGGAGTTTCTCTTTTATCTGAGAAGCAGTGGGAAGACTGAAGATTTTTGAGCTAAGAAGTTAGTATGTACCTCCATAATGGTCTGTTCAAAGTACTGGAGGAGTCTTTCTCTTGCTGTTTTTATATAATAATACAAAATTACATTTCTATAACACTGAAATTTGATCTTTTTGTTCAGTTGTTTCAATCATATCCAAGTCTTGGTGACTCCATTTGGGGTTTTCTTAGTAGAGATACTGGAGTGGTTTTGCCATTTTCTTCTCTGGATCATTTTATAGATGAGGGAACTGAGGCAAATAGGGTTAGATAACTTGCCCAGGGTCACATAGCTATGAAGTGTCTGAGGTTAGATTTAAATTCAGAAAGATGAGTCTTCTTGACTTAAGCCTAGCATTCTATCCACTAAGCCCCAAAACTTTGCTAAGTTTTCCCCTAACAATTATAGTATATGTGTTATTTATATTTTATACATGAGGGGAAATTGAACTTAATAAAGGCTAGGTTACTAGTAGGCCAGTGGTCACACAGAATGTAAGTTTTGGTCTTGAGATATACACCCATGATTTGATATTCCAAGTCCACTGCTCTTTCTATTATAACACATACATCACTAACATCTTGAGGTTACCAGCATAGTATTCAGACCGTCTATCTTTTATCTCATGTTCTTGATACATGACTGCCTCATCTCCCATTCTGCTCATCCATGATCAAGTGGCCTTCTTGAACACAAGGCAGAGTGACCTATTTATCCTCAGTTATACTTTACCATTGTCATATGGCATATTTTCTTTTTGCACTTTTAAGGTCATGGCAGTCTAAGCTTAGCTCATTGTACCATGATGCACTAGAATTTTAGAGCTACAAAGGATCTTTTTATTAAATGTTCACAATTTTTTATATTCATTTATTTATTTATTATTAAAGCTTTTTATTTACAAAGCACATGGATAGGTAGTTTTTTCAACATTGACCTTTGCATAACCTTTTGTTGCAAATTTTCCCTTTTTCCACCCTCCCTCCCCTAGCTGGCAGGTAGTTCAATACATGTTAAATATGTTGAAATACATGTGAGATCCAAAATATGTATACATATTTATACAATTATCTTGTGCAAAAAAAAATCAGATCAAGAAGGAAAGAAAAGAAAAACTGAGAAAGAAAACAAAATGCAAGCAAATAACAGAGAATGAGAATACTATGTTGTGTTCCATACTCTGTTCCCATAGTTCTTTCTCTGAGTGTAGATGGCTTTCTTCACCACTGCACAGTTGGAACTGGTTTGAATCATATCATTGTTGAAGAGAGCCACATTTGTCAGAATTGATCATCTTGTAGCCTTCTTGTTCCCATGTACAATGAGCTCCTGGCTCTGCTCATTTCACTCAGCATCAGTTTATGTAAGATTCTCCAAGCCTCTCTGTATTCATCCTGCTGGTTATTTCTTACAGAACAATAATATTCCATAACATTCATATACCACAGTTTATTCAGCCATTCTCCAACTGATGGGCATCCACTTAGTTTCCAGTTTCTTGCCATTACAGAAAGGGTTGTCACAAACATTTTTGTGCATGTGGGTTCCTTTCCCTCCTTTAAGATCTCTTTGGGGTATAGGCTCCATAGAAAAACTGCTGTATCAAAACAAAAATGCAAACACTTTACACTCATTTCCCAGTATTCCTTCTCTGGGTGTAGCTGATTCTGCCCATCATTGATCAATTGGATCTGAGTTAGATCTTCTCTATGTTGAAGATAGCCACTTCCATCAGAATACATCCTCATACAGTATCATTGTTGAAGTGTATAATGATCTCCTAGTTCTGCTCATTTCACTCAGCATCAGTTGATGTAAGTCTCTCCAAGCCTCTCTGTATTCCTCCTGCTGGTCATTTCTAACAGAACAATAATATTCCATAACCTTCATGTACCACAATTTATTCAGCCATTCTCCAATTGATGGACATCCATTCATTTTCCAGTTTCTAGCCACTACAAAAAGGGCTGCCACAAATATTTTGGAACATACAGGTCCCTTTCCCTTCTTTAGTATCTCTTTGGGATATAAGCCCAGTAGAAACATTACTGGATCAAAGGGTATGCACAGTTTCATAACTTTTTGAGCATAATTCCAGATTCCTCTCTAGAACGGCTGGATCCGTTCACAGTTCCACCAACAATGTATCACTGTCCCAGTTTTCCCACATCGCCTCCAACATTCTACATTATCTTTCCTGTCATCTTAGCCAATCTGAGAGGTGTGCAGGGGTATCTCAGAGTTGTCTTAATGTGCTTTTCTCTGATCAATAGTGATTTGGAACACCTTTTCATGTGACTACATACAGTTTTAATTTCTTCATCTGAAAATTGTCTTTTCATATCCTTTGACGATTTATCAATTAGAAAATGGCTTGAACTATTACAAATTTGAGTCAATTCTTTATATATTTTAGAAATGAGGCCTTTATCAGATCCTTTGGATGTAAACATGTTTTCCCAGTTTATTGCTTCCCTTCTAATCTTGTCTGCATTAATTTTGTTACACAAAAACTTTTTAACTTAACATAATCAAAATGATCTATTTTGTGATTAATAATGGTCTCTAGCTTTTCTTTAGTCACAAATTCCTTCATCTTCCACAAATCTGAGAGGTAAACAAACATATGTTCTTCTAATTTGTTTATAGTATCATTCTTTATGCCTAAATCATGAACCCATTTTGATCTTATCTTGGTATAAGGTGTTAAATATGGGTCAATGCCTAGTTTCTGCCATACTAGTTTCCAATTTTCCTAGCAGTTTTTGTCAAATAATGAATTCTTATCCCAAAAAGTGGGGCTTTTTGGTTTGTCAAATATTAGATTGTTATAGTCATTGGCTATTTTGTTCTGTGAACCTAACCTATTCCACTTATCAACTAGTTTATTTCTTAGCCAGTATCAGATGATTTTGGTGCTGCTTTATAATATAGTTTTAGATCTGGTATAGCTAGGCCACCTTCATTTACTTTTCTCCTCATTAAGAAATTCTTCTCTTTGAAGTTCTTGACCTTTTGTTCTTCCAGATGAATTTTGTTGTTATTTTTTCTATGGTTTCTTGGCAGTATGATTGGTATAGCACTAAATAAATAGATTCATTTAGGGAGTATTGTCATCTTTATTATATCTGCTCGACGTATCCACAAGCACTTGATATTTTTCCAGTTGCTTAGATCTGACTTTATTTGTGTGGAAAATGTGTTTTGTAGTTTTGCTCATATAGTTCCTGACTTTCCCTTGGCAGATAAATTCCCAAATATTTCATATTATCAACAGTTATTTTAAATGGAATTTCTCTTTGTATCTCTTGCTATTGGATTTTGTTGGTGATGTTTAAGAATGCTGATGATTTATGTGGATTTATTTTGTATCCTGTAACTTTGCTAAAGGTGTGGATTATTTCTAATAGTTTTTTTTACTTGATTCTCTAGGGTTTTTTAAGTATACCATCATATAATCTGCAAAGAGTGATAACTTGGTTTCCTCATTACCTACTCTAATTCCTTTAATATCTTTTTCTTCTCTTATTGCCAAGGCTAGCATTTTTAATACAATATTGAAGAGCAATAGTGATAGTGGGCAACCTTGTTTCACCTCCATCTTACTGGGAATGGTTTCAGTTTATCCCCATTACATATAATGCTTACTGATGGTTTTACATAGATATTATTGACTATTTTAAGGAAAAGTCCATTTATTCTTATACTCTCTAGTGTTTTTAATAGGAATGGCTGTTGGATTTTATCAGATGTTTTTTTCTCCATCTATTGAGATAATCATATGGCTTTTGCTAATTTGGTTATTGATATAATCAATTATGCTAATAGTTTTCCTAATATTGAACCAGCCCTGCATGCCTATTATAAATCCTATTGGTCATGGTGTATTATCCTGAGGATGATTATTTGTAATCTCTTTGCTAATATTTTATTTAAGATTTTTGCATCAATATTTATTAGGGGAATTGGTCTATAATTTTCTTTCTCTGTTTTTGTCCTACCTGGTTTAGGTATCAGTACCATGTTTGTGTCATAAAAGGAATTTGGTAGGAGTCCCTCATTCCTTATTTTTTCAAATAGTTTACATAATATAGGAGTTAATTGTTCTTTAAATGTTTGATAGAATTCACATTTAAATCCATCTGGTCCTAGGAATTTTTTCTTAGGGAGTTGATGAATGAGTTACAAATGATCTTAATGATTTTCTAGTTTAACTTCTCTCTGAACAGATAAGCTAATTGAAACTCACACAGATAAAAAAAAATCTTGCCCAAGGTTACACAGGTAGTATGTGCAGAACCAAGATTTGAACCCAGATTCTCTGACTCCAATTCTGATGCTATTTTCACTATATTTCATTCCCTTATAAAAGATTGATGGAAAGGGGAAAGGACCTATATATACAAAAATATTTATAGCAGTACTTTTTATCCTAGCAAAGAATTGGAAATCAAGGAAATGTCCATCAAGTGAGGAACGGCTGAACAAGTTGTGTTATGTGATTGTGATGGAATACTACTGTGCTTTAAAAAATGATGAGCAGGATGGTTTCAGAAAAACTTGGGAAGATTTATATGCACTCATTCAAAGTGAAATGAGCAGAAACAGAGCACTACATAGGAGCAGCAATAATGTAAAGATGATCAGTAAAAGGCTTAGCTACTGTGATCAAGGCAATGATACAAGATAGCTCCAAAATACTCATGATGAAAAATGTTATCTACCTGCAGAGAGCAAACTGATGAATCCTGAGTGCATATGAAAACATTCTTTTTTTTTAAAATTAATTTTCTTACTTTTGTTTGTTTGTTTTGTAGCATGGCTAACAGGAAACTATGTTTTGTTATCACATGAATAATTGATAGCTTATTGCTTGCCTTTTCAAAGATTTTCAAGAGAATGGACAAGAGAAAAGGAGAGAAATTAGAACTCAAAATTTAAAAAAAAAGAATGTTTACAAAAGGAAAAAAATGGATTGGTGATTGGTTGGAACAGGGCTTTCATTTGATAACCTGAGACCAAGAAATATTAATTGATTCTTTTTTTAAAAAAAAAGTAGTATTTTATTTTTCCAAATACGAGCAAAGATAGTTTTCAACACTTACCTTTCGTAAACTCTTGTGTTCCAAATTTTTCTCCCTTTATCTCTCCGCTCCCCAAGACAGCAAGCAAGCCAATATAAGTTAAACTTGTGCAATTATTCTAAACACATTTATTTGTCATGCTGCTCAAGAAAAAAATCAAAAGGGAAAAAAACTACAAGAAAGGAAAAAACAAACAAACAACAGCAATAACAAAAAAGTGAAAATGCTATGCTTTGATCCTCATTCAGTCTCCATAATTCTCTCTCTGGATGCTGATGGTCCTTTCTGCCCCAAGTCTATTGGAATTGCCTTGAATCACCTCATTGTTGAAAAGTCATGTCCATCACACTTGACCATCACATAATCTTGTTACTGTGTACTATGTTCTCCTGGTCCTGCTCATTTCACTCAGCATCAGTTCATGTAAATCTCTCCAGGCCTCTGGGAAATCATCCTGCTGATCATTTTTTATATAACAATAATATTCTATAACATTCATAGACCATAACTTATTCAGCCATTCTCCAACTGATGGACATCCACGTAGTTTCCAGTTTCTGGCCACTACAAAGAGGGCTGCCACAAACATTCTTGCACATGCAGGTCTCTTTCCCTTCTTTAAGATCTCTTTGGGATATAAGCCCCATAGAAACACTGCTGGGTCACAAGGTATGCACAGTTGGTTAACTCTTTGGGTGTTGCAGGAAGTAAAATATCTTACAAAAGACTCCAATGATTCATTGATGAGTATAGAAAGATTATTTTATATTCTGGCAAGAATGGGTGCCCAGGAAATTAGTATGGCAGAAATTAGATATGGATCCACACTTAACACCATATACCAAGATAAGATCAAAATGGGTCCATGATTTAGGCATAAAGAGGGAGATCATAAATAGATTAGAGGAACAGAGGATAATCTACCTCTCAGACTTGTGGAGGAGGAAGGAATTTATGACCAGAGGAGAACTAGAGATCATTATTGATCACAAAATAGAAGATTTTGATTACATCAAACTAAAAAGTTTCTGTACAAACAATACTAATGCAAACAAGATTAGAAGGGAAGTAAAAAAATTGGGAAAATATTTTTAAAAGTAAAGGTTCTGACAAAGGTCTCATTTCCAAAATATATAGAAAACTGACCCTGATTTATAGGAAACCAAACCATTCTCCAATTGATAAATGGTCAAGGGATATGAACAGACAATTCTCAGAGGATGAAATTAAAACTATTTCTACTCATATGAAAGAGTGTTCCAAATCTCTACTGATCAGAGAAATGCAAATTAAGACAACTCTGAGATATCATTACACACCTGTCATATTGGCTAAGATGACAGGAACAAATAATGATGAATGTTGGAGGGCTGTGGGAAAACTGGGACACTGATACATTGTTGGTGGAGTTGCGAAAGAATCCAGCCATTCTGGAGAACAATTTGGAATTATGCCCAACAAGTTATCAAACTGTGCATACCCTTTGATCCAGCAGTGCTACTACTGGGCTTATATCCCAAAGAAATACTGAGGGGAAAGAGACATATATGTGCCAAAATGTTTGTGGCAGCCCTTTTTGTAGTAGCTAGAAACTGGAAGATGAATGGATGTCCATCAGTTGGAGAATGGTTGGGTAAATTGTGGTATATGAAGGTTATGGAATATTATTGCTCTGTAAGAAATGACCAGCAGGAGGAATACAGAGAGGGTTGGAGAGACTTAAATCAACTGATGCTGAGTGAAATGAGCAGAACCAGAAGATCACTGTACACTCCAACAACAATACTGTATGAGGATGTATTCTGATGGAAGTGGAAATCTTCAACATAAAGAAGAGCCAACTCACTTCTAGTTGATCAATGATGGACAGAAGTAGCTACACCCAGAGAAGGAACACTGGGAAGTGAATGTAAATTGTTAGCACTACTGTCTATCTACCCAGGTTACTTATACCTTCGGAATCTAAAGTTTATTGTGCAACAAGAAAAAGGTATTTACACACATATATTGTATCTAGGTTATATTGTAACACATGTAAAATATATGGGATTGCCTGCCATGGGGGGGGGGGGGGAGGGAGTGGAGGGAGGGGATAATTTAGAAAAATGAATTTAAAAAAAAAAAAAAAGAATGGGTGCCCAGGTTAGCAGACACCTTTGAAACCACAAAAGCAGTATTTTATTTCCTATCCTGAAGCATAAGGTCCTCTTCTGATAACCCATTAATTGGATGATACTGAAGTTTCATGAAGTGAGTCTCTACCCCTCCTTTCATAGCTAGTCCTTGCCCCCAAGGAGCTTACTTTCTAGCAGGGGAAGATAACCATGGAAGGCTGGAGGAACAAAAGATTCTTTTCAAATCTCAGGCTATCACTCTGGTTTGCAAAAGCCAGTCCATGACCCTTAGGAGTTTACATTCTTACATTCCTTTGCAGGAGATAATCTCCACCCTTGATTCTTCTTTGATGTGCTTGTAGCTTTCAATTTTCTAATTTAAGTTTCATTTCTCCAATTTAGTTTTCATAACTGTGGAGACCAAATAAATGCCCCTCCATTTCTCACAGGTGAATGGGACTGATTGGATAAAGTATTTCTCAGTATTGAGTCACATAATCCCTGTTTTCAGAACTGTGACCTTGGGAGGTCATTTGATCTCAAGAGAGATACAGAAAATTGCATGAAGTGACATGACTTGTGGGAGGCAGCCAGCATTGTGACATGGGTAAGGATGGTCCGTCTTTTAGTCTATCCAATGACAAGACTCAAGTCTTGCTTTTAAACCCTGAACTAGCTGGAAGCCGGCCAGGTTCCATGGTGGAGCTGGGATGGCTCCCAAGTCTGGGCCTCTCCCTGCAGGGATTAAATAAGTGCTTTCTCTTTGTATCTGATGATGTCTCTGATTAGTTAATTGGGAAGGGGGTCTTGTACCCCACCTGTTCACACAAGGCATAGTTCCAAACTGCTCTCCAGAATGGTTGAATCATTTCACAATTCCACCATCAATGTATTAGTGTTCTTGTTTTCCCATATTCCCTCCAATATTTACTTTTCCTGTCATTTTAGCCAAACTTCGGTGTGAAGTGATACCTCATACTAATTGCTTCTTAACAAAGCATAAAACACCACTTCTTTCTTTCCTCTTCCTTTTTCCTCAAATGCAGTTAGTAAAATAAATATTTGGAATAATAGGCAAAGAAGGAATCCTACCCAATGTTTTTTATGAAACAAATGTGATACTCATACCTAAACCAGGAAGAATAAAAACAGAGGAAGAAAATTATAGACTACTTTCATCCATGAATATGGATGGCAAAATCTTAAATAAAATAGTAGATAAAAGATTACAATAATATATTACAAAGATTATACATTATAATCCACTGGAATTTGTGCCAGAAGTGCAGGGATGGTTTAGCTACAGAATATTTTCACATTTTAAAATCTTAGCTAAATCTTAAAAAATCTTAGTGATGTGGGTCCTGCAGACACCAGATGATATCAGGCACCAAAAGTTGGAGTTCAATCATGTGAAGAATTCACAAAGGCCATTCTGCTTGGCAAAAGGTAAATTTATTTAGGGAAGAGGTTACGGACAAAATGAAGGGATACAATAGACACCCACAATGGTAAATATGAAATGGAATTGGGAGAGATATGAAAGACAAGTTCTTCAGTGCAACTCACAATTACCCAGGAAAAAGAGAGCACCTCATGAAGTTGGGACACTCCTTAGCTTAGATCCTGAAAGGGACTTACCACCCTTAGAGAGTTAAGTATAAGAAGGAGAAGTGGGCTTAAGAAGCATAGTGGAGTTAGGGGCATGGGGAGGGGGGGTAAGGAGAAAGATAACACAAGGCAGAGTGCTATGGAGAACTGATCCAAAGAAGGGCAGCAGCCATGGGATGGCCCTGAAGTAGGGAAAATTTAGCCTATTCATCACTGGGATTTCTGACAGGATATGTATGGCAAGGTGAGACTGCTAGAGAGACCTTTACAGAGGGTCAGGAGTTTGACAGAACTTGGATTCTGACTGGCCACCTCCCCAGAGGGTGAGACCATGAAGCTAAACTGTTCTCCATCAGAACCTTCTCCCTGCTTGCCTCAGGGATCAATTCTTTAGTTTCTCTCTGTCCAACACCTCATTCAGGACCTCATCAGTAGGATGTACCATCTTTTATTTCTGTAGCTCAGCGGAAATAGTGGATTTCCGGTCAGAAGACCAGGTTTGGATGCTGGCCTATGATACTTAACCTCTGGGACCTAATTTCTCCATCTATCAAATATGGACTATTGGACCTTCAAGGTCTAAAACTATCATTCTAGGGACAGAACAGTACTGCTTAGATCCTAGAATCAGAAAGAGGAAAAGGGGTGAGTGACCCCAGCTCTTGATAAGATCTTCAACCTTGGATGTGGCTAGCAGAGGAATTGATAAAAATTAATCCCTGAGGAAGGCAGGGAGAAGGTACAGATGGAGATCCCATGGGACTGCTGGGAAGGTCATCTAGTCAGAAGTCCAAGTTATGTCAAAACCCTGAAAACTACCTTCTGTAGGGCTCTCCAGCAGTCTCACCTTGCCATGTCCTATTGGAAATCCCAGTCATGTCTCTGAATTTAAATTTCCCTATAACATCTACTTAGGGGCCATCCTATGGCTGCTGCCCTCCTTTGGGTCAGTCCTCCATGACACTGCCTCATGGTACTTTTCTCCTTATCCCCCATGCTATGTGGGATCTCCCCTAACTCCAAGTATGCTTCTCAGTCTCACTTCTCCTCCTTAGAGCTAACTAACTCTTTTAGGGGGCTAAGTCCCTTTCAGTATTTAGCCTGGCAGAGGAGGTTATGCTCCAACCTCATGGGATGCTCCATTTCTCCTGGATAATTGTGAGTTCCCCTGAGGAACTTGTCTTTCATATGTTCTCCCACTCTATTTCATATTTACCATTCCTGGTGTCTTTTGTATCCCTTCTTTTTGTCTATAACTTCTTCCCTAAATAAATCTATCTTTTGCCAAAAAGAATGGTCATTGTAAGCTCTTCACATGACTGAACCCCAACTTTGGGTGCCTACCATTGATGTAATGTGATTTTGTGATCCTCTGATTTTAGGGGGTGAATGAGATGAGGTGAGATCTTTCAAGACAGTTGTGAAAATCGAGTAAGGCTTCATCTACTTCAGAGTTTGAGTAGGCCTGAAGGACTCTGAACATTGAGTCAAGGGCATTATTGCGTTCCCCTCTCATGATACTTCCTCCCTATTTCAGCCAAATATGGGCAATTATGTACTTATTGGTCAAGTTCAATTTCATGGGCAGATCTCTCATTTAGAATGTAAGACTCTCAGCCAATGAGGAGGAGGGTCAGTGGTGGGAGGGGATGTTTGGCCTTAGGGATTAAAGGGGCTGTCCTGCCCACAGGAGGCGCTTCCTCTCCTCGATCGTCTGCTCAAGGGGTGGGACGCCCTTCTCCTGAGAATGTACAATAAACTTTGCTTTTCTCTAGAGCTCTCTCCAGCTTTTTTTTATTAAATGATGATCCCTCACCATTTCCGTACCACACAGGGGGACTTCTGCTCTGGCAATCTGTCTGACTCCAAAGTCCTCTGGCTCCCCAACCTGGGAATGCTATTGTTCTGATAGTATGCCTGATTCTGGAGACCACTCCTCAATTCATTGTTGACTGATAATCTAGTCTACTTACAAGCCATAGAGTTAGCACATCAATGCTAAAAAGCTGGATAAATATGTCTCCTTGCTTCGTTTCTCTGCTGAATTCCCTTACAATTCAGCCCACTTTTGTAATGGCGTTACACTTATAATAAATTTGCCCCTTGACTAGGAGATGGGCTCAAGGCTGCACATTCTTTTGAGACACTTTGTGACACTGATCTGGGACCCCAAACTCTGGGGTTCCCCTTTCCCAATCTCAACACCATCATTTACATCACTCTGAGGGTGAGAAGGGGGAGGGGGAGGAAACAGCTCTAAGATCAGAGCTGCTGCCTCTTTTCCCTCTCCATGCAATTACTTCTCAGGGTTTTAGTTGGAATACAATCTTTGCATCAATCTCAGTAATAGTCTTGGTTCTCAACTCACTACTCCTTGAACAAGGAACTTGACTAAGTTTATTTCATCTATTTTTTATACAAGGGCACTTTCTGTCCTTCCGAAAGGGTCCTTAGTTTAAAGCCTATGATTGATTAATTATTATTTACTTTAAGAGGAATGTGAAAACTTGATTAAGTCCTTAGACATATTATATTTTACTCTCATGCTCTGGAAAGCAAAAGAAGTCTACCCTGGAGTGGAGTAAGATAAAAAATATGCAATGGAAATAGATTGTGAGCTCAAGCATTTCAAGGTGACATAAAGACATTTTTAGAGTCTGAAAATGGAAAGTAAGATCAGAGATCATCTTATTCAACAGGGACCATACTAGAAACTCCCTCTACAATATTGTGGATAAATATCTGTTGTCCTTCTGCTGGAAATTTTGTGGTGATGGGGAAACCATGACTCTACCAAAGTTACCCCCTTTTAAACAACTCAAATTATCAAGGTTTACTTTTATTTTTTTAGAGTCTGTATATGACACTCTATAATTTCCACTCATTTGTCCTATTTCTGTCCTCTGGGGGCAAAGCTGAATAAGTCTGTTCCCTCTTGAATACTGAGCCCTTCAAATACTTGAAAACAGCTATCATTTCATGTCTTACCATTCATTCCACAAATATGTTTTATCTCTAAGGTCCTGTGCTGAGAATTGGAGGGAATCTGGGTGAATCAGACAAAAGCCTTCATGGAGCTGATCATTAATTAAGTAACAGAAATATTTACTATCTAGATCATGGGAAAGACAGACATAATTTCATGAATGTGTGTTAATAATTATTTACTTTTATAAAGTGTTGAGTTTTGTTATTTAAAAAAAAATTTTATTGGGCTTGTGATTTCATTGCATTAGGGGAATCTCAACATGGAAAGTCCTTTTACTAGCATGGATCAGCCCTTTAACTCTTTAACTTAAAATATTGAAGATTTGTTTAGGGTGTTCTGAAGTTTGGAAAACAATACTCACAACAACCCTTCGAGTTAAGCTATATAAATATTATTATTCCCATTTTATAGATGAGAAAACTGTGGTTTGGAGAAGTCAAATAACTTTATGACATGTCATAATCATATAGCTAGTAAATGTCTAAGAAAGCATTTTAACCCAGGTCTCTTGATTCCAGGTCTAGTAATTTCACTTTGTCTCTTTAATGAAAAACAGACTTAGACAGTAAAAATATTATGTTTTGGTGATTGTACTGGGGCCTGCTGCATGTTAGCCAAGCTGCTCCTCTTCTCTTTCTCCCTCCCAAAATCTAATTTAGCCTTAAAAATGTCTGCAGTCACTACCTGGATTTCTTCCCCCAATACAGGAAATCCAGGATGGTGACCACATGGCACGGAGATAAAGATTTCATAAAATGGCATCCAGAAAGATCTGAGGGACAGACTCATCTTTGTCCTTTCCCTTCTGTTTGCATTTCATGGAAGTGCTTTATATAGTCTCCTTATAGAAGAAACGCTTGATATAATCTCTTGAAAGACAAACTAACTTCCTTAATGGCATCGGGCCAGCCATTGTACCAAAAAAGCCCCCATAGATAATATGGAGACAGTGTCCCAGGTGTTTTTTGTCTCCTCTCAGGCCCAGGAATGATTTATGATGGTAGGAACCCTTTTCCCTTTTAAAGAGACCTTCGGGAGCTGACCTCAGAGGAATGATTATGGGAAGTCCCTGAGGGAAGTGGTATTTCCCCCTTGTCATTCATCTCTGCAGGAAGCACATTAGGGTAAAAAGGCAGAGACAAAATTTTGAACGGGAAACAGCAGGGGCAGGAAATCCTGAGATTTCAGATGCCTGAGTTCTGGCAAATGACCCTGTAGTTTGAATCTGTCTCAGAAGGAGTATATATGGACCTTGGGAGAAACCCCAGCACCAAGGGATTAAGGAGATGCTCCTTCTGGAGGACATTAAGTGTAGGGCTTTGCTATTTTTCAAGCCTCCAGTAAAGAAGAATGGTAGCCTCTCGAAGACTCAGGGATAATACAGGGCCAATGGAAGGCATGTGTACACAACTGAAGGATGCTGGAGTTGACAATATGCACCATGATAAACTTGAACTAAGATAGTTTGTTAAACATGACAGTTCTCTTTGGAATGGCTATAAAAATCTTCATAAAGGAAGAATTTGGAAAAAAAAAACTTTACCTGTCACCTTTTAAAGATCCATTATTTCAATCGATGTGCACCTCCATCCCCATCCATCTCCTACCATCCTTCATTGACAATTTTCATGAATGTATGTGACCCCCCCCCCCCCAAAAAAAAAAGCCCAAGCCACATCTGCTAACCTTATGGTGATGAGTCTTTCTACTCTCAGACAGGCTGATCCTTGTACAGGAGAAAGAAATGTACAATTTAGGGTCAGAGATTTAGAACTGGAAGAGACCTTAGAAGCTGTTTGGTACAACTTCCTGCCCAAAGTCTAATTCCTGCTAGAGTTTAACTCCTGCTCACAAAGTATTCCTAGTCTGTGAAAAAGGGCTATATGAAATTTTTTTAAAGATAAAAAAATTTTTTAATGAAAGTTCTCATCTTTTTGATAGAGTTCAGATAGAAAAGGTCCAGGGACAAAGATAAATCACTGTTCTATTAATAAACTATTTTATGTTTAATGTTATACAGATAATCTCACAGATGGATGAAATAACTGCTTTTTTTTTTTTTTTTTTTTTTTTTTTGGTTTAAAAACATTATTAGGATGTAAGCTATAGTGTGTAGGCTCAGTGAAATCACCTTGGATACAACTCCAGTAGCAGACAGGATGATGGGGATGACAAGTATCTCATTTATTCCTACATGATTTTGATTTCCTCTACTGGGCCTCTTTGTTTTGAAAGATTATTATGATTATGTAGGCTCACTGAAAGTGTCTTTGCTACAACTAGTATTAGACAAGACAAAGGGGATGCTATGCCCCTTATCCTACTTCCACATGATCTTGATTTCCTTTACTAGATAAAAGCTTTTTGTTCTATAGAGCTTGGAGATTATGAGCACTCGGTAGGGCAATATCTATTAAAATGTTCTTAAGGGTTTTTTTTTAATGGATCAATTTAATGTCAAGGAAAATGTAGGTCAGTCTATGGCAACGTTCTGATTCTACTATATTATTTCGGTTCTCTAGGATATTATGAGGTCTGTAATTTTAAGGGAAATTGTTTTTGGTTTGTGAAAGATATCAGCTTTTAATGTATAATTTTAACCACTAAGTCATATCTTGATAAATATTTGGTAGGTGCTAAATTTTTACAATTTTCAGAGACCAGCCAAGATGGTAGAGTAGCAGGAAGAGATATAGGTAAGTTCTCCTTCATAGCTAGTCTACAAAGATAAAAAAATTCACTAGACCAAGTCTTGATGGGGAAATCTAAGGAAAAATCACAGTGAGTCATTTTATGACTTTATTTATTTTTTCTTTTCTTTTTTATTAAAACTTTTTATTTTCAAAACATATGCACAGTTTTCAACATTAACCCTTGCAAAACCTTGTGTTCCAAATTTTTTTCTCTCTCCCTTCCCCTCAACCCCTCCTCTAGATGGCATGTGCAATTTTTCTATACATATTTCCACAATTATCATGCTGCATAAGAAAAATCAGATCAAAAAGGGAAAAATGAGAAAGAAAAAAAGTAAGTAAACAACAATAAAAAAGTGAAAATACTATGTTGTGATCCATATTCAGTCCTCACAGGCTCTCTTTGGGTTCAGATGGTTCTGTCCATCACAAGACCATTGGAACTGGACTGAATTACCTCGCTTTGAAAAGAACCATTGATTATCATATAATCTTATTGTTGCTGTGTACAATGTTGTCCTGGTTCTGCTCATTTCACTCAGCATCAATTCATGTAAGTCTCTCCAGGCCTCTCTGAAATGATACTGTTAGTCATTTCTTATAGAACAATAATATTCCATAACATTAATATACCACAGTTTATTCAGCCATTCCCCAACTGATGGGCATCCAGTTTCCAGTTTCTTGCCACTACAAAAAGGGCTGCCACAAACATTTTTGCACACATATGTGGAGTCCTTTTCCCTTTTTTATGATCTCTTTGCAATACAGATCCAGTAGAGACACTGCTGGATCAAAGGGTATGCACAGTTTTGTAGCCCTTTGGGCATAGTTCTATATATGCAACCAGAATGGTTGGACCAGTCCACAATTCCACCAACAATGCTTTAGTGTCCCAGTTTTCCCACATCCCCTCCAATATCTGAGAGGTGGGTAGTAGTACCTCAGAATTGTCTTAATTTGCCTTTCTCTGTTCAATAATGAGTTAGAGCACCTTTTCATATGACTAGAAATGGTTTTAATTTCTCCATCTGAAAATTGTTCATGTTCTTTGACCATTTATCAATTGAAATTGGCTTGCATTTTTTTTTTTTGATATTCTGTCTCATTCTTTTTTTTATTATAGTTTTTTATTTACCAGATATATGCATGGGTAATTTTCCAGCATTGACAATTGCCAAACCTTTTGTTCCAACTTTTCCCCTCCTTCCCCCTGCCCCTTCCCCCAGATGGCAGGTTGACCAATACATGTTAAATATGTTAAAGTATAAGTTAAATACAATGTATGTATACTTGTCCATACAATTATTTTGCTGTACAAAAAGAATCAGAATTGAAATAGTGTACAATTAGCGTGTGAAGGAAATCCAAAATGTAGGCAGACAAAATTAGAGGGATTGGGAAATCTATGTAGTGGTTCATACTCATCTCCCAGAGTTCTTTCACTGGGTGTAGCTGGTTCAGTTTCATTACTTCTCTATTGGAACTGATTTGGTTCATCTCATTATTGAAAATGGACACATCCATCAGAATTGATCATCATATAGTATTGTTGTTGAAGTATATAATGATCTCCTGGTCCTGCTCATTTCACTCAGCATCAGTTCATGTAAGTCTCTCCAGGCCTTTCTGAAATCACCCGGTTGGTTATTTCTTACAGAACAATAATATTCCATAATATTCATATACCACAATTTATTCAGCCATTATCCAATTGATGGGGATCCACTCAATTTCCAGTTTCTGGCCACTACAAAGAGGGCTAATGGCTTATATTCTTATAAATTTGAGTCAATTCTCTATACATTTTAGAAATGAAGCCTTTATCAGAAGCCTTGAATGTAAAATGGTTTTCCCAATTTATTGCTTCCCTTCTAATTTTATCTGCATTGGTTTTGTTTGTACAAAATCTTTTTAATTTGATATAATCAAAATTATCCATTTTGAATTCCATAATGTACTCTGGTTCTTCTCTAGACACAAATTCCTTCCTTTCCCACAGATCTGAGAGGTAAACTATCCTATGTTCCTTTAATTTCCTTATAATATCACTCTTTATATCTAAATTATGAACCTATTTCATCCTTATTTTGATATAGGATGTTAGGTGTGAGTCAGTATCTAATTTCTGCCATACTATTTCTGCCAATTTTCCAAGAAACCGCCATAAAGAATTGTTGTAACAATGGAAATGCTTTCAGAGTTAACAACATGTAATCCAGCAAAACTTCAAACTGTGATTCAGACAAGCTCAATAAGTAAGCTGAATCAGAAAGCTTCTAAACTTCGCCCACCTTCAGTCTCCTCTTTTAAACAGAAGTAAATTATAAGCAGTCCCAGACAAGAGCCTCAGAACTTCAAGGCAAGACAAACATCATGCAACATCAAACTGCCGATTTCCACTCCTGGGATTGTTTGAGTTCTAAACAGTGTTCTTGTCTCCCTAAACCAAAGATACACTAAGGACATAATCACCACATGCTCATTTCTTTGGAAAGATTTGTTCATTCTATCATTGTTTTCCATACATCTGATTCCCATGGTGAAGGCCCTATTAAAAAGCCTGCAAGTCCTGATACTAAAACATAGAAGCTTCAATTAGTTTTGTTATTCAATTCAATTCTATAACCTAGTTGAATCCCATGCCATCTGAATATTCATGTCTCAGGTAAACACAGAGCTAATTATTGGCTGGTGGTCTATTTCAGAGCCTTCTACAAAACCTCTGTAGTCATCTAAAGAACTCAATCTTTTAGCTGGTTATTAATGTTAAAAGCAGGTTATTAATGTGTTATATTTTTCTCTTGCAAAAATCAACAAATCTTTTAATTGGGCTAACTTCCCTGGCCTTCTCTGAGTATCAGACAAATATCCTAGGCTGAAGGATATCATCTTATGTGTAAACATCTATGTATTGCTGTAACATCTCGTTGGCACAATTTTTATATTCAATTGATGTTGTATTGGGTAAATTTTGGAACTGGAGCTGAAGATGCATCTGTTTGCAAAACTTGACAATGCTATTAATATTGCTGGTGATTGAATCTTGAATTTACGAGGTAAGGATTTGTGATACCCGTGTTTAAGGTTCTACATAATATATTTTATTTTATTATTATAGCTTTTTATTTACAAATCTATGCTTGGGTAATTTTTCAGCACTGACCCTTGCAAAACCTTCTGTTCCAACTTTTCCCCTCCTTCCCCCCACACCCTCCCTTAGATGGCAGGTAGTCCAATACATGTTAAATACAATATATGTATGCATACTTATACAGTTATCTTGCTGCACAGGAAAGATCAGATTTAGAAAGAAGGTAAAAATAACCTGAGAAGGAAAACAAAAATGCAAGCACACAAAAACAGAAAGAGTGGAAATGCTTACATAATATATTTTAAATTAGGTCTTTTAACTTTATTGTTATATTTGTATTTATTGACTTTCTGTTAATATCAGAAGATTGTGAAGTACCTGACTTGAAATGTTTGCATAAAATTTTGATGTATGTATTTTGCATAATAAAAACGTGTGTTTAATAAGTTAAAAAAATGGAGCTGTTTAAGCTCAAAACCATAAGAAAAAGACTCCAAATAACCTACAACCAAAGCCTCAAAATAAATCACAACTTGGGTACAAGTGCAATTATAATACCTAGGATAAATGAACCAAGAAGTTTTGTTTTATCTTAAGGTAAAAACTATTTATAAATGAAGTAAGAGCACTGAAAGAACTTTTGAAAAATAATGAGAGCACTAGAGGGAAAAATAGAAAAGAATAATGATATAAAAGAAAAACTTGTAAAAAAGAATTAACTACTTGTACAAGAGATATCTAACCCTATACAAGTTCACAGATTCCTTGAAAATGAGAATGAATCAAACAAATTAATTCCACAAGTAGTTCAACATAAGGTAATTTAGGAGGGAGGATACTAGCAGCTGGGGGAAAAGGAAAGCCCTCATCTAGAGGATGATGTCTGAATTAAAAATTTTTTTTTTGTTTTGTTTTTTTTCTGAGGCTGGGGTTAAGTGACTTGCCGAGGGTCACACAGCTAGGAAGTGTTAAATGTCTGAGACTAGATTTGAACTCGGGTCCTCCTGAATTCAAGGCTGGTGCTCTATCCACTGTGCCACCTAGCTGCCCCCGAATTAAAAATTTTTTTAAATTATTTTCAGTTCTGAATTCTCTCCCTTTCTCTAGCCCCTTCACCATCTATTGAGAAGGCAACAAACATGATACCTATTATGCAGAAGTCATACAAAACTATTTTCACATTAACCATATTATAAAAAAGAAAAGAAAAAGAAAAACAAAGAAACTGAAAGAAAATATACTTCAATCTGCGCTCAACGTTTATCAATTCTCTCTCTGGAGGGGAATAGCATTTTTCATCACGAAACTGGTCTTAGATCATGGTGTTGATCAGAGAAACTCAATCTTTCACAGTTGGTCATCATTACAATATTGTATATAATATTCTGTTGGTTCTGTTTTACTTTGTGTGAACTCATGTTTGTTCCCAAGGCTTTCTTTTTTAAACATTACCTTCATTATTATTTACAGAATAGTATCCCCATCACAATTACATACCACAACTAGGTCAGCTACTCCCTAGTTGATGGGAATCCCCTTAGTTTCCAATTCTTTTCTATTATTAAAAAAAAAGCTGCCATAAATATTTTGTACAATTAGGTACTTTTTCTTTCTTTCTTTCTTTTTTTTTTTTTTTTTAATCTCTTCAGGGTACAATCCTATTGTAGTGGTATTGGTGGGTCAAAGGATATGTCAAGTTTTTACCCTTTAACAGCATAGTTCCAAATTGTTCTCTAGAATGTTTGGGCCAATTCACAATTCTTCTAACAGTGCATTAGTGTGCCTATTTTTCCACATCCCTACAAACATTTATCATTTTCCTTTTTTTGTCATGTTATTCAGTCTGATGGGTATGAGGTGGTACTTTAGAATTGTTTTAATTTGCATTTCTCTAATTATTTGTGAATTAAGGCATTTTCAAATGTCTATTTATAGCTTTGATTTCCTCTAAAAACTATTCATATCTTTTGATCTTTTATCAGTTGGAGAATACACTTTTTTAAAATATAAATTTGACTCAGTTGCTTATATATTTGAGAAATGAGGCTCTTATTGGAGAAATTTGCTGTAAAATTTCTCCCAAGTTTCCTTCTCTCCTAATTTTATCTGCATTGATTTTGTTGGTGCAAAAATTTTCTAACTTAATATAATAAAAATTATCTGTGATCTCTTGTGATCTTATCTGTCTCTTATTTGGTCATGAACTCTTCCCTAATCCATAAATCTGACAAGAAATTTTTTCATTCTTCTCAATTTACTTATGATTTCACTCTTTAGTTTCATCCTAGTTTCTTTCTGCCAGACAACTTTCTAGTGTTCCTAGCAGTTTTTGTTATGGAAGTTAATAATTGAAGCTCAAGAAATTAAGAGCATTAAAAATGTGTATCCTTCACATAATAGGTACTTAATGCATGTTTAATTATAATTAATCATAATAATTAATATGTATTTATTACTTTAAGGCTTACAAATTGTTCTATAAATATTATCTCATTTGATATTCATAACAACCCTGGAAGTTAGATACTATTCTTATCTCATTTTGCAAGTAAGAAAACAAAGAAAGATAGATTAAGTGATTTGCCAAGGGTCACAAGGCTAGAGGCCAGATTTGGATGGGCAGCCAGATGGAGAGAGCACTAGGTCTGGAGTCAGGAAGACTCATCTTCCTGAGTTCAAAGTCTTTTTAATTCCTGGCCCAATCCACTTGTCAACTAGCTATTTCTGGAATTCCAAATTCAGAAGATCTTGGAAAAACTTGCATCAACTAATACAAAGTAAAGCTATGATGTAAAAGAAATCAGCACTGAAAGACTTCAGCATTCTGATCAATGCAATAATCAAAGGTAAATTCAGAGAACTGATAATGATGCATGTTTCTGACATTTTAGCAGAGAAGTGATTCTTGTGAAGGCAGAAATATATTGTAAGACATCATCATTATCATTGCTAAAATTTATTAATCACCTGCTGGGTACCAGATACTGGCTAAGCTCTTAAAATTATTATCATCTCATTTGATCCTGGAAACCACCTGAGGAGGTAGGTGCTATTATTTCCATTTTACAAATGTGGAAACTGAGGCAAACAAAGGCTGAGTCAATTGCTCAATGTCACATTGTAAGAGGCTGCAACTAGAATTGAACTCTGGGCTTTCTGATGCCAGGTCCAGCCCCAAACCACCTGGTTGTTAATATGACTGATAGTTAGCTCAGTTGTACTTCTCTGATACAAGGGAGAGTTCTTTTGGAGTGGAGTCTCTGGGAAGTAAAAGTAATATTAAAAAGGTCATCAATAAAACTTTTTAAAAATAAAGAATAGTAAGAAATGCTTTTTATGAAAAATTCATGGGGGCACAGGAAGAATTTTTGGGAAGTAATGCAAGAGAAATTGAGTGTTATTGTGGGGACTGCCTTATAAAAGGCGACCAGCCTATGGGTCCAGTCTTTAGGAGTCTGTGCAGTGTGGTCAGCTGATATAAGCTCCATGCGGACTTTGGAGCAGACACAGGTAGTCTATAACCAATTCTGGTCTGCCAACCATGTGATAAAGAGACAGACTATTGATTGGTACTGGGACAGACTTGGGGACCATTCAAAAATCTCTAATCACCCTGGATCCATTCCCTTTTGGTTAGACTCCTTCCTGCTTGGTAGAGAGAAATGAGTCAATGAAATCTGGTGTAGCCTCCATTTCTGCCTCAGTGCTTTAAGAAAAGATTAGAGACCATAAAATTGTGAGTTTCCCATGGTAAAAAAGAGCAAACCACCAAAAATCCAGGAAGTGAAGTCAATGACAGCATTTTCTGCTAACCAGTCTAGCTTTGAAGCCCCTGGAACATTTTAGAACCCAAGCCAGTTGCCAGTGCAGTAGCCAGGATGAGGATTTGTCCCACAGTGGTACCATATTTGGATGTAAATTTGATAGAATCAGTGCTTATAGGTATGGTGTTAAGTCTGAGAATACCCTCTCTAGGGATAAAAGAGAGTATGCCCTGACAATTGGGAGAAAGTATTTGTAGTTTTGCTTTTGCTGTATGTTCAAAGTAAATATCCCTTTGTGAAAGCTAGTTCAAGCCCATTAGTCAAATGAAATTGGGGTGCTAATCATTGGCTCCTAACCAAGAGGGTGGGGGGTATACTGATAGCATTAGAGAAAAAAATCCTGACTCCTCAGGGGTACCCCTAGCACCCCTAATGCTATTAGTAGCCCAGTTACTACATGTTAATTATCTTCTTTTGAAGTAAGTGGATTAAAAGCTGAAGTATTTACAGCACTTTCAGTTTTATAGAATGCATTATATATATTTCATTTTTTCACACAAATACACATTACATAAAAGTAAACTAGGTACTGGATAAAGTAAAGTGTTTATCCTAAGGCATACAGCTAATAAATGAGAAAAATACTTGAATCCAGCTAATCTGAATAACATGGCACACAGCCTGTAGTATATGTTTGTTTGTTTTTTAATGATGAAGTTAGATTTCTTTCAACCTACTGCAAGTTAATTGTACTCATAGCTCACCAACTCAGTGTTGAAATGAAGGAAATGGTTTTGAAAGAAAGTCTTGTTTTATTCTTACTGTTTCACTTCAAGACCAAAGCCTGTTTTGATGGAACCAATGAGTAAGAGCTGAGCCAACCATAGCATCTGCAAAGCCAGAGGCAATGAACAGGCTGAGGGTGGGTTTCAAAGCAGTTAGTGGGAATCCTTGAGCTTGAGCCACAATGACAGAAGGATGGATAGAACTGGAAAGCACCAGATGCAGTTTTAAAGCTGTCTCTTTTCCTGACTGTCCTGCTCTTGGTTTTTCTGTTGGAGGAATACTATCATATGTAATGATATAGGGTCTGTGGTAAGACAGTCATCCTGTTAAAGAAACATAAACATGACCAACGCTGGTTATTCCCATCTGAAATTCCTGTTTCTATGAAAAGGCACTCCTGGAATACATATATCCCTACAGGACTACTGGAAACAGCAATAGATTGTGTGCTTGGTGTGGTGCTGTGTGAGATACTCTGCAGTGACCTTATTTGTGGCATGGGGGCTAAAGAGTCTGCCCTAAAGCAGGAAAAACCAGATTTAAGTCCTACTTGGAATCATATTGATGGGGACATCCTGGCAGGTCACTTAGCCTCTTAGTGCACTAAGCAACTTTCTGAAAGTATAAATTGTGGAGAGGATACCATCCTGCATTGGCAGAGGAAGTTTCTGCATTGTGTTCCTTGTACCAATGAAGTTACAATTTTATTCCCTGCCCCATCTCTGCCCCCTAGTCTTTCTCCCTGTCTCCGTCCCTACTTAGAATACATAAGCCTAATTCGGCTAATTTGTATGCAAATAACCAGACATTAAGCAAACATATCAAACAAGAAATATCTACAAATTGAGTAAGCAGGGTTTACAGGTGTGTTTTTATTTTTGTGATTATTATTTCCTCTCTTCCTCAGAAAAGCCTCCTAGTGGAGGTGGGCTTTCTGAAGCTGCTGGACTAGGAAGGACTTGGGAGCCATTCTGGTTTTTCTTCTCCAGGTATTTTGTCTGTATGCCTTGTGTCCCCAGCTTGATCATGAGAAGGCACTTCTAATTACTTCAGTGACACTTTCTCCCCATCTTTCATGAATAAGTAAACGGAAAAGTATTCATTAACCATTTGCCATGTGTCAGGCTGCACTGTGCTAAAAATTTGGGATAGAAGTACAAGTAAGCAACACAATTCTTGCCCTGGAGGGGCTTTTGTTTTACTCAAATTGGGAGAGATAACCCCTAAAGGGGAGCTACAACGATAGGCTAAGCTTGCTTGTGGTACTGTGGTTTAGAGACGGTCAAGAAGTGCAGCTGATATGAATTGTCTTCCCCTGTCCAGATGAAGCCCATCCGGCTATCATCAGATATAACCAATTCCCAGGCTATCCCCTTTGGAAAGGGTGATTGTGAGGATGGAACGCTTTTGTCTATCCCTCAAACCTCTGAGCGTCTTTAAATAAAGTTTGAGATATTGATTAGCATATCTTTAGACCTATCTGGGAGCTGGTCTGCCAAGTGCATTCCATCTGGTTTTTCTGAGAAGTCCCCAACACTGTATTTCCCCTATAAAGGATCTGCTTCTGATGAAGATCTTTGCTTATGAAGTACTTTCTTTCTCTCAATCATAGAGTCTTTGCTTTAATGGCACTTTTCTCCTTATTCTAGCTAACTTTGATTAGTCTGCTGAACTCCTCTATTGATCTAACTTGCCAGTCAATGGCCTATTCAGGTCACATGATATGTTTTTTAAATGGATTTTTCCAAATTCTTTCCTTTGTAACTATATACAGAAGACAGGTGTTTTTTTTTTTTTTTTGTTTGTTTTTTGTTTTGTTTTGTTTTGTTTTTTAATTTAAAAATTATTTATTTATTTGTTTACTAAGCACATGGGTAATTTTTCCAACATTGACCCTTGCAAAACTTTTGTTCCAAATTCTCCCCTCCTTATCCTCATCACCTCCCCTAGCTGGCAGGTAGTCTGTAAGGATCCTTTAAATAGTGCAACAGGAGATGGAGTGGCCCAGAAGTAATCTCTGTGGATATAGGACTGCCCTGTGGGTGGGATCCTGTCCATATTGAGATAGCTTCATAATGGGTGACGGCTCTCTCACTGGTTGGCTGTGTGTGTGACCTCACAGGCCCTTTATAAGCCCAGTGCAGAGAGCAGTCGCTCTCTTTAACCTGGCGCTCTTTAACCTGGCTCCCTAGCCTGGGGTAGCCGAGCCAAGCTGCTGGATAGCCCAGAGAGGTAAGGAGTTTGGTAGTGAACACGTGGGTCTTCAGACCAGGTGTTCACTAGGGAGCTGACAAGTCAGGGCATTAAGTCAGGGCATTATGTGAGTAGGTATAATAAAGGCTTTTAAGATTACATGTGGCTGTTCTTGAGTGCGTACCAGTTATTAAACTATAGATTCAAGAAATCATGGGCCAGAGACCTTTGAAGGCCTCAGAGGAGGCGAGCCGGGTAGAGTTGACACTGCAAAAGTCAGTGGTCAAAGGTACTCTGGTGGGCCTAGGACAGATTGGTAATAGTAACTGCCAGGAGGGCATGTTACAGTAGTCCAATACATGTTAAATATGTTGAAATACATGTTAGATCTAATATATGTATACATATTTATACAGTTATCTTGCTGCACAAGAAAAATTGGATCAAGAAGAAAGAAAAAGAAAAACTGAGAAAGAAAACACAATGCAAGCAAATAAGAACAGGGCTATGCTGTGTCCCACACTGTTTCCACAGTTCTCTCTCTGGGTGTAGATGGCTCTCTGAACTGAACAAGTGGAACTGGTTTTGACGAGGAAAAAACTTCTTTTTTTCAATCTAACTTTTCAGGTTCATAAATTCATTTACAAAGGACCTGTGCTGAGCAGAAAGAATTCCTACAACTCTCTGCCCTGCTCTGAACCTCATCATTTTGTTTTTCTGACCAGTAATTGAGGGGAACTGAACCTCTTTAGTTTTAATCATCTCAATGTTGAAGAGAGCCACGTCTATCAGAATTGATCTTTGTATAGTTTTGCTGTTGCATGTATGATGAACTCCTGGTTCTGCTTGTTTCACTCAGAATCACTTCATGTAGAGCTCTCCAGGCCTCTCTGAAATCATGCTGTTGGTCGTTTTTTACAGAACAATAATATTTCATAACATTCATATATCATAACTTATTCAGTCATTCTCCAATTGATGGGCGTCCATTGAGTTTCCAGTTTCTTGCCACTATGAAAAGAGTTGCCATAAACACTTTTGCACATGTGGGTCCCTTTCCCTCCTTTAAGATAACTTTGGGATAAAAGCCCAGTAGTAGCACTGCTGGATCAAAGGGTATGCATAGTTTGATAACTTTCTGAGCATAGTTCAAATTGCTCTCCAGAATGGTTGGAACCGTTCACAGCTCCACCAAAAATGTATCAGTGTCACAGTTTTCCCATATCCCCTCCAACATTCGTCATTATCTTTTCTTGTCATTTTAGCCAATCTGACAGGTGTGTAGTGTTATCTCAGAGTTGTCTTAATTTGCATTTCTCTGATCAATATTGATTTGGAGCACCTTTTCAGCATTAACCCCTCTTTATCTCTCTCACCTATTTCCCTAACAGGACTATATCCCTCTTTGTGTGCCTACATATAGTTTTAATGTCTTCATCTGAAAATTGTCTGTTAATATCCTTGGACCATTTATCAATTACAGAATGGCTTGAACTATTATAAATTTGAGTCAATTTTCTATATATTTTAGAAATGAGGTCTTTATCAGATCCTTTGGATGTAAAAGTGTTTCCCCAGTTTATTGCTTCCCTTCTAATCGTGTCTGCATTAGTTTTGTTTGCACAAAACCTTTTTAACTTAATATAATCAAAATTATCTATTTTTGTGATCAACAATGGTCTCTAACTCTTCTTTGGTCACAAATTCCTTCCTCTTCCACAAATCTGAGAGGTAAATTATCCTATGTTGTTCTAATTTGTTTATATCATTCTTCATGTCTAGATTATGAACTCATTTCGACCTTATCTTGGTATATGATATTAGGTGTGGGTCTATGTCTAGTTTCTGCCATACTAGTTTCCAATTTTTCCAGCAGTTTTTATCAAATAGTGAATTCTTACCCCAAAAGCTGGGGCCTTTGGGTTTGTTAAATACTAAATTATTATAGTCATTAGCTATTTTGTTCTGTGAGCCTAACCTATTCCACTGATCAACTTCTCTATTTCTTAGCCAGTACTAAATAGTTTTGATGCTGCTGCTTTATAATATAATTTTAGATCTGGTACAGCTAGGCCACCTTCATTTGTTTTTTTCCTTATTAATTCCTTTGAAATTCTTGACCTTTTGTTCTTCCAGATGAATTTTGTTGTTATTTTTTCTAGGTCAATAGAATGGTTTCTTGGCAGTATGATTGGTATAGCACTAAATAAATAGATTCATTTAGGGAGTATTGTCATCTTTATTATATTTGCTCGACGTATCCACGAGCACTTGATATTTTTCCAATTGCTTAGATCTGACTTTATTTGTGTGGAAAATGTATTTTGTAGTTTTGCCATATAGTTCCTGACTTTCCCTTGGCAGATAAATTCCCAAATGTTTCATATTATCAACAGTTATTTTAAATGGAATTTCTCTTTGTATCTCTTGCTATTGGATTTTGTTAGTGATGTTTAAGAATGCTGATGATTTATGTGGATTTATTTTGTATCTTGCAACTTTGCTAAAATTGTGGATTATTTCTAATAGTTTTTTAGTTGATTCTCTAGGGCAGAAGAAAGTTTTAAAAATTCAGAAAGAGGCACAGAGAAGCAAGGCAGGTTTGGAATTATTGTATGAAATTGATTAGATGCTTACAAAAAACCCCAAGATGCATATAATAGGGATTCACAATTTCAGGTATAATCCTTTGTTCCTATTCTCTTTGTATATGTTCCTATTCTCATGTTGTGTAGGTGTATGTCAAGTTTATAGCAATTTTTTTTTTTTTAAAGAAGAGGCAGCTTAAATGGTTGGGGGAAAGCTTGCGTAAGTTTTTATTCCAAAATATACTGCATTGGGACTCTTGGATTTGGGGGTAGTAAGAACATTTTGTTTCTATAGTGCTGCCCACTTTTCAAAGTGCTTTACAAACACTATCAAATGAATTAATGTAAGTCAACCTTTTGGCAAACCTGAAGGGGTATATAAATGCTATTATTTATTTATTTATTCATTAGTATCTGGGCTTTGAAGCCAAAAGCCCTTGGTTTAAATCCTCAGGCAATTAATCAATCAAAACTTTATTAAACATTTACTATGGCCAGGTACTATATTAATCTCTGAGAATACAAATGATAGTTCCTGTGCTCAAAGAGCTCACAAAGCACTTCTTATCCCTAGGTCTCAGTTTCCTCATCTTTAAAATGGGCTGATCTATATTTTTTCTAAGGTTCCTTCCAGCTATAAAATTATGATTCTCAAGGCAGTCCTTCAAAGTGGTCCAGAAGTTTTGGGAAGAGAAAAATAATTTTGATCACCGTATTTCAGTATAATTTGTTTCCTTTGTAATTTTATGAATTTTTTACATGATGCATTAAAAACTATTAATTATTCTGAGATCGGACCAGGTTTTGCCAACTAACCAAAAGAGTCTACTACATCAAAAAGGTTTTGATGTCCTGAACACCCCTACCCTCCCAACTAACTCCACTGAGGGAGGCAATAAAAGGATTGGTGTCTTCAGATTACAGAGGAAACAGCTTCCAAAGTGGCTGAGTACATAATAATAATAATAATAATAATAACAGCTAACATTTAAATAGCGCTTTTAAGTTTGGAAAGTGCTTTATATCTATTCTCTTATTTAAGACAATGTGACATGGCAAGTAAGTGAGAGCCAGACCTGATGAGACTCATTGCAGCACACATACAGATACCATAGTGCCTCTAAATGCCAATGTCTGTCATTTAGCATAGCCTCAGTAGGATCATTGCTTCTTTTTTGAGTGGTATCTTGTTTTGTTTTGTTTTCCTCCCTCTTAAGGGTCCATTCTCTATGACAAAGCTTCTTAAACTGTGGGAGAATCAAGTAACTGAACATGGAAATTGCAAAAAAAAAAATATTGTCAACAGTAAAAGGTATCAAATATTCCACCAAGATTTAATTCCTTTTTTTTTGCCAGTACTAATCATTTTATATAGCATTTATGCATTTTTTATTAAAGCTTTTTATTTTCAAAACATATGCATGGATAATTTTTCAACATAAACCTTTGCAAAACCTTGAGTTACACTCCCTTCTCCCACTCCCTCCTCTAAATGGCAAGTAATCCAAAATATATTAAACATGGTAAAATATATGTTAAAACTAACATAAACATACATACTTATACAATTATCTTGCTACACAAGAAAAATCAAATCAAAAAGGAAGGAAAAAATGAGAAAAAATAAAATAAAAGCAAACAACAAAAAAAGAGTGAGAATGCTATGTTGTGTTCTACACTCAGTTCTCATAGTCCTCTCTCTGGGTGTAGATGGCTCTCTTCATCACTAAACATTGGAACTGATTTGTATCACCTCATTGTTGAAGAGACCCTTGTCCATCAGAGTTGATCATCATATAGTCTTGTTGTGTATAATGATCTCCTGGTTCTGCTCATTTCACTTAGTATCAGTTCATGTAGGTCTCTCCAGGCCTTTCTAAAATCATCTTGTTGATCGTTCAAGATTTGATTCTTTATGTAAGAATAAACACATACATCCATCTCATTAATATGCAAATTTTCTTTAATCTTTAATAAATGATAAAATTATATGTATACTAAATAATTGTTTTAAAATAAATTTCTTTTTTTTAATAATTTTTATTATATATATATTTTTAATAATATTATCCCTTGTATTCATTTTTCCAAATTATCCCTCCCTCCCTCTACTCCCTCCCCCCGATGACAGGCAATCCCATACATTTTACTTGTGTTACAATATAACCTAGATACAATACATGTGTGTAAATACCATAAAATAAATTTCTTAATGCTTTATTGTCAGTAAATGGTTAGTTTGCACACCTCTATACACAGAGTCCTGTAAAAATTTTTCAGAGGGGAGGGAGTCATGAGTGGAAAAAGTTTAAGAAGTCCTGCTCTATGCTACAGACTAAACTCTTTTAATTCAAAAAAAGAAAAGACTTGTGGCTAAACCCTATCAACTGTAGAACAGTCTGCCTTCCTGTGACACCCTGCACTTCTTCAAAGCACACATTTGCTATATTTAAGAAGACACAATAGGAAGAATAATTTTTTTCTTTTCTGGAGGCTCTTCCAGGAAGTGGAACAACTGTTTTAATCCTCTCCAAATATTATTCAATTCCAAAGAAGTGCTGCTTGCTTGCTAAAGGAACTTCAGTCAGCAACTGCTAGTGTTTACTAACTCTTATACTTATTCTCACTTCATATCCCTATCTGTGCTTCCTTCTAGGAGACTTCTTCCTTTACAAGACTTTATGGAGTATCCTATTGTGGGAAAGGAAAGACTAGAAAGAACAACAGGGATCTAAGAAGTGTGAAGTGCCAGAAACACTGGAATTAACCATTCTGAAGAGCAATTTGAAACTGTGCCCAAAGGATTATCAAATTGTGCATATCCTTTGACCCAGCAGTATTACTATTGGGCTTATATCCCAAAGAGATTTTAAAGGAGGAAAAGGACCTGTATGTACAAGAATGTTTGTGGCAGCTCTTTTTGTAGTGGCCAGAAACTGGAAACTGAGTGGATGCCCATCAGTTGGCTGAATAAGTTATGGTATATGAATGCCGTGGAATACTATTGTTCTGTAAGAAACTACCAGCATGATGATTTTAGAGAGCCCTGGAGAGACTTACATGAACTGTGCTAAGTGAAATGAGCAGAACCAGGAGATCATTATACATGGCAACAAAAAGATAATATTATCATCAACTGTGTTAGACTTGACTCTTCTAAGCAATGAGATTATTCAGGCCAATTCCAAAGGACTTGTGATGGAGAGAATCATCCAGAGAGAAGACTGAATGTAGATGATAACATAATATTTTCACCTTTTTTGTTGTTATTGTTTGCTTATTTTCTTCTTTTTTTCCCTTTTTTTCTGACTTTTCTTGTGTAGCATGATAAATATGGAAATATGTTTAGAAATACTGCATATGTTAAACCTATATTGGATTACTTGCTGTCTAGGGGAGATGCATAGGAGAAAAGGAGGGAGAAAAATATGGGACACAAAATTTTGCAAGGGTGAATGTTGAAAACTATTTATCTCTGCATATATTTTGAAAAAAAGTTATTACAAAAGAAATAAAGGAAAATGTTACTTTTCATTAAAAATAGATTAATGTTGAAAACTATCATTACACATGTATTCGGAAAAATAAAATACTATTGAGAAAAAAAAGAAACATTGGAATTGATCTTAGGGTGTTTTTTTCCCTGGTTTTACCACTTAGAGAAAATTATAGAATTTAGAGCTGGAAAAGCCCTTCCAGGTTAGGCAGCTGAATAAATATTAAGCAAGAATATCAAACAAATAATAGTCCCACGTTGAATAAGTAGGGCTTAGAGGACCTTCCTTCCTTCTTTCTGCCTTCTCTCCTTTCTCTCTTTTTTTCTTTCTTTCATAGGTATTTATCCAGGTAACTAGGTGGCCCAGTAGATAGAATTCCAGGCCTGAAGTCATGGAGACTCATCTTTATGAGTTCAAATCTGGCCTTAAACACTTATTAACTGCGTGACTCTGGGCTAGTCACTTAACCTCTTAGACTCAGTTTTCTCATGTATCAAATGAGCTGAAGAAGGAAATGGCAAACCACTCCAGTATTTCTGCCAAGAAAACCCCAAATGGGAGCATGAAACAACTCAACAGCAAGAAAACGGGGATCTCATATGTCATTCATTTAAACTCTCTCATTTTATAGATCTGTGGGTCAGAGTATCTAGCAGTGGAAGGAATCATAGAAGCCATCTAGTTTCATCCCTTTAAATTCTTGATAAGGAAACTGAAGCTCAGAGATGTTAAATGGTCTTCCTCAGGTCAAACAGGGAGTAAATTATGGAGATAGGATTTATATCAGGTCTAATGATGCAAATCCAGTGTTCTTGACTGACTTCATCATGTTTGGAAAGTAATAATCTATTTGAGCTTCATTATTTTCATTTGCATAATGGGAATAATTGTACTTTCTCAATTGATGTCAAAAGAGTATTTGGAGTGAAGTGACTTATATACTATAAATGGAAGATGCCATTACTATTAATTGTATATACTATGTCATGTAATAATATAGGATAATATTATTAATGATAATGATAATTTGGAGCAGCTCTAACAATCACAGAATATTGGGATTGGAAGTGACCTTGCAAACAATCCAGTATAATCCATATGTGAACATTTATCCCTCCTATACTGCTGCTGACAACAGGTATTTGTGCCTTTGAATATTTTCAGTGAATGGAGACCATTGCTTTCTCTTTTTGGATAAATCCAATTTCAACATGCTTCCTTTACATTAAGTTGAAACTTTCATTCATTGCTTTCAATTCTCTCCCCACCCCTCCACCCTTACCCTGGGCCAAGATAAATAAATTTCATCCTTCCCCATGACAGCCTTTCAAAGATGGCTATCCTGTCCTTCCTTAATTTTCTCTTCTCCAGGTTAAATACTGCCAGGCCCTACACAGGATCCGTTTATTCCAGTCTCCTGTTTATTCACCAGGCTTGTTCCTTTCTCCAGTAACTCTCTAGCATATTAACGTCCTTTCTAAAACATGGTTCCATGTGGTTGGACTAGGGCAGTGAAGAGTGGATAGTTATTATCTACTTCATTATTAATCCTTGCCTTTCTTCATACAACCTTAGGCTGACAACTCTTTCTTAAATCCAATTCACTTGTTAGTCCAAACATCATGGGGTGATGTCCTTGGTCCTCTTCCAGAACAGCAACGACCACACTTCGCATCCTTCACACCTCCCTGCTTCCAGGTCACATTATTGGCTCTTTCTGATGATACGTAAGTTCCTCTCTCTCTCTCTTTTCTTATTTATACAAGTGTTTAGCGGAGTGCCGGGTACTTAGTAAGTACTTAGTAAAGGTATTCTTGTTGCCCTTACCTGGGCATATGTTGAGGTTCCCCAGCCATGCTGCTTGTTTTCTTACAACTCATTCCTCGATTCCATCTTCATGCTTTGCTCCCCAGAAGCTATCATTCCTATTCTTTTCACCTCTTCATCACATTAGAATATAATCCTATTAGAATTCCCCTATTAGAATATCACCACCTTGAGAGAAAGAACTGTCTTATTTTTAGATCCCCATGTTAATAGTGTCTAGCACATTGTTGTTTGTTTTTAATTCTCCAAGAGGACCATGTTATCAGGTGCCATGACATGCAAGTGAATTGGATTTGAGTGAGGGAGGCTGGGCAAGGTCACCTGGCTGACTTTCTTCTCCAGAACTACCTGGGTTCAGTGGCCAGATAGGGATCAGGATGATTGGAGATGGTCCTAGATGCAGTGGTAGACGTTGGCTTTTTAAAGAAAAGTTCTTTCCCAGATCTGTTGGACTGAAGCAACACCCAATCAACCAGTGATTAAGGTTACATAAGAACTGAGACAAAAAATGGTCTCTTTTACCTATCAAAAAAGAAAATCAATCTGGGTGGGAAAGACCTTTGGCTAAAATTAGAAACAATTGCTATTAACATTCATTCTTGAGTCAAACTCTGAGATGCATAATAAATAATAATGTAATATTTTATATATGTATGTATATATACAATATAAGATAGTAGGTGCATAATAAATAATAAAAAAAATGCTCTATCTGCCTGCATCTCCTTTTGTCTATTTCCCCCCTTTTGGTCTATTTTGACTGTGCTCTGTCTGACTTTTCAGTTGCCATCTCATCATGGAACGGCCATCTGTGCTTGGGCCATTCCCACCGTTGAAGTTCCCTTTGACATCCCGCATCCCTTCTTCAATTATTATTGAGTTCCTCTGATAGCCTCTGTCTTTGGAAGGCCTCAGGCTGAACAAGCTTCATTCTCCTGCTGGTGGGGCTTCTGATTTTTGTGACTTCGCTATCGTGCCTTAGTTAGTCTCTCCCTGGAAGCTTTCTCATCGTCTGAGGTCTCCTTACCCTAGAACGTTCATTCTCTCTTGTGGTCTTTGGCAGAGGAATATCCCTCAGTCATGATGGGCCCATTCTCCACTGGTGGGTTCCTCCTAGAGCTTCCATTTTAGAAAGAGACAAAGATCCACCAACCTTCATTTACCCACTAAGTATTGCTCACACTCCCCTCCCTTTATTTTCCAGCTTTATTTTGTGTTGTCTCCCCCCCCCCCCCCCAGTACAGTTCTTTGAGGTCGGAAACCAACTTTTTTTTTCTTCTTTTTGGCACATAATAAATACTTAATAAAGGTATCCTTGTTACCTCCCCCTCCCCTCTCTTTTCTATTTCATCTATCTATCTGTCTCTACCTATCTTCCTGCCCATGTATGTCTTCCTCATTCTGTACTTGGGTAGTGTAGGAAACAGAATTTGTTGACAATTTATATGGAAAAACCAGGTGTGCAAAGGACTCTCTTGTGGAACAAAGGACTTTTCTCACTTTCCCTAATTATTCTAATAGTAAACACTATCTGAGCCAGATCAATGGAGTTATATGTGACACCTGCCCAGCCAGGCAATCAGAGCTATCCATAACTCCCTTGGCATTCAGGGGTACACTGAAACCAACTTGAACCAACTTAAGATATTCCTTATATTTTCAGTGAGCATTTACATCTCAGAAATTGGCAAATGCCACCCATCAGGGCTTAATTTATTGCTTTGTTGGTTGTCTAGACTTAAGGAGGGTAGGAAGAGAAATATTAATAATGCAAGTTAAATTCAAAAAATGTGTCATCATAAATTTCTCCCCAAGAAATGATGTAAAACCTCTGCTCACAGCATCACCCTAATTAATTTAGTTGAAACCCAACTCAGATTTGGCCAATGATGGTGGAATATTTCCCCAGCTGCCAATTCCCATGGTCTTTATGGAGCTTCAACCAACAGCAGGGTCTTATTCCCATCCAAAGAAGTTCTTTTACTACTCCATTGTGGTTCTTACCATTGCAGGGCTTCCGTGATTGTTATCCAAGTTTTTTATTCTATCAACAGTCACTTATTTTAGCCCAAATGTAGCACTTTATAGTGATAGCTGTCAAGTTCCTAATGGATTCAGTGCATTATTTGAGATGTTTTTGATTGTGAATCACTCATTCAGCAAATTAAGTGTCCACTAGGCTTTGTATCTACAGATTTCCTGAGTGTACTTTTCTCAGTCAGTGATAATTACTAACAGCTAATGTGTTTGATACATTTATATATGTATATCCACATAGGTAGATATGGAGTTATCCCTTCCACATCACAACTTTCTACTTTTCCCATTTAATTATATGGAATATGATTTGTAAGCATAACAAATTAAATGGGAATGTTGGGGGAGTTTTGTGGAAGTCTCAGAAGCCAGCAAATGACAGAGTCTATGATAAGATACTTAACCCAAATTCTAGAATAAATTACTATAAACACCCCACAAAAGAAAAAAATCAGACTTTTCTGATATGGAGAGAGGGCCAAAAATTTTGTGATTTTCCAGAATGTGGGGGCACTGTGCCCCTAATCATAGCAATATGGAAGGGATATCTGTATTGAGATCTTTTGGATCATGAATCTCATGTGCACTATCTTTGAATCATCTGCCAACTTGAGCATATCTTTCTCAAAGTTACTGATAATCACTAATAGCTAATGTATATGATGTATACATCCATACATGGGTATACACACAAATATCTCCAAATGATTTGTGAGAGACTATGAGGGCTCCTTATCTCTTTTCCTATTCCTGTGCTTTGGGCAGAAAGTATTTTTTTTTAAGAGATGTACCCTTTAGGGGCAGCTAGGTGGTGCAGTGGATCAGGAGGACCCTGAGTTCAAATCCAGCCTCAGACACTTCCTAGCTGTGTGACCCTGGGAAGGTCACAGGTCACTTAACCCCAATTGCCTCAGCAAAAAAAAAAAAAAAAGAGTTGTACCCTCATGTCAACCTTGTATGTCAGGGAATGAATTAAAAAAAAAAAACCACTGATGATTATGTTTCTCAACTAGAGAAGACTATGAATTTTGGTCATCATCAGTGTTGGGTGTACCCTGCTGTGTGAGTCCCAGGTTCTTGTGTGCAGGAAATCAGGTTACAGGCAGTTTGTAATGTCCCTGTTGGTGGTTCATGTGACCAGGTAGCAGTTCCTGGGGTGGAGTGCAGCATATGGAGCCAAAAGACTGGTGCCTGAGTGCCAGTTCTGTTGCAGAATGCCCTATGACCCTGGCAAGATTTTTAACTTCTTGGCACCTGATTTCTGGTCTGTAAAACGAGAGGGTCATTACAGCTGATCTCTAAGATCCCTTTCACCTTGAGGACCTGTGAGAAGGAGCTACATGAACATCCCCATCACCACAAATGGTACTTTTATCCTTCGTTCTCCCAGGCTGATAGTCTCCTAGTTCTGACTTGATTCTTTGTTCATACATCACTGTCCCACTTTGTATTCCTATGTCACAAGTAACATCCATTTTGCTGAACACTTTTCCGCTGTGTCTCTCAGAGCCACTCTTTCCTAATTTTCTGCCCCTCCTGTGCCCCAATCCAGGCCTGTGTAACCTTAATCAAGCCTGCTGCAATATCAAGTCTCCCTCTTCTCACCACACAATGCCCACCCAGCTCCAGCACTGTGGCAATGCTAGGGGCTCTAGCCCTGGGCACTCCCACCATCTGCCTCCTTCAGTGTTGCTTACTGAACAGAAATGTAGGAAACCATACAAGTACCCTGACTAGCTCTTCTACCAGTTTCTCATCTTCTCTGGGTCCTCACTGCAGTTCTTTTATTCCTTCCCAAAGTTTTCCACACCTCTCCCCACTCTTGTTTCTTCAAGACTCATACGAATTTCCCTTTGCCCACTCTTTGAGCAGAGGACTTTGCCTTTTTTTTTTTTAAGGACTTTGCCTTAATAGAGACTGTTCTCTCCACCTTGGACTGGGAGCTCCCCAAGTCCATGTTTCACCTGCTTTTGTATCTGCAGCATTTACTGTGGGGTCTGGCACAGATCTATCTGTTAAAAGGTATAACAATAAAGTTTTGAGGATAACATGGGATATCATATGGAAAATGCTTAGTTATATTAATAGTTAGCATTTACACAGGGCTTCCATTGGAGGGAGTGTTGGGCCTGGATCAGGAAAACTCATTATCCTAAATTCAAATCTGGTCTCAGAAGCTGACTAGCTGTGTGACTCTGGGCAAGCCATTTAACTCACTTTGCCTCAGTTTTCTCAACTGTAAAATGAACTAGAGAAGGAAATGGCCAAATACTCCAGTGTCAGAGTCAGGAAGAGTTGGACACAACCAAAAACAACTGAACAACAACTCAAGGCTTACATGAGCCTCACAACCACCTTGAGAGAAAGGTACTATCATTATTACTATTTTCATTTTACATCTGAGGAAACTGAGGCAGATTGTGGCTAAATGTCTTGCCTAGGGCTATACAACCAGTAAGTAGCTGATGCCAGGAAAGTTCTCTCCATTGTGCTACCATATTGCTAAATGGGATGTCAGTGTATTATATGAAAGAGGCAGAGTCTGAGGGATAGGATCTCAAGCTTTATCTCTCATCTTCCAAACACAGGAAACAGATGAAATCTGCTTAGATAAAATGCATTCTAAAAAACCAAGGTAATGTGAGCTGCATCGCAGAGAGAATGGAAATCTACTTGGGGGGCGGACCGGCTGGAGGCTCAAAGTTTGAGTTATAAGGCTGTGGAACTGGAGATCCTGAGAGGAGGATGCTGGGATTGATCATCTGGGGGAGAAAGGACCCATGGTGGAGGGTAGTTTCTGCTTGGTTAGCCAGCAGCAGGCAGAGCTGGTACATGTTGTGATTGAGGAGATGGATGCCTGGGATCAGCTGTTCCTGCTGGTACTGGAGGACTTTGGCAATGTACATGTTGACCACAGACATCTCTTGCTGGGTCCGGGACAGGTTTCTCACTGCAGGAGAAGAAGGAATAGAAGGAATATGCCCATCATCAGGGATCTGGACAGGGGAGTCTCCAACAAGGAAGGAACACCTCCACTGCTGCTGCTGACTTACGTTCTTCCAGTATGGCCTCCCCAATCTGCTGGTATCTGGGGTCACAGGGCTCTTCCGGCTTCTCTTGCTGAAGGGCTGAGACAAAACACAGACACCGGGAAGGTTGGCTTGAAGTGAGAGAAGAGGTCCTGCTACACTGGCCCACCCCTTCTGTCCCCACAAAGCCTGGCATCCTGAACCTCCCAGGGCCAGGGGATCAAACAAACAAACCAGAGCCTCCTTCTCTTCAGATCTCTCTCCTGCCTCAATCACTGGTGGCCAGTTGAACTCAGCTACTCAGTGAAGCTGCGATTGCCTCCAGGAAGATGGAGATCACAACTAGCTATACCAGGTTCTTCCTGGCTGATTCTTTTTCCATTCTCCCTCTGAATAAGTCCTGGCATGCTGGGGGCCTCCCTTGCTTTCTTCTGACTCTAGGAGGATGACCCTGGGGCACTCAGCCTATCCCCTTGTCATCCTCCCATCCCACCCCATGTCCAGCCCGCCTGCTTTGTTCCATCACCTATTTCCCTGATACCATTCTTAACTCCTGTTCTTCATTGAAGTTCTCAGTAGATGTGGAAGCCTGCATGGTCACACCCATCCACTGACCACTGGGTGCTTTGTTACCTTTGGTAACAAAGTGTGTGTGTGTGTGTGTGTGTGTGTGTGTGTGTGTGTGTAAGGGGCTATAGAACGAATCTTTTCTTTTTGTCAGAATAGTATGGACAATTAAATCATTTCTTTTTGAGTTAAATTCTATTAAAGGAGATAATCCCTCCTCCTCTTCCTCCTCTCCCATTTCAAAAGAGTGAAATAAAGATAACCATGGAAAAATCCATGAGTACTTACTAGGAAAGATACTATATCTATTTAAGGATTAGGATAATAATTTAAACATAAATCATAGGATTTGGAGCATCTGGTAGAGCACTGGACTTGGGTCAGAAAGACCAGTTCAAACCCTGACTCAGAGTCATTAGCTGCGTAACCTTGGACAAAGCACTTAACCTCCCCCCAACCTCAGTTTCTGATTTGTATAAAAAATGTAATAATGTCACCTACTTGATAGGATTGCTGTGAGATGAAATTAGATTATAAATCATCTTGTAAACCTTAAAGAGATAAATCTTAGCTATAGAGACTGTTAGGTGGTAGATAGGAGAAGAGATTTAGAAAGATTTCTCTCAAACTTAGAATACTCATCGGTAAAATGGGGATAGCAACACTTACCTTCAGAGTTGTGAGAATTAAGTGAGATTATTTTTGTGAAATACTTTGCTCACTTGGAAGTGCTACGTAAGTGATTATAACTAGAGCTTGAGGGTACCAAGGAGTATAATTAATCCAATTCCTATTAGGTTGAAGACACTGGGATCCCCAGAGGAGCCCTGATTTTCCCCAGTTTCCTGAGAGATTGAGGAGCAGAGCCAGAGTCAAGTTTAAGGAGGAAAAATTCATGGAACCCTAATATTTTCCCTGGGATATTACACTTGTAGAGACCCCTGAGTCCAACTTGGCTGGTCTGAGATTGAGTGATCTCACTGGCACTGGTGGCTCCTGCCCTGTGGAAATCATTTAATCCAATAAGTACAGAGTGTGCTTCAGGAATGCTGCTCAGGGCTTGTAGATTCAACTAGGCAATCAGCTGATCACTAAATGATCTAGGGGAAAGGACTCAGGATACCTGGGGTCCAATTCTAATTTTTGTCACATTTCTCCCCAGCAACTTATTCTCTGAGCTTGGGTTTCTTCTGCTATCAAAGTGGGATAATATTCCCACCCAGAATGACCTCCCTCAAAGGATGGCTAAAAGGAGAGCACTTTGTTAACCTTAAAGTGTAAATAAATATGTTACTGTGAAGGATGTTATGACAAATGTTTAACAACCAGCTCTAGATGGGGTGGGAAGTTTACATTTAATCTGAATTATTAATATTTTCCATGTTAATTTCTTGTCTGGATAAATAACTAATCAATAAATAAAGCCCTGGCTTGTAGCATTTGCTGATTCTGTGATGTATACACAAGGAGCTCTCCCAGAGCTAGCCTCAGTATATCTCTAATATTATTATTATAAATAATTACCTATTTGACAAATGGAAAACCGTGCCAAAGACTGGCGCTCTGGAGAAGCTTAACAGCAGCTAGATGGTGCAGTAGTTAGAGAGACCTGCGATCCTGTCTCAGGTACTACTTGTGTGATTTCAGACTAGTCAATTAATTTCTTTGTCTCAATTTTCTCATCTATAAAATGGGAATAATAATGATGGTGGTGATGGTAATGAGAGCTTTGATCTCAGGTTATTTTGAGGACCAAAAAAGAAAATATATGTAAAGTGCTTTTGCAAACCTTGCAGTGCTATAAAAATGACAGTATTACTAATAGTTATAATCATCAGACTCTGAACTCTTTGGAAGCAGGAACTGATTTCTGCCTTTTCTTTTTAATCTTCAGCATGTAGTAGGCTTCAAAGAAATGTTTGTTGGCTATCGAAAACTGTGGAATCTCTATCACTGCATACTTTTTAAGCAAAAAAGAAATCAGTTGCTGACTGAAGGATGTAAACATTCACCTGTCCACAAGTCATCTGATCCATCTGTTCTTACCCTTGGACTCTAGAACTGGTCCTTTCTAGCTCTATGAGTTTACAAACAGCCCTTGCAAATAAAAAAAATACTTTGAAAGCCTTTTACCCATATCATGCAATTCTTAATGAAGTCAGAGAACAGGCACCACCATTTCCCAATTATTTGAGGAAATGAGGAAATGAGACACAGCCAAGGCCAAAGTGTGAGTAGAGAATCTAGGCTTAAGATCAGAAATTGAGAGTGGGTGGAGATTTAAAAAGCAAATAAACAATTAAAAAAAACCCTACAACTTTCTATTACTTTAATGCCAAGGAACTCACATGCATATTGGATGTTTCCAATAAATACTAAGAAACACCATACAGTTTTATATGGCTTTTTAGTACAGGAGGTGCTATGCTTTTATATAAAACAGAATTCTTTCAAGCATTAAAAATGGCTGATTGTTAGTAGCTACAATTATTTAGCAATAATTGGAGATCTTTAACTTTGTGAGAATGAGTACTTGTCAAGTGGCAACAAGCCATTGATTTTACAGATAAGGAAAACTGTGGCCCAGAGAAGTTAACCTTTGTTTTGTTTGTTTTTAATCACAGGTCTGAGAGCTGAAACATGAACCTGGGTCCTTTGGACTCCATTCACACTATACTGCCTCCTGAGGTTTTAAACCAGCACAGTATAAAGTCTTCCTCAGATGTTTTTTAG
Organism: Sminthopsis crassicaudata; assembly: GCF_048593235.1. NCBI lineage: Eukaryota > Metazoa > Chordata > Mammalia > Dasyuromorphia > Dasyuridae > Sminthopsis > Sminthopsis crassicaudata. The sequence goes on from NC_133617.1 coordinate 108,194,861, forward strand.
GCTATTGTGGTGATGCTGCGCTCTCAAAAATGGTACCAGGTGAATTTAACTGAGAGGCTTCATTAAGCTAGAAGGCTTAAATTCAATTTCTGTACACCCAGCACTAGCTGGGTGCATTAACAACAGGTGCATTGTAGGCCTTAAATACATGTTTACTGACCAGATGACAGACTGCTGTCTGGAAGCTAGCCTAGTTAAGTCAGAAGCATCATCTCCAGAAGACCGGCCACCCTAAAGGTGACTTTCTGTCTTAGCAGTGAGCACTGGTAGCATGTGCCTCAGTGAGGGAGATGATTCTCACGATAACATTGGCTCTTTTAAAGGCTGAAGGATACAGTTGAACAGCCCCTATTGCCTTACATGGAACAAACCCACACTGAGATAATTCAGATCTTGGCACACAAGAATTTAAAAAAGGTTCTCAAAAATGCTGTTGCAGAGCAATTTTTCTGACCAAGGACTACAGCTACATGCTGCACTGACTGGGAATGTGACCTGCCCGGAGTTTTCCTGGCAAAGGTCCTGAAGCACGGCTGCCGTTTCCTTCTCCAGCTCATTTTGGAGAGGAGTACGTGACTAGGCCAGGATCTCTGAGCCAGGTTTGATCTGCAGGAGTCTCTGTGGCCCAGGCCTGTGCTCTGGGCCCTGCGACGCCATCTAGTGGCCCTCGGGGCAGCGTCCCTCCCACACAGCCTTGATTCTGTGAGAACAAACTGCCAGGTGAGCGGCTGAGGGGCTTCTCCAGCTCCTGGCTGGGCTCTGTGGGAGGCACTCGGTCATTAAGCACATGGAGGGCCTGGTTCCCACCGCGATTTCCCGCTGAACTTCACCCACTTCTCCTCCCCCTCCCCCCCCGCCCCCATCTCTCCTTCGCTCCAAGGCGGGCTCTGTTAAATCCTTGAGGCCACAGACAGCCCAGCACAGACAAGATGTGCTGCTGGTGTTCAGTGTGTGGGGGGCGCCAGAGAACAGATGGGCAGGTGGCGGCTGCTAGGGTGTTGGGGAGTCAGAGATATCAGTGTAAGTCGGTGAGCAAGCAGCTGCACCCAGAGTGCGGTGTGACAGCCCAGTGAGCTGGGCATGGCAGGTGAGGGATTCGCAGAACTGCCGTAGCCGGAGGCTGGGGCCTCAGCCTCCCACCCACGCTACTGTCCTCCAGGTAAAGGAGGGCCAAGAGCAGGAGGGAGAAGGCATCTGGGCAGCTGGCGGGAAAAGATAGGCACCTTCCCCTATGACCTCATCCCTCTCAGCTGTTCTCCCACCATCAGACACTGCCAGACAGGGCTCTGAGGACAGGTGACTTCTGGGATGACCCCACAGGGAGGGGGAGCCCGGAAGGGGCCTGGTCCCAGATTTGGATTCCCCTCTCAAAATGTGGTTTAGCTTCCTTTGAATTCGGACCCCACTATTCTCTGCTCCCCCATAGAGAACATGGAGCCTGGCACCATTGAAGCCCTGGGAAAGGTGGAAGGAGGGAGGGAGTGGGACTACTTCTCCTTGGTGTTTCAATGGCTGCAGAAGGAATCCGGAATCCCAGGCATAGAAGACTTGTCACTGGAAAGGACTGGCTCATTTTACAGATGAGGAATCTAAGGTCTAGAGAGCTGCAGGTGGGAAAGGACAGTGCTGGGGCTCTCGGGAGTGACTCCTCTCTACACCAGCAAGAAAATGCAGCAAGCTGGTGTTTTTCCAGCTGTATAGTGGGGAAAGCCCTGAAGCCCAGAGAGGTTAACTAACTGGATCCCCTCACATACATAGCAAAGCAAAGAATGGGAAACAGCACAGGCACCTAGCAACAGGCCAACAGACTCTTAGAAACACAAGGAAATAAGGGGTCATTGAGTGGATTCTGCTCATTTTGCAGATGAATAAAGTAAGGCCAAGGGGGTAAAATAACTTGCCCAGAGTCACTCAGGGAGCCTGCAGAACATGTAGATAAACAGATCAGTTGCCTTGACTCAGGGCCATATTCTAATCAAAGAGTTCAACATTTTTCATCACAAAATGTCACAAGGCTGGGTTTTGTTTCCCATTACTTTGCAAGACTGGTGCACAGAGAATGAAATCTGTTGACAGCAGCTGCTTGTGATGCTCAGAAACTGGTAATTATCTGTGCGGCAGAGGCTGTGTTTGCTCTTACTGTGCCTAAGTGTGACCGGCAGCCACGTCAATCAGACCATGTGAGGTGCTGACAGTGTTTACCCAGGAGCAGATGTGCTGTGACAAAGGAAGGGGGGGGGGTCTGAGGGTTTGTGAGGGAGGAGATAATGTCCCTTCATCTGGAAAGTGGGATTTGGTCAGAGGGCACAGATAGGATTGGAATGATCCTTGAATTAAAAAAAAAAAAAAGAAAATAGATTTATCTTGTAAGAGCCTGAATTGATTTTTAAAATGATGGCATAATAGTCCAAAGAAGAAGAAGAACTAAAGGAATGGAAAGAACAATTAAAGGGAGGAAAAGATCAGGGACAAGTAGTAATCTGAAGAAAAAGCTTATAGAATGTTCAACTTGGAGAGGATGCTGGCCTACTCTGCTACCTTCCCAGAATCCTATCCTAGAATGTTAGAATCATCCCTACAGGCCCACGAACTTCCTCAAACCTCTCCCACGTTTACAACTTGTCAACTTATCATCTCTCCAAAAGATACATCACAGAGGGTTTTTAAAAAAATGCCACATATTTCAATATGCTAAGGAACTTGACATAATACATTGACTCCATGGAAACACATGGTCATTAATTACAAAATCCACCCATCCCATTATTTCCCCTTCCCTCTGCCTACCTGTTTCCTCTAGTGTTGGTCTTCCTGCAACTGTTTGATTTACTGCACATCCAACCACTCCTTCGATCACTTATTTTGAAAAATATCATACTCATGAGTTAGACAGCAGAAAATAAGACAACATGTTCTTAAATGAGACTTTCAACTACCCCCTTGACAAGTCAACACTCATCCTTAGTGTAGATGTAGTCACAAAGCTCTTTTTTGTCTATTCTCAGATGCCCAACATGGTCCACTTGGTCATTTGACTCCTGGGAGAGAAAAATAGTCATTCCTGGTAGGTAGAATCTCCTCTAGAATTCTGGGAGATGGGGTAGTTAGTAAGCTCATAGCACCATGCAGTGAGAATGCGCTGGCTTGGGAGTCAGGTACGAAGCCTGGCCCTGACTGACTCTGCATGACCTCAGAAGAGACTGGGTTTCTTGATCAAAGTTAGTGCCTTCAGGAAGGAAATAGTCAACTTCAGACACATGCCAAAAAATTGGGTGGGAAATTCAGAAATAATCGCAGAATTTCCGAGTTGGAAGGGATCTTAGAAGCTTCTAACATCCAACTTAGACCTAAGCAGGGAGCCCTTTTTGATGAATGTCTTCCAGTCTTCTCTTGAATATTTCCAACAACGGGGAACCACTCCCTCCTGAGGGAACCTAATGACTTTGTGTCAGGTTGGTTCAGAAGGTTAATCCATCTTTCTGAAACCTTCCGCACTTTGCTTCTAGTTCTGTCTCGTGGAGACAAGTAGTGTTTTCTGAGACAATGAGCCTTCAGAAAATTATCCCTTCCCCCCACCTGGAAGTCTTCAAGTAAAGGCTGGGTTACTGCTGCTAAGATCCCTTCTATCTCTGAGACTCAGCGATTCTGCACAGAGATAACTGAGGCTAAATGTGGTTTTGGATGGGGAGTGGGGAACCTTATTTTCTTATTTTCCAACTTGCTGATGGGGAAGGCGAAGCCTAAAGTAGTCTAGAATATTCTGGGTCAGGACACATGGGACTACACTCTCAAGTGCAATGATAACCAGATGTAGTCCCTATCTGGTCTTAATGTGTTGCCATACTAATAAAATAAAAGGGGAAATATATAAATGTGTGGTTTTCTAAGTTAATATGCAACTCCTAGGGAGCCTCATGCATTGTTTAGTTATATCCATGTTATTGTTATTCAATATCCATTGAATTTGACACCACTGTTCTATGGCCACCTCCAATCATCCCAAAGAAGACAGAATTGTGAAGGCAGGTGGCACTGCTGGATCTGGGCAAATCCTGCCTCAGACACTTATTAACTCTGTGACCCTCAGCAGGTCAACAACTTGTTTCTCAGTTTTCTCAGTTACAAAATGGGGATAATAATAGGACCTACCAATCAACGTTATTATGTATACATACACACATACATATATGTAGATTATATACTTGCAAAACCACATGTATGTACATGATATACATACATGACTTTGCAAACATTAAAGCTCTTTCTAGATTAGATTATTATTTATTATTATTAACTAGAATATGGCCTTTAGGTGACTATCAAGCCCCCAGAAAGTAAGAAAACCTCACTCACAAGTGAGAAGACCCAGTACAGTATGGGCTGTGCTGGCTCACTGATCTTACTTAGCTATGTTATGCCATGTCCCAGCATGATTTCAAGTCTCGCTTGGATTCTAGACTCACCATTACTTGTTTCACCGTCTTTGGATTGATGCTCCCTGGTGGAAGTCACTGCCTGTGGAGGCGGCAACCAAGTTCCAGGCAATACTTCTTAGGTTTGGAGGAAAGAATTTATTATTTCAATCATCTATCAATTATTTCTGATAAGTTGAAGGCAACCAAAAATCTCTTCATGCAAAAAAAAAAAAAAAAAAAAAAAAAAAAAAAAAAGAAAAGCCTACCTTTTTTATAAAGAGAAATTGAGAAATGCAATTTTCCCATTTGAACTTAAAGCTTTTTAATTTCTATCAGGGAATGAGGAATGAGATTTAAAAAATTTTTTAAATGAAAAACTCTAGCTATACTTAAGGCAAATTGATGTGGACAATTAAGGTTATCAACTGAATGACTCAAGCCAAAAAAGCCTACTAAGGAGCAAAAATAATAATTTTTGCCTTCTTTCCCTTCCTGAACTCAATTCAACAAATGTGTTAAATGCTTACTATGTGCCAAGAACTGTGTTAGGCACTAGGAATACAAAGACAAAACTGATGCAATCATAATTCTCCAGGAATTTACATTCTATTGGGGAGGAGGAGCAGTGAGGAGATAAACAGACAAGACAGAGCACCATCTGGGCAGTTAACGACTCAACTTTCTACCTCACCTTTGCAGACACTGCTCTAGTCAGAAAAATTCTCAGCCATTAATTCTACCAAATATCCTTCCCATGCCATGGGTCTGTGATTGTCCTTCCCTTTATGATAATGCTCCAACCCCAAGCAGAAATTTATTGGTCAGACCTCCCTGAATTTCTGCATCTTGGGTGAATGAGTAGGTGGCTAAAAGTGTTGATTCCTTCAGACAGAGATTCTCCTTGAGATCGTTACCTGGCTCTTCTGGGCCAGAATCATAAAGATGCTTCACAGGGGGCGGAGCTGGCATTTCTGAAAGTTAGAAAGGGAGGTGATTGCATCACTTAGGCTTTGCCCAGTTAAACCAAGGAGTTAAGGTGTTAAGTTACTAGAACCTGTGCATATAGGACTTCAACAAAACTTGTAGCACATTACACAGAATTGAGATTTTATGATTGGTTAAACACATAGAGATAGACACTGAAATCTTAAATGAGTTATGACCAAAGGGCTTCTTATTCCTTTAGAGTAAAACATATACCCCTTTGTTTCGCTTTTAAAGTCCTATGCAACCTGGCCCCAAGCTATTTTTACAGATTCTTTTGAGATTATCTTCATCTCCATACTATGATCCAACCAAACTGGTCTTCTCTAAGTTCCTTATTCATGGCATTTCACTTCCTATCTCCAAACCTTTGTCTTTCTGCCATATTTGGAATATATTCTTATATTATATCTACCTCAGAGACCCTCTAGGCAGTGCAGACACCACTCACTTTGTGCATGAAGGCTTTACTAAAGGCCCCTAACTGCTGGTGTCTTCCCTTCCAAAGTACTTTAATTACTTTGTGTACATTTGCATTTATTAACTTTATAATTAATATTATCTATATATATATTTAATGTATTTATATTAACTTTATAATCAATGAGAGCCAGAATGATTTAGGTTTAAGGCATTATCCTTAAGAAAAAAAGAAAACAATCTAACCCACAAACTCCAAGATATCTGGCAGGTTTCAACGATCATGTACCATACCTTTACGTAACTGTAAGTGTATGATACCTTGTGTGGACAGAAGGAAAGGAAAGGAAAGAAAAAAAGAAAAGAAAAGGAGCTGTATTGTCCAACTGGCCAGTTCCATTTGGATCTCTAGTGGGGCAGCTCCGACTCCTACTCACCGAGGTGATTTTTGTCTTTCGTTACAAAGAGGACCAGGACGTCAGGGAGGTGATGCTGTGACATGCAAGTGAATTGGATTTAGGTGAGTGCACTCAAGCTGTACAAGGACCCCCGCCTCACTTTTGTTTGGGCTCTGACTGGCTCAGAGTAAATATAATAGCAACTGTTTCTTTTGGCCAGAAATCCTGAGGGTCTTCCCTTCCCAGATGGATTTTTTTTTTTTTTGACTGATAAGAGAGGCCATTCTCTGCCTCTTCTTACCTGGCCTTAATCACTGATTGGGCAGCATTGCCTCAGTCAAACTGAGACCTGTTGAAAAGGCCAAAGACTCCTACTCTACCCAGTCATTTCTAGCATCTTTGTCTGAAGCTGGATTCATTTGGCTCTGGCGTCCTCCCTCACTGAGAGCCTGTGCTTATAATGCACCTGTACGTCATGATATCCCCTCCCTAATGTCATGGTCTTCTTCAAAAATAAAGAAAAAACTACTAACTCTATAATGTTTATTTATGTGTCTCCTATTGGCCAGTGAGCTTATATATAGTCTCCCTCAGTAGAGTGTGAGTGTCTAGACAGGAAAGACTTTTTTTTGTATCCCTAGTACCTTCTAGTGCTTGCACATAGTAGATGCTTAATAAATACTTGTTGACTGATTTCTGTTAATTCTCAAGCCATCTGATCTAACCTTCCTAAAATTAATGATAAACTTGAAATAAAAGTATGTGTTTTTTTTCCAAAGCCTTGTTCAGTTAGTTAAACTAAATAAGCAATCATTAAGCACCTACTATGTGCCGGGGCCTGGAAATACAAAGACAGAGAACTAATAGTCCCTCTCTTAAGAAGCTTGCTGCCCCATTTCTTACCCTCATTCCCGTTCTGGGTTTCCTGGGCTATCTTTGTTCTGGTAGATCGTTTTGGCCCTGTTAGGAAACAGAGAGAAATATTCTATTTTATCCAAAACAGCTAATATGGAACAACAGATGAGAAGGGAAAATAAATAGTGTCTGTTTTGCACAGAATAAGTACCTCTTCAATACTTGCTAAATTGTCAGATATAGTCCTGAAAAAGGACCAGGGCCTTGAGTTATAATACAGTTTCCACCACAAGAGACTTTGTGGGTATGACTTGAACTCTAAAATATGGATGAGAGCCCTTCACTTCCTTCATAGAGATGTCTACTATGATATGGTGAATAGGAAAATTGATGTAAACTCTTAAGAGAATTGGGAGTGAATTTGTATTGCCAGAAGCTAGCACAGTGCCTGACACATAGTAGGCATTTAATAAATACTGTTTGATAGAACAAATCAGTTTTTAAGTCCTTTCTGTGAGCTAGATCATGTGCAAGGCACCGGGGAACCGATAATGAAATACATATGGTATTAGTAAACACTTCTCCCTTCCTTTCTTTCTTCCTTTCTATTTTTTTTTTTTTTTTTTTTAGAGGCAGGTAGATGGCACAATGGATAAAGTACCAGGCTTTGAGACAGAAATATTTGAATTCCAACCCAGCCTAGATACTTAGTAGCTATATGATCCTGGGCAAGTCAGTTAAGTACTGTTTGCCTCAGTTTCCTCAAGTTTAAAATGGAGGGATAATAACAGCATTTACCTCCTATAGTTATAAGGATCAAATGAGATAATAATCATAAAACACAAAGCACCGTGCCTGGCACACAGGAAGTGCTATATAAATGCTGTTATTGTTCAGTTGTTTGCGTCTTACTCTTCAAGACCCCATTTGGAATTTTCTTGGCAAAGATTCTAGAATGGTTTGCCACTTCCTTCTCCAGTTCATTTCATAGATATAGAAACTGAGACAAATAGGGTGAAGTGACTTACTCAGAGTCACACAGCTAGTAAGTATCTGAGGCCAGATTTGAACTCAAGAAGATAAGTCTTCCTAAGCCCAGACCCAGCAGCCTATTGGCTTGCTCTATCTATCTATCTATCTATCTATCTATCTATCTATCTGTCTGTCTGTCTGTCTGTCTGTCTGTCTGTCTATCTATCTATCTATCTATCATCTAAATATCTATCTCTATCTTCCCTTCCCTCCCTCCTTCCTTTTTCTTTCCTTTCTTTCCTTCCTCCTTCTCTCCTTCCTTCCTTCCTTCCTCCCTCCTTCCCTTCCTCTCTCTTTCCCTTCCTTCCTCCCTCCCTCCTTTCCTTCCTTTCTCCCTTTCTTCCTACCTCTCTCCCTCCCTTCTTTCCTCCCACCCTCCCTCCTTCCTTTCTGAGCAGCCCAGCAATGCAGTGGATAGAATGCTGGGCTTGGCATAAAAAAGACCTGAGTTCAAGTCTGACCTCAAATGGTTCCTAGCTATGACCTGGACAAGTCACTTAAATCTTTACCTAAGCTCATCTGTAAAATGGGATAATAACAGCACTTCCTTTCTAGGATTGTGGTAAGGATCAAATGAGATAACAGTTGCAAAGCACTTAGCATGGTGCCTGGCACAGAGTAAGTCCTATATAAATGCTAAATATTTATACTATCAAGAAATTTACACTATATCAAGGATTCTAAACCTCTTGGAAAAAATGCTAGAGGCTGCCCCTGCCTTCAGGCTTCTGACTTACGCTTTGAGGACCCAGCCTTTGGGGAGCATCCGGCCGCCATCTTCCAGAGAGTGCTCATTTTCTCATAAAAGTGTGGCAGGGGGGCTGAGTGGGCTCCTGTGGTCAGGTAGCGAGCCTGCTCAAAGCGGAACTGGCTCTTGAGGTGCTTCCACTTGGTGCGGCATTGCTCTGCCGTGTAGCCCACGTGGCGCTGGGCCAGAGTCTCGGTGATCTCTCTCCAGAGCTTGCTCTTTCTCTGGCTAGTTCCTGAAATGATCTGATGGACTTTTCCTGTCTTGAAGATGGCCTCTAGCAGAAGATTGGTCTCATGTCGGCCCCAGCTGGCTCTCCAAGAGCCTGTGGGAGGCTTCTTTAAACCATTCTGGGTCTTTCTGAGGAAACACAAATGGAAGCTTTACAACAGGGGTTCACCAATGTGTGACAGATACAGCCCCAGGATACACGAGAAGCTTGTCAAGAAGGCACAGAGGCATTCTATTCTATTCTATTTTTTCTTTCTTTCCTTTGGGGTTAGGTGACTTGTCCAAAATCACACAGCTAGTGAATATTAAGTGTCTGGGATCATGTTTGAACTCAGCTCCTCCCGACTCCAAGGCTGCGTCCAACCTCTGCACCACCTAGCTGCCCCACTTTCCTTTATAATATTCATGTTCAAAAAACTTGAGGTCCAAATTCTTTCCTCCCTTGGCCATGGAGAAGGCAAGCAATATGTTATTAACTATACATGTGAAGTCATGCAAAACATAGACAGGGGAAAATTTGTAAGAATAAAACCTGTTATCCTATCAAAGGTAATAAAATGATTTTGTTTCTTATGGACATATGGACATTCTTATGGACTGTAACTGACACATAATCAGTGCTCAATAAATGCCTAGGGGCTTGTCTTGTCTGAAAGATTGGGAACTCTTGCTTTACAAGGTATCATTTATATTTGAACCAGAAGACAAGAGGAAGCCAATGGAGTTTACTGAAGTTTCTTCACCTGCCATATCCCAACTCGTAGAGTACATAGGCTGATAGCAGATGCTGGAACTGTGCCAGGTAGAGGAAGGCAGAAAGACCCCCTGGTCTTCCCAAGTCTCTAGGGCCCCATGCCCCTAGGTGGCTCAGCAGAGTGCTAGGACTGGCTTCAGCAAGGCTTGAGTCCAAATATAACCTGAGAAACAACCTGGACAAGTCATTTAACCTCTACCTGTCTCAGCTATGGTGAGGGTCAAACGAGATATTTATAAAATGCTTTGCAGAACTTTAAGGGGTATGTAAATGCTAAGTTTAATTTTTTTAAAAGCAATTTTGTAACTTGATTCTTTTTACCCAGAAGGCAAGCCAAAGAAGACAAAATATAGACTGAAATATACTCTTAGAGAGTTGCCAGGAATATTGAGAGATTAAATGACTTACACAGGGTTAAATAAACAGTGTATATCAGAGGTCTTAGGGCAAGAAGAGGTTAATTAACTTTTCCAAAGTTACCAGGCTAACAAGTGTCAAGAGGTGGGCTGAGAAGAAGGGAACAAGCATCTAATTAGTCTCCTACTATGTGCCAGGGGTGGTGCCGAGCCCTTTACAGATATTCTCTCCCAATAACCCTGGGAGGGGGCACTATCATTATTTCCCTTTGACTCATAGGTTTCATTAAGCATGGGGATGTGCTTAGCACAGTGCCAGGAGCATAGCAGGCCTGAGATAAATGTTTCTCGGCTGACTCTCCCAGGGTGACACAGCTAGGAAGTTGTGGGAGCAGCACTGGAACTTCCTGACTCCCAGCGCAGGGTTCTGTGTGCTGTGTACCACCGAGCTTTGAGAGAGTGAGGAGAGGTGGATGACCCAGGTAAAAAACTTGCGTGTCAGGGACAGTGGTGCTGCCAATGACAACAGGGAAGTTGGGAAAAGGTGGGAGGGAGAAGAGAATGATCATTTAATACCTGTCTGCTGAACCGAAATTAAATTAAACTGGACTGAACTAAGGTTACTATTATTAGCATCCACCGAAGGAATATTTGACTGGAACAGAGAATGGTTTCATTAGCGAAAATAAGGTTTGGGGATTTTCTTAGGACTTCACCAAAAAAAATACCAGAGAAAATTCAAGAGTTGCCTGTCCCTTTCTATTTGTATTGATCAGAACACTCTGTACCAAAACCAACTCTTTGGGGAGGGGAGAGTGAAAAAAAATAGAAGCTTCATTTTCTGTGTTTAATACCCCAAATTCCCTTCAAGACATTTGAAAAGGATTCAGAAAATTGATTAAATGAAGGGGGAATAATATTAGGCTAAGATGTAAGCTTCACCGAATAGCAGCTTGAGAAATTATAGTATATCTAATCTGCCTTCCACCTCCTCCGAGGCCAGATCACATAACTCTCTCCCAGGTTGGTGAAGGGAAGTAAAATCCAAGTTCCAGGGCTCTGACACTTGTGAGGTGGTCCAGTGGCCCTAGAGGGCCAGACCTGGAGTCAGGAGAACCTGAGTTCAAATTCAGCCTCTGATACTGTGTGACCCCATTTGGAGTTTTCTTGGTAAAAATACTGGAGTGGTTTATCATTTCCTTCTCCAGCTGATTAGAAAGTTTCACACAGCTACAAAGTGAATATGGCCAGATTTGAACTCAGAAAATGAATCTTCCTGACTCTAGGTTGGGCACTCTATTCACTCTGAAAGGAGGAAGTTGACTAAATGACTATAAGATCCCTTCCAGTTCTAAATTCACAATCTTAAGACAAAAGATTTCTGGAGTTAGAGGTTCTGGTTTAAATATAGTAATTATGAATATTTACTATCTCTCTAGCTTTACAAATCATGTCTCTTTCAATCATCTTCATCTGGGAGGGAGAGATGGTCTAGATCAGTGGTTCTTTCTGCCCCCCCCCCACTTAATTTTTTTTTCAATTACTTGTAAAGATAGTTTTCAACATTCATTTTTGTAAGATTTTGAGCTCCAACTTTTTTCTCCCTCCCACTCTTCCCTCTCCCACAAGACAGCAAGCAATCCAATATAGGCCATACATGTGCAATCATGTTAAACCTATTTCCACATTAGTCTTATTGTGAAAGAATAATCAGAATAAAAGAGAGAAACCATGAGAAAGAAAATAACAAAACAAATTTTAAAAACAAAAATAGTGAGCTTCAATCTGCATTCAGACCCCACAATTTTTCCTCTGCATGTGGATGGCATTTTCTATCACCAGTCTTTTGGAATTGTCTTGGATCACTGTACTGCTGAGAAGAGCTAAGTCATTCATAGTTGTAGATCAATGGTTCTTAACCTTGTTTGTGTCTCAGCCCATTCTGTCAATCTATGCATCCCTTCTCAGAATTTTTGTTGTTTCTGCTGATAAGGGAAGAAAATGCTACATTTCTATTAGAAGTTAATTAAAGATGTAATTTTTTTCCTATCCAAATTCACAGAATCCCTGAAATTTGTCTTACTTTAAAAATTCCAAACCTACCTTTAAGTCTCTTCTGTGACTTATTTGTATTTCTTAAGGTCATATGACATGACTAATTAGTGACATATACAGAACCCTGACTCCTAAAATAAATATACTATTATTACATTTGTTTATGAATCCCTAGTCTATTTTGAATATAATTTGATTCACACACACACACACACAAATCCATTTTAGATCCACAAATCCATTGATTACAGACTTTTTTCTTTCTTCTTTCTTTCTTTTTTTTTTTTTTTTTTTTATAGGTTTAAATTTTAAGACTTTCTAATTAGGAGTAGCTCTCGCCAAGGGAATTGCAGTTTCTTGCTGCCTAAAGCAGTGTTGATGATAATGATTGGGTGTGAAATTAATGATGTATTTTGTAAAAGCAAGATGTAAGTGTTAAGCTTCATAAGGATAGAATTTGAGAGAAATGTGCCTGGGAAGGTAACAGGGAGCTGGCTAAGTTTTTGAATCAGAAGGGAAAAGGGATGTCGTGGAGCCTACCAGAAATTACAGGGATGTCAGAGAAGAGGTTTGACTCCAATTTTCAAATAAAACAAGATACTCTTGGGGCTAGGGGAAAGCGCAGTGTGGATCAGTAGAAAATGCTGGATGCAGAATCAGTGCCCAGATATGAAACTTAGCTCTGTCTTTCCTCTCAAGAAAATCTGTGATTCAATTCTTTCCTTCCTTCCTTCATTGGTAGGTTCTTAGGGATACAAATACAAGAAACTATCTCTACTTTCAAGAAACTTAACATTCTCTTACATCAAATGTAAAATATATAACAATAAAACATAATATAAAAAAACCAGATAATCTTCAACTTTCATAGGGGCAATATTCTTAGGAAATGGAGCAAAAGTCATACAAATGTTGCTATATAGAACTTTTAGGAAATAGGGGTCTAAGTTCCCTCAATCACCCAAACTTGATGATTAGAAATTGCTGAAAAATATTCTTTTCTGCGTATAATTCTTCATAACAAAATATGAATTTGGATATCATTCACTTTTCCTAACATAGTAAACATGAAATAATCTACAAATTTGTGCACATACAGCCGCTCTCTCTCTCTTTTTTTCAATTCAAAAGTGAAAATGTGATGACTGATAAAATCACCCAAACACTTGCAGTACCAAAAGTTAAAATCATGAATGTTAAGGGTGACTGTATATCCAAAATACATGCTCTGATGATTTAGAAAATCTAATAAAATAAATAAAAGGCACTCTGTTTACCTCAATTTTCTTATTCATAAAATAAGCTGGAGAATGAAATGGCAAACTCCTCTAGTATTTTTGCCAAGAAAACTCCCACAACCAAATGAGAGCATAATAATAAAAGGAGGTTTAGAGGTCATCCAGTCCATCCATCATTTCACATATGAGGAATTTGAGGCATGAAGGAAGACCTTAGTAGAATTAGTTCTGGATAAGTTTCTTAATTCAATAAACTTGAATTCAACAAAATTTATTATTTCCCACACACAGAACAATTAATTATGAAAGTGCTTCAGTTTCCTTAATTTTAAAATGATGATGTTTTACCCTGGTAGTCATATAAGGTATCAGTAAATGAGCAGTACCCAGATCCTTAAGCAGAAAGATGTTAATACAAATTCCATAGCATAGATGAAAAGCAGTTTTGATGTTTGGCACCATAGTATAATGGAAAGAGAACTGAGCTTGGAGTCCTGGTCCCCCCAAGACAGTGGGTAACCTCTCTGATCCTCAGTTATGGGGTGGGGTAAGTACTTCTGCCACACAGGATTATACTGAGAGATTTAAAGCATTTTTAACACTGGGGAATAGAGATTATTCTTTGGTATGCAGATTGAGAGAGGGGTTTATACCTGTTAATTACTAATGTTAGTTATTATTAATGCTAATATGTTGACTAATGATTATTGCTAAGGTGTAAGAATAATAATGGCTAGGATTTATATAGCACCTACTATGTACCAGGCACTATGCAAAGTGCTTTACAATTATCAAGTGTATAGAAGGTTGGACCTGGAGTTAGTAAGACCTAAATTCAAATCCAAATTCTGATATCTTGTCAACCTTAGAAAACCTCTGTGACCCTTCACCCCAGATGTGGGATGTGGAAAGCCCTAATGCTTCACCCCACCCCCATCTCCCCTTATATGTCATTAAAAGTTCCATGTGGTTGAGTAACAGCCTCAGACCTTGAATAAGGCACTGAGTTAATCTGTTGCTTGTGAAATTCAGGAAGCATCTTCCATTCCCAATCAAAATAATCAGGGGACATAATGTCCCCTGGAGGTTGTGGATGGGGGTTAGAAAGGAGGGCAGAGTGGGAAAGGATCTGGCTTCTCAAGCCACAATGACCCTTGGGTCATTGGGAAGGTCCTAGTACTTAAACTCCTGGGTTTTTAGCAAGGGATCTACAGGGACATGGGACCTGATGTCCTGGAATGGGGGCGGTCCTGGAGAAGCCAGAATAAGAGAGGGACAGAGTGATCTTCCTAAAGACCAACCTGATTCAAGATTTAGAGGAATTTAGCACCAGAAAATCCTTTTTATTCTCCAAAATGTTCTTTTTTAGATATAGGAGCAGAGATTTAAATCTAGAAAGTTCACCTAGTTCAACTGCTCATAGAGCTAGGGTTGGAAGTGCACTCTGAGGCCTCATTTTGTAATTAAGGAAATTAATAAATAAACATTTATTAAGTACCTGTTAAGTGCCAGATCCCACACTAAGCGCTGGGGGTTCAAAAAGAGACAAAAGATAGTCCCTGTCCTGGAGAAGCTTACAGTCTAGAGGGATAGAGGCTCAGTGAGCCTCAGGTAATCAGTGACATTTGAACCAGGGTCCTCTGACTTGAGCTGGCTCCCTTTCCTCTGTATTACATCAATCATTTTACAAATGTAAGAAAATGGGTCCCAGAGAGAGCAGAGAAGTTGCTTAAGATTGCAAGAAGAGTGTCTGGGCTAAATTAATTTGGATATTTTCACAGTCTTAAAAAATGATCATATTTAAAAGCTCCAGTAGGAAATGAACCTTTCCTTTCTATCTTAGTTATTATTGACAAAGATAGGTAGGTCCGTGGGCCGAAGTTTGAGAACCCCTGCAGGGTATTCCAATTCACAGTAGTTAAAAACAGTCATCTCACATGCCCACTTCTGTTAAAGTTTACAAATCTTTTTATATACATTATCATCTTTGAGCCAGACAATATCCCAGTTATCAAAAAAAGAAAGAAAGAAAGAAAGAAAGAAAAGAAAAGAAAAAAGAAATCTCATTTTGCAGATAAGGGAATTGACTCAGAATTTAAGTTGACTTTCCCAAGGACATTTAGCTACTAAGTGATGGATTTCACAGAATCACCTAACTTCAGAATGAGAATTTCCCCGAATTGGGGAATATTCAATATCTCTGAGAAGGGGGCATCCAGCTTCAGTCTGAAGACTTGTAATGAGGAAGAATTCATTACCTCTGTTCCTATGCTTTTTCTTAAATCAAGGCCAAATTTGCCTATTTGCAACTTTACCCCTTTTTTAATAGAAAGGAAGACCTTTAATTTCCTTTGGAAATCCTTTATTCAAGATGTGTGTGTGTGTGTGTGTGTGTGTGTGTGTGTGTGTGTGTGTGTGTGAGAGAGAGAGAGAGAGAGAGAGAGAGAGAGAGAGAGAGAGAGAGAGAGAGAGAGAGAGAGAGAGAGAGAGAAAGGGAGAGAGTGTGTGTGTGTGAGAGAGAGAGAGACAGAGAGAGAGAGAGAGACAGAGAGACAGAGAGACAGAGAGAGACAGAGAGACAGAGAGAGACAGAGAGAGACAGAGAGAGAGAGAGAGAGAGAGAGAGAGAGAGAGAGAGAGAGAGAGAGAGAGGAGAGAGAGACATCTCTGTCTCTCTGTCAAAGAGAGACTTAAGAGCAACACGACCGGAAACCCTTGGAAGCCAGTCCTGGGTGCAGAGCGCCACCCTCGGTCCACACCCTCTCCCCCAATCTAGTAAGAAGCTGGGACAATCTGGCACAGAGAGGCCTGGCCTCTGCGCTGCAGCTCTAGGGCCCACGGCTGGGCCCCAGTGCTCCGGTCACTCAGCTTCCTGACCCCGGGCCTTTATTTCCTTATCTATAAAGCAGGGATAACAATGACTATAGCGCCAGCCTCACTGCCCAGAGTTTGTCAGTTAAGTAGAATTCAGTCTAGATGGGGAGGGGCATTAATGAAGTTGGGGAAATTGTAGCAAACTAAGTCTGAGCCTCTGATTGTAGAGAACTAGGGGCCGGCCCTAAGGAAAACGTGGGTCAGCCGGCTTGTCCCGGGCCGCACTATCTCCCCTGCGCTGTCAGTTCTGGCTGCTCAGGTCGGCTTGGTGTGGGATAAGACAGCCCTGCAAGTCCAACAGATTCAGTCAGTAACAACAACAAACTTGTAGGCAACTGTAAACATCCACATCTTTATAGTGTTTTAGGGTCAGCGAAGGCGCTGGTCATCAGGCCTCTCAACTGGGTCTCACAGCGACCCCGTGGGGGGCTATTGTACCCGTTTTGTATCAGAGGTGCCAGGGCATTCTGCGACTGACTCAAGGTCACACTGCTAGTTTGGACTAAAACTCATTCTGACTTTTCCTGTTAATTCATGGAGCTCATCTTGACTTTTGGTTTCCAGACAATCAAAAACATTCCTAGAAATGAAAAGGGCCTTTGAGTTCATTCTAAGGTCAAATTGCTGGTTTATTCCATCATTTCTCCTTCTTTCCCTCCTCCTTCCCCTCCCTCCCTCCTTCCTTCCTTCTCTTTTTCCCATTCTCCCCTTCCTTTCCTCCCCTCCTCTCTCTTCTCCTTTCTTCCTCCCCCCTCTTTTTCCTTCCCCCTCCCCCTTAATCCCCCCCTCCCCCCAGTAAAGCTGGAGTTGATGTCGCCCAGGATCCTTTCCAGCTCTCAGTGCCGCGACCGGGTGGCCGATGCCGGCTGATCGCGGCGGGCTGTGTGACCTCAGGAGGTGATGCACCCTCTCTGGGCTCCTTTGTGCCTCGAATGGAGGCGCTCTCTCCCCATCTGGGCCCTCGGCTCTCGGAAGTCCTTCCCCTCGCTAGCTCCCGGAAGCCTCTGAGGCCCGGGTGGGACGGGCCACCAGGCGGGCGGCCGCTGCGCCGGGGCCAGCCTCAGGCTCCTCGCTGCACCCGCCGCGGCCTCCCGGGGAGCGCCCGAGGATGCCGGGAGCCCTAGGCAGCAGACTGTGCCCCAGGGGTCCTCCTCCCGCCTTTGCACGGCCTGCGCTGTCCCCGCCACCGCCAGCCCGCCCCAGCCCCCTCCGGGGCCCAGGACTCACAGCTCGCCCTGCGGGCTGCTCCTCTCCATGCCTCCTCCCCTCCGGTGCCTTCGCGACTAGAAGCAGCCCTCCGCCAGGGTCATGCCTGCCGAACCCTCTGGCCGCTCCCGTCTCCACCACTAGGGGGAGTCAGCTCGGCTCAAATGCAGGCCCCTGATTGGCTGCTTCTCGGCGGCCCCACCCCTTTCCTCCCGCTCGGGGAGCACCGGAAGGATGCCAGCACGTGTGGGCCCTCCGCTACAGATGGAAGAGCCGCCGGGGCGGCCCTCGCCACAGAGAGGGAACCAAGCACGCAAAGGTACCAAGACCAAAGAAATGTAGCGCCATTTAGGTCTGCGAGGTGCTCCACGCAGATTCGTTACAACCCCGCCAGGGCGGCGCTGTGCCCATCGCTTTCCTCCCGAAGGGAAGGGCCTGAGGCTGGAGCTGTGGGCCTAGCGCTCTATCCCTGAGCGCCTCGTCCCCAGTGTGTGTGCGTGAATTACATGCGGCGCCGTACGATTACGTAATGTGTGTGTGAGTGACACACAGGTACCGACACTGTGCGCTTCACACGCCCCACGTGTGCCCGCGCATTGACATAATACATGTGTATAAATACATGTAAGTCACACTGTGCGCTTCACACGCCCCACGTGTGCCCGCTCATTGACATAATACATGTGTATAAATACATGTGAGTCACACTGTGCGCTTCACACGCCCCACGTGTGCCCGCTCATTGACATAATACATGTGTATAAATACATGTGAGTCACACTGTGCGCTTCACACGCCCCACGTGTGCCCGCTCATTGACATAATACATGTGTATAAATACATGTGAGTCACACTGTGCGCTTCACACGCCCCACGTGTGCCCGCTCATTGACATAATACATGTGTATAAATACATGTGAGTCACACTGTGCGCTTCACACGCCCCACGTGTGCCCGCTCATTGACATAATACATGTGTATAAATACATGTGAGTCACACTGTGCGCTTCACACGCCCCACGTGTGCCCGCTCATTGACATAATACATGTGTATAAATACATGTGAGTCACACTGTGCGCTTCACACGCCCCACGTGTGCCCGCGCATTGACATAATACATGTGTATAAATACATGTGAGTCACACTGTGCGCTTCACATGCCCCACGTGTGCCCGCTCATTGACATAATACATGTGTATAAATACATGTGAGTCACACTGTGCGCTTCACACGCCCCACGTGTGCCCGCTCATTGACATAATACATGTGTATAAATACACGTAAGTCACACACACTGTGCGCTTCACACGCCCCACGTGTGCCCGCTCATTGACATAATACATGTGTATAAATACATGTGAGTCACACTGTGCGCTTCACACGCCCCACGTGTGCCCGCTCATTGACATAATACATGTGTATAAATACATGTGAGTCACACTGTGCGCTTCACACGCCCCACGTGTGCCCGCTCATTGACATAATACATGTGTATAAATACATGTGAGTCACACTGTGCGCTTCACACGCCCCACGTGTGCCCGCTCATTGACATAATACATGTGTATAAATACACGTAAGTCACACACACTGTGCGCTTCACACGCCCCACGTGTGCCCGCGCATTGACATAATACATGTGTATAAATACATGTGAGTCACACTGTGTGCTTCACACGCCCCACGTGTGCCCGCTCATTGACATAATACATGTGTATAAATACATGTGAGTCACACACATTCCCACGTGCATAACACATGTAGGTATGTATGCATATGCAGTGTATGTTTTAAATAGATGAATGTGTAAACACTGCGTTACATACATTTATTCTCATACTCACACCAGCACTGTGGATGTCCCAAAAGTCCGAACTGTTTGAACAATCACACCCGCAGTCCTCCTGTCCTAACTGCCCTTCCATCCCTACGCATATTTATATATATGTACATATTTATTAACACATGTATGTATATAAATGCATGTGTGCAAATCACATACGTGGATCCCTATATGTCTAGCAATGCAGATATGCATGAATACACCATGCACACAGGTATAAACACTAGGCATTATACATATATTCATGCATACCTGTATAAATGTGTGTGAGAAAACCATATACATGTACATAGTGCCTGTAGATATGTATAAACACACTCTATGTGTTTATAAATAGATGCACGTGCCCTTGGTCTCACACACACACCCAGTAAAGCTTTGAAGTCAATTCTGCAATACCTGAGTCCATTTGGTCTTCCGAGGACATACAGAGAGGAAGCTTCTGATGTCTGCTGCTTTGCTAAGTGTCAAGTTTCCTTATCTCTAAAACGGGGATACAATGGGATTCACAGAGTTGTAAAGTTTAGATTAGATTAGATATGTAGTGAGATTTACAAATGTTAAAGTGTTACATGGATCTAATTATGTCACTGTTGTTGTTATTACTGTGGACATTATGACATAATGGACAGAGACCTGTTCTCGGCTAGGATTCAGGTCTGTCTGACACACACCGGGCAAGTCATGTAATTTCTCAGAGCATCAGGCAATTCTCTACAAATCGCAGAGAAGAGGATGACTGCGTCGGTAGAGAGAACGCCCTTAGCGGGGAGTTCTCTAGATCAGTAAATCCCCATATTGTTAGTCCCTCCTTGGGTCTGTCCTTGAAGTTTTGTCAGCTTAGCAGAAGCCTCTAGCGCTGTGTTCGGCGTCTAGAGCCTTTTAGAGCCCCGGACACCTCGAAGCCACAGGCAGACGAGGAGGAAGGAGGCTGGGATGCCTGCGATGGCCCTAGCACCGAGTGCAGCTCAGGGGCTCAGGCCTTCTCAGGGTGGTGAGAAGTGGAACCCATCTCCTCCCTTCCTCCTCCCCAGCGGCCCTAGGGATCATTCTTTCTCTCATTTCACTTTCTCCTTCTCCTTCCTTGCCTCCTTCCTCCTTTTTCCAGCAGAGGGTGTCCTGCCTTTAAAGAATAAATGCTATGTTGTCCTGCACAGAACTTCAGGAGCAAGAAGGATAGAAATAAACGGGCTAAAATAAAAGAAAAAAAGTTCGCCACAAGGAGAGCTATGAATGAGAGAAGAGGGCTGCTACCAGAAATAGTAAATTTCCCTGTAAAGGGCTGAAACTTTTAAAAGGTGGGCTTGAATCAGACAACTGAGCACTTAAGGCTGTTAGCTATTGGACAATAACTCTATTAGCATGTTTGGGATTTCTCTCCTCTCAGTTGATGTTGGCTCAATGCTTGGGGGTAAGAGAATTATAGGTAAGGATTAGGGAGTGGGGTGAGAGAGGCAGAGAACTTCACTTGCCTCGGGATGAGGAGAAAAGTGTGGCGATTCTGGATTCTAAAATCAAGGAGGGATCCTTGGCAAAACTCCTGACAGTTTGTCTGTCTCCTTCACTTCTCCTCCTAAAGACCCAGGACTGTTGCTTATCCTGACTCTGTTTGATCCTGAGGCCTCAGGGAGCTAGGCCGGACTTCAGAATTTCCCCTTTCTGAAGGTCTTCAAGCACAGACTAGAGGACAACTCATGATGGATATAGGAGTTGGGAATTCTTGGAGAGAGATATGGGTGTGGAAAAGGACACTGAAGTCAGAGGATATGGATTCAGATCCTGCTTTGGGTGCTTTTCAATTGCCCTGTGATCTTCAGGAAATCACTGAACCTGCCTGGATCCTCTGAGGGGTTTGTTTGGACCCGGTGGTCTCTGAAATCCCTTCCACCTCTGACATCCTATAACGTCTTTAACTTCAATATTAGGCTCCCAAAGGAAGAACAATTTTACATCTGTAGTTCAGTGAACATTCAGGAGTTCCATGTTCTCAGCTTTAGGCAAAAGTTGACCAACTCTTCTAGAGAATTGATATTGTCTTTGATACTATTATTTTATTTATTGTTGACTGATTATTACATTATTATATTATATATTATTGACTGATATTATTAGTCATTTAATAAATGCCTACTGTGTGTCAAGCACATGGATACAAAGAAAGTCCGTGCTCTAAAGGAGTTCACGTTCCTATAAGTCCCTGCCAAATAATTATCAATTGATCTAATTAATAAACAAATCCATTCATCTTAGACATTTACAATATAGTAAGGAAGATGTCTTTGCCACCAAAGGGCTTCCAATTTAGTTATATTTTGTAGGCAAAATCCACAAAAAGGAAATTGAGACGGGACAACCAACTGAAAGACACCAGAGACAAAACATGGCTAAAATGCTCAAGGACAGGCCAAGAAAATAAGTACCACAAATTGGCTTAGAGGGAGAAGAAAATCCCTTGGGGGTATCAGGCCAGGGCAGCTTCAGGGGGCAGGAGGGGCTGAAGCAATGCTTCCATAGATAGGGTAAAGTTTGCTTAGCATATTGCTCCTGTTTTGCTGCTAATGATG
Organism: Sminthopsis crassicaudata; assembly: GCF_048593235.1. Classification (NCBI taxonomy): domain Eukaryota; kingdom Metazoa; phylum Chordata; class Mammalia; order Dasyuromorphia; family Dasyuridae; genus Sminthopsis; species Sminthopsis crassicaudata. Next base: position 108,216,835 of record NC_133617.1, read on the forward strand.
ATGAGGAAGCAATTACTGGCTGCAGAGGTGGAAGCAGAACCACAAAAAAAGATAGACAGATGCCCAATCATCCTCCCTGATTACGGATTTGTCCCTCGTCTAATGGCCTCTCCAGCTGCTGCTGGGTCTGTGCAGCCTGCTTTCAGCCCTTTATGTTGGCATCCTGTTCGGTTGGATGTTTCCATTCCAACTGGAGCGCTCTCCTGTCTTTCCTCTCCCTCCCCTCCCATTTCTGCTTCCCTGTCCATGTGTTAGAACCATTTCCCCACTCTTTAATGAGCCCCTGCAATGAACCAATGGCCTGAGATAAGAATAATTCACATTTCTACAGCACTTTGCACCCTTTCCCCTCAACGATCTTGTGAGGGAGGCTGTGTAAGTGTTGCCATCCCCATTTTACAGAGCAGGAAACCAGATCAAGATTAGCTAAGTCACTGGCCCAGGGTTATATAGTAGTAAGGAACTCATATCATTTTGCTCTAAATCCAGTGTATTGCTTCTTGCAAAGTTTCTGTCTTCTGGGCTTCCAAGTCAAGCATTTATTAAATACCTAGTATGTGCCTAACACTAGGGATACAAAGAAAGGCAAAAGTCCTTGACTTCAAGGAGCTTACAATGCAATGGAGGAGAAATACGCAAATAACTAAGTAGTACAAATAGGACATGAGCAGGAAAACTTGAAGGAAGCCAGGGAAGTTAGGAGGAAGGGATGAGGAGTGGGAGAAACACAGGCACAGAGAACAGTCAGAGAAAATTCTCAGAGTAAAGACTTGGGGTAGGTAATGTGTGTGAGAAACAGCAAGGAGACGAATGTCATTGGAACTTAGAGAGCAAGAAAGTTATATTGTAAAAAGATTGGGAAGGGAGAAAGAGGCTGGTTAAAGGCCAGAAAAGAGATTTTATATTTGATCCTACAAATAATAGGGAGCCACTGGAGTTTATTGAAAAAGGAAGTAAGATATTCAGAACTGAACTTTAAGGATGGACAGGAGTGGAGAGAGACTTTAAGCAACTAGGCCAACCAATAAGCTGTTACAATAGTTCATTTTGAGGTAATGAAGGCTTGCACTATGATGGTGGCCTGAATATGAAAAATGTCTTTCTCTCTTTATAGTTACTAGTTACATATAATTTCCAGTCTCATCAGCTTTTAGTACTTCATCCACCCATCCCAAACCTGGTTTTAGACCCTTTGCAGTTACTCAGTCACCCACTCAATGTGTTAAACATTATGTGCTAAGTGCTGCAACAAATGGCCCAAGTACATGGAGACAGTATTGCCTGAATCAAATAACCGTTCCATCTCTGAGATCCTTTAATTGAATAGAAAGAGATGAAAAAATTCAGAAAGAACTAAAATACAAATGTACACACATATTTATAGATATATTTTTAAAATAAAAGACTGGAGTAGAATTTATTATGTTAAAACAAGAGCCATGGTAGCAATCATGATCTCAAAGTCAAAACTAAAAGATATTTAATAAGATAAAAAGAAGGAAACTACATTGTGTGACCACTATTATTCAACATAGTTTTAGACCATTTAAAATAACTAGATAATATAAAATACCCAAGCATATCAGCCAAAACAGACACAGGATCTACATGAATATAAACATAAAACACTTCAAAAATTTTTAATTAAATAGCTTTTTATTTTCAAAATATATACAAACATAGTTTTCAAATTTGTGTTCTAAATTTTTTCCTCTTCCCTAGACATGTTAAACATGTATACTCATCTTCACATATTTCCACATTTATCATGCTACACAAGAAAAATCAGCTCAAAAAGGGGCAAAAATGAGAAAAGAAATAAAAAGCAAGCAAACAAACAACAAAAAAGGTGAAAAAATTATGTTTTGATCCACATTATGACCTGACAGTCTTCTTTCTGGATGTAGATGGTTCTGTCCATCATAACTCTATTGGAATTGGCTTGAATCACCTCAGTGTTGAAGAGCCACATCCATCACACGTGATTGTCACATAATCTTGTTGTTGCTGTGTACAATGATCACCTGATTCTGCTCATTTCATTTAGCATGAGTCCTTGTAAGTCTCTCCAGGCCTATCTGAAATCATCCTCCTGATCATTTCTTAGAGAACAATGATATTCCAATTACATTCATATGCCATAACTTATTCAATCATTCTTCAACTGATGGGCATCCACTCAATTTCCTGTTCCTTGCTACTACAAATAGGGCTGCCACCAACATTTTTGCACATGTGGGTCCTTTCCCTTCCTTTATGATTTCCTTGGGATACAGGCCCAGTAGAGACACTGCTGGATCAAAGGGTATGCCCAGTTTCATAAATCTTTGGGCATAAGAACTAGAATATATTTTTCAAGTGTCTCCTATGCATAAGGAACTGTGCTAGACCCATGTTGGGGCTAGGAGAGAGGTTCATCTACCCATGGAATATTAGTCCTAGACCTTAATAAATATATAATGTGACTGAGAAGATAACACATGTAAGAGTAAGGAATTACAGAGATAGTATGGTATAATGGATGGACTGTTCTGGGAGCCAGAACACCTAGCTTATACCCACATTTTGCCACATGCAGTTGGGTGACTCTGGGCTAGTCATCTTTGTCCCCCTTCCCCAAGCAACTTCCTAAGACTATAAATTGCCTGGCATTTACTGTTTTTCACTGGTAAAGGGATTTTCTTTATTGGAATTTCCCTATGCCAGTGAAATCATATATCTAGACCATCCCATCCTACCCCTAGAAAAGAAATAAAAATGTAAATAATAGGAAACAGTGTAAATAGCAGTTCTGAATGCCTCTTTGTATCTAGAATTTTTCCAAATTTCCACAGAGCAAGACTTGAAATTGCCAAGACATATTATCTACATGTTGGAGCAAAGGGAATTGCCTTGGATGGCAGAGATAAATGTTGGGGCTTCTAACAGCTTATTCTTCCCCATGTACTGTGTCATTTAGTGATGCTGTTCCTTACACAAAGTGCCTCCAATTCTTGATTGGACATTTTCATTGGCTGTCCCTCATCCTCCTCATCTCTGGCTCTGGACTTTTTTCCTTTAAGTCTCAAGTAAAATCTCACTTTTTATAAGAATTCTTTTCTAATCACCCTTAAATGCTAAAGCCTTTCTTCTGAGATAACCTCCAACTTATCCTCTCTATATCTTGTTTATACATAATTATTTCTATACTCTCCTCCCCAACAGACTGTGAGCTCTTAGAAGATTACAGACTTTTTTTTTATCTGTCGTAACACAATTAGGATAATACTTCACACCATAGACCAGGCTTAAAAATGAGTTTTGACATAAAAATCTCAATTTTATTGATATATTTTTTATATCCTCCTCATTTCCAAAAGTATCTTCTTCCCTCAGCAAAACATCTCTAAAAACAAAGATTAAAAAGGAAAAAGAAAAATGTCAATTTACAAAAATAGCCAGTACATCAACTTTGTCAGATGTGAACTTTTGGATCTGAGGTAAAATCTCAGGGTTGTTGTTTTCTCTTCTATCTTCTTCTTATTAGTAGTTTGGAGAAAGCTTTTATATGGCTACTAAAAGTTTGTACTTTTTCCCCTCAATAGTATTTTATTGTTCAAATTATATGTATAGTTTTCAACATTCATTTTTGTAAGAGTTTGAGTTCCAAATTTTTTCTCCTTCCCTCTTCAAGACAACAAGCAATCAGATATAAGTTGTGTATATTTGTACTTCTTTTTGCGAAATTTTTATTTATATCCTTTTATCACTTGGTCAGATAGATTTGGGTAAATTAGACATCAGACTCTTATCAGAGATATTGTGTAAAAATCAATGTCCTCTACTCCCATCCCCCCATACTTTCCCTTCTTATCCCTGCAATAATCTTGTTCCTTTTGAAAGAATTTCAATTTTATGTAATTGAAATAGTTCATTTTATCTTGTGTGATCTCTATTTTCCCTCATTTAGTTAACAATTTCCCCCCAGCCTCGAAGGTAGTTATTCTCTTCTAATTGTTTTATAGAGTGACTTTTTTTTTTTTAACATTCAAGTTATGTTTCTATTTGAGCTTATTGTGGTATATTGTGCAAGACATTAGTCTAAACATAATTATTGCCAAACTTCTTTTCACTTTTCCCAACATTTCTTTTCCAATAAAGTTCTTTCCCAAAAAAAGAAACAAGCATTTATTAAGTGCTTTCTATGTGCTAGACACATAATATTTATATATTCTCAGTGACCTTCATAGTCTGTTCCAATGATCTCTTTTTCTAATTTTTAAAATCATTTACACTGAATTATGAATATTACTGCTTTAGAATATAAAGTGTGGGGCAGCTAGATGGTACAGTGGATAGAGCATTCAGGAGGACCTGTGTGTGTGTGTATTTGTGTATCTATATCTATATCTATATCTATATCTATATCTATATCTATATCTATATCTATATCTATATCTATATCTATATCTATATCTATATCTATAACTATATATCTCTATCTGTATCTCTATCTCTATATCTATATCTATATCTCTATATAATGGGACAGTGGATAGAGTGCTAGATAGACCTGGTGTTAGGAAGACTGATCTTCCTGAATTCAAATCTGGCCTCAGACACCAACTAGCTATGTCACTGAGCAACTCATTTAATCTTGTTGGCCTCAGTTTTCTCATCTGTCAAATCTGGAAAAGGAAATGGCAAACCACTCCATAATCTTTGCTAAGAAAATCCCAAAGGGGTCAAGAAAAGTTGGAAAAAACTGAACAACTTTTTTCCTACTTTTCTTCCCACCCCATTACTTTCTTTGAGATTCTAGATATTTTCTTTTTTTCCAAATGAATTTTCTTAAGATTTTGTTTATATATAATTTGACATAGCAGTAAATGTACAAATTGCTTTATAACTAGAGATAAGAGTACTATACCTGGAATCAAGAAGAGCTGAGTTCAAATATAGACTCTGACACTTACTATGTGGTCTTGGCAACTTTTTAAATCTCTGTCTGCCTTAGTTTCATATGAGAATAATAATACTGCCTACTTCCCAAGGTTATTGTGAGATCAATTAAGATAATATTTGTAATATGCTTTACAAACATTAAAGTGTTGTGTAAGTGCTAGCTATTATTGTTATCATTTAGGCAATATCATTGTTTTTCATTAAACAGCTTAATCAATATTCATACTTTAATATTTCTTTCTTATTGTAGCTTTTTATTTACCAGATATATGCATGGGTAATTTTTCAGTATTGACAATTGCAAAGCCTTTTGTTCCAATTTTTCCCCTCCTTCCCCTCCCCCTTAGATGGCAGGTTGACCAATACATGTTAAATATGTTAAAGTATAAATTAAATACAATATATGTATACATGTCCAAACAGTTGTTTTGCTGTACAAAAAGAATCGGACTTTGAAATAATGTACAATTAGCTTATGGAGGAAATCGAAAATGCAGGTGGAGAAAGGTAGAGGGATTGGGAATTCTGTGTAGTGGTTCATAGTCATCTCCTAGAGTTCTTTGGCTGGATATCCTGGTTCAATTCATTACTGCTCTATTGGAACTAATTTGGTTCATTTCATTGCTGGAGAGGGCCTCGTCCATCAGAATTGATCATTATATAGTATTGTTGTTGAAGTATACAACAATCACCTGGTCCTGCTCATTTCATTCAGCATCAGTTCATGTAAGTCTCTCCAGGCCTTTGTGAAATCATCCTGTTGGTCATTTCTTACAGAACAATAATATTCCATAATATTCATATACCACAATTTGTTCAGCCAATCTGCAATTGATGGGCATCCACTCAGTTTCCAGTTTCTAGCCACTATGAAAAGAGCTGCCACAAACATTCTTGCACATACAGGTCCCTTTCCCTTCTTTAAGATCTCTTTGGGATATAAGCCCAGTAGTAACACTGCTGAGTCAAAGGGTATGCACAGTCTGATAACTTTTTGAGCATAGTTCCAAATCACTCTCCAGAATGGCTGGATGTATTCACAATTCCACCAACAATATATCAGTATCCCAGTTTTCCCGCATCCCCTCCAAATTGCGCATTATCTTTCCCCGTCATTCTAGCCAATCTGACAGGTGTGTGTAGTGGTATCTTAGAGTGGTATCTCTTAATTTGCATTTCTCTGATTAATAATGACTTGGAGCATCTTTTCATATGGCTAGAAATAGTTTCAATTTCTTCATCTGAGAATTGTCTGTTCATACCTTTGACCATTTATCAAATTGGAGAATGGCTTGATTTCTTATAAATTAGAGTCAATTCTCTATATATTTTGGAAATGAGACCTTTATCAAAACGTTTGACTATAAAACTGTTTTCCCAGTTTATTGCTTCCCTTCTAATCTTGTCTGCATTAATTTTGTTTGTACAAAAATTTTCAATTTGATATAATCAAAATTCTTTCCTCTTCCACAAATCTGAGAGGTAAACTATCTTCTAATTTATTTATAATCTCATTCTTTATGCTTAGGTCATGAACCCATTTTGACCTGACCTTGGTGTATGGTGTTAAGGGTGGGTTAATGCCTAGTTTCTGCCATACTAATTTCCAATTTTCCCAGCAATTTTTGTCAAACAGCGAGTTCTTATCCCAAGGTTGGGGACTTTAGGTTTGTCAAACACTAGATTATTAAAGTTATTGACTATTTTGTCCTTTGAACCTAATCTATTCCACTGATCAACTAGTCTATTTCTTAGCCAATACCAAATGTTTTGATGACTGCTGCTTTATAATATAATTTTAGATCTGGTACAGCTAGGCTGCCTTCATTTGATTTTTTTTTTCATTAGTTCCCTTGAAATTCTTGACCTTTTGTTTTTCCATATGAACTTTCATACTTTAATATTTCAAAGGACACATGATGTCATTGGTATAATTGTCCTCCAAAGAGCACAACTGTTCCCTTTCATTCTTGTCTGTAAGGTTTTATCCTGGGGTGGTTCTCCCCCTTGATCTCTTGAGCTAGGATAGATAGCAATGGGCAGACTATCCTTTTTTATATGATAATGAATAAGATGCTTTATTGTTATTATTTTTTAGATTTTAATAGTATTTTATCTTTCCAAATACATGCAAAGATAGTTTTCAACATTCACCTTTGCAAAACTTTGTGTTCCAAATTTTTTTCTCTCTCCCTTTCTCCCCTTCTCCCCAAAATAGCAAGCAATCTGATATAGGTCAAACATGTACAATTCTTCTAACATATTTCATATTTATCATGCTGTACAAGAAAAATCTGATCAAAAGGGAAAAAATACAAGAAAGAAAAAGACAGACGAACAATAATAAAAGGTGAAAATACTATACTTTGCTCCATATTCGATCTCCATGGCTCTCTCTCTGGATGTGGATGGCACTTTCCATCACAAGTCTGTTGGAATTATCTTGGATCACTTCATTGTTGAAAAGACACTATTTTTTTTCTCCTTGGTTTCACTACCTGAGTGGACTGCTGTTTCTTCTGGTTGTACTATCTGATATATTTGACCTCTTCTCCTATGTAATTATTCATTGGTAATGAAACCATGAAATGGTTCAGTATAAGAACAATAATAAAATTTCTATAGAATTTTTATGTTTATAACCTTACAATGTCAGTGGATCTTTTGTTTGATTTTTCCTTTGGGAGGTACATATGATCCTATGATTACCTTGATCAAGGAACTCCCAGGGAAGAGATTCCCTCTGCCAAAGCAGATTAGCAATTATTTTGCAATTTACAGTTTTAAAGAAGCATGGGGGGGGGGAGAATAGGGTAAAAACCAGATTAAATGACTTGTCCAGAGTCACCCAGCCATTACCTATTATTAAAGACTGGTGTTGAATCCAGGTATTTCTTAATCCAAGATTGTTTGTCTACTACATTAGAGGTTAACAAATATTTTGACCTCAGAACCTCTTTATGCTCTTAAAAATCATTGAGGAGTCCCAAAGAGGTTTTGTTGAAATAGATTATGTCTATTGATATTTAACTCTATTAGCAGCTAATTGTTTCTGCGCAGTTGTTTAAATGATGTTCTACTCTTTGTGACTCCTGTAGTGACAGAAGAGGTTTACTATTTCCTTCTCCAACTGATTTGACAGATGAGAACCAAGGCAATCAGGGTTAAGTAACTTAATCAGGGTCACACAACTAGGAAGTGTCTAAAGTCGGATCTGAACTCAGGAAGATGAATCTTTCTGATTCCAGGACTAGCATTCTATCTATTGGGCTACCTACTTACCTATTCATTAGACATTATTAAGAAAATAGTTTTGCTGGGACACTGATACATTGTTGGTGGAACTGTAAATATATCCAGCCATTCTGGAGAGCAATTTGGAACTGTCCTTAAAAAGTTATCAAACTATGCATGCCCTTTGACCCAGCAGTGTTACTACTGGGCTTATATCCCAAAGAGATCTTAAAGAAGGGAAAGGGACCTGTATGTGCAAGAATGTTTGTGGCAGCTCTTTTCATAGTGGCTATAAATTGGAAACTGAGTGGATGCCCATCAATTGGAGAATGGCTGAATAAATTGTGGTATATGAATATTATGGAATATTATTGTTCTGTAAGAAATGATTAGGAGGAGGATTTTAGAGAGGCCTGGATGGAGAGACTTACATGAACTGATGCTGAGTGAAATGAGCAGGACCAGGTGATTGTTGTATACTTCAAAAACAATGCTATATCATGACCAATCCTGATGGATGTGGCCATTTTCAACAATGAGATGAACCAAATCAGTTCCAGTTGAGCAGTAATGAACTGAATCAGCTACACCCAGCGAAAGAACTCTGGGAGATAACTATGAACCTACATAGAATTCCCAATACCTCTATTTTTTTCTGCCTGCATTTCTGATTTCCTTCACAGACTAATTGTACACTATTTCAAACTCCGATTCTTTTTGTACAGCAAAACAACTGTTTGGACATGTATACATATATTGTATTTAACTTATACTTTAACATATTTAACATGTATTGGTTAACCTGCCATCTGGGGGAAGGGGTGGGGGGAAGGAGGGGAAAAGTCGGAACAAAAGGTTTTGCAATTGTCAATGCTGAAAAATTACCCATGCATATATCTTGTAAATTAAAAAAAAAAGAATTAAAAAGATTTTTTTATAAAAAAAAGAAAATAGTTTTGATCTTGCAGATCCTTTGAAAGGGTCTTGAGGATGATCCCCAGGGCATAAGAACAGTTATACTATACCATAGAAGGTGATATTTGTCACTGCTCTGGAACTTTCTGACATCAGAATCTGGGAATCAATTCTCACATTCAGTGATTCATTACTCCTACATTGGCTTCTCAGAAAACAATTCTAATTTTGATTTGTCTAAGGGGTTTTCTAGGAGGCAGCTAGATGGTTCAGTGGATAGAATGTTGGGACTGGAATCAGGAAGACCTGAATTCAAATTCAACCTCATATTCACTAGCTCTGTGATCCTGGGAAAGTCACTTAAAGTCTATTTTTCTTTAATTCGTTGGATAAGGAGATGGCAAACCACTCTAGGATCTTTGCCAAGAAAACCCCACATAGGATCAAGATGAGTCAGACATGGCTGAACAACTGAGCAGAGGGTTTCCTAAAAAAGCAAGGTACTCAATGCATCATATGAAACAGGTATGGAACATGCCATTTTATTCCCCCATAGAAAGTAAGGATAGATATAAAGTATTATCTCTTCAAGGTTTATTGCTGAGTTAGATGTGATCAGAGCTCTGTGAAAAACATTTGTTTTCCAGCTTTTCCCTAGCCTTCTCCCAATGATATTGACTGCTCTCTTGGATACTGCAATGGCTGCCTTGCTAGCTTCCCAGGATCTCATTACTGAAAACCACAAGGTCATCCAGACTCAGATACCTACTTGGGGAAAGAAACACAAGAAAAGGGAGGTGGTTTTATCCTGGGAACAAGCCCAACGAGGTAGGCCAGCTGCTTTACTTGATGGCTTCCACTTGTGATCCCTTTTTGTCTGAGAAGTTTTTACATAACCCCGGGTATATAGCTATATAAAATAAGTATACAAACCAAACTGATAAAAATTATACTTTTGTGACCCCCACATTCAGGTACACAGTTACCCACAGATTAAGAAGCTTTGCTCTTATGGCACCTGATGCCATACAGCACATTTTGCCATTCAAGTTGATTGAACACAGCTCTCAATTGTCACCACACTTCCCAGGTTGTCTCTTCAGCATAATCATCAAGATCTATTTTAGCATTCAGTTAAAAGAGTTTTCATCATCACAGCACAGTATGTATCCTAAGTCTTCATGACCAACAGGAAGCAGTCATCTTTTTTTTTTCTCTTTTTTTATTATTATTTTTTAATTTTATAATTATACATTTTTGACAGTATATATGCATGAATAATTTTTAAATAACATTATCCCTTGTATTCATTTTTCCAAATTTTCCCCTCCCTCCCTCTACTCCCTCCCCTAGATGACAGACAATCCCATACATTTTACATGTGTTACAGTATAACCTAGGTACAATATATGTGTGTACATCCAATTTTCTTGTTGCACTTTAAGTATTAGATTCTGAAGGTGTAAGTAACCTGGGTAGATAGACAGTAGTGCTAACAATTTACATTCACTTCCCACTGTTCCTTCTCTAGGTGTAGTTGTTTCTGTCCATCATTGATCAACTGGAAGTGAGTTGGATCTTCTTTATGTTGAAGATATCCACTTCCATCAGAATATATCCTCATACAGCATTGAAGTGTATAGCGATCTTCTGGTTCTGTTCATTTCACTCAGCAGCAGTTGATGTAAGTCTCTCCAAGCCTCTCTGTATTCCTCCTGCTGGTCATTTCTTACAGAACAATAATATTCCATAACATTCATATACCATAATTTACCCAACCATTCTCCAATTGATGGGCATCCATTCATCTTCCAGCTTCTAGCCACTATGAAAAGGGCTGCCACAAACATTTTGGCACATACAGGTCCCTTTCCGCTCTTTAGTATTTCTTTGGGATATAATCCTAATAACAGCAATGCTGGGTCAAAGGGTATGCACAGTTTGATAACTTTTTGAGCATAGTTCCAAATTGCTCTCCAGAATGGTTGGATTCTTTCACCAACAATGTATTAGTGTCCCAGTTTTCCCACATCCCCTCCAACATTCATCATTATTTGTTCCTATCATCTTAGCCAATCTGACAGGTGTGTAGTGGTATCTCAGAGTTGTCTTAATTTGCATTTCTCTGATCAGTAGTGATTTGGAACACTTTCATATGAGTGGATATAATTTCAATTTCATCATCTGAGAATTGTCTGTTCATATCCTTTGACCATTTATCAATTGGAGAATGGTTTGATTTCTTATAAATTAGGATAAATTATCTATAGATTTTGGAAATGAGACCTTTATCAGAACCTTTAACTTTAAAAATATTTTCCCAATTTGTTACTTCCCTTCTAATCTTGTTTGCATTAGTATTGTTTGTACATAAGCTTTTTAGTTTGATGTAATTAAAATCTTCTATTTTGTGATCAATAATGATCTCTAGTTCTCCTCTGGTCATAAATTCCTTCCTCCTCCACAGGTCTGAGAGGTAGACTATTCCCTGTTCCTCTAATCTATTTATTATCTCCCTCTTTATGCCTAAATCATGGACCCATTTTGATCTTATCTTAGTATATGTTGTTAAGTGTGGATCCATATCTAATTTCTGCCATGAAGCAGTCAGATCTAAAAAGGTTCTGAAGGGGCAAAAGTCCATGGGCTTGACATTATTGACATCAATGCCACTTGACATTACCTAAAAGGGGATACCACTTAGGGCTATAACACAATGAGTTTGGAAAATTAGATGGAAGACAAATATTTGAAGGACTTAAAAAGCTAAGCAGAAGACATTTAGTCTCTTAAGTGAATCCAAAAGGGCTTACTTGATATGGCAACATTTTCATAGTTTGTTTAACATTTTGTTCTTGAACCCCTTTTATATGATTAGGTCATGAAAGTCCTTCTCCCTTACACATATTCTACCCTAATAGTTGTATAGAGTCACCGGAATTTATTGAGTAGGGGAGTGAAATGGTCAAATTTATGATTAAGAGAAATCATATTGACAGCTGTGTGTAGAATAGAGTGGGGAAAGGTTTGAGGCAGAGGAATCAATTAGGAGGCTATCACAATAATGTAAGCCTAAGGCGATGAGGAAAAATAAACAGAGAAGTTATAAAATTTGGGAATGTACATACTAAGATTCATCCAGGGATTCTATAGATACATTCTTTGCAGAAATAAAAATAGGCTGATAATTGGGAGAAATATTAATTGCTCATAAGTAGGCCAGATCAATATAATAAAAATGACAGTTCTACCCAAATTAATTTATCTATTCAGTAATATACCAAACTCCCCAAACAATATTTTATTGTCCTAGAAAAGTGATAAAGAAATTCACACAGAAGCAAAAAGGTCAATAAATAGTAAGGTAGTAATAAAAAAAAAAATGGAAGGGAGTCTATTGGTAGCTGTAGAGAGAATAAGTTTTATTACCTTAATAAGAGAGTTTGTCGACTTAACATAGCCGAATCAGCTTTGTTTTATGCCTCCACTTTGTGATTAAGCTGTTTTGAATAAGTTGTTTTTCCATAAGCTGTTTTACAATAATTAGATAAGCACCTGTGTAGTATGAGGTAGTAAACAACATGTGTGTTTTCTTATACAACTGATAAACATATGCGGACCCTCTGATAAGGCAGACCACCTATGAATAATTATTATAAATAACTTTATCAGTAAATTTGAAGTAAATTACCAACCAAACTATGTGGTAAACAGCTTAGGAACCTCCATACCTAAAAGTTTAAAGATCCCACCTGTGGTCCCAGTCATCAGCCTTTCCTAAAGTGCTAGGAGGCCTGAGGTTTATTTTGTCCACACCTGAGACTTGAGCAGATTTATGTTTGCTTAAGAACAGTGTTGATTGATTGACAGAGATTTGCCAAATGACCATGAGATACACAGTGAGAGATACACAGCCTCCAGCTAGGCAGAGAGGGAACCTTTCCATGAATCACGTATGAAAGAATCTTACTGGAACTTCTAAGACTCATGCTGATGGTGTGTTCTTAAATAAGGGTATTATTTGCACTCTGATTAATACTGGTTGACGATATGCATTGAGAAATGTATGCAAATTAGTATTTTCACCCAGTAATTAGCATTTGTGTACAGAACATTACAGTACCAGATAACTAAATATATTAACTATACTGCAAAGCAGCAATCTTTCAGACAATTTGACACTCACTAAAAAAAAAAAAGAAAGAGATCGATCAATGGAACAGATTAAACATAAAATACAAAGAAACAAACACATTAGTGTAGGATTACTCAAACCCAAAGATGCAAGTTCCTTGGGGAAGGATTATTTGACAAAACCTACTGAGAAAACTAGAGAGGAGTCTGGCAGAAATCACATTTAGTCCAACACATCACACCATACATCAAGATGAGCTCCAAATGGATTAAGCCTAGACTCCAAAGAAATAAAAGAAATAGGAAAAATACATACACAAATATTTATAGCAACTCTTTTCATGGTAGTCAGAAATTAGAAACTAAAGGGAGCAGCCTATTAGGGAATGATTAAATAAGTTGTGGTAGAAGGATGTAATCAAATATTACTGTACCATAAGAAATGGTGAAACTTCTGCCCCAGGACTCCCCCCTCCCCCTTTTGATTTGACAGTTCTTCCCAGGACTTCTATTTATGGAAGTCACCAAGGCCATTCATCACTACATTTTCCTGCTAGGCTTTACTCCCTTGGACTGATCTGTCATGTCCCATGAGCCTTCCTTCTTCTATATTGCCTTTCCTCATTAGAATATAAACTTTTTGAGGGCAGGGACCATTTATATTTTTACTTGTATTTGTATTCTTGGTAGGTGCTTGGCACATAGTAAGCTCTTAATAAATACCTGTGGACTGACATATTGGAATGAACAGTTTCATAGGAAGCTGAAAAAATCTCTGTGAACATCAGATGGAAAAAGAAGGTGCACAACTAGGAGAACAATTTGGACCATGATGGTATAATAAAGGAAAACAATATGGAAAGACTTTAAAATTTATCATCATAATTACAAACCAAGAGATCAAAAAATGAAGATAAAACATAATAATGATAATAACAACAAATCTAACACTTATATTAATTATTATTCAGTCTTTTCAATTGTGTTCAATTCTCTGTGATTTCATTTTGGGATTTTCCTGGCAAAAATACTGTAGTGGTTTGTCATTTCTTTTTTCAGTTCATTTTATAGATGAGAAAACCAAGGAAAGCAGGATTAAGTGACTTCTCTGGTGTCATACAACTAATAAATGTCTAAGGCCAGATTTGAACCCAAGAAGATGAATCTTTTTGAGTCCAGAAGTATTTATTGTATGCTTTAAAGTACTTTACAAATATTGTCTTATTTGATTGTCACAAGAGAGGTGCTATTATTGTTACTCACCTCATGACAGAGAAATGACGAACTTAAATGACAAAAGATATAAGTAATTAGATATGGCCAGTGTGGAAATTTGTTTTGACAGAGTATGAAGCTTTATTCATTCATTCATTCATTTAACTATCTATCTGTGTAGCTATCTATCTATTTATTTATTTATTTTTCAGCTGTGAGGATTTTACTTTGGTTTTTTAATTTGTCCCTGGGTGGGGGAATATTGGGTTAGTGAGAATGACATATTAATGAAAAATGTTTGCTAATTGAAAAAATAAAATAGCAAATTTTTCAAAGTCAGGGGGAAAAATATGTGAGAAGGGTCTGACCTAAGGTGGTAGTAGCTATATGAATAAAGACATCAAATTAGAGAGATATTGAAGAGGTAGAAAAGGCAGGATATGACAGTTGATTAGATACATAAGTAGAGTGAGGAAGTCCAGAATAACAGAATGGGATACTGATATAATGGTGGTGCTTTGAATAGAAATAGGGAGGTTTGAAAGAGGGAAAGTTCTTTTGAAGGATTGGTTGGATTGGATGGCTTCTTAGGTCCCCTTCAGCTTTGAGATTCTGTTAAATAAATGCTACTTAAGTGCTATTTGAGTTGAATGAAACTGAAAGTTTTCCCATCCCCAGATCAGACTTTTCAGTAGTTTATCTAGCACCAGGCAGTAGATGAGGTTCCCCTAACCACCTTTGCATATTCCTCCAAGAGTGAACCAGAACAGAAAGCCTCTTTCTCTCTGAAATATACAAATAATCATCCCTGGTCCGGGAAAGGAACATATGCAGCTTGGGAGTCTGGCTTTCCAGACATGCACATGCTAAGGTGTCCTTTAAAAGGCTGGCATTCTATAGGAGTAATGCACAATGACATTTTCTTCTGGTACAAGTTGATCAGAGACATTCTAAATGAGAAATATTGAAAACACAGCATTGGCTAGGGAGAGCAGGGAATGAGGGGGAATTTATTTCTGAATCTTTTCTTGTTTCTTCATCCTGAATTCTGCTTGCTAGTTACTTGGTATCTATTAGCATTGCTCTCCAAAGCTTTTAGTTCATATTCCCACAGTTACTTTCACAAGCCTGATAGATTTTCTGGGTCTGGTTTACTCAGCTGCTCTTTCACTCTAGCAATAGGTCAACCACCAGTCTGCAGAGTCTTTGCTGAGTCTCCAGGGATCTTCAAAGTAGCATTTACAGCCTCACGTTCACCAGGCAGGCTGCTGACCCTCAAGTTATCTCTGCAGTTGATTCCTCTGGATGGAAGATGCATGAGCAAATGAAGTAATTTTCCTGACCTAAAATAATCCTCATGTATTAATGATGTGATGCTGGTTTCAACTGAAAACTTAGGTCCTTCCCCCATCCAAGTTAAATTGAAAAAGACTATGATATTTCGGCAAAAAGAACAATTGCAATATTGTTCAGTACTTATTATCTATCTATTATCTATCTATCTATCTATCTATCTATCTAGCAAGATTGTCTCAGAAATTCCAAATCTGTGGAAAGGCAGATTAGTTTCTCACTGGACAGAAATACAGCAGTTTCTCTTCTTGCTGGTTGAATCAAGGTGAAGAACCTTTAGAGATATAACTTACATTTAAATAAAACAAAGCCTAAGAAAAGAGACTCCTGGCTTTTTTAAAGCTCAGTCCATTAACAAAAAGTAACAACAACTCAAGTCAAAACAGTTTTCTTTGGGTCACATTCTAATTGCTCTCTGAATAAGCAGGGAGTCATTCTGAGATTAGTTATCTTCAAAGGTTAGAAGCTCTTCCTTGTGTCTACTTTTAATTTCCCTTCCTTTAAGAATCTTATCTTTATACCTTTTTGTTAACAGTTCTAGACAAATAATCTTTCATTGCAATATCTGTTCCTTTTGGATGTAAATGAAAAGAGTCTATATAATCAAGTGAGACAGTATGAGATGTCACCCCAGTATAATGAAGGAAAAAGAGTTTCTAAAATACATGATGCAGAACAAATTTGGTTAAATCAAATGGTTGTCCTTTGTTCTTTTATCCTGCAACTTTGCTAAAGTTATTAATTTTTTCTAGTAGTTTTTTAGTTGATTTTCTAGGATTCTGCAACTGTGCCATCATATCATCTGCAAAGAATGATAATTTTGTTTCCTCATTACCTATTTTAATTCCTTCAATTTCTTTTTCTTCTCTTATTGCTAAAGCTAAAATTTCTAGTACAATATTTAATAGTAGTAGTGATAATGGATGACCTTGTTTCACTCCTGATCTTATTGGAATGCTTTTAGTTTATTCCTGTTACATATAATGCTTGCTGATGGTTTTAGATAGATGTTATGTATTATTGTAAGGAAAACTCCATTTATACTTATACTCTCTAGTATTTTTAATAGGAAGGAGTGTTGTATTTTGTCAAATGATTTTTCAGTTGAGATAATTGAGGCTTCTGTTGTTTTGATTATTTATGTGGCTAATTATGCTAATAGTTTTCCTGCTATTGAACCAATCCGGCATTCTTAGTATAAGAGCTACTTCACCATAGTGTATTAACATGGAGATCAGTTGCTGTAATCTCTTTGCTAATATCCAATTTAAGATTTTTGCATAAATATTCATTAGGGACATTGATCTATAATTTTCTTTCTCTGTTTTGGCCCTTTCTGGTTTAGGTATCAGCAACATATCTGTGTCATAAAAGGAATTTGGTATGTTCTTTGTTCTTGAAAAAGACTAAAATGACATCACAATGTTGGAGTCAAGGTATAATGTGTTTGACTATGGCTGATCATACCAATATGAGCTCAGAATGTTTTATCACCAGACAGTTACAGATAGTCCACATGGACATTTGGGGTGCAGATCTCTCTAAATCTGTATATCTCATCTTTCTTTACACAGAAATCTTCTGTTTCTTTGCCATTACTCATACTGTTTTCTATGCCTGGTGTACTCTCCCTTGCCTCTGTCCCTGGTAAATTCCTCTTTATCTTTTAAAATATAGTTGAGATTCTGATGTTGAGTGAAATGAGCAGCACCAGGAAATTGTTGTATACTTCAACAACAATACTATATGATAACCAATTCTGATGGATGTGGTCATTTTCAACAATGAGATGAACCAAATCAGTTCCAATAGAGCAGTAATGAACTGAACCAGCTACACCCAGCGAAAGAACTCTAGGAGATGATTATGAACCATTACATAGAATTCCCAATCCCTCTAATTTTGTCGCCTGCATTTTGGATTTCCTTCACAGGCTAATTGTATACTATTTCAAAGTCCAATTCTTTTTGTACAGCAAAAAAATTGTTTGGACATATATACATATATTGTATTTAATTTATACTCTAACATATTTAACATGTATTGGTCAACCTGCCGTCTAGGAGGGAGAAGGAGGGAAAAATTAGAACAAAAGGTTTGGCAATTATCAATGTAGTAAAATTATAAATAAAAACTATTAAAATAATAAAAAAACATATAGTTGAAATGCTACCTCCTCAAGAAACTTTTCTCTGATGTTCCCAAATTGAGAAAATATTTCCTCCCGTGGACCTCAAGTACTTTGTATCATTCTTATGTATTTGTTATGTATGTAACTCAGGTTTCATGCCTGGAGTCTGCATAAGACTTTTCATTAGTGGGGAGAATGATAATTCTACACTGTGCTTATGTGAAAGGAGAAGTTGGGACTAAAGTTTGGGGAGAAATATTTTTCTTTCTTGCTTTAAAAGAAGATACACATAGTTTTAGATTTTCTTTGGGACTGCCTCTGGAGAGAGAGATTTGGAAGGAAGACATGTAGGAAAAATCTAACTCTTTAGTAAAATCTGGATTTTCAACTTGACTCCCTAGAAACTTTGAGGAATTTCTCCTTGGATAAGATTGAAGATTTTTTTCTCTCTCAGTTGAGAGATCTCATTTATTTTCTGTAAAGTCTGGTATATTCTAAGCTATGTAACTTCTTTTATTTCTACTTTCTATGCTTGAATAAATGGATTTATACATATATGATATTTGGTGGAAAAAAATCAAGCCTTCACTATCTTCAATGGATAGTGACCAGAAAAGAACTTTGAATCTAAGGGGAAAAATCCTTCCCCAAGACTAGCAATATTTACATACAGATAGATACAATTTTTGTCTAGCTCTTCTCTGGAGTGAGTAGAGTGGCCAGCCTTGTAGCCTTTTCTCCTACTATTCCTTTCAGGCAGAAATAACCATTCCCTTGGAGAGGTGTAGAAAGTATTTCTAAAATGTGTATCACAGAATTCCTGAGAACTGCAGTTATATAAACCATATATACGTTTACTTAATCTAAATAGGTAGCACATACATCTTATTTGCATTATTGGGCATGTTAAGTCACCCTAACTTATATAGCAATCCCTCCCAGACAAAGCTACCTTTGGTTCAAGCTATTGTGTACAACTACATTTACCCAAAACCATGGATTATGAGCCCCCACCAATATATTTATGTTTTTTTCTAATCAGCCAGAGGATACAATTAATTTAAAGAAAGGACATTTAGTGAAATGGCATAACAAGAGAAGAAAAAATAAAACATATATTCTATAAAAGCAAAGTAAGAGATTCTGAGAACATGTCCTTAAACTGTTACTACAGATCTGATTATATTGGAAGGGAGGAAGCAAGAAAGTTAAATGAGTTATTGGTTCTAGACTTGGTTCTGTGAATAATTAACTATGTGTCTTTAGGTATATAGTTTCACATCTCTGGGTCTCAGTTTCCTTTTTGTGGTACTAGGGTATTGTGCCATGGAGACTTTCCAAGATAATTCTTAACATCCTGTGATTCTTTTTGAATTTCTTCATTCATGGATTTGTTCTTTAAAAGTAGAGTTGGAGAGCTACAGACTGGAGTAATACAGAGAAAGAAGGACTATTCAAAGAGAGACATGTAGGATCTCTTATAGAAAACCTGAGCTCAAGGCATCTTAAACTCACCATAAGGCCCCAGGAAAGGAAGAAGCATGAGGACAGTTAAGTTTGTAAGCCAAGATGAGAGGTAAAAAAAAAAAAGAAGAAGAAAAGAAAAGCAAATTGATGGCAGTAATGTATAAGTGGCAGAATGACAGATGAGTTCTTGGATCCAGCTTCCCAGAGCTAGCTGAATAGTACCTGTATAATACTGCATTCCTAAACCAAGTGAAGGAAATTTTAGACAAAATAGGACCTAGAGCTAAGCAAGGGAACAAACTATAATGTGGAGAAATAAATGTAGGGCTTGTACTTCACTAAAGTGGTGTGTGTGTGTGTGTGTGTGTGTGTGTGTGTGTGTGTGTGTGTATGTACGTGCACAGGTATGCCTACATACATATAGATGTATATATGTTTAGTCGCCCTAGCTGCTTTCTCTTGTCTAAGGAGAAATAAATGTAGGATTGCTCTTTAATTCTGGAAAACTGTATTGAACCTTGAGGGGAGATACTTATTAGAGAGATAGATTATTCAACTTTGAAGCAATTTTAAAATACTTTTCCTTTGTGGAAGTGACTCCATTCCATCCTAGCACTATAAGTCTAGAAGACTATATAAGTATTTAGGATAGGTAGAAACCCAGTAAAGAGAAAAAGAAAGTTGTTTATAGATTGGGATTTTGAATTTTCTATTGCATAAAATAAAGTCTGTCCTACTATGGTTAATTATTTGTTAGCATAATTAAGTGCTTATCTGGGATTCAAAGACCCTTTATCCTTCCTATGAATACTTGTGTAAGAACCAAATTTTGCTGTTCCTAGGGGAAACTCAAGATGGAAGCAATGAGCCAAAAAAAGTGTAAATATCAAGAAGCCATTACAAATGAACCTGTAAACCAAAAATCTTTCCAATATTGCTGTGAGGATAAAATGAGACAATAATTGTAGTGTCTGGCATATAGTAAGTGCTAACTGTAAATATTAGGAATGATGATGATGATGATGAAGACTGGAGAATCTTTACTCTTTTTTCTGACTCTCCAGATTTCTTTCTTCACCATGACCTAGAAGTTTGACCCTGGAAGATATCTCTATCCCCAGTCCTCTTCTCACTGATCAGTTTTTCCTGTAATTTCCATTTAAGGAAATGCCCAGGCTAAGCATATTCACTCTTTCATTCCTCTATAACCTCCAATCCTATTTTCCCTGTTTTTTCTCCACAATTTTCTTATTCTCTTCCTACCTCCTTTCATCTCCTTCATGTGTGTTATCTTTCTCCATTAGAAAATACACTCCTGGAGGGCAAGGAAAAGAGATCCCCCTTATTCTTATATTTGTGTCCCCAGTGTTTAGCACAATGGCTAGCATCTAGTAAATACATAATAATTTCTTGTTGACTTGTAAAGGTAGGAAGGACCCAGGTTACGAAGAGCTCTAAATATCAAACAGCTCTAAATATCATAATACAGTTCCCTGAAGTTTCTTGAAAAAAAGGGTATCATGATTAAACCTCTGCTCTAGGAAAATCCCTTTGGCAACTCTGCAAAACACATGTTAAAATGAAACAGGAAGAAACTTGAAGGAGATAGTGCATATATAAGATCACTTAAATAATCCAATACTATATAATTATTGAAATAATAATCATCCTTGAACTAGAGTGGTTTCTGTGTCAGAGTAGAGGAGGAGACATGCTATAAAAGTAGAAACAATGAAATTTGACCAAAGATTGCGTATGTTGGATGAGTGAGACTGAGGAGAAGAAGTTGACAGTGAGGCTGAGTCTGCATGACTGGGAGGATGGTGGTACCCTGGACTTGGTGAGTTTGAGATGCTTACAGGATATATATTTCTCCAAGAGACATGAGCCTTAGGAATTCCCCTTCTCTTTTGAGAAAGTCAAATCTCCAAACTCTTGAACTTGCTGTTATACTCAAAGCCATGCCCAAGCCTTCAAATCTCCCAGGTCTGCTAGAAGGACAGATTCTGGGGTCATGTTGCCTAGGAATGTAGACTATGGGGAATTCCAGATCTTGTGAATTTTCCAAGTTCACAGGTGATAACCTGCTCAATGAGATAGGGGAGTATGACACTTCCTCCCCTAATCTTCTTGCTGTCACTTTTTTTTTTAAATTATAGCTTTTTATGTTCAAAATACATACTTGGATAATTTTTGCTATTCACCCCTACAAAACCCTGTATTGTAATTTTTTCCCTTCCTTCCTCTCCCCTTCCCTAGTCAGCAAGTGATCCAATATATATTAAACATGGCTTGCTGTCACTTTGATCTAGACATGATCAGGATGCTCCTGATCGATCAGGATCCAGAAAGAAGCTTAACTCTTTTGTTTCTGTACTAGGTACTACTGAACTGGCTTGTTTTGTTATACTTGATCTCATAATGCATGGCTGATTCTCTTCAACCAATCACAATACATTTATTATGGGGCATCATCCCTGACACCAGGAAAGACTGAAGGCAAAAGGAAAAGAGTATAACAGAGGATGAGATGGATTGATAGTATCTTGGAAACAATGAACATGAACCTGGATGAATTTTGAGAAATAGTGGAGGACAGGAGTAGAAGTGCCTGATGTATTATGGTCCATGGAATCATGAAGAGTAGAACATTATTGAATAACAACAGGGTATCATCTGTTTTCACCTAGTGATTAAAGCATTTCTTTCCTTCCAAATTAATTAAGGACTTGCTTAGACCTTTGATCAAATCAGTTGAGAAGACTGGGCCTTCCATGTTTACTTTAATTGTGGTTGGGGTATAAATCCCCTCTTTTACACATGATATTAGCTATGCTAAGTCTACCTCTCCTATTCATTTACAAATCCTACAGAGGTGTTTTTGGGTTGGGGAATTTTTTTTTTTTTGATTAGCCTTTTCTGGCCAAAAAGACATTTACATGAAGGAGCAAGAAAGGCACAGATAGGACCTTTTTCTGGGGGCAATAGGGAACTATAGAGCCTTGAGAAGGAACTTTGCCTGGAGCCTGGCAGAGAACTAAATGAAGAAAAAGCCTACAAAGAATCCCAGAGTAAGGGAGTGAAGGGTGCAAAGAAAGTCAGAAGAAGCCAGGTCATTCAAACCAGATGAGACAATTAAAGACCCACAAATGTAAGAACAATTCCCCAAATTCTCCTCATGTTGGAACTGTGAATGGAAATTGGCATTGATCTTTTCTAAGAAGGTGAGTGACTAATGGGAGAGTTCCTTTTCTTTTCCAAAGATTTTATTTTGCTTGCCTCAGTTTCCCCCCCCCCAACATAAAGGCATTGTGGAGAGAATGAAGATTTTGAAGTCAGGAAAACTTCAGTTCAAGTCCTGGTACTCACTGGTTGTATGTTTTTTGGCAAGGACTTAATCTCTACATGTTCTAGTAAATTCCTTAAATCTATACATGGTAGAAAAGC
Organism: Sminthopsis crassicaudata; assembly: GCF_048593235.1. Classification (NCBI taxonomy): domain Eukaryota; kingdom Metazoa; phylum Chordata; class Mammalia; order Dasyuromorphia; family Dasyuridae; genus Sminthopsis; species Sminthopsis crassicaudata. The sequence continues at coordinate 108,239,675 of NC_133617.1, forward strand.
CTGCTGTCTTACATTGATAGGAGTTTCTTCACTGAGTAGTTCCCCATAACCAATGAATCATAGGTCTAGTTACAGTTCCTATTTTTGCAATAAAGTTAGACCTTTCTTTAAAAATGCCTTTACTGATACCTTTAGTTTTGACATAGCATTCATTTTCAAATATATTCCTCTCTCCTCTCTTCCCCAGAGGTCCATTTCTTGCAGTTAAGTATTTTAAATAGCTGTTTTCAATCCTGAATCCAAAAATCTCATCAGAAAAATCATCTAACAGCATTGAGCCTAACTGTTTTACACATAATCTCTACTACTTCTGCACAGAAAGTAGGGAAGTTCATTTTCTCATTGCTTCTCTGGGGCTAATTTTGGCATCTTTTTACATCATAAACTGTATGCTTCTGAGGGAGTTGACATTAGGGTGGTGTCAGATATGGTGTTGCCAGATTTTTCTAGGTAAAGCCTGTGAAAAAGAGAAGTGAGAAATTCCCCACAAGGGTTAGGCCCTTTAATGTCATGCAGCCTCTGACCCAAGAGTCAGCATTATATTTGAGATTAAAGGAATAAGGAATTTCAGGAATCACATAGGGAGGAAAGATAGATAGCGAATAGTTTGGAAATACAAAATACTCTCACTTGTCTAGTACCACATTACAACCTGCCTCCCCTGCCTAACCCTTCAGCTCAGGCGATGGAATTCCCCTGGGAAGCTCAAATGAGGGCAGCTGAGCCAAAAGTAGCATTTTTGATGACAACCAGCTGGGGCCCCAAGAGAATTTTAACAGGAGTGCGGGCCAAAGGAGGATATGAACTATGAAGGGCCTAGATTCTGTGTTGTTCCAAACCCCACCCACGCAGACCTGGGGAGCAGAGGAACTTCTCAAAAAAGGCTGGGCCTTGCTATTAAGAGACCTCTGCTACCAGTGCAATTTTCTCCTGGGTGGACCTGGAGCAGAATCAGAAAATAGAGTTGCACAAAATTGTTTTCTGTGAACTAAGCTCAACCTAAATTCAGGACCATTTATTCATCCATCTACCTCTTCTATCTGGAATAAAGCCAATAAACTTAAAAGGGGCAAATAGGCTGGATGTCACAAAAGTCCGCTTACTAAACCCCATATTCTTTACTCATAGTTGGGAAGCCTCTTGGATGCTCATTTAGAGCCACTATACTCTTATTTTAAATATTATTCTAATAAGCCTGATGAGATTTGTTTTTCCCATCTATAGGAAATTAGAAGAAGCATATTGGAAAAGAGAGGGGGAGAAGGTGACACAGATAGGTATTCTGGCTACTTTAAGAAATGTCTACTGAAAATATAATGATAAAGATAGCAGGGTGTAGAAGAAAAAGTGTTGAAGAAGGAAATAGCCAGCCATTTTTTGCCAAGAATCCCCCAAATGGCATCATGAAGAGCCAGAATTAACTGGAACAATTCAACAATAACAACAACAGAGGGGAAAAAAAACCATGGAGAGGGAGAGGGAGAGAGAGAGGAGAGAAGAGGAGAGGAGAGGAAAGAAAAGGAGAGGAGAGGAAAGAAAAGGAGAGGAGAGGAGGGGAGGGGAGGGGAGAAGCACCTGAAGTGGCTCAGGACACTGGAAGAAAAAAGAAATTGAAGGCTTCTCCTCTCTCCCTCTTGTGTACTTTACCCCTTCCCCTCATAAAATTACAGGGCATTGATCTAAATCAATGAGGAAAGAGTTCTATAACAATTGGAATATAGCTGCAATTTTGGGATCCTGACATTGCAAGAGGAGACAGGAAAACTAGGGAAAGAAAAATTCAAAACAACATTAGTCTGGGGCCAATGGGTCTAAGATTAAATGTCCCTATAGATTTCCATAAGCCTCCAAAGTGTTACTGTGTTAGAGCAGGGAACAATAACTTACGTTCATGATAATGACTTGTAGTCCTTAAGGAAAGGTCAAATTATATATATTCATTGGACTCTGTTTAGGAAGACAGGAAAGAAGAGAATATATTTTAGAATATTTTCTCTCAAAAATTATTGGAATTAAAAAAAGTTGGTTTTTAAATCTTCAATTATTAGAAGAATTCCTTTATATGGGGCATGAAACAAACCAGGATACCAGTTCTGTGAGTTATTACTGTCTCAGGAACTGATTCAAATACTTTCTTATCCAAATACCCAGTTGAAGCAACTGAAAAAAAAAAGCCAACCCTTAGCCTCCCTGTCTCCAAAAGTACTAAGTTTTCTTAAACTACTGATACTCATCGCATTTCTCCACACTAAGAGCTGAAATAACATTTTGTTCAGTCTGATTCTTTTTTTCCTCAAAAGCTTTCAATGGAAAGATTTCCATTTGTCTAGGTTATTAAGGGATAGCATATGGGAGAGAGTCCTGAGTTTTGGGTCAGAAGAATTCAAATCCTGTTCTTAATACAGGCTATATGGTGTTGGATAAATCATCCTCCATCAACTCCCTAGGCTGCTAGGGGACATTGTGGACAGAGGGCCCCTAGGAAGATCCCAGTTCAAATCCAGTCTCAGACATTACTAGCCATATGAGTATCTTAACCTCTGCCTATCTCAGATTCCTCATTATAAAATGGCAATAATACCATCTACCTGCCAGATACTTGGCACAATCTCTGGCACACAATAATAAATTAATAATTTTAAATAATAAATGATTATTCTCTTTCCCCTTTCTCCTTCCCTGGACTTATCTTTGAAGTCATAGACAGTTGCTATCTGTATTGGTGGAAGGTGTGCCTGCCTAGGGAATTCCATAATTATTGTGTATTCCAGTTCAGTAACTATTTCTAGGTTTCATATTTCCTCATGCATAGAGTAAGGATGTTGGCAAGATAAATGTTATAGTCTTGAGGGGCCCATTTTAAGTGACAGAACTTTTTCCTAATATTTTCCCTTTGTTAGTTAAATTCTGTCCTAATCCACATAGATTTAGAGCTGGAATATTAGATTTCCTCATTTTATAGATGGAGAAACTGAGGCTTGGGAAGGTCAAGGGAGCGTGTGTTTATACAGGTGATAAGTGGAAGATTCAGAATTTGAACTCAGGGTCTTTGATTTTAAATCTAGTATATTTCCCATTATATCATGCTATCTACCATACTCCCATCTCAATTCTTTAACCTTGAGATTCCATGTCTACAAATCAATTAATTCTATAAGTTTAAAGTTATATATATCAAACTTGCTTCTTATTCTTGGAGAATGGTGTCTAGGGGAGGATGATTGGCCCGGTGAATTAGAAAAATCTAAGCTCATGCCCCAAATCTATCATAAACTAGCTGTGTGGCCCTGAGCAAGGCATTTTAACCTTTTAGAAGCTGTTTTCTCATCTGAAAATCAGGCTAATTCTATTTGTACTACCTAGAAGGGAACTACAGAAATTTGAATTATTATTACTTAGGACAAAGAATGGCTACCTGCCTCCGAGGGCTATTGAGAGGAAAAAACTTTGTAGACCTAAGAGTGTTATATAAATGTGAGCTATTATTAGATTAAGGAAATTATTTTCTCCATATAGCTTCAGGCTGTGTTCATATTGGTAGAGACTTGGAGAGTTAAGAAAATAAGCCATTTAAATCAGGCCCAGAAAATCCTGTTGGGGTGGGGGTAGGGGAAGGAAGCTTTTTGGGGGGATTGAATTATCTGGATTGCTTCTCTTCCTTAATTAAATTTTGACTCCATGTTATACTCAGGCTAAGTCACTTTCTTTCAGTATAGATAGTAAGAAAAACAATTGAATAGCTCTGCTGGACTGTAATATTGAAAGCAGTCAGAGTGTTGCTTTTCTTTTTAAAACTCATTTAATTCTGAGCAGGGGAGATAAGTCTGGCCAAGAAAGGCTCTGAAATCACACCTACAATTAGAGAAATCAGGTCACAGTCTTTTTGTCCTTTCCTTGCCCTAAAGATGTTTGGACAGGATGACCTTGAGAATCAGGAGGGGTCTATATGGTCATCTCAGTTGTATGTACATCTCAGTGTATTATTAGCACTGAAGCGGTTTACCAGTGAGAGAGACAGGACCAGAAGGAGAAAGATGCCTCTGGGAAGCTCTTGGGTACAGGTAGCTGGGTCAGAAAGATACTTCTAGGTGGATGCTTTGTTCCCATAGAGAACAGCCCCTTACGTAGATTCAGATTGGAGATGGAATTTCCTGTTCAGTGAATAGCATGTAGGTCAATTTGGCCTGAACATAAGGTCCATGAGTCAAGTAGTATTTATTAAGTGAGTATCTACTATTCACCAAGCACTGTGCTGTGTTGAGGAATCAAAGAGAGGCAAAAAAGGCCTTGTTTTCAAGGAGCTCTCTGTCTAATGGATGAGATAGGATGTGAACAGCTTTGAACAAATAAGGTACATACAATTGGGATAAATTGGGAGCAGTCTCAGAGGAATGCACTAAGATTAAGTGGTACTAGGAAAGGCTTTTTTTTTTTTGCACAGGAGATGAAGCTCAAAGGAAGCTGAGCTGCATGAAGGGGAGTTGTGTTCAAAGATATTGAGAAGGGAGGTCAGATCAAGATTTTAAAGGGCTATAAATGACAGAGGAACTATCTTGTGTCTTAAGGGCAACTGGGAGCCATTGGAACTTTTGGTGATGGTAGGAGGAGATTTTATCTGTGCTTTAGGAAAACCATTTTGGCAACTGTCTGGAGGTGGGTGTGGAACGAGAGAGAGAATAAAGACAAGGAGACCAATTAGAGAGTTATTGCAATAGTCCACGCTCGAAGTGATGAAGACCTAAAATAGATGATTATGTGAATGGAGAGAAGGGGGACAGACAGGAGGGATGTTTCCTGGAGCAGACTGTGTCAGAATCTTTCCTTGGCTCCCAGCATCCTAGAATTCAACATTTAGACTTCACTGGGCCTGTGGGGTTAGAACCTGACCTTCCTGAACCACAGGAGTGATCTTTCAGCCTAGTGAATCAGCAAGTCTTAAATCTCACCAGGAAGATGAATAGCAGCATATATCACTGAATCCTAACTAGAAAAGCTGTGTCAGGGAACTTTTCCTTCCTTTCACTGGAAGGATTTATTTCTTCACTCTGAACCTCCCC